>NC_090444.1:1224318682-1224918682 GCF_031143425.1 Pleurodeles waltl
GGCTTGATCAGCTTCTGGGGACCATACAAACTTTTCTTTCTTTCTTAGTAGCTTAGTGATTGGAGCCACTGTCTGGGAGAAATGATTTATGAACCTCTGGTAAAAATGAGCAAACCCCAGGAAACATTGTTCATCACGAACAGTCTTTGGGGTGGGCCAATCAGATATGGCTTTTACTTTCTTTTCTGCCATTACCATACCTTGAGGGGTAAGAATAACCCCTAAAAACTCAACTGTGGTAACATGAAACTCACACTTGGTTAGTTTGCAATATAAATGGTCTTTTCGAAGGGCTGCAAGAATTTTCTTGACATGTTGGACATGTTCATTTTCATTGTCTGAGTAGATCAAAATGTCATCGATGTAGACTATGGCAAATATGTTGAGGTACTCTCTATGAACATCATTCAAGAAAAATTGAAATGCTGCTGGAGGATTACACAGACCAAAAGGCATGACGGTGTATTAAAAAAGGCCATATCTTGTCTTGAACGCTGTTTTCCAGTCGTCACCCTCTCTCATTCTGACCAAATGATAAGCACCTCGAAGGTCAAGCTTCGTGTAGATTTTTGCTCTCTTTACTTGTTCCAATAAAACCGGAACTAGGGGTGGGGGACGGAGCTAACTAGCCAGCAAGATGGCCGGCACTCCGTGAGGCTCTGCACCGGCGAGGGCCCATTTTGCTTATTTACCCGGTCAGGACGGAGCTGGCCGAGCAGTGAGACGGCAGGGGGGCGCCTGAGATCAGCGTTGTCCCCTCGCTGTAGTGTGTGGAGGCTGATCGGCGGCACGGAAGGAGAAACCGGCTTTCTCGTGATGCGGCGTGGTCTCGGCCGCCGTGCCGGACACGGGCCGCTTTGCGCTGTCCCGGGGGAGACCTGGAGGGCTCCAGGGATCGCGCTTATTGAGGTGCGCTGAGGGGCCTGATCGGCGGTGGTGTCGTGCCGCGGCCCCCTTTTGCACTTGGAGGCCCTTTTTCTGACGCGGCCCGGATCTCGGCTGGGCTGCAGAGCTGGGTGCCGCGCGGCCTGGAGGCCGGGTGGCCGCGCGGACGGCTCCATGCGCTGGGCGGCCTGGGAGCCGCTTATTGCTGGAAGACAGCTTGGAGCATTGGAGGCGGCCTCCGTTGAAGCCACACATTGGTACAAGGGGTTTCGGGGTGCCGCTCGGCGGTCGGGTTGGACCGCGGCCTCCCCCCTCCCCCCTCTGGCTTGAGTCGGTTGGCCTCGCAGTCGGTTGCTGATGGCTGGCCTGATTTTGCCGATATTGGCGTGGAAAGTAACGTGGAGTGGTGGTTCGGCGTGATCTGGCCCCTGTGCCTTGGGCCCGTTTCCTAGAGGTCAGTGGGGCTGCGGTGCCCCTTTGGTGCAATTATTGTGCGAACTGCGCGTGTGGCAGAGTTGGGTGTGCGACCTGGAGGACCGGAGCCGGACGGAGCCGACTGGCAGAAGCCTGGTGGAATTTGCGTGAGTGAACTGAATATCTGGCCCCCTTTCTTGAACTTACACGGAGGTTAGCGATATATATTTGGGGACGACCTACTGATTGAGTGATGGGGAAGGCGTAGCAGAGACAAGCTAAGCTCTCATTTGAGGGGGGCCGACGGAAGGGGGATGCACCTGCTGCTCAGTCGGAGGAGTCTGCGACGGATGGGGAGCCATCAGATGGATCGGTCAAGGCTATGTTTCTGGACTTAAAAACTAGCCTGGCTGGCATAGATGGGAAGCTAGACCACGTGACAGAGCAACTTGATCGCATTAAGACTCGGGTGGACGAGCATGACTCCCGCCTTGACCAGTTGGAGGCGCATACTTCCGGGCTGGAGGACACGCAGCAAGGTGAGAGTGAGCAGTTGCTGCACATGGAGAGGGTGCTGGAGGCCATCTGGGCTAAAAATGAAGATTTGGAAGCCCGATCGTGCCGGGATAACCTCAGGCTGATAGGACTTCCCGAGTCCACAGACATGGGCAGAATGGAGGATTTTGTAGAGGGAATGCTGACAGATCTTTTCCTCAGCCAGCTGTCCCGCTTGCTGGTAGTGGAGAGAGCGCATAGATTGCTGGGGCCGCGGCCCCCGCCTGGGACTCCCCCGCGCCCTATTATCATCCGACTCCTAAATTATCGGGACTGAGACACGATTCTGCGACTGGCCAGGGAGCGTTGCCCGGTGGTTTATAAAAACACTGAACTGAACTTCTTTCCAGACTACACCCGTGTCGTGCAGGCGTCGTGCAGGGCGTTTTTGCTGGTAAAGCGCTCTCAGGCCCAAACGGCTGCTAGGTTCTCGCTCATATACCCGGCGAAGCTAAAGGTGCAACATGGCGGGTCTCTTAAATTTTTTACGGATCCGATGCCGGCGGCGAGATATGCTAAGTCTCTCCCTCGGAGGTGTGAGGCGGTGCCTGCGGAAGATCGTGCTGCAGTTCGGGAGTCGCTGAGTGATAATGACTGATCGATACAGACACCTTCTAGCAGAGAATGTGCAGCTGAATTTGGCTGTGAGATAAATTTGTGCCGCTTGTCCTGAAGACACTCCTTCTGCGTTGGGCCCCCTACCTCCCTCCCTGCCATTATTAGGCGGGTTGGGCGGTTAGCTTTCGCCCTCTGGATGAGTCCCCACTATTTACATATTTGGGTAACTGTGGTTTTTTGGGGGAGGGTTATGCATTCAACCCGTTTTTGGGGTCTGTGTGGGTGGGGGGGATCTTGGGATTGTTGCAATACGTGTTTTTCTGTTTTTCTTTCTGTGTTCTGTGGATGAGGGAGTATGGCCGGGATGGAGGAGTGATAGAATTCTGCTGTATGTCTGCTGGTGAGTGGGGATGACACCAATGAGAGCGTCTTTGATTCGTTGCTTAACATGGAACGTGCGTGGCTTGAATGACAGATGGAAGGTGCGTCTTATGTCGGCCTATGTTAAGAGGCAGAATATAGATATATGCATGCTACAGGAGACGCACCTAGTGGAGAATACTTTGCATTACTTAAAGGTGGGATGGATTGGGGAATGCCACGGCTCTGTGTACTCGCGTTATGCTAGAGGCGTAGCGATCTTGATATGAAAAGGGCTACAGTGGCGTACTCGTAAGGTGATTGTTGACCCACTGGGGCGATATGTTCTGCTTAGTGGGGTGTTGATGGATAAGCCTTGCGTCGGTGTATGGACCTAATTAGGATGACCCTGAGTTCTTTAGTGAGGTCTGGCGATTGATTGAGTCTCTGGGGGGAGGAGCTGTGTTATGGGAAGGAGACTTCAATGTGACCCTTGATCCTATTCTTGATAGAGAAAGTGCGGCTCGGGTGCAGCGTACTGCTGCTGCTCGTGTCCTGTCTGCAGTTATGGAGGATGCGTCGGTGGTGGACTTGTGGCGGATGAGACATCCTGCGGTCCAGGAGGGCACTTGTGTCAATTATGTGCATAATAGTTGGTCCCGCCTTGATCGCTGGATAGGCTCGCGTGATGTGGCTTTATGGACCCGCTCGGTTGACCATTTGGCACGCACGCTGTCTGACCACTCCCCGGTGTGGGCAGAGCTGGAGATACCTGGTGGGCCTGCTCAGACCTATGTTTGGAGGCTGCCGCTTGGGGCACTTAGAGATGAGGTGTTCCGTGAGGAGTTGCGCCGTGACATCTACCTTTATTTCGAACAGAATGCTGGCTCGGTGGAGTCTGCTGGTAAGCTGTGGGAAGTCATTAAGATGGTTGTACGCGGGATATGCATTTCAAAGCAACACAGTGTATTACGGGCGCTGCGTCGCGAGCTGGATTGACTTGGAGGGCCAGATTGCGGACCTGGAGACTCAGCTGGTGTCGGACTGGTCAGGAGATACATTGGCGGCCTTGCGGGCTGCGGTCTCCGCGTATGAAGAGGCGTCTCTGAGAGAATTACATTTCTTAGGGAAATTCGCACGGGCCAGTCACTATGGAGAGGGTGACAGAGCTGGGCGCACCTTGGCGAGCTTACTCCGCAGGCCATGGGCTAGAAGTAACGTGACCGAGATGGATGATCCAAATGGGGAGCGAGTGACGGGTACGTCCGCGGTTTTGAAGGCCTTCACTGCATTTTTTCAGGATCTTTATTCTGCCCCCTCTGCGATTCCCGTGGAGGTGATTCAGGGATATTTCTCGGACATTAGTCTCCTCTGGTTTGACAGGGTGCATAGGGAATATTTGGATGTTCCCTTCACTACAGAAGAGGTAAAGGCTGCAATTCAGAGCCTTCCGGGAGACAAGGCCCCTGGGTTGGATGGGTTGACTCCGGCGTTTTACAAAGAATATGCCGACATCTTAGTGCCCTAGCTACTAGAGATGTATGATGAGGCCCTGCAGAGGGGAGTCCTCCCGGCCTCTCTGCGCGAGGCGCATATTGTTACGATTCTCAAGCCTGGTAAGGCTGCAGCTAGCTGTGATTCGTATCGACCTCTATCGATGATTAACATTGACAACAAGATATTGGCTAAAATGATAGCGGCTCGGCTGCAGCCTCTTATGATGAGACTGGTGCTGCCGGATCAGTCAGGGTTTATTCCGGGGCGGTCCACCGCACATAACCTGCGTATGTTTTTTGCCGTTGCTGACTCAGTTTCCGTCGATGATGTGGCTGTGGCAGTGTTCCTAGATGCTACTAAGGCGTTCGATTCATTGCTGTGGCAATATCTGTTTGCGCTTAGACGTGTTATTGGATCAGATTGTCAGGTTTGGAGGTATCTCTGGAGTGGCGATAAATTGGGCTAAGTCGGATGTGCTACCTCTGTCGTCTGGAATGGCAGAATGCCGGTCCCGTTACCCTATTGTGTGGGCGGATGGGCCTGTAAAATATTTAGGCCTTTGGCTGAGCTGTGATGTTGAGACGCTCTGGCTGGCCAATTATGGTAAAGCCATGGCTTGGCTAGAAGAAAGAATTACAGCATGGCGTTCATTACCATTGTCCCTGACTGGGCGGATTGCGGTGGCTAAGATGATTGTACTGCCTAAATTTTTGTATTTGTTCATCAACCTCCCGCTGGTGCTTACGGTTAGTTTTTTGCAGCGCCTTCATTCCGCGCTGATCCGACTGGTATAGGCGGGGAGTCAACCTCGCATAGCCTGGAAAACACTAGTGCTGCCATTTGAGATTGGAGGACTTGCGGCCCCTGATTTGGAGCTATATTATCACTGCACGCAGGTCCTGCTTGTGTATTATTGGATCAGGCCGATCCGTTATTTGCCGTACCTAGCTCCTGAAAGTGACTCGGTGTGGCCTGACGGACTTGAACGAGTGTTGGGCAGCCTGGATAGGGCTCGCCCTCGAGGCATAGATACGATGGCTTCCCCCGTCCGGGCCTGGTCGAGCCTACCGAAGTGTTCTGGAATGAATGTGCCGTTTGCCCCGTCTATGCATGTGGTGGCTGCGGGGGATGAGGTGATGTTTCGGGACTCGCAGCTCCGGAATTTCCTTCAGGCCTTTGATTTGACAACCCTGGATGATTGGTTTGTTGATGGCAGACTGGTGTCCCCCGAGGAGGTCCTGGGCGATAGACCTGCCACTGCGCTCTACCGCTTCTACGTATTGCGGATTTGCGCCATGCTGTGCGCTCGCTACTCCGGCTCGCCTGCGGCCCCGGTGTCCTGCTGCACCCTGGAAGTGCTGTGGAGTGCGCAGTCGCCTAAGAGGCTTATCACAAAACTGCATGGTTGTGTACAGGAGCAGGGGGAGGAGACAGGGCTGTTAGTAAGGGTGAAGTGGGCGGAGGATGTGGGGGAGAACATTGCAGAGGATGCCTGGAGGGCGTGTTGTGTGCATATGAAGGAGTTGTCACCCAACTACAGGCTATGCCTTATACACTTTAAGTTTTTACAACGTCTGTATTATACCCCTCGAAGTCTGTGTGCTATGGGGCTGCGGGCGGATGACACCTGTGCGAGATGCCAGGCCCCTTCTGCTGATTTTCTGCACTTGGCGTGGGCCTGTCCAGAAGTGTATGCCTACTGGAGGACGGTTTTTTGTGCACTTTCTGAGATGACTGGACGGGAGATTCCTCCGTCTCCCTTGATGGCGCTGTTGGGTGAGATGAGTAGAGTGCAGAATGCGGTGCGATGCCTGGTTGGCATGATGTTGCTGCTGTCTAAGCGCAGGGTGGCAATTTGCTTGGGCCGGGCTCGGTCTCCTCAGGTCTCGGATTGGCTGCGGGATGCTGCGTTTTGCCAGGAGCAATTAACAAATTACTGGGAGCTGACGCCGGTTGGCTGTAGGCCACGGGAAATCTGGGCGCCTCTGCGATCATACCTTGAATCTGTGTCTGTCTGAAGAGTCTGTTACGGATGGGTATCTTGATATATCGAGTGCTGTTCCCGCTTCTATAGGCTGCAGTCATGTGGAACGGCTGTTGAGAGAGTTGCTTGCTCCTCCCGGCTCTTTCTTCCCTTCTACTCTTTTGGGATTTCTGTTTCTCCCTCTCTGCCTTATATGTTTAGAGAGAGGCCCTTGGGCTTGACGGCCTGCTGAGTTCACTCGGCAGGGGACTGCAGGCATACAAACATTGGACACCTCTTTTCGGGCTCACTCAGCTTGAACGTCAAGAACTCTTGAGATTCGCGATATGGAGAATGCTTGGAGTGCCGAGGATCCACTATTACTTAACTGCTCTGAGTTACAACTGTAAGGGCAGAAGAGGAACCTTATATTCCTGTTATATGTTGTTTATATAAATCTATAAATAAATATACAAAATAAAAAAAAGACCGGAATTAGGGGTAAAGGATATTTATTCTTGATGGTGACTTTGTTCAAACCCCTATAGACGATGCAAGTTCGAAGTTCTCCATTAGCTTTTGGAACAAAAAACAAAGGCGAAGCTGCAGGAGACTTAGAGGGGCGAATTAAACCATTCTCCAAAAATTGATCTAGGTATTTTCGTAAATGTTGATTTTCATGTTCTGACAGGGCATATACACGACAGTTGGGAAGTATCACACCTGTGGCTAGATCAATTTGACAGTCATAAGATCTATGAGGAGGTAGAGTCTCTGCTCCTTTCTCATCAAATACATCTTTGTAAGATGAATATTGTTTGGGCAGCTGAATTTCTTTCTCCGCGGCAGTAGCTATGTAAGAGTTGCAAACTTTTGGTACTTGAATCTTTTGGAGACATTGTTCGTTACATAGCGCAGATGAGAGCACGATTTTTCGTTCTGCCCAGTTGATCTCTGGATTGTGATGAGTTAACCATGGCAAGCCGAGGATAATCCCATATTGGGGAGCATGGATCACGTCAAGGATGATTTTCTCTATATGTTTCTTTCTTTGATTCTTATCTTCACAAATCATCGACATGGGGATAGTCTGAAGAGTTACCGGACCTCCAGTCAAGAGATTTCCATCGACTGCATGGATGATTTCTGGGGTCTTCTTTTCAATACATGGGTTCCCCCATGCACAAATCAATTGGACATCAACAAAGTTCCCAGTAGCCCCAGAATCAACTAGAGCTTTTTTTAAATAGATCTTTTTCTTGACCTGAATTCTTATTTCCAGTTTAAGATGTCTAGAATGGTGAGGGTCCACGGTTACACCCAAGAGCAACCCTTCTCTGCATCTCGGGTGTTTTAGTGTTCCAACTCGACTGGTGCATTGCCTGCGACCTTCTGAACTGGACCTTGCTTGTTCTTTGGTTTGATTGGACAATCTTTGGCAAAATGACCCTTTCGCCCACAATAAATACATTGTCCATTTTTTCTGCGTAAGTCCTTTTCATCTTTGGTCAAAGGTCTTCTGATGGTTCCAATTTCCATCGATTCCGGCATTCTTTCTTTCGGAGTTCTTCAGTCTCTGTTATCATGAACGTGGCATGAATATTTTTCAATCTTTTTGTGCGTTCCTTTACGTTCTGCTAAACGATGATCAAGTCTCAAGACAAGGTTTATTAATTCTTGACAGTCTGTAGGTTGTGGGTCGATTTCCGCTACGATATCTTTTAGTTCCTCTTTGAGTCCCTTGTAAAACAAGACCCCTTGTTTTTCTTCAGGCCAGGATGTCTCGGCAACCAGCCGGTTAAAGCTGGCTAAATATGACACTAGGGGCCAGATGTAGGAAGCCTTTGCATGTCACAAACTGCGAAAAACGGAGTTTGCAGCATGTAAAAGGCTGAACGCGATGCACATCCTCAAATTGCGAGTCGGTACCGACTCGCAATTTGAGGATGCGACTCGCAAATAGGAAGGGGTGTTCCCTTCCTATTTGCGACCGCATCGCCATGCAGAGTTGCTTTGTGACCGCAAATGCGGTCGCAAACCAACTCGCAGTTACCACCAGTGTCACACTGGTGGTAACACATTCACAAAAGGGAAGGGGTCACCATGGGACCCCTTCCTCTTTGTGAATGCCGAAAATAATATTTGTTCAGAAAAACCCCATGAAAAAAACGAAACCAAATGGTTTGGGAATTTTTTTCTTTTTGCAACTCGTTTTCCTTTAAGGAAAACGGGCTGCAAACAGAAAAAAGAAACTGCTTTATTAAAAAAGCAGTCACAGACATGGAGGTCTGCTGTCTCCAGCAGGCCACCATCCCTGTGAGTGCATGGACTCGCTATGGGATCGCAAAATGCGACCCACCTCATTAATATTCATGAGGTGGTTCTTTGCGACCCCATAGCGAGTCGCAGAAGGTGTCTGAGACACCTTTCTGCATACAATTTTGCGAGTTGCAAATTGCAAGTCGGTCTGACTCGCAATTCGCAACTCGCAAAATTTTCTATTGCTACATCTGGCCCTAGGTCTTGATTCCTTTGGTGTAAATCTAATAATTCACGAGCTGCTGACTGTGTTACAGTTCTACGATCAAAAACTCTCTCAAACTCACGAATAAAATTTCTCCAGTTGTACAACAAGGGACTTTTTTTACGCACAAGAGGAATTGCCCAAGAAGCTGCATCCCCAGCCAAATATGATAACAAGAAAGCTACTTTGGGCTGGGCATCGGGGAAAGTATGTGGTCTGCAAGTGAAGTGTAGTCCCACTTGAACCAGGAAAGATTGCGCTTTCAAAGGGTCACCTGAGAAATGTTCTGGGGGAGCTAAAGGAATTGCGAAAGGAACATTTAGGGAAATGTTTGTCGGATTACTTCCAGAAGTCTGAGAAGAAATACCTTGCCAAGAAACACCTGTGGGACTTTGTTCCTTCTTCTCTACCTTATCTTGCAACTGACTCACTCTTTCAGCTAAGCTAGTTGTCAATTCTTTGGATGATACCACCTCTGCCTGAAGCTGGGTGATAGCCTTGACTA
Source organism: Pleurodeles waltl (assembly GCF_031143425.1). Classification (NCBI taxonomy): domain Eukaryota; kingdom Metazoa; phylum Chordata; class Amphibia; order Caudata; family Salamandridae; genus Pleurodeles; species Pleurodeles waltl. Next base: position 1,224,327,944 of record NC_090444.1, read on the forward strand.
ACTCGTCCAGCGTGGCCATGCTGAGGACATACACAAACCAGGAGGAGATTAATTTGTGGGCTCACTATTCTGTCAGAGTCACCAGATCCTCGGGGTCTGCGCACATTCCCAACACGTCCACCACTGAACAGCTCCAAGACTCTGATAGATAAATCACAGAGGCTAAGCGAGTTCAAGAGGGGAAGAGGGGATTAGGAAGGGAACAGCTGGGAAGGAGACCTGTAATAAGAAAAAGGTTATAACATACAATATGAAAATTGTATCTCCTGAAATCAATACTAGACTATGATTCTAAGCCTAGTCATTCTGAAAACATGAACAATCTAAGAATTAAGCTTAAAATGACTAAGTTTCAAGATGGTTGGATACCTGTAAAGGAATCAAGATGGAATAAATGAAAACTTTCTTATTCAAGTACTTTCCTCTACATGAGAATCAGAAAAACATTCTGACTAAATTTTAAACCAATCATATAAATCCTTTTTTTGAGAATGCATACTAGGACCATACAATATTGCATCTAGAAACTCTGGCCTTCTGTATACTCTTAAAATGTTTCAACACAAATTGCGAATATTGCAGATTTATATATATATATAGTAAACACCATAAAAGGATTGTGCACCATGAATAACACAATATGGATTCAGGAAACAAATCATATAACTTGTCAACTCGAATAGTACATAATCAATATCTTAGAATAGTGGCATACAATAAACAACATGAATTAAACTCGAGGAGAGAATCGTGCGTCTTGCCAATTCGAGTGTCACCATGTAAAATGTCAAGAAATGGTAGCACGCAATAAATATCAAAATCAAATCATCATTAAACGAATTGCGCGTCTTGCCGATTCGTAAACCACGAAGTTAATGCCAAGAAATAACAGCTCACAATGAATAACAAGATCAAAGTACAATGAAATGAATCGCGTGTCTTTTGCCGATTCTTAAGCTTCCATGTAAATGTCAAGAAATGGTAGCGCAATGAACAACAAAGTTAAATCCTCATGACACGAAGCGCGCGTCTTGCCGATTCATAAGACATCATGGAAATACCTAGAAATACCAAGAAATAGTAGCGCGCAATGAATAACAAAGTTAAACCATTATGAAACAAATTGCGCGTCTTGCCAATTTGTAAACCACCATATAAATGTCAAGAATGGTAGCGCGCAAGTAATTTGTTAATCATTACAGAATTAAACCAAGAATATGAAAATTCTCAATAACGGTGTCGGAACAGTCCAACCACCGTCTTACCGCCTGGAACAATGATCACCAATGAAGGATGAAGGGCATAAGCCTGGAAGATCCAATAGGCCGCCGGGACAGGAGCTCAGGAAGAAGCTGCTGCTCTGCACTGGGACCTCTGAATAGTGAGCATTGGGAGTTGGGCTGGCTCTCTTTTATAGAGTCTTGGCCCAGCCCACAACCATGCCCAAGCATGTTGCAGGGAAAGTCTCTGGAAGGCCCTGGAAAGGGGCCACACCCCAACACACTCTGAAAACCTGCAGCAATACATTGCAAAGGAACAGTATTTGTAAGCATATTAAAAATATGTTTTCAGGATTGAACTCTGCAATGCAAAAGGTTAAACCACAACATATCAGCACAATGCACAAATTAGGTTGTTTTGAGAGTGCTTGGTTTTTGCATTCTAGTCGCCAATAGAGCGCGTACTGCTCTGGTGTTGACAAAAGCCTACTGTGCATGCAGGACAGGCAGCTTCCATTTTACTTTTACAAGGTGTACAGAGGGGGTTTATGAGGTGCATCATGGATGTTTAGCAGTGACCTGTGCACAGCTCCGCTGTGTCCACACAGTCCTTTATGCACATATTGATTGCAGCTCCCTCCCATTCCCAGGTACGGTGGAAGAATGATGGTGAGGAATGCTCCTGTGTACAGGCCTCTGGTTGATCTTGCCACCCTTGAAGAAAGGCACTTCATCCAGTGCTATCAACTCAACCGTCAGACCATCATGGATCTTTTGAGGCTGTTGAAGCTAGATCTGCTGCCTGGTCTTCATCATCCCAATACCATCACACCCACAGTACAGGTGTTGGCAGTCCTCCTTTTCCTCACCTCAGCGTCCTTCCAAATGACAATGGGCTGGGCTGCCGGAATGTCACAGTCAATGTTCAGTAAAGTCTTGAAGAACACCCTATGTGCCCTACTCAAACATATTGGCAGCTATATCGGGTTCCCCCAATGTGACAATCTGCCCACTGTAAAAGCAGCCTTCTACGCTGTGGCACATGTGCCACATGTGACCTGGGCTATTGATGGGACCCTCATTGCCCTGGTGCCACCCAGGAGGAGTGAACAGGTGTTTAAGAACCGTAAAAATGTCTACTCAACCAATGTTCAGGTGGTATGTCTCGCAGACCTCTACATCACTCAAGTAACTGCCAGGTTCCCAGGGTCAGTGCATGATGCGTACATACTGCAGAACAGCAGTATCCCACAATGGATGGAACCACTGCAAAGGGATCGTGCCTTGTTCATCGGTATGTATTGTGTCAGATGTGTGCATCTGTATTCTGCACACTCTACACCACCTTCCAGATTTACCTACAGTTTTCAATATGCCAATTACCTCTGTGCACACAGGTGACTCTGGTTATCCCAACCTGCCATGGCTACTGACACCTCTAGGGCATCCGACTACAGCAGCAGAAAACCGTTTCATTGAGGCCCATGGTAGGACCCGACAGGCAATCGAATGTGCCATTGGAGTGCTGAAAGCCAGATTCAGGTGCCTGTACTTCACTGGAGGGCCCCTACTGTACATACCAGCAAAAGTGTGCCGGATCATTGTGGCCTCCTGCATGTTGCACAATTTGGCTCTCAGACATAACATCCCATTACTGGATGCTGAGGAGGGTGCGCCTGTGCCAGTGGCTGATGAAGGGGCCATGGGGAGTGATGAGGGGGATGATAAAAAGGATGCAGCTGATTCCAGAGCAGAGCTGATACAACAATACTTTCAGTGACATACAGGTATGTGTCAGAGCCATGCTATGTAACCAGTGGCAATGTCTGCCGTGTGCAGGACTGCTACCACGGTTGTGAATTCAATGTGGGTGTAGTTCGTACACATTACTTTAGATGCGGTGCTGTTAACTTTATTACAGAACTTGTAAATGATTGCTCCCCCTTCTTGCACTTTCACATAAATTGGTAGGTCAATAGTCTTCCTGTGACATCTGTGATGGCTGTACATAATGTAATGTGCTCAAAGATGTTCATTTTATAATACAAGTGCAAGGGCTGATGAGTGGGGTCATGGCGAGTGGGATCATCAGAGTACTTAGCCCAGCTGTGGGGACTCATTGTCCAGTATGATAGGGATGTGAAAAAGATGTTATGACAGTGGACAGTCAACAGGGTGTCGCTGTGACACACAAGGGGGTATGTTCTGAAGTGGCTCACTTCCTGGTGGTGGTCTTGGTCCTGGCATGGATATCTGGTTGGACGTCCTCACTTGCGTGGGGGCTCCTTAGCTACATGGGAAGGGGTGCTGGTGTCCTGTGGCAGGGCTTCCATTCCACTGGATGCGGCTGGCGTAGAGGACTCAGATGTGATCTGGATTATGGTAGGGGCCTGCTGTTGGGTGGTGGACTGATGCTGGTTTGTGGCAAGTTCAGTCAGCACCCTTGCTATAGTGGCAATGGAGGCATTGTGGGTCTGCCACTGCTGCATGGCCTCCTGATGGTTCTCCCTCTGTAGCCTCTGGGTCTCCTGCAGGGTAGCGAGGATCTGGGCCAGGGCCCATGGTGTCCTGGGTTTGGTGGTATGCACCCAGGACCTGGCCAGTCTCTTGGACCACAGATCCGCTCCCACTAGCTCTGGTCCCCTGTGCTTCTGTCCCTCGAACAGTGTGCCCACTCCCAGTAGCATCAAGGCCTTTATTGTCTGGGGCGGGTGCCCTTGACTCAGGCCCCAGTACTGTGGGGCACACCTCTAATTGAATAGTCCGTGAGGGACAGGTTTGGAGAGGGGGGCTAGCTGTGGTGTTGTAGCCACACGGGAGGGTGAGTCCGAGGTGTCTAGGTTGGGGCTGCTGGAGGTGGACTGGCCATTCGCCCCAGATGGCCCAGGCATTTCGTCATCCTCCAGACATCCACTGGGGCCTTTTTCCTGGGGAGGGCAGTCTGACCCTGGCATCCTCTGCTGGATAGCAGTAGCAGGGTTCGCTGTGGATGGAAAGGGTGAGAGTTATTACATGGGAATGTCATTGTAGTGTCATGGTGTGTCGCTTGCCCAGGGATGGCAATGACATTTGCAGCAATGCTGACACTGAATGGTGAATGGAGGTGGTGGTGTGGCATGCAGAGTAGGAAGTGGGTAGTGGGGGTGCATTCTTATGGTTTGAGATATGATGGGGAATGCAAGTGCTTGGGAGGCATGCAGGACTAGAGTGGTTAGTGCTCAGGGGGGTGTAGGGTCCTTACCAGTATCAATCCCTTCAAAGATCCCTGTCAGGCCCTCAGGATGCATGATGTCTGAGACCTTCTCCTCCCAGGTTGTCAGGTCAAGGGGAGGAGGTGGAGGTCCACAGCCAGTCTTGTTGAGGGCGATGTTGTGCCTGAACACCATGGAAAGGACCTTCCCTCTGAGGTCGTTCCACCTCTTTCTGATGTCCTACTTTGTGCGTGGGTAGCTGCCAACCGCTTTCCCCCCGTCAACGATCCTCTGCCATAGCTCTGTTTTCCTGGGGATTGATGTTTGCTGGACTTGTGCTCCCATCAGTTGTGGCTCTACTCTGATGATCTCGTCCACCATGAACCGTAACTCATTGTCGGTGAATCGTGGGTTCTTGTTGTGTGACATGTTGTGGGGGTGCGTGCTATGCATGCGAGGTACAGTACTGGCAGATGATTGTTGTGGGGGTGCGTGCAACGTGTGAATTATTGCTCTATGTGCAGTGGTTCATGGGTATTATATCTGTGGCTCATGGTGATATTCGCAAGGGTTTGTGGGGGTGTGATGGGGTGTGTATTATAATTCGGTGAACAGGTGTGTGTGGTGTGTGTATATGTTTCAGGTGTGGGGTATTCGGGTTGTCCAATCTGGTGTTGCCTTCTATTGGCGGTGATTTTCTAGCCCGCCGCGGTGCGCACTGCCATTGGTTTACCACTGTGCATGTTCCGCTGTGCTGATTTGTAATTCATAATATGGCAGGCCCGTGGACGGACAGTTGCTCTTTCGTCATCTGTGGCACTGGCAGTGTTGGATTTCTGGCTGTGTTTCGTCGGCTTGGTGTTTGTGACTTGTAATACGGCAGACACTGTACTGCCAACACTGGCAGGATGGTGGCGGGAATTTGCATGGCAGTCTAGCCCGAAGACCACCAAACTCGTAATAAGGGCCTGAGGCTCTTCTTTTAAATGTTCCCCTGTTTTGAGTGCAAATGGAAGTTTGAGCCCAAATCAGGATTCCAGCTTGAGCCCTAATTTTGCACAAGGGTTTTCAGCAACATTTTCTTTTAGCAACACAAAAGGTTGATGGGCGGAGTTCTGAAATTTTTTCAAACACTCACCCTAAGTTGCCCTTAGTGGGTACCTTGCTCACTGTGCCACTGATTTGCATATGGCTAGCTCCAAACTGGGGTGGCATGGTAAGCAAAAGAACGATGGATTTAACCCAGATATCTGACTGGGGATGAGTGTTTGAAAGGTTTCAGCAATCCGTCCATCATTCTTTTGTATTGCTTAAGATGCCCCTAAGTAACCAGGGTATGCCCAAGTTTGGATCCCTTGCTCACCGTGCCAATGGATTCAAGCTAGCCTGGATGTACCCTGAAACCAGTTCTAGGATAATTGTTTCTGGTCCAGGGAGGATCTAGCCTGGCACTTTGAGGGTAACTGTTCTGATGGAGAGCAGGGTCAAGACTGATTTGCATATGGCTGGGATCAAATTGGGGTGGCCAGGTAAGCAAACAAACAATGGATTTAACCCAGATCTGTGACTAGCTGTAAGTGTTTGAAAAGTGTTAGCACTCCATCCATTATCCTTGTGTGTTGCATAAGTCACCCTAAGTGTCCAGGGTATGCCCAGACATATGTACCTTGCTCGCTGTGCCACTGGATTCATGATAGCCTGGTTGATGAGAGGTGATACTCAAAACCAGTTTGTTTCCGGTCTAGGAAGTACCTAGCCTGGCAGTTCAGGGTGGTCTGTTCCCATGGGGTGCAGGGTCAAGGTTGATTTGCATATGGCTGGATCCAAACTGGGGTGGCATAGTGAGCAAAGGAATGATGGATTTAACCTAGATCTGTGACTGAAAAGCGCCATCTCTTTGTCCATCATCCTCTTGTGTTGCTAAAGTTGCCCTAAGTGGCCAGGGTATGCCCAGACATGGGTGCCTTTCTCACCCTGCAACTGAATTCAAGTTTGCCTAGTTGATGAGTAGTGACACCTCGAAACCGGTCCCAGAGGCTTGCTGCCAGTCCAGGGAGGACATGGCCTGGCAGTTCGGGCTGAACTGTTCCCATCGGGAGCTGGGTCAAGACTGGTTTGCATATGGCTGGGTCCAAACTAGGGAGGCATGGTGAGCAAAAGAGCAATTGATTTAACCCAGATCTGTGACTGGAGATGAATGTTTGAAAAGTTTCAGCACTCTGCCCATCATCTTTTTGTGTTGCTAACACTTTTTTTTTTAGCCAAAAGCAACCTATTGTGACAAATTCGAGTTTGCACACCTTTTGACATTGGAGAGAATAGCAATGTGCATATCATTTCCATTCTGATGCCTGATATTCGGAATCAGGAGCAAAATACACACCAGTAAAGTACCACACCCCCTTGTATCACTATTTACAGATTGCACTAGAAATTGCACAGTTCTCAGTTATGGCCTCAGTGGTGGAGAGGAGTATGCCAGACTTGGCAGATGTGGAGCAGGGTAAATGCTTTTTTACACTTGCATGCACTTCTCCGCTGTATTTGACCAGCAAATCTTAAATGTCGTAATATGGCTAAAATCTCTTCATAAAAAGAAAGACAGAAAACTCAGAAATGTGCTATTAGTTATTTTATCTGGAACTCGTCCTAAATCATAGGATTCTGCGTTCGATGCAATTGGAATATTATGTTATTTTGTATTGGACAGAATTTCCTAAGTATGTGCGTGTTCTCTCAATTTGACATAAACTTTCTCGGTCATTTTCCAATTACTGTTCACATTAACCATTTTCAAATATAATAATCGTTTTTCTTTACTTTTTTTCTTTTTTTACCCATTCTGCTATTATGAGTGGGGATAAGCTTGCCATATGCAATTAGCTGGAACTGAATTAATAACTATTGTGGTGTGTGATTGCAGATGCACTTTCACATCTTGAAATATTAGACCTATTAAGTTGCTCTGCTGAGTGTATCATGGAGCTAATCACTCAAAGGAATCTGATAGGCTATAAACAACATGTGTTGTATGCACCAGGAATACTAATTGCACATTCAGTACATTAAAAAGAAAGTTTGGTGAAAGCTTAGTTAAACTACTAGATGTCAAAACACATATGTATTACGTTTAGTCATTATTTTGATGAAATCATGAGCTTGACCAAGTTCCGGTATGAACATGTTTCCCTTAAATTGATTTTCAGCTTGATTGTGACTTGAAATTTTTTAAAAATAGATATAAAATGGAGGACAGATTATTTAGATGGCATTGTTAAATTTTGAGATGAAGTGTCCACCTCCAAATGACAGAATGAAACCTAAAACATTGCTTTTAGATGCTGAAACTGACAATATCAATTTAGGTATCAGTGCATAGGTCGGTTTGCAAAATTCCTTGCTGGTGACAGAAATACTTGTCGCAAATTGAGACCCATTTCTGCCACCAGTTCAATAAAACATCTGGCCCAATATTCCTTTTGGCTTATTCCTGATCAATCAAGCTACCGCACTATCAAACAAAGCAGAAGTCTTTAATGTTTCTGTCTTGTAACTGTCAATATTTAAACTACATTAACGATAATGTTATTCATGATTGAAAAATATACAGGAGCAAGCTTACCCCTAAGCATTTCTCTGGAGACCATTGAATTATGACAGTCGTAATGAAAGGCCATTAGGTACATGCTCGAATCATGTATCCAGCATCACCGTAATATAGACACAGCTCAGCTTTCTGCCACACACTTGTACACTTTCATTCAAAGGACTTCTCATAGCTCCTGTTTGTAAGGCAATTTCAGGGAAACTCACATAAACAACAAGTATGAGTGGACATCTGTCATTTGAACTGGGCTAATAAGGGAGAGCCACTTCGCGAAATAGGGATGAGGGGCTGACTTTTTGTACTTTGAATGTCACCCACAATGCATTTTGAGATACTTTTGTTTGTGGAATATATTTTCCCACTTCACAACCACAAAATGTAACAAAAAGGAGACTACACAGCTGATTGGGGTGGCCAGAGCTTACTTATAAAGTGTTATCAGTTATACTGAGTGATCAGCTCAAACTACCTGATGGTGTTAAATATGACTTCACAAAATACCTGCTAATCTTCAGGAAAGGTAGATGAGAGAGTCAGGGTGAGGTCTGAGTCAGGATGGACGGGAACCCATTTACACGAAGGGGCATATATAAGAGCCCCTATAGCCACCAGAGCGTCACTTTTAATGATGCTCCGGTGACGCTATGCCCTGCAACGTATTTACACAGTGGCGTTAAGCCACTTTTTGTGGCTTAACACCGCCTTGTAAATACGGCCCCTTCACATGCAGCCATTTGCATGGAAGGGGCGTGCAATGGGTGTTGCATTGGGTGTGCCATGGCAACACCCATTGCATTTTGAACCTGCCTCAGATTTATGAGTTTTTGTAAACCTCAGGGCAGCACCAAAATCTAACGCCACCCGCAAGAGTGCCGTTAGCAAGGCGCAACAAGGAGGAATACTTTTATTCCTCCTCGTTTTTTGCTTTTTTGCTAGAGCGAAATGCCAGAAATTATTGTTTATGTGCGGGAAGGTGTCCCTCACTGTACATAAAAAATGATTTGAAAATGACACTTTGGCACTTCTGTGTGTGCTGAGAAGCGTCATTTTCAAATGATTGTTTATGTGCAGGAAGGAACACATTCCCATACATAAACAATCACACCACTCAACGTAGACATCTGCGTTAGCACTGGCTGCTAAATTTAGCGCCAGCGCAGTGGATAACAGAGCGGTGCATTGTATTCATTTAAATGCGCATCCCTGTGTTGTGAAAATCACAGCGTGTTGCACTGCCAATTTCGGTGCAGGATCGAGCTCTGTCATTTTCCAATAAATATGGGGCTAAATGTCTATACCACTAGCTCAATGTATGCTTATACAGACACATAACATAATTATAATAAGTGACTATAATAAGGTCGCCAGCGCCAACCACTGATCAGATATGCCTTTTACATACTTTGTTTTCTCCGGAAAATGCTTAAGTCCCTATTTCCCAATGTTGTATGTCAGAATATCACACAGATATATATGTGTGTTTTATATACATATGCTTTCACTGACAAAAGTTTAAAGTTACATTATAGTTAGATAAAGTAATCAGATTGTGGCATGCATACAAAAACCCTAAAAAATCACTTAAAACAACAAAGGTTAATGTTTTTATATTATTGCAAGACCCAATTATAACTGTTGGTTAGACCTTGAAATAATTTAAAATCAGCAATTTAAAAGAAACTCTTAAAATCACCATGTTAAGATTACTGAGCTAAGTATAACAAGTGCACCGCCATGCACCGCTTATGAACTTATATATTTCATCACTTGTGACATGTTCAGTGACATCACTGATTATAGACAGATGTCATCCCAAATATAATTGATGACATCACTGAGGTCACTGACGACATCATCTGACCTACTACTGTTCCAATTACTCTATGAACCAGTTCAGCTTTTCAGCTATGAAAGTAAGTATTAAACGGCACACAATCAAGTAAAACATAAATAACCCTTCTTTTGCACAACAGTCAATATTTGACTAGAGCTTCCCATATGATTAAACAAAAATTGTAAAGTAATACTCTCTTTATTGTCTGCCACATTCATCACTCTGAAAACTGTCAGGACCTTTCAGGAGGTTATGATTGTGTTTGATTTCATTGTACACCTCATATGCCAGAGCAATCACAATTGTTTGGAGCTGATATTTTCTAGGGACATTAGAGCATATCATATGTTAAAACATATTTGAGGAAGAGATGCTTGTCCTTAATCAGAATGAGTTAAAGTTGAAAATAGCCATCTTTTGCCTGGTTTACCCTCATATTTTTGCCTTGAGTGTTTTGTTGACTTTAAAACTCTGTGCATTTAACCCTTGCTAATCAGTGGAAGGGTGTCTGTGTTCCCCTTTCAACATGATGAAATTGCCATACCCCTAACTGGTATATTTCAGTAACCTATAAGTCCCTAGTTCATAGTAAGAATTGTACCCAGGGCCTGTACATTAAATGTCACTAGAAGAATCCAGAAAACGTGGTGCACCCACTATGGTGGCAGTGTAAACATCACTGCAATCCTACCACTCATAGCTTGATTGTTGCAGTTTTAATCTGCAAGTTTGACCTTTCAAAATAACCCTTTTTGACAGGCCTAAACGTTCCATTGAAATATTCATAAACCACCCAAAGTAGGTTGTACTCCTCATCAGGCAGGCCGAAAGGTATTTGAAAGTAGGACATGTAAAAAAGTTAAGTAGAGTGGCTGGAAATAATCCGAAAGCTGACTGTTCCATAGAAAAACATTGGGATGCAATATTACATTTATTAATGCTATCTCCAGCTAGGCAACACCTACAAAATGTATTCATGGATTCTTTGTGATATTTAATAAATGCTCAATTCACTAGTGAATTCAGATACTTATTAAATATTATAGGAAATATACTTTTAGAAATGTACATTTTCCCTGTCTAAAACCTCTGGAGGCCCATGTGACTGGCAGCTGAATCCGTCCCAATGATGAGGTGTGAAAACATCTCTGAGAGCAGGACGGAGGCCATGAATGTGGGGAGGTGTTTCTCTTCCTTCTGGTAGGATGGCCATTTGGGCTGTGCCCAGGAAGATTATTGACTTCAAAGAGCCTATCCTGTCATACGCTGACAAATGAGCAGAGCGCTTCTTTGTACCCCCAGTCAAGCAGGCACCAATCCCAGTGTTAGAGGAGCTGCCCCCAGAACTCCTTTAAAGTGACCACAGATGAGTGGTTGCTCATTTCCCTGGCCATACCTCTGGGCTGGGCACAGAGGCTGTGCACATGGAAAGAATGGTTTTGACAGTCTTGGATTTAGACAACAAGAGGAACTGTGGAATTGTTTGGTGTAGGGCACACAGAATGTGCTGTAAAAATCAGTAGGGTTATCCTGGGAACTTTTACTCTCTTGGTTAGGAAGAGGTCAGGAATCAACTGGCCCCTCCTGTACTAGTGTGATGCATAAATGTGACACCCACAGAACCCTCTTCAGAACACTACTGAACCTGCAGAAGATCAGAAGAGGACTGAGCTTGCTGTTGGAGACCTGAGAGGATCTTAGCAACCTGTACCCGCTCTCCTTGCATCTACGGTAAAGACGTAGACTCCAAAAATCATTAGGATTACATCTTGTTCTAACAACAGGGACACAGCAAACAGCAGAGGTGTTTCCTGCAACTGCCCAGTTGACTTGTTCCAACTGGATTTGTCCTGGACCCTGCTAGTGGATTCTTCAGGAGTGAGTCATGACCCACACATCCTATCCCTAAGGCTCTGGGATTCTTGGCTGTGTCAAAGTGAAATCTTACTAATACCCTTAAACCTGGGACTATACCCACATTTATTGGCCCCAGATTATTTATTATTATTAAACAGATTTGTAGAGTGCATGGCTACCCAGGAAGGATTTCCCAGAGCGAAGCTACCATATGGAACCCATAGTCACAACATACCAAGATTAGACCAGCCGTGTTTTCAGCTTCCTACGGAAAACAGTAAAGAGTGACAGGCTCTCAATTCAGGAGGTAAGAAGTTCCATAGCTTTGAGCCTGGCCTCGCTGACGGGCTTTCCTGATTTGAGGAATTGTAACAAGGTTCAAATTACTGTATACAGGTGGATAACCTGTGAATAGATCATCACTGTACCATACATTCCCTACAGCCTTTGGCACAGGGTATGCCCTAGGTGAGAAGGGAGACAAGGAATGCCTCAGTACAGTGGCTCACGCATTCAGCTCTGTACTGAAAGGGTCAAAAGTGATTGTTTTTGCTGTATGGGACAGCTGGATGATATAGCTTGGTAAAATAAATACATTTGTGGCCTTTGGAAGGTTCAGAAAGTTTATTTTTTGTTAAAGTTCTGGAATGATCTTGAATCTGCCTCCCTTTGGAAATCACATCTAATATCTTACCTTGTAGCAAAGCCCTCTCAAAATTATTAAGCAAATTAATAAATATTTCCAATTTACCAATTCTCATTTTCTCTCTTTCACACAAAAACGCACAAACACCCACACGTCCTCTCTTTCGTGCTCTCTCTCACTCTCAATTTTATTAACACAATGGGATAATTTGGGTTTTCTTTTGTTACTGTTGGTAACTCCGTGAGCTCTGTTATGTGCATTATTATATTAAACTACACACTGGAAAAAAAAAACTTGAAACATTTGTAAACATTGCTATGCAATTTTACTTCACATGTTTGAATTTTTTTGAATGATGACCTTGAGTTCAATGATGCGGATCGTCGCCTGTTTCTCTTCTCTTCCCTCATACACATCGCTCCACTTCATTGATCTCCACTTCTGTCAACAAAACCGGGCAGCACTAAACAGCATGTTAATTAGTAGTAAATATTTTAGTGATGCAATGTTTGCTTTCACTTCCAATTAGCTTGACAGTATATAGGACACATTTATTTAAGGTTTGAGAACTAACGAAACAGAATGCAATGCAGCAGAATAACAATGTATACATGTAAACTGGTTAACTAAACATATTTCAAAGATAAATAATACAAGATTAGAAGCCGAACTGTAAATTGGACAACTGGGGTCAAAATGAACTGGAAGCTCCGCAGTGAGAACCGAAATGAATTGAGAAAGAATAAACGTGTAGATTTTGCAGTACTTGGGAGGAAAGGAGGACTGGGTAAATTCAATAAAAAATGAGAAAGACGATGAGAACCTAGAAGAAAGAGATAATGAAAACTATGGAGAGACACTTGAGGATAATACAGAACGAAATTAAGAGGAAAGGCAGCGTTATAGAACTATACACATTATAAGTAATAAGATGTGTACAGAGAAGGCAAATGATTCTGATCTTTATTAAGACAGAGTGATGCATATAAGAAGCTTGAAATAAATTCATAAATCCGAGAGCGTTTATTCTTTTGAACTTCAGTGACATTAAATAGTAATTAAAAAAAAAAAAAAACATTAGTCTCAGGAAAACTATATAGACTGTCTGAAATCGAACTCCTGTGCAGAACAAAACTGCTGAATTTATCTCGTGCTCTTCCTACTTTTCAAGTCAATCTGTAAACGTTCTACTCTGCAAGGCGACGTCTGTATATCAGGATTCAGTGGTGTTGTACAAGACATCAGATGCATTCCCACAGTAATTATGATATAAAGGACAACATAATTTTAACCATACACAATGAAAAAGTCAACAAGGAGTTGCGTGACAATTTTGAGCCACAAGACAATGGTCAGGTGCCTTTGTAGTTTCAAGGATTCTCGAGAGTCTTACAGTATACTGATTAAGTACCCCTTGGTGAAGTTTGCTCTGTGCGACCCTATTGCCACGTGTGTAAGGTTGTACACCTCAAAACCTGCCACTACCGGCCTACTTCCATGCTTTGAACACATTTCTGAGATTTGGAACTCACACGGAATTCCAGAGTATCTTGCAAGTCTGTAAAAGTCAAAGCTTTCTAGATGACCTCAAATGCATGACTACAGAGTACACGTATATCATGAAGGGATATCATGCACTTGCACATTCAAGGTTTTTTCCAACTGTAAAGTAATCTGATAAGTGCCTTCTCTTCGATCTCCTTCAAACTTGCAGGAGTTATATTCCCAATTCTACACAGGGAAGAGATGAATTCTCACATTCCAGGGTAGGCTTGGGGGTGGAACTCCTACAGCATTTCTCTCATTCCCCTTCGAAATATTCTTTCCAAAGCCTATCAATGACAAAATCAGATTTCGTCTTTGGTATGTTTTGGAAAGGATATATTTGAAGACTTATAGTACTACATTGGCCCTGATAAGCAGGAAACAGTTCACATATAGAGAGAGTAAGGCTCATAAAAATGCGTAAATTTCATAGAGATGTGCTAATCTTCCTTTAGAAAATAATTTCGAAAATCTAGTTTGAAAAATGCCTATTTTGAACGCCTAAGATTTAAAACAAATACATCACACTCGTCACAAAAGTCAACATGGGTGTGAACAAAATAAAGTGTCACACAAGTGACATCTGCTGAGCAGTCCATTTGTCGTTCACTCACAAAGTGTCAAATCAGGTTGTGAAACATCCTAACGGTTTCTTGGGTGTCTCTGAAAATGTTTAAGTAGTATGTATTGAAACCGCATGATTGGACTCTGTCAGGTATAAATCCATATACTGTTCTTAGAGACAACACAATTCCATTGATTTCTGTGCATATGGCACACACAGCTGTTGGTATTAAAGTTGTACATTAATACATGGACTACAAATATGGTGTGTTCCACATATATTTATTCAACAATATAAACTACAAGCACGTCTTTTTAGCTCATTAATGTTAGAAAATAGAGAACGTACAACAGACAATAATTTAAGTATCTATTAAGTTTTTCAGTCCAATGCTTAATGACATTTGTGACCAATGTGTATTGAACATATGTTTTCAATCACTAAAGTCTTAAAAATAGTTTAAAGAAACATTTATTTTTCCTAAGTATGCTTTCTCCCAGAAACAGTACCTCTACGTATCCCCTTAAACATAAACATCAAAATTTCTGTTAATCGAAAAACATATTATATACTTTTGCCAAAACGCATTTCTCTTGCCTAAAAATGTCAGATACCATGGCCCATATTTATACTTTTTGACGCTAAACTGCGCTAACGCAGTTTAGCGTCAAAAAATTTAGCGCCGTCTAACGCCATTCCGAAGCGCCATGCGGGCGCCGTATTTATGGAATGGCGTTAGCCGGCGCAAGCAGACCGGCGCTGCCTGGTGTGCGTGGTAAAAAACCACGTAGACCAGGCAGCTCCGGCGTAGGGGGAAAATGGCTCTAGGGCGTCTTAAAATGGCGCAAGTCGGGTTGACGCTAAAAAATCGTCTTAACCCGATTTGCGCCATTTTTTCGACGCCCAGACGCCATTTAAATGACTCCTGTCTTAGTAAAGACAGGAGTCATGCCCCCTTGCCCAATGGCCATGCCCAGGGGACTTATGTCCCCTGGGCATGGTCATTGGGCATAGTGGCATGTAGGGGGGCACAAATAAGGCCCCCCTATGCCACCCAAAAAAAATTGAAAAATATAAAAAATTGTACTTACGTGAACTTACCTGAATGTCCCTGGGGTGGGTCCCTCCATCCTTGGGTGTCCTCCTGGGGTGGGCAGGGGTGGCAGGGGGGGTCCCTGGGGGCAGGGGAGGGCACCTGTGGGCTCATTTTGAGCCCACAGGCCCCTTAACGCCTACCCTGACCCAGGCGTTAAAAAGTGGCGCAAATGCGGGGTTTTTTGACCCGCCACCTCCCGGGCGTGATTTTTGCCCGGGAGTATAAATACGACGCATTTGCGTCGCCGTCATTTTTTTAGACGGGAACGCCTTCCTTGCATCTCATTAACGCAAGGAAGGCGTTCACGCTAAAAAATGACGCTATTTGCCAATACTTTGGCGCTAGACGCGTCTAACGCCAAAGTATAAATATGGCGTTAGTTTTGCGCCGAATTTGCGTCGAAAAAAACCACGCTAATTCGGCGCAAACGGAGTATAAATACGGGCCCATGTGTTCTTGCGTTTAGGTTTGCCTCTGTGTAGATTTACTTCAAAATCTTTAAAGCAATGTTTAAAAACATTAAAAAACATTTTTTTATACCAAAATGCTCTTAGCTTTTTTTAAGAACGAGCTACATTTGAGTGCATTACAAATCAAATGACAACCCACGTTGCTCATCATAATGTTCAAACTAAGTATTGAAAATCTGAATAAAATAATTGGAGATTAAGTATTTTGGTAACTGGTTACTTTTTGGGGGTATTATTTAAATTTTTACTCAAAGGACCTCATTGCAAGATCCCTTTTAATTTTGATAGAACTGTTAGCAGTCATTACTGTTCCACTGGATTTATGAAATCTGCAAGGTCACTGCAGATATGTGTATTCTCGCCCAGAAATTTTGGCAGCTTTCAGAAAGCTATCAAAAGCTCCAGGTGAACTTGTAGTGAGGTCCTCAATGTAGACAAATTATTTTTTGTAATGGTGATTTGTACCTAACACTTCTATGGGTCAGGAAAGTGAAAGTACTTATTCATTCAGTGATGGCAATATTGTCCCTAATTTATGATTCCATTTCATTAACCTTACCACCAACAACAGCATTGTTAATATATTATTGCCACTATGTATTTTAATTATTGTTAGTGACAAACAGGTGTATCATAGTACTGTGTTACATGTGGCTCACAACATTGCAGTGTTGAAGTTAATTAGTCATGTATACTTAATGTGTATGATAATGTAGATAGACATAAGTGAGGGCTGAAAGCAAACCGAATATCCTGTTTTTTGACATTCGCTGATTAGCTTCACTTGAGCCACTCATAAAACATGTGTACTCTTTTAACTGCCTCTAGAGAGATATTGAAATCACACAGGCATTTTTGAGTAGATTAAGTAGTACTCCCATAGCACAATTTTATGTACTCTTACATGTCTATATGAATTATCTCCAGAACATCCAAAATGGGAGTACATTTGGAATAGTCAGGAAATGTTCACATACAACCAGAACAAATAGGAATTAATTTGCACTCTTTGCATTTTACTAATAGGGGTGTTGGGTGTGTCAGGGCCAATTCACAAAGGCATGTATGAGTAAATGAAAGAGTACTATGGTGGTGCTGATTCCTGTATTCATTTATACTTTGCAAATTTTCCCCAAAATATTTTGAAATAATTGATTCCCTGGAAATTGTACTGTGGTTTATGTCTAAGGGAAGATCATTCTTTTTTATGAAGCATCACAAGCAGCTAATGGATGATTTCACTTGACCAAATAACAATGTTCACTTTCACATCAGAATCTTCAATTTAATGATAAAGTTACCAGGAGTCATATCACTCCATGCACTAGTGTTACTTCCTGTTGCTGTATTGCCCATCTTCCTACAGGGACTGGACTTTACAGAGGAACATCACCCTGGGAATGCTAATGATGTTGTTCTTCACAGGTTTTTCCTCCTAACCTGTTGGGGGGCTGTAGTTTAACTTTTGAGTTACAATACCAATAGACACCACACTGACACTTCACCTGGGTGATCATGTGGGCCAATGCTCTTGTTTGTATTTTTGCTGATGCTGTTCAGCATTGGCAAATACAAAAACAAAATATTTCTGCCCTAATGCGAATTCTGAACAATCTCAGCAAAAAATAATATTTAAAAAGTTTAATGATGCATACACATGCATAAATTACCACACAGGGGCATATTTATACCCCACTTGTGCCAAATTTGAGTCATTTGGTTTTACGCAAATTCGGGGCAAAACTAACTCCATATTTATATTTTGCCATTAGACACGTCTAACATCAAAATATTGGAATTTTCAAAATTTTTTAGATGCGGAAACCTACCATGCATCAATGAGATGCAAGGTAGGCATTCCCATCTAAAAAGTTGTGCTAACCCTATAACCCCATATTTATCCCCCTAGCTAAAATGACGCACGGGTGGGAGGAGGGGCTAAATAATGGTGCAAAGCTTGGGTCAGACAAGGAGTTAGGGGACATGTGGACCCATTTCCATAGTTAAGCACCATGGAATGGGCCCGCAGTTGCTCTCCTCAAGCACCAGGAACACCCCAACCCACACCAGAGGGACACCTGAGGATGGAGTACCCCATCCCTGGTAAGTAGGGTAAGTAGAGGTAAGTAGAGGTAAATATTATTTTTTACTTTAAGTGCGATCTGGGGCACAGCTTGGGGCCCCCTGCCTGGCACAGAGTGCAATTGCGATGCCCAGGCGACACTGGTTCCCTTTGCTGGCCATTGGGGTGGTGGGCATGACTCCTGTCTTTTCTGAGACAAGAGTTATGTAGTATGGATGGTTTTGTGTCAGAAAATGACACTAGGCTGGTTAGAGGTATTTTTTCCCTCTAACCAGCCTAACGTCATTTTTTGATGCAAAACACCCCCACCCAGCTAACGTAATTTTTTTTACGCTAGCTCACCCTTTGCACCGGCTTGCGCCATTCCATAAATATGGTGCTCGGCTGGCGCTCGTTAGTGCAGTTTTGCATCAAAAAGTATAAATATACCCCATAGTACTTATGTGTTATGATGCTTTGGCAGCCTGCACAACACCACACATGCACTTTTTTGTGTGATGATGCAGTGACTATTTTGTACCACCACAAGATAGTGAATGTTAAAAGAAAGCCACAAAAGTACATATTTTACAAAGCAGAAACCTGACAGAAGATCACAGCTGGGCCCCCTAAAGGGGAAAAATGTTTAGAATTAACTCAAGAGTGGAGGGTCAAAGGCAACAGGGGAGTGGGTAAGGGTGGGGAAGCACTCAGCTTGCAGCAGGGGAGTCATAGAGAGGCTGTTTGGTGAACAACAGAGCGAACAAAGAAATAAAAAAATTGGAATTTTAATTTCCAGACTGTGATTCTTACTGATTCACAATTAAATCACAATTTCTAAAGTAAGAAACATTAGAACTTTTAATTAGTGATTGCTAGTGGGTCTTAAATCAACCTACCTCATGAATATTATTGAAATAGGTGGCAATTTGTGACACATTTTGAACGAAAGCCATAACAGGGATGGTATCCTGAATGGGTCAGCAGGCCACCATGTCTGTGACTGCTTTTGAATGACACATTTGGTTTTAAAAAAAATGCCGCCTGTTTCCCTTAAAACGTAAAATGTGGTGTGTTTGAAAACCAAAAAAAACTTTACGTTTCAGTTTCATTTTAGTAAGATAAACCACTGAGCACTGCCTGTTCTTAAAAAAATATTTTGTTAAAAATTCTCAAAGGCTAATGCTTTTCACTACCTTTAAATAGTTGGTAAAACATTGATTTCAACATTTCTCTGAGTTAATGCATTACCTGTAGAGAGCAAAGCTCAGAAACAGAGAGATGCTGCCTTCAGTCACTGTTTTCAAGAGCACGTTTTGCAGTTTTATGCAGGTTGTCACAAATAGTTTTTTTACATGTATATAAGACGTTTAGTACCACCCACCTGAAATTCACAAAAAATGACCATCGATCATAGCAACATGTTCTTAATTCTTTGTAATTTTATTCACTAACAATCCCCTAGGAACCATTTATCTTGTAATCTTATTCAAATATTATGATACAATAGTCATATGTAAAATTAGCAGCTTCTGTATTAACCGCATTACCATTTAGATTGATAGGAACGTTTGAGCAAACAAAAGAGTAAAGGAAAATGTTTTTGGTGTTATTCTTCCCATGGTAATATAGAACTGTACTTTTACTTAAAAAAAATCAAAATTGAAACTCATACAACAAAGGAATACAGTAATACTAACTGTTAGACCTGACATCCTTGTTGTGGTATTCACCCACACTTGTAGCCTTCACTTCTCATTCTGGCTTAACTCGTGTTTTTTGCCCTTAGTACTCTGGGCACCTTACAAGCATTGTAAAGTTACAGTACATAATTGGCAAATTTATTTTACTTGTAATACCCTAGTAAGTTATATTACCTGTGCCCGGGGCCTGTAACATAATGATACTAATGGGCCTGTAGCACTCTATGTGCTACCCACTAAAGTAGCACTTTAAAAACATGTCTCAGGGTTTTCACTGCAACCAGTAGTGCAGTTTTAAACTGCCCCTTTGACCTGGCAAAATAAACATTTTGCCAGGCCTCATCTTTACTTTTCAATCCTTATAAGTCACCCCTACGGATGACGTAAAAGCTGATAGGGTGGGGTGTTGAGTTTCCATGTCCTGGAAGTGAAAGACCCGAAAGTCATTTTTTACTGTTGCTAGACTTATCTCTCCCATTGACCAACGATGGGTTATCTTATTACATTTAATAAGTGCTCACTTTGGTTAGGGGGCAAATCGAAATATACTGCTTACACTCAAATGAATTGTCATTTAATAAAGATTATTAATGAAATTGGATTTCAAGTTAGGTTTCTAAAAATGCCACTTTCAGAAAAGTAGCATTTTCTTTTCCCTACCAACTATCTCTTTCTGCCAGTTTCCAGGGTCACATGACTGGGAATGGCTCTGCTGCTGGGGTTTGTTTATCACTTCCAGACAGTGGCGCAAAGGCATCTTTGGTATGGACAGGAGGATGGGCCATGCTGGCAGAATAACTGGAGGGGAGCTGTACTCAGCCCCACCTACAATTCAAGGGCTTTGCCTACAGCACATACAAATGACCCTGGCACTAGGCCTGCCCTACCTTTTTTTGTTTAGAATTTATTTTTATTCAACTTTCAGAACATCAATAACATTGTACCATCATTAACATTGCACATATAGGCCAGCCCCACCAATCACCTCTAGACAATCCGTCATAGGAGTATTCCCCTAGAACAAACTCAGTGATTACAGAGCAAATACATTAGACATAAATATATTGTGTTCCAATTGTTGCTTTAAGTAGTCTTCCCTGTAACATAAATTAAGCAATGGTTAGCCCTGAATTCTCATTGTGACATCGTGCCCGGGTTCTTCAACTTCCTCTAACCGTATCAGGATCCCCTTCCATATCTGTAGGTTTTTCTCAGTATTATTGTCCCTTCTAACCTGGCGTAACCATATTTCTTCTGCCATGGCCTATTCCCTCACATCTTTAAGCCATCCCTTTATGCTGGGTCCCTGTATGAGCTTCCAAGCAATCGCCACCTTGCATTTGGCCAACAGTAGGGTCAGCTGCATGAACTTTCATTCCATTTTCTTACCTTTCATTTTTTTAATATCCCCTTGGAGGCACATGACCGGAGTCAGATCCGACTCCAACCCCAAACGTCTTGAACTTCAGACCACAAAGTGCCAGAAAGTCTGTACTAAGGAACAGCCCCACGCCAAATGCAAGAAGGTTGCTAGTTGGATGCAACACTTCTGGCAATTATCATTCTTAGTGAGGTCAATTTTATGAAGGAAGACTGGAGTACCATATGTGCGGTGTATATTATTAAAATGTAGTAATTTAAATCGAAAAAATTGAGTCCACCTTAAAACCACCTTCACAGCTCGCACCCAAAAAGTTGCTGTGTGTTTTATTATGTATGGTAGCATGGGGTCCTCGTTTCCTCCTGTGTGGAGTAGCTGCAATAGCTTTTCTGGCAAGAATCATCACTAAGGAGGCTTTTCTCCCAGTTGTCTCCCTTCGCTAGCCACAGTACCGTGTTTTTCAACTGTGAGGCTAAGTAAGAATGCTCTAAGTTGGGCAATGCCAATCCTCCTTCTAACAAGGGTAGTTGGAGGTTCTCACAGGTCACCCTACTGAGGCCCCTGACCATGTCAGGGTTATTAGTAATGAATGCAAATGCTTTAAGACTGACCTGGGGAGTGTGCCCAGACAGTTCTGCAGAGCATATGAGCTTCTAGGCAAAAATACCATCTTTGTTACTGCAACACGCCCCATTATCAACAATGGGAGGGTATTCCAGAAATGCACAGACCATTCTAGGTTCAACATTACTCTTTCCATGTTGTGTTGGTGTCGCTGTCTGACTGTGTGGGCCACCATTATTCTGAGATAGCAGAAGTGATCAGTTTCCCATCTTAAGTGCAGATCCGGCAAGGCTTCAGGTGAGAATCCCATTAGGCTTCCCAGTGGGAATAACAGGGATTTATCCACATTAATACATAGTCCAGATATGTGCCCACTCATCAATATGGGGAGGGAAGAACTTGGTTCTGTCATATAGAAGAGTGTATCATCCGCATACAGTGATATCAGATGGTTCATCCATCCCACTCGAATGCCCCACCCCTTCATACCACATCGAATTTGCTGCATGAATGCATCCACAGGCCTGCCATAACTTAGGTCACCCCAGAAAGTTTAGACCAGTGATCAGGGAAAGGGGAAGAACTTTCCAAATTCAGTCAGGGACTTCTCCCAAAGAAATGCGGGCATCAGATATAAATATTGGGCCTCCAGAATCACTCCACCAGAAAACTCCTGCACCTATGGAGGATTCAGATGAAGTACTGCCCTGCTGCTTGAAGAACGGTCTTTCTGTCTGAAGAAGGAAGATTGGACATGCTTGTCTTTCTGCCAGGTGTTCCAGAGTGACTCTAAGTGTCACTTGGCTAATCTCATGTGTAAGCTACAGGGACACAACAAGCTTCCGAAGCCTACCTGCAACTACCTGCCTAACCAGCTGCAAAAGTGCCTGCTGGACCTGCCTGAACCATACTGCTGGAACCTGCTGGAGTGAGTAATAATTCCTTAAGAGGTACCTCCCAGGCCCTGGTTTCTTGACTGGCATTAGAGTGTACTCCTCCTGAGTAAATGGTTGAAATCCTGAACTTTGGACTCCTAACATCTAGAAACTGATTTTTTCATGCCAAACCTCCGCTGTCCATGACATCCACCATTGCAGCGCTCCAGTGAGATCTGCTCTTTGTGTCAACAGCGACTGTCTGCAATGACTGGCAACACAAGACCTGTACTTCACACTACAGGAGTGGTAGCCCATGATGACGTTAATGTAAAGCTCCAACAATGAGCAGATCTTCATACTATAGCATGGACCCTCTGTGATGCTCAACCTATTCTTTGTGCTGAAAGCCTCCTACTCATGGTCTCCTCCAATATGTATGTAACTCTTTGCGCTGGACTTGAGGAAGTAACTTGATAGCGAGACTTACCTGGTCCCAGTATCCAACCCGTACTCCATCGCAGTCAGCCTGAATATATGACTTTCCTCCACTCTACCTCAACTAGAAGACAATGAGTGGTGCTTTGTGGTCTTATGTGTTTTTTCCACTAAAAAGTTTAAATTACAAAGCTACGGTTCTACTGATTGGATTTTTTTCATTCTGGTACCACTATATTCATTAATATTTACTCTATTTATCTACATTGGTTTGGGATTTTTCTAGTGCTGTATTTTTACTTTATCACTGTTTGTGTGCTGCATAAATACCTAACATATTGCCTTTACGTTAAGCCTGATTGCATGTTTGCCACTCTGCCACAGGGTTAAGCACAGGTTAATTTAGCGACTGTTGAGGTTCACCCTGAGAAGAATTGTGGTTGAGGCCTGCATAGGGGCTTCCACCTCTATCAATCAAAAACTCATTTTCTTACACTAATGCAAAAATGATGCAATTTATTTACAACCATTTGGTGCAGAGTTGTCATAAAATGATTTATCCAGTAGAGGGATGGGGACCAAGAGTTTGGAAGTTTGTTTGTGGACAGCTTCCTTGTGACAGACGACCAACAATCTACTACATATAACTGTGTCAGATAAAATAGCAGATGAACCCCAATCTAGTTTATAAGCAACACAGAGATATAGGAGGAGGAGAGAACATATTTCCCTGTCAAATCTTTGTTCTAGTTTGTTTCACGACAGAATGTGGGTTTGATAGTGGGATTTTCTCCACCTTCATAATTTGTAAACTAATACAAAAATGTTTCTTCAATGAGTAGCTGTGAATAATTCTTTACTTAATCCATGAATTTCCGTGAGTAACGTGGATGTTTTAGCACTTTTGTGCAGTAGCCTCTTTTCCTCTCCTGACAAATTAATGTCCCCAAACATGCATATCCAGCATTTAAAAGCCAATCAAAACTTGCGTATGCATGGACAGGAGCCATGGAGGGCACAATAAATCACACATTTATTTCTGAACAAGTTATTGTCTGTGAAATTATTGCACGTATGTAAATATGAGTTTTAGCTCAGGGGCCAATCGGAAGAATGTTGCAAATAGCAAATGTTCACTAAGACAGACATAGGGAGGCAAAACAGGGCCTGACCAGTGGAAAAGGCTTCAGCATTGAAGAAAACCTCTTTTGGTTTACATTGGGGGGAAATCTATAACCACTCCAGCTTTCAACCAACATATATGCCAACCCTAGAAAACCCTTAAGAGAGATACTTCTTTTCTCTTTTCTATTACAAGAGTGTGACGTTATTTCTCTGGACAAAAGTTAATGACGTGGGGAAAATAACAATACACCACATGGCATCGCAATAAGGAATCAATTGAAAGTGTTAACACGCCTGACCCTTAGGAAGTAAACTTACAAGAGGATGCTTATAGGTCAAAGAACCTTTTGGATCACATGGAGTATCCTAGCTATGGGGTAACCAATGACCATCGACAATCTATATACAATTAGTAATCAATAAGCAAAACATTAATCATCAGCAAATAGCATCAGCATCTCATGAATAACCACAACTCAATTATACATTTTATCAATTATATTTCCCTATTTGTTACAATTCTAAGTCATAAGATTAATTCAAACTTTACTCAATCAGCTCAGAATTAGTTTATTAATGACCACCAATAACATGATCTAATCCAAACTTGAGAAAACATATGCTCGAATGCTTCAGCATAAACCAACAAAGATGAACATAAAAGCATTAATAGTAGAGTTCAGCAATCAGTTTGTCAATCATTTGTCACTGTCAGCGTCACCCAAAGGGACCGTGCCTAACCCAGATTAGCATTAGCATGTGGGACTTCATGCAAATAAATTTTAGAACACAAATTTAGAAAACATCTAGCTAAAAGAAAAACTATTTAAACAGCGCAGTTGGTACCTAGAAAGAAAGGCACAAAAGTTAACAGTCACATTGTCATAGCTACCTATCCACAGAATAGATCAGAATCAAAGTCAGTCTTCGTCTTCAGGTCATCAATCGATCAGCAATGCATCAGGCTCTCAAGAGCATGAGCCCAATGAATTAAGGTTACCCAGTACATCCCCCTAATTCCTAATTGGTCAGTTAATCACCAGTTATTACCCTAACCAATAATGCTTATTTTATGAATCTAGAAGTTCTAAATTTACGCCGTTCTCAGTTCGTTGATTGGTTCACTGTACGATGTCTTCATCATCCGGCTCATCAGGTACAGAAAATGTTGCATCTTCTTCTCCAGTCAGTGTCTCTATTGTTCGAGTGCTGGGAAAGTACATCTTGTCTGCTCTACACCACATTTGTTACAATTTGATTCATTCATGTCCTTTCCGTCGGTACATTGCAGAAAATTCTAGCTAAGCAGACTTTATTAACATGAGAAGTTCAGGGACAGTTCAGTACATCAGCTTCTCTACAGTGCTAGTAATTCAGCTTTTGCATGAGGCCCAGCAAAACTAGGCCACAACTTCGGCTAAGTTAGCTCTACAATTTAATGCAAAACATACATTATACATCTCAATATGGCATATTACCACATTATTATTACACGCTTTCAATATTTCACACAATTTTAATCATTTTAAGTATAACTCGTGAATGATGGCAGCCACTCTTAGTGTCACATTTTCAAACGTGCACATACATTTTTCCACGTTTAATTTTTACTATACTTTTCTTGTTAATCAAAATGCATAACACTCATTAATATTTCTAATTAACATATCTGTTTCAGCAAAAGCCTTCCTCATTGCTGTTTAATTCACCCATGATATCAGCAAGTGTGAAAGTAATTTCTCAAGTCTAACACACAAAAGAACCATACCACCAGTAATGATTTTCCTGCCGTGTGATTACCTAGTCACGAAATGAGAGAGACGAAAGTTGAATTGAAAATTAAAGCCAAGCGTTTTATTTTTTTAGGAAATTACAAAATAAACATTAAGAAGCAGTCACAGTAAATGATGTCTCTGAAAAGAGAGTCCCGTAGAAAGATACCACAACATGGTGCCAGCTGTTTGAGTGTGTCTTTTAAATGCAAAATTAACATGAAAAGCTTGCAATATATTGTGTGATGAAGCTGCATAGAAAATGTGTTAAAATAGAAAATAATGCACACGTTTGAAATGTGCCCATGGGGAGTGGCTACCAATGTATACGAAGACTAATGAAAAGCTTGTTAATTCTGAATTATTATGCAGTAATGTTTTGAATTTGTATTAGTATATCATAATTAGAGTTATGTGTTAAGACTTTGCTTTATTAAAATTGGAGGGCCTTAGATTAGCAAGGGTCTGGGCCTAGCTGCCTGGTCTCATATTAAACTGTATTTTCTAACATATAATGTGCTGTTTTTCTGAAGGGCACGAAGCTGTACTTTTCCAGGAGTTATGTGTGTGTGTGTAGCTGTAGTAAATTCTTTCTCATGAGAACCGACTTGCTCAAGGCGAAGTTCTTGCTGAATGCAACAGTGTAATTCGTAACAGGTGCAAGGTTAACTGTATTAGGAGAAGACAATAGAGGCACTGACTGGAGCGCAAAGTGTAACTTTTCCTACCTGACATTCCAGCCGATGAAGGCGTCAATAACATGGACCAATCCCCGACATGAGAACTGTGGTTTGTGGAAAATTCTGGCAAGATGCTTGACAATTTATTGGACAGAGATAACAATGCACCAATTATTGTCCAATGAGGAGTTAAGGGCTAATTAGACAGTTTTGATTTAACGGCATGACCCAAGAAGAAACAGACACATTTTGTTCCCACTCACTCTTGCTCACTTTCCAGAGGGCTTGCTACTATTCCTCTAGTGTTTTGTTCTGATACTCTAAACCATCCTCTACCCATTCTTGCCTGATACTTACTTCTCCTCCATATGAGGGAAGGGTCCTATTCCTTAGCTATGCTATATTGAGACTTTGCCCCGTCCTTTCTCTGCTGATGGTGAATCAACTGATGTCCTGAGGACGAAGACTGACTCTGCTTGCTGATCTCTTGGATTGGTAACTATCTGATGCAAAATTGTAATTGTCTGTTTGCCCTTTCTTTTGAGGTACCAACTGCTATTTTGATAAAGGCCATAGTTTAGATGTTTTCTAAATTCGTGTTTGCTAAAATGTTTTGCATGAAGCCCAACATGCTAATGCTAATTTGAGGTTAGTTAAAGTGTTCACAATTATCTTGCGCATATAGACAAATGACTGAGTTCTTGCTTTGTTGAATGATGTAGTACGCCGGGACCACAGCCAAACTCCAAAATCGCCTGCAACGTATTCATAACGCCTCGGCCCGCCTCATCCTAGACGTACCCCGCAGCAGCCACATCTCCGCACACCTGAGACACCTGCATTGGCTCCCAGTCAGCAAAAGGATCACCTTCCGACTTCTCACCCACGCACACAAAGCCCTCCACGACAAGGGACCGGAATACCTCAACAGACGCCTCAGCTTCTACGTCCCCACCCGCCACCTGCGCTCCTCTGGCCTCGCACTTGCTGCTGTCCCTCGCATCTGCCGCTCCACGGCGGGTGGGAGATCTTTCTCCTTCCTGGCGGCCAAGACCTGGAACTCCCTCCCCACCAGCCTCAGGACCACCCAGGACCATTCCGCTTTCCGGAGACTCCTAAAGACCTGGCTGTTCGAGCAGCGTTAACTCCCCCTTTTTTCCCCTAGCGCCTTGAGACCCGCACGGGTGAGTAGCGCACTTTATAAATGTTAATGATTTGATTTGATTTGATTTGTATTACTGAGACTTTGCTAAGTTGCTTCATATTAATGATGTACCTAAATACTGAATGAATATTCTTTATGCATCAATTAATTGCGATCCAATTGCTAATTATAAGGGTTTCTAATGAGGCTTATTGCTAATGAGATTAACAGAGATGACATTAGATTGTAACTGATAGGGAAATAAACATCCTAACACATGACTAAATTGGTGTGGTTATTCATGACTGAAAGGTCATGGTGTGTTCAACTTATTAATTCTTATTAAATGTATTGATTAGTTTGCTGATTAGTTATTGTGATTATTGATTGGTTTATTGATCTATTGATTTGTGATGCCAATAAGACATCTCGTACTGGGAAGTCCCTGAATGTGGTCTAAAGGTTTGTTGACCTAAACACGTCTCCTTGTAAGTTCACTTCTTAAGGCTCTGACGCGCTAACACAGCCACCTACCCCACTTCCCATGCCAAGATAGACCCTCTCCTTGAAGGTTTGCTACAGGACATCGCATAGCATCTTCAATTCATCCATCTTAGCTCCCTTTCAACCATCGTGAAACAGCCACCAGTTAGAAGGTTTCCTGCGATCAAGGCAGGCGTGACAGGCAGACCGAAGGACCCTCTAGCAGGAAAGAATACAACTAACTTTATAGTGTTCACTGCCAAAGTAGTCATCCCTAGTTGAACGGACAAGTAATGCGTTTGCAGCTTTTTGTTTCGTACCACAACAGAGCTGATGGCCAGACCGAATGGCTGATTTTATTTTCTCTTTTATGTCCATTTTCCCCTTCCTTAACTTTATTTACTTTTTACTACTTCTCCATTTTGATTGTAATGTGTTTTGATACATTGTAGATGCAAAAGGCTTGTAGCAGAATGCAATAGCAAAGCAAATTAAATTAGTGAGCTTGTATATTTAGGTTCCAGTTCAATTAACTAGCCAGTGTCAGGAGGCAGAAATCTTAACAATATGATTAGAATAATTGGTCTATTAAAAAAGGGGAAGCCCAAGCTTAAAATATAGTTTTAAATTGTGACTTTCTATGACAAGCTGGCTTCCAAATGTCAGAGCTAGCACAACGTTTCTCCTCTACATCTTGAATCAACTCTATAGATCCTGAATGTGTAATTAAAAGTACACAACACCTATATAAACTGCAATACCAATAAGGTGCAAGCAGTTGTGAACTACTACACATTGATGCTCCTACACAAGAAACCATAACAAGATGTAGGGCCTCATTTAGGGTTTGGCAGCCAACCCACTGGTGGACAGGTTAGCTAAGGGCATTGCGTTCGTCACACCCACCCTAGCAGACTACCACCTGCCAAATTTAAACATTACCAACAGCCCAAAGGCGATGACAACGTGACAGGATACCCCATCTGTCAGAGACTAAATTGTACCCTTAATCACTACAACTCCAGCACTTTTAGCAGTCCAATAATATCACATTGACAAACCTTTCTAAAGAACTGTGCCACCCCGAAGATGTTAAAGTGAACCACCATCAATTAAGTCAGCTCATTTCACTCAAAAGTTTTCAAATGACAATCTGCAAATGGTAAGCAAGTGATCAAAATATGGTCTTCACCCATTAGTGTAGCTTCCATTATGAAGGATGCTTTTGGGTGCTACTCTTTTGCTATGTCATTATGTTTGTATGTAATGAATGAGCTGCGAGATGTGAGATGAGAAAAGCATGTAGGTTGATAGGAGGGTAATGGAGGTTGCGAACTTGCCTTCACAATCCATGTATGTGTGATCTTACTTTCTTTATATTGTATCAGGAATTGTCATACATTAAGACGTACCTGCTTGGGCACTGGGTTTTAGTATACAATGCAGATGTTGAGCAGCTATTTGCAATCCTCATTGGTTGTTAATTGGAGAGGCTTGCAGCAGTGATGGTAATGGTGACCATGGAATGGCAGGTACACTTGGGTAATGACAGCAATGGATAATGCTGACTACTTCCCTACTGCAAAATCAACAAGATGAAGGAAGGAATGCTTGAATTAATCTCAGCCACAAGCATTATTATTTTTTACATTCCAGGCCATCATTTTTTGCCCACTGTGCCATTCTAGACAGAGACCTGCCTTATGCAAATCATTCTTGGTCTTGCTTCAGTAGGAGCAGTCCAGCCCAAACTGTCATACCAGACCCCTGCATGATGGGAACATAAGCATCCCCAGACCAGTTTTGACTGACTTAGATTTCAGCAGTGAGGTATAGCTTGAATCCTATTAGACAGTGAACACGCGACCCATGCCTGAGCATGCCAGTCGCACTTAGGGCAGCTACTCCAAAAAAAAAACAGGGTGATTGAAGGAATGCTTTAATTCACCTCAGCCACTGGTAGTCACTCTAGGCCGCATTCCAGAACATCATTTTTTACCCACTGTGCCATTTTAAACAGGGACCTGCATTATGCAAATCAGTCTTGGTCCTGCTCCAGCAAGGACAGTCCAGTGTGGTCTGCTAGACAAGGTCCCCTCCAGAAGGAAACACAAACACAATGGACTGGAGTGCAGTAATTACCAGTATCTGAGATTAATTCAATCATCCCACCCATCAGTTTTTTTGTATACTTCAGTACTTTCAAACAGCATTAAGGATAGTGCACATGTGCAGAATTAAAATGTATCTACTATAGAGCATGATCAATGGCAAAGGCACTTTTGAGTATTCCATTGATGGGGACACAATCTTTCACACCATATGTACTAATAAGAGAAGAATGCTTCACAACTGCGTTTATCCAATGCAGCATCACTTTTCTTGCACCCCTTAGCAAGAAAAGTGACCTACCGCCACCATTTGTCTGATGTATTTAATGTACAGCACACCATGGCGCAGGATAGGGACAATAGTGTTGAAATTTGTAACGCTATTGATGTACTGTATAGGATTAGTGCCAAAGTTTTGGTGCTAATCCTGCACAGTACATAGGGACCCATTTAAAGCAATGGTATACCTCCTGTCAATGCCTGCTCTGTGCAGGCGTTACAAGTAGCTGCAAAAATGATGCAGTGGAATCTCCTAGATTCCACTGTGCCATTTTTGCGGTCCCCCTATTGGGGGAATGCCACCCTTTGCTTTGCATACATTATGCCTGGTGCAGGCATTATGTCGCACAAAGGGTTACAAAGTGGCGCAACACATCCATTGCACTACTTTGTAAATATGCTGCTGTGATTTTGGCTTGTTGGGCCACGTAAGCGTAAAACAAATGACGCTAATGTGGCACAAGGAGGCGCTAGGCCCTCCTAAATCTGGGCCTTAGAGGCTTGAATTATTGTAAGTGGTTTGAAAGACATTTAGCAAGATAACTCTTCCCTATTTTCTTAAATCGGAGGGAAGAGAAATATAAGCTTGTAAATGTATTTCAACAGTTGGTCAAGCTTTTTTTTTGCATCTGTTGCATTGCACTCTCTTTCCATTTTATTAGAACCTGGCAGACACAGATGAAAGATTTACAAGTACAGTGATTGCATGTGGCAGTATTATTGCCTTGTGATGTAAAATTCAGGGAAGGGCTAATATCATCAACTGGTCCAGCCTTAATAGACTTCAGTAGTTGGATTGCATTGCTCTCCTAAATGGCAGGGAGATTGTCCACTGGGAAAACATTTTATATTGTTGAGAAGGAGACAAAATAATGTTGAAATAATGCGCAAAGATACTAATGCTTAAAACGTGAAAAAATAAAAAAATTGTAGCAGGCAATCATACCCAAATGTGCTAGGCCTGACATATCTTGATACTGACATGCTATAGTTAACTAAGCTAATTTGGGGAGCAGAAACAAGGCCTGATCTGCACCCTTTGCAAAACCTGTTTTTCATAATGAATAGTAGTTGTGCAAAAATGTTTTCTTTTCATGTATATGGATGGTTCCTCTGTTAATTTATAAATAGACATGTTAGTTAGGAGGTCAGATATAAATTTCACACTTGGGATGTTGTCCTGTTTCGGGGAAAGATTGATGGGAACCTGAGTAAGTCAGTTACATTATAAGACATAGTTGCAGTCTTAGAAATTGCTGCCTGAAGTATATTGTGCTCCTGTGCAGGGAGTTAGTGCATTCCCATGGTACATCGAGAACTGATTGGTCAACTGAAGAAAGAAGAAACCACCTGAATTTGCAACATTGATTATGTCTGACTATAATAGTGCTTGTTTCTACGTAGCTAACCACTTTCCTGCTAACCTCATTCCACCAACCAATTTACCTCATCCTTTTTATTTATGAGAGGTCCTGCTCTGATTGGTTTTTTAGCATTTAAACTGATTTTTGATGCTGAAAGCCTCATGCTTATTGATTTCTCTTGCGATTCCTAACTCCTTATGAGTTTCTGGGCTGACACCTTTTCTTTCTCATTCCTATAATAGGAATACTTTCCTTTATGGAACATGCTTAATGCATTCATTATGTGTAATTCATTACTTATTTTGATTATTGTCAAAAGATTTTATTGATATTGGTGAATTTATATGACAATCCTGATAAAGATGAATTACTAAAAGATTTGATAAATAAAACCCTATAACTTATACCAAACTATCTTTATTGACTGAAATAGAATAGGCAGTGTGATAATTTTATGTGATGTACAGCTCCTGGTCAAAGATCTATCAACCTGAGGAAGTGGGGGTTAGCCCTGATGAATGGTAAACCGAAACCTTAGCTGAAACAATCCCCACTCCAGCACCACTTTAAAGATCTCCTGCCTTCCAAGGTGGTGGCTCTCTTTTAAACATATGTTGTCTTACTTTAGGATTTGTTGAGGCCTCCTGAGGAACTGACACACTCATAATACATTCAGAGATATTTCAGACCTTATTAATAAAATAAGAAGACAGCTTGTCACGTGGTACCTGGGTATGAATTGCTGAGCTAGCAGGTCCATGAAGGGTTAGCAAGCTTTCAAGCAACATTTTGAAAGAAGTTGCTTGTGGTGTTTGAGGCATCTTTAATTTGTGTTGCAAAGTAGGATCTTTTAGCTTGACAAATCTAATTGTTGCTCTTCAACTGTAGTGGTGTGACAAGATTAACACAATTTTTTCACTTGCCTTACCTCTAGATTTTCAGCTTTGGGAGAGGCTATGAAACAGGGGCTGGTGAGTCACCTCAGAGGAGCTTTGTTGGTAGTACAACTTTGTTGGTAGCACTGAGTCTTTGAAATATTAGGCTAAATACAAATTGAAATAAGAAAATTAGGTTTCAGGACTTACTGTTGCAGCATATTTAGCCAACCTCTGGGAATATTTGGCAGACCTTTGATAGATCAATCCTAATCCAACATGAAGACGGAATGGTTTTGAGTATTATCACTTTTGCTGGGAATAGTGGATAGACAATCAAATGCAAGCAAAAGATAGCACTT
Organism: Pleurodeles waltl; assembly: GCF_031143425.1. Lineage (NCBI taxonomy): Eukaryota > Metazoa > Chordata > Amphibia > Caudata > Salamandridae > Pleurodeles > Pleurodeles waltl. The sequence continues at coordinate 1,224,361,193 of NC_090444.1, forward strand.
GAATCCCGTATAGCTAGTAGATCTAAAGATTGTTGTCAGGTGATCCAAAATAAAGCCATAATGTGTGCCCATAATGGTGAGTTTGTTGATTAGCAATCCGTATAAGGCCTAACTTAGTCATTAGAAATAAACACCAGAATGAAGTGTGTGTTGAGAGTCAAGCCAAAGTTAAACTCACCAGGATAGTCTGTTTCCTGACCTCATGTATCTTATTAAAGCCAGTGGCTAAGGGTCTCACAATGTTTGGACCAGAGTATTGATTCAGCCAGATCTCAGTCAGCTCACACATATCCGCTCTGCATTCATTAAGTAACAAAAACGCTCTTCTTTTTGTTAGAAAAAGGATCTAACCTTAAGTGATGAATCTTAATGTTTACAAAACCAGCAGAAATGAGTAGGAACAATGCATTGTAATAGCAGGTACTACTTGTCTCGGTCATTCATTTGTGGGATTTTTTTTTTTAGAAAACCAACTGCAACTATCTTAAGTGATGATCATGAGATTAATATCTAATAAGTGGAAAATAGGTTACTGCTGAAGTCAGACTTCAGAATGCAGAAGCCCCAATTCCAAGTGGGCTGGAAAAGGCTGAAGTGTTTAGCAGTATGCCTCACTACTGGAATTTACAAGGTGCATTAAATATTAATAAATAGGGATACAGCATTTACCGGTTAAAATAAAGACCTTGTATTTTAAATTTTTCACTGAAAAATTATACAATTTTCTACACCAGATTCTGCAAGTATGTGTATATACAACATGTTTTCCCAGTGAATTAGTCAGGGGAATATTATGCGATGCAGTGTCTACTGCAAAGTCTTGAATTTCGAACCCTAAGTAAAGAGGACTTCGCTTGGAAATAGGATTTTATCACTCTGCCAAATCTATATTAAGGGTTGTTAGAGTTTTCTTGTTTTGCTGCAGATTGGTCCTTTCCATCACATATACAAAATATTTCTTGATTAATTGCATTAAATAAATTAGAATTGTTTGTCACATTCGTGCAATTCTCTAGTCCAGTCTTTATAACTGAAGCAGAAAATAACATTAGCAGAAATGTGTTTCCTCCAATCTCATCTTCGTGTGAATTCATCCTTCAAACGCTTAGGGAATGTTAGGCATGTGGATACCAACATCCGCTTCCCTGTTCCAATGAAGCTATTTTTGATGCATTTTCTATTCATCTGCTTCTGATTTGGCACAATAATCTCTAAATCTAATCCTACAAAACTAACGATGTAGAACTATAGATCTATTGTTTTAACAAGAGATACATTGAGTGCTCTGCAGCACTACTTTTTTTTTAAACTTATCAGAAATGAGTAATACATTTCGTTTACTTCGGAGAGGAAATATGAAATGAATTCCATGAAAAGAAAAACCCCAGGCCCTTTTTCCTAATTTATGACATACACCACTTTCATTTTTTTTCTGTCTTGAACCTCCAAGACAATGGCAAGTGTACGTTCTACAAAATGCCATACCACACATGACAAATAAATTTTTTAACGATTGTCAGAATCAAATATAAATAAACAGGGATTGACTCGGAATGCATCTACTTAATTGCAGAATGATTAAAATGGTCATTTGGTTTTAGCCAGCAAGCTGAAATGTAAGTTGAAGTATGACCAAAACATTTGCACAGCATTAGTTCACGCTGTGAGATACCGCTCTGAGTAGTGTCATGACATTATTCAGGTAAGTATTGGCAAATACAATACGTCTGATCTTAGCAACCAAGTGCAATGATTATGTAGATGTCCGTTTTTTTAATCTTGCCAAAATAAAAAAAATAAAAAACAGGAGAAAAAAGAACACATGCTATCACCTAAATGTGGCGGACATCTACTTGCATTACAATACTTATGTTTGAAAAATAACCATCATAGGAGCGTGGACTCAGTAGCCAAGTTGACGGACGTCCTCGCTTAGGGGGTCCCCGGCCTGGCACCCAAATCAACTACTGTAAGAAATCGGGTTGATGGCTGACTGAGGTGTGAATCCTGGTTAGGCGCCAACCACAATCCTTGTCCAGGTGAGGCATAAGCCAACCCCAACTTCATTTGCGCTCCACCGTCCAGTGGCTTGACACAGACCAGTCAGGCTTAAGTTAGAAACAATGGCCCAATATTTATAATTGTTTTCATGCAGCGCAACACGTGGCCACCTTGCTGTGCTGCGTGAAAGGAAAAAATCAGGAATGTTATACAGCGCATTTGTGTTCTTTCCTAGTGCTGGCACACTTTTGACTGCCCAGCCCAATGCAGGCACCCTTACTACATGGTGCAAGGGTCCCTGCATTGTAGGAAGGATTGTTTTTGTTCAGGAAGAGACACCCTCCTGCACAAAAACAATCCTCAGAGGCATTTTCCTCTTTCTGATGTGGTGCAGAATGCAGCACATATAGAAATACAGATGTTTCTCCTCAATACCCGTCACCAGTGGAGGCGTAGCATTTTGACACATTCACAGGTATACCACTAATGGTAAATCTGGCAATGCACCAAATCCATGAGTGGATGCAAAGGAACATCCATGCCACACTCATGGAAAGCCTCCAGGGGGCAGAGTTGCCAATGCTGCATTGCATTACTCCATTTTTATCAAGCCATGGAGTGCCACACAATGCGACTTTAGTGTTGGTTTGCCCTTGTGCCCCCTTGTGTGGCCCACAGATCATCGGAGGTGCAGCCTGTGCCAGGCACTCCTCCTCACCCTATGATTCATACCATTCTAAACTATAGAGACACAGATGTCATATTCCACACTGCCTGAGGCTTGAAGCACTCTCCAATGACTCAGCCAAAATTGTGATTTTCCCAGATTATTCTAAATGCGTGCAGTCTCTGCACAAACCCTTTGAGACAGTCAAACAAAATCTTTGGGTATGATACTTGAATATATTATTCCCCACTAAAGTTAAAGGTGATACATGATTCAGAATCACTCTTTTTTAAACACCTGCAACTGCACGTGAATGACTTACTGAACAGCAGCCCATTCAGGGTATTTTGACTAAGCAGAGGGAGACAACAGCAGGTCAGGAATGTAGTCATTAATGCAGCTCTCAACAGACCTGATCTCAGTGGAGGAACAGACACAGGGAATCGTGCTGGTGGCCCAACTGAGAGTGCTTAAAGCCCTTTGGGCTTGGGTGCAGACAGTGGATCCTCCTTACAACGTGGGGAACAATGCACAACAGGTGCTGCTTTCTCCAAACCAACTAGTCCTGGGTTGCTTCAGGACCAATGTCTGTGGGCTTACCAGCAGCCCATGGGCATCCTTTGTGACATATTGTGACTCTCTATCTCAGTCATCACTCTAGTTTGTTTATACTTTAGCCAACAACTTTCTATCCTTCCTGCAACAGATGCCGGCTGGGTGCCAAACCACAGTGGGACCCAACACAGTGTTGCCATTTGCTGTGGCTATGATACAGTAATTCACACCAGCTACACATGAGGGTATAGGAGAGTAGCAATCCTTTTTCTCAAAACTTTCTCCGCTTTGACCTCACGGGTGCTCTTAGTATTTGAGTGTAGATATGTGGAGGTACAGTGGATATTCGAAGGACAAGTACAACTTCCTAAGTGCAAATGTCTCCCCAGTGGCCCCTGGCCCCACCTTGGAAGCCCTGAACATCTGTCTCCAGGAGTGCCCGCCAGGCATCACATTGATAGGGGGGATTGTAATGGGATAATGGCTCCTCAACAATATTTCTTGAGTCCAAGGGAGGGATCAGGTGGTGTGTGGACAAGACTGGCTGGGTGGGCCTCATGTGTGGGCCTCTTTGATGCATCACATGTATGGCACCCCTCTAGCAAAAAATATACACACACCTCAGTGGCCCCTAAACGTAGGTTTTGCATGGGCTTATTTTTCCTCCTAGTCACTGATTGCTCCTCACAACAGGGGCTCATATCCTCTCAAGGTCTATCTTCGATCACTCCTCCAGTGTTGCTCTGCCTGGGATCCCCAAAAGGTGGGAGCCACCCGGTTTAACTGCTTAATGAATGTCACTTGACGGGCAATAACTGTATGTCGTTTCTGGCACAGGAGGTGAACTCCTTCCCTGAGCTACTCTGACTCCATGTACACTATACAGGTTCATTGTGGGTGCTCAGGAAAGCTTACATGAGCGGAGTGGTGAGAGCATTCATCAAGACTGTGTAATGGGCATTAAAGTCACTGAATTAGAAACCTTGGTTCTCCTTGAATGGAGGGCTGCCAACTGGGAGCTCACAGGTCAATAATTAGACATTTCTGCCTGGACAAAGCCAAAAAAAATTTGGATGGCATCCACTAACTCATGTAAACGAATGTAGGCAAATCCAGCTGGTTGCTATACTGGCTAGTCATCCATCATCGGTGTACTGGGTGATCCATAGAGTAACCGAGCCAGATGGCAAGGTCACCACAGAGGCTACATCCATAGCCTATGCATTCACAGACTACTTCAGCCACTTTATATGCCAGGCACACTCGGCCTGAAAGAGACTCAACCTTATCCGTCATAGACCACCTCTACCGACAGACAACAGCTAGATCATCCATTTGAGTATGAAGAATAGGAGAAAGCTCTCAGGTAAATGAACCTGGGCAAGAATCTGGGCCCTGACAACTTAGCCTCAGATTATTACCAAAAAGTTTAGAAACGGTTAGTGGGCCCCATGCTTTTAATGTTTGATGAAGCGATCTAGAAAGGGAAGTTCACACTACATTTAGACCTCAACAAAATTGTACTCCTTCATAAAGAAGGGACGGCATTCTGAGAACTGAGCCTCCTATTACCCTATTTTATTGATAAATGTTTAACTGAAACATTATGCTAAAATGCTAGCAAACAGGCTCCTAACTGTTCTCACAAAGCTTATTCATCCCGACCAGCGTGGATTTATCTTGCATCGCAGCACACGAAATTGCATACAGAGGGTGCAGGTGGCACACCACCACTATTTGTCAACCCCAGCTGCATTTATGCTTATTGAGAAACCTTTCGATACCCTAAATTAGGCCATCCACATAGGGGTGCTTGATTTTGTCTCTACGTATTGGCATATGTTTTTGCCCTGGCAGCCTGGGTCAATTGAGATGCTCAAGTCTTGGGTTTTCCCTGGGGGGGAGTGATAAAGAGGACCATATTGCTCACTTCGCAAATTACATTCTCTTCTTTCTTTTGCACCACTCTGAATTGGGGTCTCAGCTCCTCCAAATTCTACAATTATCTGAGCAAGAGTTTGGACATCAGAAAAACTAGAGCAAGCCCCTCCTCGTGCCTCTGTCTGGGGACCCAGGAACACAGGTACGGCAGAATGAACTCCCCATCTGTAAACTCAGCTTCTACTTACTGGGCATGCATATCTCTCTTCTTTATTAAACTTTTTATGTGGTTGGATTTTTTGGATAACTGATTTGTCCTGTAATTCTTTTTCAGTAGAAGGAGAACATTTTTTTTACATTTAATTTATTGTTTTTATGTATAAATGTAGGTGTCTCTAGACCAACAATGAAATGTTTGAGTAATTGGGGTCTGATCTGTCTGAAATCCTGTGGAATGGTTTATGTGTCTGGTAATAATTTTTGTAAAATGTGATGTAATGTATATGCAAGGATGTTTCTAATGTGGAAACAATGAAAATACCAACCTCTATTGTATTGATTTGATTTTAAATTCACATGTATTGTTTTTGGCCTATATCATTTGTTATATGTATATATGTTTTTTCTATGTTTGCAGCCTGAGGATGCCTTTGTTATGGTGAAACACATTGGTTGCGCTTGTGCTTCTGGTTTAAGAATTTGAATGAAAACTTAAACATATGAAAATGATTTACGGTCACATTTTGGATAAAGCATTGATAGTTACACAATTGCTTTGTTGCCTCTGTTTCTGTGTGTAAACAACTCTCTTCTTTTAGGTATGACATGGAACCTTTATCTTAAACCTCTTGTCCCACAGATGACCAGGGATTTGACATACTGGTTGAATCTCCCTCTTAATTTCCTGGGAAAATCAGCCATTTTTAGGATGATGCTACTCAAAGCATTCCTATATGTGTTTCAGAGCCTCCCAATACAGATACTGCAAGCATGGATCCCTATGCTACAATCAAAAATCCACAATTTCCTATGGGCAAACCAAATCCCCTTTATTGCATTTCACAAGTGTGCACAGTCCACATATGATGGGAGGTTGGGGGTAGATGAACTAAGCTTGTACCACTGTGTCTCCAAATTACTTATACTGAATGACTGGCTGACTGAAGGGTGGTTGGATCCTGCATTCTCATTGAAAACCACCTTGACTGGATACAAACACACCATAGACATGATGTGTGGGGCGCTAATTTCCAATGCATTGGTGGTTCTGTCTAAAACGTTTCTCCTCACCTTGAGGGCGGCCCACATTAGACGAGGTGGGAGCATTGGCTTACCCAGGAGATGCCACTGTGGAGGGGATGGGACCTTGCTCAGGTAGTGGGATTGAAGGGCTTTGAAGGCTGGGGCCACATTGGGATATTGACACTGAGGATGTGTGTCTAAGATTTACTCCAAAGTCCTTTGTGTAACTGCAGATTGAATTCTGACTATATAAATACCAGTTTTTTAGCTATATGTAGCTATGCCACATACTGCAGTCCCATGGGTATGCCCTCACATACGTACCAGATTTCTGTACGAAGAAAGCAAAAAAACCTCATGGGGCCTTTGGGTAAGGGAGGTATAGCCCACATTTATAAGTCCTTAATCTATTATGAACCCGAACTCTTTTTGCCCATAAAGGAGAGATGGGAGGGCCTCAGAGGTCCCTTGGACGATGATGATTGGACAGATGCTAAGATGGCCCAACACACGATTGTCATTTCTTCTCACCTCCGGGTCCTACAAATCCAGTGGACATTGAAAAAAGTAGAGCAAGCTTCTTCTTGTGCCACCGTCTGGGGACCCAGGAATACAGGTATGGCAGAATGAACTCCCCATCTGTAAACTCAGCTTCTACTTACTGGGCATGCACATCTCTCTTCTTTATTAAGCTTTTTAGGTGGTTGGATTTTTTGGATAACTGATTTGTCCTGTAATTCTTTTTCAGTGAAATGAGAATTTTTATTTTTTATTTTTTATTTGAATTATTGTTTTTATGTATAAATGTTGGTATCTCTAGACCAACAATGAAATGTTTGAGTAACTGGGGTCTGGTCTGTCTGAAATCCTGTGGAACGCCACATACTGCAGTCCCATGGGTATGCCCTCACAAACGTAATAGATTTCTATACGAAGAAGGCACAAATCCTTATGGGCCCTTTGGGTAAGGGAGGTATAGCCCACATTTATAAGTCCTTAATCTTTTATAACCCCAAACTCTTTTTGCACATGAAGGAGAGATGGGAGGGCTGGGGAGGTCCCTTGAACGATGATGATTGGACAGATGCTAAGATTGCCCCACACATGATTGCCATTTCTTCTCACCTCTGGGTCCTACAACTCAAATGCCTACAAACAGTATGTATGCCCCCTTTGAGATTGTGGAGGGTGAAGAAACGTCCATTCGCCATTTGCTTCAGATGCCCTGAACCTAGGGCAGACTTCTTTCACTCAGTTGAGTCCTGCCCCAAAATTGCAAGATACTGGTCGGTCATCTTCACAACACTGACTCAGGTCTTAGGAACTCATAATACCCTCACCTGGTATTGTACTCCTGGAATTTATACATAATCTAGGTGGACTCCCAAGGTGACCGCACACTGGTGGGCCTAGGTAATTTGATTGTTAAACATGATATTGCATGCAGGTAGAACTCTCCAGACCCTCCCAAAATGAAGGGATAGTGGGCAGCCATGGACTGGTGTGCAAAACTGGAGGAGTCCAACTATGATGCGAGAGGCTGTCACCAAAAACATACCAGGATCTGGAGCAAATAGTGGAACTACTGTGGATTGGTGTGGTCGCATACTGGTGGTTCATATTCTACATTAAAACTATGGTGGTCATTATGACAATGACTGTGACTGTTAAAGTGGCGGTAACACCGTCAACAGGCTGGCGGTAATTACTGCCAAATTATGACCCTGGCGGTGATAACTCCCATAGACAGCCAATGTACCACACCATCCTCCAGGGTGTAAACACCACTGACCACAGCGGCAGCCATCAAAAGCCAGGCGGAAGACAAGGTACCACCCACCGTATTATGACAGAGCTATCAGCCATGATTTCCAGGGCGGTACCAACGGAATCAAAAGCCTGGTGAAAACAGAACACAGAAGACGAAAGACTCACCATCAGAGACACAGAGAAGATCAACGCCACCATGGAACAGGAACTTCAAGTCTTCCCGATGCTCATCTACGGTATGTTCCACCTGGAATGCCAATGCTGACAAAGACGACGACGTGAGTACAGCCGCATACCACACAAGGGAGAAAAAGGAGAGTGACACACCCACGCACAACACACACAATCTACACACAACCAGCTGAAGAGGAAAACCAATCTCACAGGACACACGTCATATTAATGCAAGGACAATATTTAGCCATAACTGATTGTGTAATGTGATGCCAACAGCCACCATATTGTCCATGTGATAAGAGATATTTGAGTCACTGTTTAGAAAGGGCCAATAGCCAGTCCAAAGTACAAAAGGCCCACATGGCCACAGGGCTCAGTCCTAGGCCCAACTTGTTCCCTGACGAAATCCGTACTACACTGTACAGGGACATCATGTTGGGAATGGCCAGGCACCTCAGGGGGAAAGAGGGTTGGGGGCACCTCAGCTGAAGTGGGAAACTTGCCCACTGGTTCTGGAGGGGCTCCATGCCCATTTCCCTTTGCTGAGGAGTGCAAGGCCACAGTCTCTGAGGTAGGGAACTTGCCCAGTGGTGCTGGAAGGGGCTCCATGCCCATTTCCCTTTGCTGTGGACTGCAAGATCACAGTCTCTGAGGTTCGGAACTTGCCCACTGGTTCTGGAGGGAGCTCCTTGTACAACAGTCCCTGGAGGGTGGCCTATATTCCCTCTTCTGGAGGTGAGGGCTGCTGTGTCCCAGCATGAGGTGAGGGCTGCTGTGTCCCAGCTGGAGGTGAGGGCTCCATGCCCACTGCTGTTGGAGGGGAAACCCTGCCAGCCTCTGCTCGAGGTGAGGGCTCCTTTGCCCACTGCTGCTGGAGGGGGCCTCTTGCCTCTCTTAGTTGGTGAAGTGGGAACCTTCCTTTTCTTGGGTGGTGGAGTGGGATCCTTCTCTCTCTTGGGTGGTGGAGTGGGATCCTTCCCTCTCTTGGGTGGTGGAGTGGGATCCTTTCCTTCCTTGCCTCCACGACTAGGAGGTGCCTCCGCTGTCTCCGTGGACTGTTTGGCTGAGTTGCTGGGCTGATCCTGCTCTTACGGGCAGGACGGGGGTGGAGGGGTCGAGAAGAGGTCCAGTTGGGCAAGGAAAAGCTTCTTAGGGACAGTGGGGTGGGATGAGGAAGGAGGGATGGGAGTGGAGGTTGTTGGAGTGGTTGTTGGAGGTGTATGTCTGCTGGACTTGGGTGCAGGTGCATGGGTAGTGTACTGATGTGAGGTGGATGGCTGTTGGGAGTCTGAGTGCATGTGTTTGTGTCTCTTAGGAGGGGGGACAGACTGGGTAGGTGAGGACAGAGGGGACACGTGGATGCTTGTTGTGGAGGTGTCTGCAAGTGAGGTGTGTGTGCTGCTTGGTGTGGTGATGGCGGTGTTGGGTGTTGACGCAGTACATGCAGGTGTGATTGCAGATGTGACTGTGAGGGAGGAGGAGGAGCCGGAGTGGGGAGACAGTGGAGGCAGTTGATGTTGTTGTGTGTGCAACTGTCTGTTGTTTGTGTGAGTGCTTGTGGCCTGAACTGTGCTGTCTGTGTTTGTCTGTGCCCTTCTTGTGTGATGTTTTGTGTGAATGCTTGTCTGTATGTATGCATGGGATGGGATGGGGTTGAGGAGACTGTAACTGGGAAGTGGTAGTTGGAGGGGACAGTGGGAACAGCGACAATGGTTGCCATCAGTGAGGAGGCCAGAGCCTGGAACACTCTCTTTTGGACCGCCAATGCACCATGAATGCCCTCCTGGAATGCATTGCATCGCTGCATCTGGATGCAAGCCCCTGGATGGCATTCACAATGGTTGACTGCCCTAAAGAGATGGATCTCAGGAGGTCAGTAGCCTCCTCACTGAGGGCAGCAGGGCAGACTGGGACAGGGCTTGAGGTGCCTGGGGAGAAGGAGATGCCCACCCTCCTGGGTGAGCAGGCACGGGCAACTCAGTGAGGGGCTACTGGGAGGGCGGTGCTGATAGGGGGGATGGCGATTGTACCTGTAGCTGGGATGGTCCCACAGGTGTCTGACACCACCAGGGAGCTGCCATCGGAGGAGGAATCAGAGTCAGTATTCTCACTCCCTGTCTCCGCCGTGGTGCTTCCCTCGCCCTCTGTCCCACTGGTTTCCTCGGCGTCAGTGGCCTCTGCCTCCTGGGTCCTGTGGGATGCAGCTCCTTCTGTCGTCAGTGCCCCTGCTCCTCCGCCAGAGGATGCTAATGCACACATAGACAGAATGACAGAAGAGAAAAAGGGGGGGGGGAGAAAGAAAGGGAGCACTGGGTCAATTACAGCACCAAGACCACAGATGGCATACACACTACCGTCATACATAGGTATCAGGATTGAGCACCAGGCATCGCACTGGCTTTCCATTGGCTATCTACCACAGCAGGATGTGAGCCAACCACTGCCAACTGCACCCCTTCTGAGAGTCACTAAGCCCTGTCTACCTGGAATGCAACCAAGCTAGGTTAGCAGATATTGCAATACACCCATTACCCTTGAGCTGGATCATACTGCAATGTCTGAGCTGGCATTAAGGGGCACCCACTAACTGACAACCACTACCAGAATCTCAAGCCGCCTATCAATGATAGTTGTAACACCCACTGTATTCACCCCCTTCTGGCTCCTGTGATGCCCTCAATCACCCATCCAGCTCTGGGGAGGCCACTGCCAGTATACGGGCCATCAGGGGGGTCAAGTACTGACCGGCACCCCACCCTCCTTGGGAGGCCATTCCCAACTTGACTTCCGAGGTCTTCCGTGCTCAGCGTCTCAGGTCCGCCTGCTGGAGATCCCCAGGGTCTGAACGTCCTTGGTGATGGCACGCCACAATCCCTTCTTCTGGTGGGTGCTGACCTGCAGAGGAAACACAGACAGCAGGACACCATTACACATACAATCCAGCCTGTCATACATATGGCCCACAAGTCCCATTTGCATCTCCATTGGCAGACACATCACCCAGCGCCCATCATGTACACTACCACCAGGCATACCACCCCGCAAATGACACTATGCTTGGACACACATCTCCATGCAAACTTGTCAGATGCATCGTACCTAAGGTGTACTCACCTTTTGGTCTGGAGGTCCACACAGCTGTCCTTACTGGGATAGGACCCAATCCACCTAGCACTCCAACTCCTCTGAAGTGAAGGCAGAGGGCCTTTCCTCGGTCACACGGGCCATGGCAGGATCCAGACACAGGTCACAGCAGCACATACAGTGTAGGTGTTGTTCTGTGGAAAGTCAGGAATCAAGTGAGGATTTAGATAGAAAATGGTGGTTACATCTGCGGTGGTGTACAGTGTCACTGCTGCCGTTGATCCCCATTGGCCACTGTACTCCATAGACCGCCTTCCACCATGACGCACAACGTCGACGTAGTTGCCTCACTTCCACCTGTCCCTAGATACAGGACAGGCGGTCATCATTTCATGGTGGTGGACTACATTCAGATAATCTATAACTGCGTCATTGTTACAGTTTGCACATAAATTTACATTCCCAATGTCCCATCACATCAATGCTCAATGTACAATGAGGAGGTGGCTCCATTGTTCAAATTGTGACAGCCTACTCACTCTTGTGTCACTTAGATACCTACCACTGCAGATGAATAGGAGGAGGAGACAAACCCAAACCCCGTGTTCAGACCCTATGTGGACTTGGCTACACTGGAGAAGAGGCATATAATACTCAGCTATAGACTGAACAGTGCCACAATCATAGAACTGTGTGCCCAATGTGAGCCTGATCTGATATCAGCTATCCGAATCCCACTAGGATCCCCCCTCTTGTGCAGGTTCTATCAGTGCTGCATTTCCTGGCAACTGGTTCTTTCCAAGTGACAGTGGGCTTGGCTGCAGGAATGTCACAGCCAATGTTCTCAATCATGCTGGCCAGAGTCTTGTTAACCCATACCATTGTGTAAGGCTAATGTTTGTCCCTCAATATTTGCAGGTGACTCTGGCTACCCAAACCTATCGTGGCTCCTGACCCCTGTGAGCAATTCCAGGACAGGGGCTCAGAATCATTATAATGATGCACATGGGTGAACCAGGAGAATTATTGAAAGGACCTTCAGCCTCCTGAAGGGCAGATTCAGATGCTTCCATCTAACAGGTGTAACCCTGTACTACTCACCCGAGAAGGTCTGCCATATAGTAGTGGCATGCTGCATGATGCACAACCTGGCCCTCAGACGACATGTGCCTTATCTGCAGGAGGAGGAAACTGGAAATGGCCCTGTGGCAGCAGTGGACCCTGAGGACAGTGAGGATGAGGAAGCGGAGGATGAGGATGCGGACAACAGAACATCAGTCATACGTCAATACTTCCAATGACACAGGTGAGACATCTGAATATTGATGTTTTCTGTGTGGCTGAACCAGGATGGCATTCACTTCCTTTGCATCTCAACTTCCTGTCACCTATGGCTTCTCATTTTGCAGATGTTGGTGATATGACAACTGTGTATTGATGTGATGACTACAGAGAGCTACAGTTCATTAATTGTATGCTATCACAGTGTTCGGATCATTTGCACAAGATGTCACTGTTTCCATAAATGCACATTCTCGTCACATAAAACACTATCACTCTAATTGTGTTCAATGGTGTTTATCGTAGTGCAAATATTTGATGGAAAAGTGCAATGGATAGGGGTGATGGTAGAGGAAAGTCCAGGGTATTGCTCCAGTCTGTTGGTAGCACAAGTCCAGTGTCCAAGGGGCCGTAGGAAGGGGTGCAAAAGCAGTTCAAAGTGGACAAGTTGACAGGGTGGGACACAAGGGGGACATTCAGGAGGGTCTAATTTCCTGGTGGTAGTCTTGGCAAGTGTCTCTGGCTTCTGTCTGGGTCACAGGGAACGTTTGCAGGGTGGCTCACCTTCTGCAGGGTGAGGGGTGCTGGTGGCGTGTGGATCCTGTGGCGGGGCCTCCTCCCCACTAGTTGCAGCGGAGGTGGTGGGCTGGTCAGTAAACTGGCTAGTGGTAGGAGCTGCTGGTGTGCTGTCCAATCCTTCATGATGTTGGCCATATCTACCAGCATCCCTGCTATGGAAACCATGGTGGTGTTGAGGGCCTACAAATCCTCCATGATCTCCTTATGGTGTTCCTCCTGCAGCCACTTGTTCTCCTGCCTGTTGGTAAGGATCTGGCCCACCTTGTCCTGGGATTGTTGGTAAGCCCCCAGGACATTAGTGAGTGCCTCCTGGAGAGTCGGTTCCCTGGGTCTGTCCCCCCCCTGGTGCACAGCAGTCCTCCCAGTGTCCCTGTTACCCTGTGCCTATGTCCCCTGAATGGTGTGCCCACTGCCACTGACCCAGGTCCTTGATTGTCTTAGGGGTGAGGTGTGGACTGGGGTCCCTGTACAGGTGGGCACACTGCTGATTGACGTGTCCTGGGGACAGAGGTTTAGGAAGGTTGGGTGGGTGCTGTGGTGTTGGATACTGATGGGAGAGGCTCTGTGGTGGACTGTGGCTGAACTGGGGTGGCTGACTGACCAGTGGTCCCTGATGGGCCAGGTAGTTCATCCAGATCCTGAAGTCCAGAGTTACTGTCATCACTGGGGGCATCTTCTGTTGGGGGACTAGATAGTGGCACCTCCTCGCCACTGAGATTGGCTGGGGCACTTATGGGGATGTAAGTGATGTATTATGCTTCATATCTGTGACATATTGTACATCCCTAGCTTCCCCTCTATTGTTGCTGTTGCCCTGCCACCTTTGTTTGTGTATAGTGATGTATTGTGGGATTGTGTCAGAGTCACCAGATCTTCGGGGTCTGCGCACGTTCCCAACACGTCCACCACTGAACAGCTCCAAGACTCTGATAGATAAATCACAGAGGCTAAGAGAGTTCAAGAGGGGAAAAGGGGATTAGGAAGGGAACAGCTGGGAAGGAGACCTGTAGTAAGAAAAAAGGTTAAAACACACAATATCAAAATTACATCTCATGAAATCAATACTAGACTATGACTCTAAGCCTTGTCATTCTGAAAACATGAACAACCTAAGAATTATGCTTAAAATGACTAAGTTTCAAGATGGCTGGATACCTGTAAGGGAATCAAGATGGATTAAATGAAACTTTCAAATTCAAGTACTTTCCTTTACATGAGAATCAGGAAAACATTCTGAATAAGTTCTAAACCAGTCATATGAATCCTTTTTTGAGAATGCATACTAGGACCATGCAATATTGCATCTAGAAACTCTGGCCTTTTGTGTTCTCTTGAAATGTTTCAACATGAATTGCGCACATTGCAGATTTGCATATATATAGTAAACACCATAAAAGGATTGTGCACCATGAATAACACAATATGGATTCAGGAAACAAATCACACAACTTGTCAACTTGAATACTACCAAATAAATGTCTTAGAATAGTGGCATACAATGAACAACATGAATTAAGCTTGAGGAGAGAATCGTGCGTCTTGCCGATTCGAGTGCCACCATGTAAATTGTCAAGAAATGGTAGCACGCAATGAATATCAAGGTTAAATCACCATTAAACGAATCTTGCGTCTTGCCGATTCGTAAGCCACGATGTAAATGCCAAGAAATAACAGCGCGCAATGAATAAGAAGGTTAAAGCACCATGAAACGAATCGCGTGTCTTTTGCCGATTCTTAAGCCACCATGTAAATGTCAAGAAATGGTAGCGCGCAATGAATAACAAAGTTAAATCATCATGAAATGAATCACGCGTCTTGCCAATTCGTAAGCCACCATGTAAATGTCAAGAAATGATAGCGCACAATGAATAACAAAGTTAAATCATCATGAAATGAATCGAGCGTCTTGCCGATTCGTAAGCCACCATATAAATGTCAAGAAATGGTAGCGCGCAATGAATAACAAGATTAAATCAACATGAAACGAATCGCGCATCTTGCGGATTCGTAAACCACCATGTAAATGTCAAGAAATGGTAGCGCGCAATGAATAACAAGGTTAAATCAACATGAAACGAATCGCGTGTCTTGCTGATTCGTAAGCCACCATGTAAATGCCACAAACACTCAAGCGCACATTTCACACGCGCAAAGTAATCTGTTAATTATTAAAGAATTAGGCCCAAGAATATGAGAGTTCTCGATAGCGGTGTCGGGAGGCCAGCCCAACCACCGTCTTACTGCCCAGAACAAGGATCACCAATGAAGAATGAAGGGCAGAGGCCTGGAAGATCAAATAGGCCACCGGGACAGGAGCTCAGGAAGTAGCTGCTGCTCTGCACCGGGACCTCCGAATAGTGAGCACTTGGAGCTGGGCTGGTTCCCTTTTATAGAGTTTTGGCCCAGCCCACAACCACACCCAGGCATGCTGCAGGGAAAGTCTCTGGAAGGCCCTGGAAAGGGACCACACCCTAACACACTCTGAAAGCCTGCAGCAATATATTGCAAATTAACAGTAATTGTAAACACATTGAAAATAAGTCTTCAGGATTAAACTCTGCAATGCAAAAGGTTAAACAACAACATATCAGCACAATGCATAAATTACGTTGTTTTGAGAGTGCTGGGTTTTTGCATTCTAGTCGCCAATAGAGCGTGCACTGCCCTGGTGTTGACAGATTGTTAGTTCTCCATGCTGTGCATGCTTTGGTGATGGGTTTACAAGCAGGGCTGGGAGGGCTGCCTATGCATTGGAATAGCATGCAGGGCTTGGCATTGGAGTTAGCCAGATGTGTAGGTGCAGTGTGTGGGATGGAGTGGAGTGATAGGGATGGGGTGAGAGGGTGTGATGGCATGCAGGTATGGAGGTGATGAGTAGTAAATATTGACTCATCAGTGTACAGTCCTCCGGCTACTCCAGTGAGTCCCTCAGGATGCAGTATTGCCAAGACTTGCTCCTCCCATGCTGTCAGCTGTGAGGGAGGAGGTGGGGGGGTCCACCGCCAGTCCTCTGGATGGCGAGCTCGTACCTTGCTGCTGCAGAACGTACCTTCCCCCGCAGGTCGTTCCACCTCTTCCTGATGTCGCCCCTTGTTCTTGGATGTTGTCCCACGGCGTTCACCTTGTCCACGATTCTCCGCCATAGCTCCATCTTCCTGGCAATGGATATTTGCTGTACTTGTGCCCCAAACAGCTGTGGCTCTACACTGACTATCTCCTCCACCATGACCCACAACTCCTCATCAGTGAAACCGGGGTGCCTTGGTGGGGACATGGGTGTTTTGTGGTGTGTGTGGTGCAGAGGGGGTTGAGTGACGTGGCTAGGTGTGGGATGTGGGGTGTGTAACAGATGGATGGGTGTTTGTGGTGTGTGCATAGTTGTCTCAGTGGTCTTTGTGTTAGTCTTGTGGTGATTATTGGTGTCCGTCAAAGGGTTGTGTGTAATGTGGGTGTGTGTTTTATAGTGCTGTGGGTGGGTGGGTGTGGTGTGTATATCAGTGTCAGGTGTGTGAATTTCATTTAGGCCAATGTTGTGTTGTTTTGTATTTGGGTGGCCATTCTGAGCGCACCAGTGGGTACTGTCAATGGTTTACCGCCATTGAATGTCTGCTGTGGTGATTCATGGGTCATAATGTGGTGGGTGTTGTTTTGTTGGCATAACGATATGAGTGTTCGTACCAGCACTTTACCACTGAGCTCTGGGCTGGTGGATTTGTGTATGTGGCAGTACTCTTTCAGTTTGGTATGTGTGTGTCATAATATGGCAAACGGATATTCACCACCGTGGCAGTATGTTGGCGGCCGTCACCACGGGAGTAAGCTGCATTTACCGCGAATGTCATAATGTGGGCCTATGTGTCCTTGTATTTACTGCGTACATGGATTTTTTTTGTTTTGCTATGTAACTGCAAAACAAATAAAATTACTTTATAAAAAACAATAAACATCACTCATAATTTTAATTGAACAATATGGGTGATTCTTAGCAGGGAGGTCAACCACAATAGCTATAGATGCCCTGTTTAATTTTAGTGTGACTGACAAAAATGGTGGTTCAAATTGTCATATACTATTGGTTTTATTATCTTTGAATAAGTGCAACCTAAAGACTTAAGGTTTAACCCTAGTGAGGAGACCAAAATATCAGGAAAGGATGGCAAAAGAATAGGCAAAAAGATTAGTTTTCGCCTCCAGTACTGGTATTGCGGTGTACTTTTTTAAGTAGATCTGGGCATTTGATCAGACAAAATTGTTTCACTCATTGTGCAAGAGAATTAAATGGTATAGTGGACTGAGCCATGGTCCCTTACTATACGGTGTGGTGGACAGAAGCAAAATGTGAATTACAGTTGACTGACCAATAGCTAAAGATGGTTAATCCAAGGACCCTCTATATATGTATAAATATTTGGATTTTTTTATTTTATGATTTTATTATATGAGTCTAGTTAGACAGATACACCTAGTACTAGGCTAGCCCTCAAAAAGTAACCACAAAAAAGAGATTATGGCCCGTATTTATACTTTTTTTGCGCCGCATTTGCGTCGTTTTTTGACGCAAAAACGGCGCTAACTTGCAAAATGCCATTATATTTTGTAGGTTTGCGCCGTTTTGCGTCAAAAAGCGGCGCAAATGCAGCGCTAAAAAAAGTATAAATACGGGCCTATATGCTTTTGTTGATGAAAGTAAGTATTCTCATTCCTATAATTCAGAAACTTCTGTCTCCCTTTTTTATTTAAAATTGTATATACCAGAGAATTGCAGTTAAATAAGTCTCATAGGAAGATGTATCAAAAAGCAGCATTAAATCATTCATCAAAACATAATTCCGCTACAGATCACAGCATAGAAATTAATTCTTATGAACTGTTCATAAAAGTATAACAACCAGGATTCATGCATTTATCAGAGGACTTAAAGGAGATGTAGATTCCACAGGGACATTCAGAACATTGATAAGAGGGTCTGGCACAGTCTGCGAAAATACATTTTACCCTTACTACATACCACAGGGAAAACCCCCTGCCCACCTCCTCAGAGGTCCCCAGATCTGCTTCACCCTCTTTCTACCCTTCTTTCCCTTCCATAGATACAGGCCACTGTCTGAAGTTGGGGGTGGGGTCGTGATAAGCTATGCAGCGGCTATACAGATGCAAACTACTGCCATGGGCAGAAAGACAAACGTGGAATCCCCTGAAGCACCCTTTACACTGCTATGCACTCCCAACAATATCAGTTAGGAGGTGAAAGTGACATCCAGATGAAGAGCAAGCTGCAGGAAGCAGGCAATTCTTGCTTAGGTGGTTCAAGTGCTTGGCAGACTCTAGACGTGAGTTCAAGATCAGCTTACCTCATATAGTAGTCTGGGCAACAGGTCCCTGCACTTCCTTCCAATTTAGCAATTTTTGCCAGGGTATTTTATAAATTGTTTTATAATGTTGTTCCTGTAGTCCTGCAGATAATAAAAGAGGTTGTCCAAATGCAAGCAATTCATAAAAGCTGCAATCTCAAACTCCTTGCTTTGTCTGCTAACTCTCTGAGTGCAGATCATCAGGCATCAAATTCGCCAGAGGGCCATAGGTGTGACTTAATGAACACTCAGGGTTGTTGCAGATAAGCTCTATCAGTGCTTATTTGGCAAAGCCATTCAAAACCGCGCACTTTTAAAGTGAAAAAAAAATCACAAATCTGAAGGTATTAAAAAAATTATCTCTTATCTATATCATAATCTGCTTGCGAATTTGCAAATGAGAGTATACTTTCTCATCATAGATATCTCCTAATTTCCTTAACCTGCTAGCCTCCCACCCGAACGCTGCATGACTTTTGAAATGTTGCAGGGATAAGCAGGGACCTCCACGTGGGGGAGTAATAGCTGTATCTCCCTTCTATCTTTCATCTGATAATGTTCAAATCTTGAAAGTGGCCTCTAAGGTCTTGAATTTGGTGCTCTTGTAATATCTGTGTACAAATAATATTCAGAAACCACTTTTAGCATCATCCCCTATTAACAGGTCATATACAGGGGGAACGCTTTCTCCTAGCTGACAATCCCAAAATGTACCCCAATGAGAGATATCATATACTATATCCCTACGGCCACTAATGAAGCCTAATATTAGGCACTGCCCAACTGCTCTTGCAAACAATAAGAACTTGAGTGCACTTCTGGGCTTAGCCTAGGAACAAATAAAGCTACTAACCACCCCTCCATGATCCTCAGCCATTTAGGCTCGAATGATAGTGGGATTGCCCTTAAAAAGTTTGTGCTACCTTGTTGTCATTTTGTTATGCAAAAGTGGCACAAACCTACCGCCACATTTAAATGTTGATGATAGACCCGTCAGTGCACAACCATCCTTGGACTCAGAGAACAAGACCATGTGAAGTGGGAGTCTATTGTATGCTTGCCGCACCACACAGCACCAGACCTCTCTGCAAGGGTGGAAACTCCAAAAAATATTCCACACATGACCAAACTCCTCGCTCCCCTCCATATGCTGGCGTCAGGATCATTCCAGACAACAGGTGCACAAGTGGCTGGTATCTCCCAACCATCCTTTTCAGCCTCCCTACCAAAGGTTCTGGATGCAATCATCTTCCTCACACCACACCACATCTGCTTCCCCAACACCCAGCAACTGCAGCAGAAGACCAAGCAAAGTTTCTGCCTAATTGCTGGGTTCCCGCATGTGCTGAGTGCAATGGACTGCACCCCTGTCGATCTTGGTCCACCTGCTGCAACAGAACACCTCTACAGGAGCAGCAAACATACCCATTCCATAAATGTGCAGGCCATTGTGAACCAAAGTGAGCTCTTCACTAACATCTTAGCCAAATATCCTGGCAGCGTTCATGATGCCTAAATATTCCAGCTATTGAAATGGGATCTCTAGTCGGCAGCCGCTTTGCACCCTGTCCAAATAGGGACCCTCACTCTAGTCAGGATTAGGGACAGCTGCTCAGATAACCTCTGCTCACTACCCCTTGGTATGAATTTTGCAAGAATTAACCTAAAAATACAGTTCTTTTAAGTTGATAGCTCCACCTGGGGCTATCACGGTGTCGTGATCAACAAAACCAACAGTTCAGGCAGGCTGGAGCGTTGTGGGCCAGCTATAGTGTCAGGAAGACCTGCAAATAGTACCTTGGGCTTGCAGGGCTTGCAGGGCGCCGTGATCCTTGTGAGGAGATCCGGAGAGCGGCAGCTTCACGGTGTTGGCTCCGGAGTCGGTGTGGGGGTTATCAGGCCCTTGAAGTCACACGTGTTGCAGATCAAACTCTGGGCTGATAAAGTCAGGATGGCGTTGGGGCTGTGGTGCGAAGCGGGACAATGCGACGTGCGGTGCCCAAAGGTCATCATGCAGGCAGCGGCTTGGTGATGTGTCCAGTGGCGTCGGTGAGACCAGGGCTGCGGTGTGAAGCGGGGCAGTGCAACGTGCGGTGTCACCAGGTCACAGTGCAGGCAGCGGCGGCGGCGTTGCTGGAGCGCTGTCGTCAGTAGGCCCAACTTGGCAGTGTGGCATGGGACGGCTCCGGGCAGTGACTACGGGTCGCAGTGCAGAATGGGACTTCTGTGGACGACACTGGAGTCAGCGGTGCTGAGGGAACCGAGCCTGCGGTGTGGGACGGGGTGGTGCTCCGTGCTCCTCATGAGCGTTGTCCACAGGCCATGATTCAGGCAGTGGCGCCGGTGTCAGCAGGATCGGTGTCATTGGGGATGGCAAGGCTGTGGTGTGAACAGGCGATGCCGACTGTTAGGCCCACAGGTTGCAGTGCGAGCAACAGCTCGGTGAAGTCGTCCGATGACGGCATCGTTGAGACCAGGGTCGTGGTGCAAAGCGTGGCAGTGCGCTCCATGCGGCATCAGCAGGTAACTGTGCAGGCCAGCGGCATTGCTGACAGTGTCACAGTGGTTTTTCTTCATTTACAGCACATAACACACAGTTCCCAGTGCTGAAGGTTGAGGAAACTGAAGTCTTTGGTGTCCATGAGACTTCCAACAGGAGGCAAGCTCTGCTCCAAGCCCCAGGAGAACTTTCTCAAGCAAGATACACAGCAAAGTTCACCCTTTGCTCTCTTTTAAGGTAGAAGCAGCAACTGCATGCAAATCCAGCAAAGAAACACAACAAAGGGACAGTACTCCTCCTCCAGCTCTTCAGCTCTTCTCCATGGCAGAGGTTCCTCTTGATTCCAGAAAGATTCTAAAAGTCTGGGGTTTTGGGTCCAATAATTATACCCCTTTCTGCCTTTGAAGTTGGCAAACTTCATTGGAAAGTGTCAGTTGTTTGCAAGATCCTTCCTTGTCCAGGCCAGGCCCCAAACACACACCTGGGGATTGGAGACTGCATTGTGTGAGGGCAGGTACGGTCCTTTCAGGTGTAAGTGACCACTCCTCCCTCCACTCTAGCTCAGATGGCTCATCAGGATATGCAGGCTACAACCCAGATCCCTTTGTGTCACTGTCTAGATGAGAAGTATAAACAGCCCAACTATCAAACTGACCCAGCCAGGGACTCCACAAACAGGCAGAGTCACAGATTGGCTTACGCAAGAAAATGCCAATTTTCTAAAAGTGGCATTTTCAAACTAACAATCTAAAAATGAAAAT
The DNA here is from genome assembly GCF_031143425.1 of Pleurodeles waltl. Taxonomy (NCBI): domain Eukaryota; kingdom Metazoa; phylum Chordata; class Amphibia; order Caudata; family Salamandridae; genus Pleurodeles; species Pleurodeles waltl. The sequence continues at coordinate 1,224,383,042 of NC_090444.1, forward strand.
TCACTAAAAGATGTATTTTTAAATTGTGAGTTCAGAGACCCCAAACTCCATGTTTCCATCTGCTCTCAAAGGGAATCAGCTCTCTAAATTTATTTAGGGGCAGCTCCCATGTTAACCTATGAGAGTGATAGGCCTTGCAATAATGACAACTGAATTTGGACGTTTTTCACAGGTCATGTAAAACACCTAAGTCCTTCCCACCTTTAACATACACTGCACCCTGCCCATGGGGCTACCTAGAGCCTACCTGCGAGGTCCCTTACATATATAAAAAGGGAAGGTTTAGGCCTGGCAAGTGGGGCCAAGTCGAATTGACAGTTTAAAACTGCACACACAGACACTGCAGTGGCAGGTCTGAGTCATGTTTACAAGGCTACTTATGTGGGTGGCACAGCCAGTGCTGCAGGCCCACTAGTAGAATTTGATTTAAAGGCCCTGGGCACCTCTAGTGCACTATAATAGAAATTTACTAGTAAGTCAAATATGCCAGTCATGGAAGGTCAATTACACATATATTTTACATAGGTGCACTTACACTTTAGCGTTGGATAGCAGTGGTAAAGTTCCCAGAGTAACAAAAGCAGCAAAAAAAGAGTCCAGCACACAACAACAACCTGGGAAACAGAAGCAAAACGTTAGGGGAGACCACATCAAGGATGCCAAATCTAACAGCGCCCCAAAGAGAGGTGATAAAAGGAAAAGCTTAGGCCCTCAATCATATCATATCTTTACAACACTAGCAACAACCATTCGAGGGCATAACCTTCAACTATAGCAGCAGCTATGCAGGCTAAATTGTTAACTACACTGTCACATGGATCAGAAATAATGACAGATACATAGACTGACCTTCTAAATAAACTAAAGATAAGATAATTCAAACAAGATTTTAGGGTACCCAGATTGGAATTGTTTGCCCAAGTCAGGCTGGAATATTTACTGGTAAGGCAGTCGTTTGCTAGGCCTTCGGCATTCTTAAAATACTACCACAAACTGAGGCAATCCACCAAAGATAGTATGGACTGAAATAAATCTTGAAAGGGCCAATGAAGATTATAATAAGTTTTTTGAAAAAAGAATTGAGATGCTTTTGATGGGTGACCTGTGGGACTTTAACATGTCATGTCAAGCGTTCAGAAAAGCTGTAAACAAATCCATCTAATTGCAAAGTCGGACAAAAGACAAAGACAAAGGCCCTCGTTACAACCCTGGTGGTAAATGCCGCCTACCGCCATGCCGACGGCCGCCAACATATCGTGACCGCGGCGGAAATCCGCCACGGGTATTATGACCCACACAGAGAATTCCTCTACAATACAGACACCCACACAAGTCCGCCACACCAAAGGTCAGTGATAAACTGGCGATAGCAAAACTCACACTGTTACGCCAACAGGAATATGCCCAGAGTATCACGACCCACTAATCAACGCGGCGGTCTTTCAACCATTGGCGGTACACACCGCTGTGCTCAAAATGCACACACACTTACACACACTTACAAAACCACACCACATTGGACAATTCAAACTACACACACCTGACACACATACACACACACACCATACCCACACACCCACAAAAATGAAAAAAAAAGAGACCAAGCACAGAGAGATAAGCAAAGAGCACCCACTCAGTCAGAGGCACAGAACACCATCACCCATACACCATCCACACAAATCACAGTATACACCCCAACACATCACCCCACACATCACCTCACACATATCACTCACACCACATCAATAGCACCCCAAACACACCCCAGGTTTTCTGAAGAGGAGCTAAGGGTCATGGTGGAGGAAATCATCCGGGTAGAGCCACAGCTATTCGGATCACAGGTGCAGCAGACATCCATTGCTAGGAAGATGGAGCTATGGCGGAGAATCGTGGACAGGGTCAACGCCGTGGAACAAGGGACGACATCAGGAAAAGGTGGAACGGCCTACAAGGGAAAGGTGTGTTTCTTGGTTTCAAGACACCAGATTGCTGTACAGAGGACTCGCAGTGGACCAACACCTCCTCCCCCACAACTAACAACATGGGAGGAGCAAGTCTTGGCGATCATGCATCCTGAGGGCCTTGCAGGAGTAGCAGGAGGACTGGACTCTGGTAAGGCAAATCTCTATTACTATATCCCCCACCCTACCTGCATGCCATCACATACCACCACCCTTACCCTCACTCCCATCACTCCACCAACTCACATATATCCCACTATCACAACCCACCCATCCCAATATCAAGCCCTGCATGCAACAACAATGCATGGACCCCCATCACAAACAAGTATGGACACCCATCACCCCAGCATGCCCAATAGGGAGACTCACCCAGCTCATAAAATCACCAATCACACAAGGGCAAGCCGACGGGGAAAGCACAATCATACAGGGAAACACACCCATGCACAAGATGACACATGCAGATACATTAACAATGCATTTGCATCCCAACAGGACCCCTACCCAAAGTTACTGGAGAGGAGATGCCAGCTACATCCAGTCTCCCCCCCCCCAGAAGAGGCCCACAGTGATGACAGCAGCTCTGCACGCCTGGTTCACTATGACCAACCTGGCCCATTTGGGGCCCCAAGACAGTTGGTTCCCCTGCCGCAGTCCCAAACCACCACAGAGCCTCTGCCCCTCAAGAAACACCAGCACAGCACCCACCCAGCTGGCCCATACCTCTGTTCCCAGGACACATCAATCAGCAGTGTGTCCACCTCTACAAGGACCCCAGGCAACCCCACAAACCCAGGACGATCAGGAACCTGGGGCGAGTGGCAGTAGACACATGGTTCAGGAGACAGAGTCACAGGACAACAGGGAAGCTGGGAGGACTACTGTGTGACAGGGGGAGGACAGGCCCAGGTAACTGACCCTCCACGAGGCACTCTCAAACATCATGGGAGTGTACCACCTTTCCCAGGAGACCATGGGCCAAGTACTGTCCAAGTTGCAGAAGACCCAGCGGCTGCAGGAGGGACAATACCTGGGGATCAGTGAGGACCTAACTAAAATATAAACCATCCTGGTCACCATTGCAGGGGTGCTGGCTGACATGGGCAAGACCATGAGGGACGCAGTGGCACAACAAAGGGCCCCTGACACTAGCCAAACCGAGGAACAGCTTTCCACCTCCGCCAGCGCTATTTGACCGGTGTCCCCGCCACAGGACCAACAGGCCACCATCACCCCACCCCCTGCAGAAGGAGAACCACCCCTCAAACGGTCCCTGCAATCCAGGCAGAAGACAGAGAACATTGCCAAGATCTTCTGCAGGAAATAAGACTCTCCTGGTTGTCACCCTTCTGTCCCACTATGTCACCCTGTCCATCTTGAACTGCCATTGCACCCCTTCCTATGCACCCTTGGACAATGCACCTGGACTATAAATGGACATTCCTCCACCATCACACCAGCCCCTTACACTTACCCCCATACTTATTTGCACAAAAATAAACACCCTTGAAACGTAATCCATACTGGATGAGAAAAATGTATTATTACAACATTATCAAAGCATTGCAATGTCTATGTTCAGTGAAGTATACTACAGGATGACCTTTGGTGGGCAGCAGTACATATATATATATAAAGATTACTGTAATGTAAAGTTGAGTTACAGTCTCTTACCTGTCTGTCACTTGAAGTACTGCTGTATAATGTTTGTTCTGTTGTCCACATCTTCTTCATCTGCCTCCTCTTCCTCACTGTCCACAGGCTCCACCGCTGCCACAAGACCATCTCCAGGCTCATCCTCCTGCAGAAAGGGCACCTGACGTCTCAAGGCCAGGTTGTGCAACATACAGCATGCCACAATGATCTGGCACACCTTCTTGGGTGAGAAGTACAGGGATCCACCTGTCAGATGGAGGCACCAGAACCTGGCCTTCAGGAGGCCAAAGGTTCTCTCAATAATCCTCCTCGTACACCTATGTGCCTCATTGTAACGTTCCTCTGCCCTTGTCCTGGGATTCCTCACTGGGGTCAGTAGCCATGAGAGGTTGGGGTAACCAGAGTCACCTGCAAATATCGAGGGACAACTGTTAGACACACATTAACCCTTAGGGACAATCCCATACCCAGGCACCAACATATACTCGGTGGGGACCTTGGGCTCACCTATTAGCCACACCGGTGCCTCTGGAGTTGCCCCATCACATAAGGGATGCTGCTATTCCTCGAGATATAGGCGTCATGCACAGAGCCAGGATATTTGGCATTCACATGGGAGATGTACTGGTCCACCAAACACACCATTTGCACATTCATCAAGTGATAGCTTTTTCTATTCCTGTGAACCTGTTCATTTCTTCGGGGGGACAAATGCCCGATGTGTACCATCAATGGCACCTATGATGTTGGGGAAATGTCCCAGGGCATAAAAGTCAGCTTTCACTGTGGGCAAATCATCCACCTGAGGGAACACGATGTAGCTGTGCATGTGCTTCAGCAGGGCAGACAACACTCTGGTCAACACGTTGGAGAACATTGGCTGAGACATTCCTGATGCCATGTCCACTGTAGTTTGAAAGGAACCCCTTGCCAGGAAATGGAGCTCTGACAGAAGCTCCACTAGAGGGGGTATTCCTGTGGGCTGACGGATATCTGACATCAGGTGTGGCTCCAATTGGGCACACAGTTCTTGGATTGTGGCACGATTAAGTCTGTATGTGATGATCATGTGTCTGTCCTCCATTGTCGCAAGGTGCACCAGGGGTCTGTACACCGGAGGATGAGCCATCTCATCATCTGCCTCAGCGGTTGTACCCTATGGAGGAGAACAGTGAGCAGAACATCATATTTCCACATAGATGGCACGACTGTTGTTGAATTTACGTCACAGAAGCAGTGTGTGAAATCGTGAGTCAGTTGATGTGCCAATGTCTGCTGTGACGCAGTTATGTGCCATGCCATGAGCCCCACTGAAATGACGTCTGCCTGACCTGTGAGGAGGGACAAGGGGAAATGAGGTAAGTGCACCGACGTTGTGCTGCGTCGCGGAAGGCGGTCGATGACCGCCGTGCAACTTCGCATTGGTTATCATTGGGCCCTATGGGTCCCAGGAGCCAATGGCGATGTACGCCGGTGGTGACGGTACACACCGCCGCGGATGTCACCGCCATTTTCTAGACATTCACTCACTTGCTACCTGACCATCAACAGGAGAGGACCTACACTGCATGTGCTGCTGTGACCTGAGTCTGGAAGGGACAATGGCTAGAGTGTCTGGGGAAAGGGTCCCTGCCTTCACTGCGGAGGAGTTGGAAAAACTGGTGGATGGGGTGCTACCCCAGTACACGTTACTCTACGGTCCTCCAGACAAACAGGTGAGTACACTGTGAGCATGATGTGTGGGCAATGCATGTTTTCAGTGGTGTGGATGTAAGCCATATGTTGGGGGTGCTAAGGCATCCTGGCCTGAGTGCTGCATGAGAGGTGGTCAGTGTATGTGCGTCAGGGCATGGGTGGGAACGAGTATGACGGTCCGGACGGGTGAGTAATTTCCCTTTCCGCTGTCTTCCCTCCAGGTCAGCGCCCACCAGAAAAAGGGTATTTGGCGTGCCATCGCCAAGGAGGTGCGGAGGCATTGTACCCCATGGGCTTGTGACTACCTTAGTGACTGGTTGGGCATCACCAAGTGTATCCTCTGTCTCTCCCCCCCCTTTTTGTTTTGTCACCCTGTCCTTGTGCATTAGCATCATCTGGCGGAGGAGCAGAGGTACCGGCGACGGAGAGAGCTGCATCCCCCATGGGCCTGGAGGCGGAATCCACCAAGGGTAAAGGCACCAGTGGGACGGAGTGCAAGGGGAGCTCCACGACTGAGACAGGAGGGGAGACCAGTGACAGCGATACCTCCTCTAATGGAAGGCCCCTGGGGGTGGCAGACACCTCTGTGCCCACCCCAACAACAGGTACAGCCGCCACCCCCTCTACCAGCACTGCCCTCCCAGCAGCCCTTCAGCGTGTTTCCCGTGCCCACTCACCCAGGAGGGTGGGCATCTCCTTCGCCCCAGGCACCTCAGGCCCTGCCCCAGTCAGCCCTGCTGCCCTCAGTGAGGAGGCTATTGACCTCCTGAGATCCCTCACTGTTGAGCAGTCAACCATTCCGAATGCCATCCAAAGTGTTGAGAGCATTTGCAACAAACAAATGCATACCTGGAGGGCATTCATTCTGGCGTGGTGGCCCAACAGAGAGCATTTCAGGCTCTGGCCTCAGCACTGATGGCAGCCTCCCCCTCCACCTTATACTACCCAGACCCAATCCCCTCAACCCCAGCCTATCCCAAGCACAACTTCAGACCAGCATGCACACAAATCAACACACAAAAGTGGCTCAGGAAAACATAAGCACCACACGTCATCTCACAGGCACTCACACAAGCACCATACCCATGCAAACATACCAACATCCACTGCTGCCACTGTGTCCTCTCCTCCTCTTCGTCCACCTCCCTCCCAATACCATCTCCACTCACACCTGCATGCATTACATCATCATCCACTACCTCCATTACCAGCACACCCATCACTACACACCCCTCACGGGCAGTCTCCACCCTCACAACCATGCACATGTCCCTTGTTTCCTCTCCCAGTGTGTCTGTGAGCCCTCCTCCCAAAGTACACAAATGCAAGCACCCACGCACCCAACAGCCATCCACCAGCCATCCACCTCACATCAGCTTCCAGCCCATGCACCTTCACCCAAACTCAGCAGACGTGCAGCTCCTACAACCACTCCCTCTTCCTCCACTCTCAAACCCCCTCCATCTTCCCATCCCAGTGTGTCTAAAAAGATTTTCCTGGCCAACATAGACCTCTTCCCTACGCCTCCCCCCTGGACTTCCCCTAGCGCCAGGGTGTCAAGATCTCAGGCCAGCACCTCAGCCACCAACTCGGCGTCCGCTTTGGTACCTGCAAGTCCCAGGGGATCAAAGAAGGCACCCATTAGGGCTGGCAGTGTGCCACCGACCAATGCAATGGACCAACCGAGTCCGCCACCTGCCAAGGTGAAAAAGGGGTCAGCATGCAGAATGGCCAAGAAGCACAACCCATCCAGCAAGGCCTCCTTCAAAACTGTATCTGCCAGTGCCAAGGTCCCAGCAGGATCAGCCAAGGTGGGGAAGGGCAAGATAACACAAGGCAAGGCACTTCAGGGCTCAGAGCCTCCAGGTGAGGGACTGGTGCCCACCATTAGTCCTGACAGCCCAGCAACCTGTCCTGTGAAAAACACCGCCACCTGCACCTCCATCTGCAACGCCACCTGCACCGCCCCCTGCACCGCCGCTGCCACAACAACAGTCAGCAGCATCATCCGCAGTGGGCAGCCGTCCGAGGCTGCAGGATATGGCCTGGTGTGTCCCTCTACTACTACCAGCACATGCACCATGGCCAGCACCTGCAGCAACATCCACCGCAGACACCGCCGCAGACACCGCCACCTGCACCACCATCTGCACTGCCACATGCCCAGTCAGTGCCACTACATCTGTCAGCAGCAGCATCCCCAGTGGGCAGCCGTCCGAGGCTGCAGGAGACGGCGTGGACCCCCTACCCACCACTTGAATCACCACTACCAGCACCGGCACTACCAGCAGTTTGCAGCCTAAATCGCCGCAGGATGGAGTCTGGCTTTGCCTCCATGGAGTATCATGCTACCTGTTCCCTGCACATCTCGTGCCTTTGACACCTAAGTGAGGGAATAGGAACTGCCACACCCCAGGTGCAGCGTCACTGGGCACAAGGCCCCCTCCAGAACCAGTGGAGATATACATCCACTCACCCTATCCTTGGCAGGATGAAGCAGACTGGGCACAAGGACCCCTTCGGTACCAGTGGAGATATGCATCCACTCACCCTATCCTTGGCAGGATAAAGCAGACTGGGCACAAGGCCCCCTCTGGCACCAGTGGAGATATGCATCCACTCACCCTATCCTTGGCAGGATGAAGCAGACTGGGCACAAGGCCCCTTCCAGAACCAGTGGAGATATGCATCCACTCACCCTCTCCTTAGAAGGATGAAGCAGACTGGACACAAGGCCCCCTCCAGAACCAGTGGAGATATGAATCCACTCACCCTATCCTTGGCAGGATGAAGAAGACTGGGCACAATGCCCCCTCCAGAACCAGTGTAACATGTCACCCACTTGAGAGATGGTGGCTTTGCACACCCCAGGACCAAGCAGTGGGCAGTGCACTCACTTGAGAGACTTGAGAGACTGTGGCTTTGCACTCCCCAGGACCAAGCAGTGGGCAAACTACCCACTTGAGAGACTGTGGCTGTGCACTCCCCAGGACCAAGCAGCGGGAAATCTACCCACTTGAGAGACTTGAGAGACTATGGCTTTGCACTCCCCAGGAGCAAGCAGTGGGCAAACTACTCACTTGAGAGACTGTGGCTTTGCACTCCCCAGGACCAAGCAGTGCACCCACTTGAGAGACTGTGGCTTTGCACTCCCCAGGACATCACTGTGGGCATGTTGCCCCCTCCAGGAGTAGTGGCGTAGTACCATCTTCCAGCTGAGGTGCCCCCATCCCCTTCCCCCTGAGGTGTCTGTATGTTTTCGACCTGATTCCCCTGCAGTGTTCTCTCTGTTTTGAGGTAGGAGCCAAGTGTGGGCTTCACCCATGTTTTCTTGGCCCACTGGGCCACGGACATTTGCAAAGGACAGTGTACGGCCTTCTGTACATATTTTAATATTTGTATCTACTGTTGTTTACAATTGTTAACTTTATCTGCATATTTCTAAATATCACTGATTTCACTCAATTCCTTTTGTCCTTGCGTTCTTCCAGGAGGTTATGGGGTGTAAATGTTATGTTGCTGCATGTTTTTGTGTGTATGGTGTTGTGAATGAGGGTGGGGGTGTTGTGTGTTGTGTGTGTGTGTGTCACTCTCTTTTTTCCTCCCCCCCTCCCTTGTGTGCTAGGTCCAGTACTCACAGTGGTCATAACCACCGCCTTCTTTGATATTCCTGGTGTATTAGCGGATACACACCAGCATCAGCAGGACCTGTAGTTCGGGCTCCATGGCGTCCTGGTTCTTTGTTGAGTGTCAAAAGGTGAGTGGTTCGCCTTCAGAGCTCTGTTTCTGCCGTGCTTTTGATGTCGTTGGTACCACCCCAGAAAAGCTGGCGGATTGGTGCCTAGTAATAGAGTGGGTGGTACTTTGTCTTCCTCCTGTCTGTTGGCGGTTACCGCTGCAGTGTTTGTTGCTACCGCCGTGGCAGTCAGAGTATTAAAGTGGCTGTCTATGCTGGCAGTTTCCGCCGTGGTTGTGATCCCATTTTTTTTTACCACCGGGCTTTTGGCGGTATTGCCGCCACTTTATCACTGACCGCCAGGGTTGTAATGAGGACCAAAGTGTCTAAGCAGTTGCATGGGTGGCTGGTTCTAAATTCTTATTAAACCCATAAAGAGTCACCTATCCTGGACACCTGCTACTCCCTGAAGATAAAGCAGAGATCACTGACTCTAAGGTTTGTTGATATTCCAACTCTAGACTTTCAACCAAAGTGGAGGTAAGAACGCCAAAGAGTAGACCAGAAATGCTGCTTATGGAATCAGGCTGATGAGACATTGCTGCATGTTATCTGCATATGCACAACCCTGGCCCCACAGAGAAGTGTGCTGAAAAAATTATTTAATGTTTTAGGAACTCGGGCCAGATGTATCAAGCCTTTTTGCATTTGCAAACGGTGTGAATGCCCGTTTGTGAATGCAAAAATGCATTTTACAATATATGAGAGGCATTCGCAGTGGGAAAACAAGAAATCGCAAAAATAGCGATTTTTAGCGAATGAGACACAAATTTGCGTGTCGCAAACAGCGTATTGCAAATAGCAATATGATTTACTGAATCGCTTTTTGCGAAACGCTATTTGCGATACAAAATAGCGATTCGCAGATAGCGATCTCCAAAATCGTGCCACTACTAGCGAGATGCAAAAAATAGTGAATATTCGCAGAATGGCAGTTTGCACATGCAATTTACCCCGAATTGAAACCAGGTGGTAACCAGGTGGAACCTATCTAAAGAGGCCCAGAGTGCCTCAGCCCCTCTTCTACAATGGCTGCACTCTACATCATGACGAGGAGAATAAGGATCTTAGCAGGTCTGAGGAGAGGGAGGAGGAGACAGGAGCGCATTTTCAGAGTGTGCATTACCCTTTTTGAGAAGTCTGAGGAGGACATTTATGATAAGTATAGGTTAAGCTCAGCCATGATACTTGACCTGATAGTGGAGGTACAACTCATGCTGCAGCGCACAACACACAGGACCAATAGCATACCCACACATGTGCAGGTATTATGCTCCCTGCACCTACTAGCCTCAGGGAGCTATTCAGGGGTCATAGCAGCAGCTGGAGGGGTATCACAGAGTGCCCTCTCTAGATTTTTCAACTCCTTTCTCAATGCCATGCTGAGCAGAATACAACTGTACATAAGATTCCCCAACACCCCACAGGTATTACATCAAACTAAAGTTAATTTTTACCAGATAGCACAGTTCCCACATGTCCTAGGTGCCATTGATGGGACACATGTAGCAATCTGTCCACCATCGGCCACCGAGTATGTGTATCGCAACCGTAAAAAACATCATTCTATGAACATACAGGTGATATGCAATGCTTCCTACATCATTACCGATCTCGTGGCCAGATACCCAGGGAGCACGCATGACTCCTACATCTTTCGCCACAGCGGGACACACACAAGACTGCTAGCTGGGGAGTTTGGGGAAGGATATTTACTAGGTATTTTGATAGTTCTGAATAATGCATTCATGTAAGCATGATGTGAGACAGCAAATGTACTCATTTTACTCTTTGTGAATTCAGGAGACAGTGCCTACGCAGTGCGCACTTATATGCTAATGCACTACCTGAGCCCTGCCACTTCAGCAGAGAGGAGGTACAATGCTGCACATAGGGCTACCCGCAATGTGGTGGAGCGCACCTTTGGGCTGCTGAAGAGTTATTTCAGGTGCATCCATAGGAGTGGAGGTGCACTACAGTACAGCCCTGAGACAACATGCAAAATTGTGGCCACATGTGCCATCATGCATAACATAGCAACCACCAGGGGCATACCAGTGGAACTCATGGAGCCAGACTCAGATGAGGATGATGATCCCTTACCACTCCTTCTACCAGCAGACAGGACCAGTGCAGCAGAAGGCAGGCAAAGAGGTGCTGACATCACGCGCAACCATTTTTGATGTAAGTAATGACAACTCAACTTCAATAATATGTATTTCAGTAGTTAGCATCTTTAGTACCTTGACTTCTGGTAAACAATGTGTCATTAGGACATAGCTATTCACAATGGGCTGACATGAACTATTAACAGTGTCACACTATTAGCATCATAGCATGACTTTGGCCCTCATTCTGACCCTGGCGGTCAGTGTTAAAGCGGCGGCCAACCCGCCAACAGGCTGGCGGTAAAAAAAAAGGTATTCTGACCCTGGCGGGAACCGCCAGCACAGCCCGCCACTTTAACACTCCAACCGCCATGGCGGGACAGACAAACAGCTCGGCGGTCACCGCCAACAGCCAGGTGGCAGACAATGTACCGCCCACCCTATCACAACTCACCAATCCGCCACCTTTTCCGGGGCGGGAGCCCCGCCGATAAAAACACGGCGGAAACAGACTACAAACGGGAAAAAGCTCACCTATACACACTCCACGAGGAAGGAGGACAGCATGGAGCCCGAATTACACATCCTACCGGCTATTGTCTACCTGCTGATCTACCACGAGTACGAACGCCGGCGCAGACGACTACGGTGAGTACTGCACCTACGACACAGGGGAGGGGGGAGGAGGAAAGCGTACGGGCACACACATATGCGACCCCCCCCCAACTATCTACACACCAATGCAGAGCACCAAGTCACAGTGACACCACCCAAACCCCCCGGAATAATGCAAAGACATAATTAAAGTGAGAAACAACATTTATGTATATAAGAGGTTCTTTGAAGTCATGGTAAAATAGCAATATGAATTGTAAAAAACAAGTAAGAACATTGCGAAACCGATAAACATAGGCAATAAGTCCTGCACAGTCACCTAAATTTCCACTGTCCGTGGGCCAAAGTGTATCAACACATGGGCAAAGCCCACACAGGAGACTTGAGTCCGTTGGAGAGAACACTGCTGGGGCATCAGATGACAAAACTACAGGCACCTCAGGGGGAAGGGAAGGGGGGCACCTCAGCCACATGAGTCCACGACGCCAGATCCACGAAGGGTCCACCATGGCCACTGTGCCATCCTGGGGAGTGCAAAGCCACAGTCTCACAAGTCTCTACAGTGGGTGGGATGCCCACTGTGCCATCCTGGGGAGTGCAAAGCCACAGTCTCACAAGTCTCTACAGTGGGTGGGTTGCCCACTGTGCCATCCTGGGGAGTGCAAAGCCACAGTCCATCAGGTGGATTACAGAGACCACTGGTCATGGAGGAGGCATGGTGGGCAGAGTGCGTCGTGAAGGCCTGCCCGACACAGAACCGGGACTGCCAATGGGCCAGCGGTGCGTGACAGGAAGGGCCCAGCGGAGCGGTGCTTGAGACGGCGGGGCCCAGCGGAGCGGTGCTTGACAGGAAGGGCCCAGCGGAGCGGTGCTTGAGACGGCGGGGCCCAGCGGAGCGGTGCTTGACAGGAAGGGCCCAGCGGAGCGGTGCTTGAGACGGCGGGGCCCAGCGGAGCGGTGCTTGACAGGAAGGGCCCAGCGGAGCAGTGCTTGAGACGGCGGGGCCCAGCAGAGCGGTGCCTGACAGGAAGGGCCCAGCGGAGCGGTGCTTGACAGGAAGGGGCCCAGCGGAGCGGTGCTTGAGACGGCGGGGCCCAGTGGAGCGGTGCTTGACAGGAAGGGCCCAGCGAAGCGGTGCTTGAGACGGCGGGGCCCAGCGGAGCGGTGCCTGACAGGAAGGGCCCAGCAGAGCGGTGCTTGACAGGAAAGGGCCCAGCGGAGCGGTGCTTGAGACGGCGGGGCCCAGTGGAGCGGTGCTTGAGACGGCGGGGCCCAGCGGAGCGGTGCCTGACAGGAAGGGCCCAGCGGAGCGGTGCTTGACAGGAAGGGCCCAGCGGAGCGGTGCTTGAGACGGGACCCTCTTCAGCGGTGTCTTTCTGCACGGCGGGGCCCTCTTCAGCGGTGTCTTTCTGCACGGCGGGGCCCTCTTCAGCGGTGCCTTTCTGCACGGCGGGGCCCTCTTCAGCGGTGCCTTTCTGCACGGCGGGGCCCTCTTCAGCGGTGTCTTTCTGCACGGCAGGGCCCTCTTCAGCGGTGCTTGTCCAGTCATCCAAGGGAGCCAGACCTGGCCAGGACTCCCTGCTTAGTCGCCCTCCGACCGTGCAGTTGCTGGACCCTTCTGTGAAGGAGTCCTGGGCCCGTGGGTGTCCCCCCTCACACCCGGGATGGGGCTTGTGGGGCCCTCCTGGTCCGCGCCCCTGCTGGCTGACTTCTCCGCCCTGCTGCTCTTGCCCTCCTTTGATGAGGCTCTCTGGCCCTTGCCTTCCCTGGATGTTGTGGCAGGTGACGGCCCAGGACTTTGCTCCTTGGGGGCAGCTGTGTCAGTCTTCTCGCGGCGGCCCCTTATTTTACGGGTCCTCTCCCAGGGGGGGGGGGGCTGGCTGTTCCCTTGCTGCTGGCCAATGTATCTGTGCTGGGAAAGGGTGGACTCCAAAACCCGTGCACAATGGTGACACTTGAAGCAGGGCTGGTGGTGGCTGAGGTGCTCTTGGGACTCTTAGCAGATGGAGGGGGTGGGTCAGGTGGGGCAAAGAGGTTAAGTTTGGAGAGGTAAAGTTTTTTAGGACCAATGTAAAGGGTAGGTGTAGTGGGTATGGGAGTGGAGGAAGAGGATGTGGTTGTAGGAGAGTCAGGTGTGCTGTCTTTGGGTGCAGGTGCTTGTGACGTAGGCTGTCGTGAGGTGGTTGGCTGTTGGGTGGGTGGCTGCCTACGTTTGTGTGTCTTGGAAGAGGGGGTCAGACACAGTGGGAGAGGACACAGGGGACGTGTAAATGGCAGTGGGGGTGGTGACTGCACGTGTGCGGACTGTACTGGAGGGTGTGCTGGTGATGGAAGTACTGGCTGATGGTGGTGTGCATGCGGGTGTGAGTGGAGATGTCACAGGGAGGGAGGAGGGAGACGAGGGGGAGGGGGACACAGGGGTGGTAGTGACTGTTGGCATGTCTGCATCTGGGTGTTGCTTGGGTGAATGCTTGTGTGATCTGTGGTGCTTATGTCTGATGGTGTGGATGGGATAGGCTGAGGAACAGGAGACAGAGACAGGGTGGAGGCAGTTAGAAGAGGGAGGCTGGAAACAGGGACAATGGCTGCCGTGAGTGCTGAGGCCAGAGCATTGAACAATCGTTGATGGGCAGCCTGACCCGAATGTATGCCCTCCAGGTATGCATTGCTCCGATGCACCTCCCTCTCTACCCCCTGGATGGCATTCAAAAGGGTAGACTGCCCAACAATGATGGTCTGTAGGAGGTCAATGACCTCCGCACTGAGGGCAGCAGGGGTAACAGGGGCAGGGCCTGAGGTGCCTGGGGCGAAGGAGATGCCCGCCTTCTTGGGCGAGCGGGCACGGAGCGAAGGCTGAGGGGCTGCTGGGAGGGCGGAGCTGGTGCGCTGGGTGGCGGCTGTACCTGTAGAGGCGGGGGGCCCAGATGTTGCCGCCACCGCTAGGGAGCTCCCTTCCGAGAACGTGTCGGTGTCGCTGGTGTCACCACGGGTCCCCGTTGTGGTGCTCCCCTCGCCCTCCGTATCACTGGTGACCTCGGTGTCTGTACCATGGCCCACCGGGGCCTTGTGAGTTGCAGCTCCCTCGTGCTCCGATGCCACTTCTCCTCCGCCTGATGATGCTAATGCACACATGCACAAGAAGACAAAGAAAAAGGGTGGGGGGAGAAATAAAAACAGGTTGAGTGCATGCATTGTAAACACCGTTGGCGGAGAGGACAGACACAGGAGCCTCATGCACTACGCCGCGCAATCGGGGTACACTACTCAGTACTTGTGACTAGGCCAACAGGTCTATGGACAACATATGCGCACATGGGTGATGCTGGACCATGGATTGCTGTACTTGGCACCCTACAGAGGTGGGGGGTGGGGGCACAGGGCCATGCCTAAAGGAGGGGACTACACTACAGAAAGCGCCATGGCCAAATGTCACCCACAGCCCTCCTCCCCCACCCAGACGCCTCCACTGCGTGTAAAGATAGCAGAATGTGCTGGTACTCACCCCCTTGTGTCTGCTGTGATGTCCTCACGCGCCCATCCAATTCGGGGTAGGCCACCGCCAGGATCCGGGACATCAGGGGGGTCAAGGTACGACTGGCACCCCTCCTACGTTGGGAGGCCATCCCCAGCAGTGACTCGGCGGTCTTCCTGGTCCCGCGGCGGATGTCCTCCCACCTCTTTCGGCAGTGGGTGCCCCGTCTTGTGTGGACCCCCAGGGCCCGGACTTCCTTGGTCATGGCACGCCAAATGTCGACTTTCTGATGGGCGCTGACCTATTTGACATGTACAGGGTGGGAAAGGAAATTTCAACATTTTCCTGCATGTTAGATGTGATTGCCCCCCCCTCCCCAACCCTGCCATGTGGCACATGCTCTCATCTGTCGTGCCTTGCACTCCTCATTCGCTCCCCACCCCACCATCTTACATCCACCATACACAACCCAGGCATAGCCCATTCAACGTGCACCCAGTGTACTTACCTGTTGGTCTGGAGGACCGTAGAGTAGCGCATACTGGGGCAGGACCCCATCCACAAGTTTCTCCAACTCTTCTGAAGTGAAGGCAGGGGCCCTTTCCCCAGTCGCAGCAGCCATTGTCTCTTCCAGACCGAGGTCACAGCAGCACTTGCAGTATAGGTCCTCTCCTGTGGATGATCAGGTCTCGAGTGATTAAGCAGATAGAAAATGGCGGTCACGCCCGCGGCGGTGCGTACCGCGGCGGTGCGTACCGCGACCGCCGGCGCACATCGTCATTGGCTCCTGTGACCCATAGGGTTCAATGTTAACCAATGCTGCTTTGCGCTGCGGTCTTCGACCGCCTATCGCCACGGTGAGCCACGCCAGCGCAGTGACCTCACATCCCACTGTCACACTTCACAGGTCAGGCAGCCGCCATTTCAAGGGCCCACATGGCATGATTTCTACTGCGTCACACAGGCCTAGGCCTTAAATTGCCACTCATACAAGCCTTTCAATGCATAGCGATTCGTGTACTGTGCAAGCTGTGGGAACGAACCTGAGGGTTGCTTGACTCTGTGCTCCATGTTGTCCTTCCTAGGCACCGTCCGCTGGGACTTGCGAGGAGAAGGATGAATCCTCCCGTGTACCGACCGCTGGTGGACCTGTCGACAATGGAAGAACGACATATAATACTTCGATACCGACTTGACCGAGCCACTATACATGAACTGTGTGCCCAGCTGGAGCCAGACCTGATGTCCCCCATCCGCCAACCCACAGGGATTCCCCCTCTGGTGCAGGTGCTGTCAGTACTCCATTTTTTGGCAAGTGGGTCTTTTCAGACAACAGTGGCCATTTCATCAGGGATGTCTCAGCCTATGTTTTCTAAGGTTTTGTCCAGAGTGTTGTCTGCCCTGATGAAATACATGCGGAGATACATTGTTTTCCCTGAGGAGGGTGATTTGGCCACTGTGAAGGGTGATTTCTATGCCCTTGGACATATCCCCAACATCATTGGTGCCATTGATGGGACCCATGTGGCTTTAGTACCCCCAAAAGACAATGAGCAGGTGTACAGAAATAGAAAAAGTTACCATTCGATGAATGTCCAGGTGGTCTGTTTGGCTGACCAGTACATCTCCCATCTAAATGCCAAGTTCCCTGGGTCAGTGCATGACGCGTATGTCATGCGAAATAGTAGCATCCCTTATGTGATGGAACAGCTACAGAGACACCGTGTGTGGCTAATAGGTGACTCTGGTTACCCCAACCTGCCTTGGCTATTGACCCCAGTGAGGAATCCCCGGACCAGGGCAGAGGAACGGTACAATGAGGCACATGGGCGAACTAGGAGGATTATGGAACGGACCTTCGGGGTCCTGAAGGCCAGGTTTAGGTGCCTGTATATGACAGGGGGATCCCTCATGTACTCACCAAAGAAGGTGTGTCATATCATCGTGGCCTGCTGTATGCTTCACAATCTTGCATTGCGACGCCAGGTGCCTTTCCTGCAGGAGGATGGTCCAGATGGTGGTGTTGTAGCAGCTGTGGAGCCTGTGGAGAGTGAAGAGGAGGAAGACGACGGGGATGACACGGACAACAGGGACACAGTTATACAACAGTATTTTCAGTAGCACCCAGGTAAGAATCACCCACGCCATTTTACATTTACTTCTGGCCTCCTGCATCTCTGCTTTCTGTGTTTCCCCCCCAGTTCCTTTTCACAGATATTTGACTTTCCCTTCCATTTTCAGTGCTGTATGACCCACAGCGTGACTTCTGCTTTGTTTGCCCATGGACTAATGCTTATTGACACTGGTATGTTGTCATCACAATGTAAATGAACATTATTGCACCGTTATGTGTAATACATTTGTAAAGAATACAAGCAGACTCCTGACATTTGAAGTGCAATTGGTGATTTATTTTAAGTGCTGCGTATAGGTCCATGATAGTAAAACGGTGATGGGTGGGGGTGGAGTAATGTCCATGGCAGAGTCCAGTTCTCAGTAGCACAGGTGCATTGTCCATATGCCTGTGGAAGGATGGAGCAGGGGCAGTTCAAGGTTGGACAGGGTGACATTGTGGGACAGTGAGATGACATCAGGGGGTATCTTAGGCTGGCGGGGGTCTTGGCATCCTACTCTGTCTTCTTGTGTGATCTCAGGTTCCGCTTGCAGGGTGGTTGATCTTCAACAGGAGGTGGGGTTCTGGTGGCCTGTCGTGGTGTGGGGGCCTCCTGTCCACTAGCGCCGGCGGAGGTGGTAGGCTGTTCGTCGTCCGGGCTGGTGACAGGGGCCCTTTGGGGTGCCACATGGTCCCGCAATGTGGTGACTATCTGGTTGAGGGCCAGCACGATGGTCCCCATTACGGTACCGATGTTCCGGAGTTCGTCTCTGAACCCCATGTACCGTTCCTCCTGCTGTGCCTGGATCTCCTGGAACCTGTCCAGTACTGTCGCCATCGTCTCCTGGGAGCGGTGGTATGCTCCCATGATGGTGGTGAGGGCCTCTTGGAGAGTGGGTTCCCTGGGCCGGTCAACCCCCTCTCGCACAGCACCCCTCCCAGTTGCCCTGTTTCCCCGGGCCTCTGTCCCCTGGACGGTGTGCCCAGTACCACTGCCCCCAGGTCCCTGTTGTTGTTGGGGTGGTGGGTCAGCCTGGGTGTCCTGTAGTGGCGGACACACCGCTGATTGACGCGTCCTGGAGACAGAGGCATGGGCCCACTGGGTGGGAGCTGTGCTGGTATTCCCAGAGGGGGTTGGGTCTGTGTGTGGGGAACCGACT
Organism: Pleurodeles waltl; assembly: GCF_031143425.1. Classification (NCBI taxonomy): domain Eukaryota; kingdom Metazoa; phylum Chordata; class Amphibia; order Caudata; family Salamandridae; genus Pleurodeles; species Pleurodeles waltl. The sequence continues at coordinate 1,224,401,561 of NC_090444.1, forward strand.
GTCCAGAGGTCCCCGATGGTCCGGGCTGGTCATCAGGTTCTAGGTCGACAGAGCTGCTGTCATCACTGGGGGCCTGTTCTGGGGGCGGGATGGACAAATCTGGACCCTCCTGGCCGGTGTGTTGGCGTTCGGGCCCTGCAGGGGTAAAAGAGGATGGGGATTGCTTCTGTGTGTGCCATGGCGTGCGATTTGTGGGTGCCCTTGTCCCCCAGTGCTGGCATTCCCTTGAGGGAGGAGTTGTGAGGGTGGTTTGGGGGGGGGGATGGGTAAGTGCAGTGGTCATGCTTGGGTGATGGGTGTCCATGGTTTGTGTTGGCATTCAGGGATTGGTGTTGTGTTGGGTGGGTTGTGCTGGTGAGACATTGGCAGGGAGGATGTGTGCTGGGGGGTTGGGTGTGAGGGTGGGGGTGCGGGTTGGCATGCTGGTGGTTGGGGGGGGTGAAGTATTTGGGATTAGACTTACCAGAGTCCATTCCTCCGCCTACTCCAGCGAGGCCCGCAGGATGCAGGATGTTCAAGACCTCTTGCTCCCATGATGTGAATTCGGGTGGAGTGGGTGGGGGTCCGCCGCCAGTCTTCTGCACAGCGATGTTGTGTCTTGACACCATCGACCGCACCTTCCCCCGTAGGTCGTTCCAGCGCTTTCAGATGTCTTCCCGGTTTCTGGGATGCTGTCCCACAGCGTTGACCCTGTCCACGATCCTTTGCCATAGCTCCGCCTTCCTGGCTATTGTGGTGTGCTGCACCTGTGTGCCGAATAGCTGGGGCTCTACCCTGATTATTTCCTCCACCATGACCCTGAGTTCTTGGTGTCTTTGGGGTGCCATGGGGTGGTGTGGGGTAGTGTTTGTGGTGATGAGTGTGATGTGTGTGGTGGTGTGTGGTGTTTTGTGCGTGGATGTAGTGTGGGTGATGATGTTGTGTTCCTCTGTGTGTTGGCGTTTGCGATAGCTGTGCTCTCTCTCTCTCTCTCTCTCTCGCCTTCTCTCCGAATTTCTAGTAGTGGGGGTTTGTGGGTGATGTGGGTGTGTGTTTTATAGTTGATTGGATGTGTGGGTGTGGTGTGTGTATGTGTATCAGGTGTGTGTATTTCGAATTGTCCAATGTGGCTGTGTTTTGTAAAGGTGTGTGTATTTTGACCGCGGCGGTGTGTACCGCCAATGGAATACCGCGGTTGAAAGACCGCCGCGTGGATTCATGGGTTGTAATGGCATGGGCGTGTTTGTGTTGGCGTGACGGTGGAGGTTTGGTCATCTCCAGTTTATCGCTGACCGCTGATGAGGCGGCCTTCCGTGGATGTCGGGTTTTTTGCGGTTTGGAAGTTGTGGGTCAGAATGACCGTGGCGGTTTAACGCGGCCGCGGCGGTAGAATGGCAGACTTCTGACCGGCGGTAAGAGACTTTTACCGCCAAGGTCAGAATGACCCCCTTTATTTCTATATGTTGAGGTGGTCCCCTGTAGCCCTCAACATCACTTCTTCTGTCCACGCACTCCACTTGAGTGCTCAGTGCCCTCGCTGGCACCTCTAGTAGCAGGTTCACCTGTAGTACTGTGTCTGGCACTGTGATGCCTCAGATCCATCACATCACATCTGGGCTGTTGAACTTACAAGCCGATTGACTGATCTACAAAAGGTATCAAACTTTGACAAATATTGGTGATGGCGCCTGCACTGGCTGAGGCGCTCCTGCCGTATCTCTGTGCATAGTTCCCCAATGGCCTGTGTCAACTCCTTGGTGTTTTTAGCAACTCTTTGCTGTTCCTCAATCAGGATCTCCAAGTGCTTGTTTTGTAACTCCATATTGCTATTGTGAGACACTAACTGTCTGTGCAGTGACTTCAAATGTTTGCATTGCAGGCGCTGCACCTTCAGCATGGAAGCTTCCAGGCTGCCAAAGATTGATGGGCCCACTCCTTCTTCGGTGCCCTGTCTGCCTGCATCATCGTGGTACCTCCTGAGGGGAGTTGACTGGTGCTGGTTCAGGGACTGCTGTTTTCCTGTGGGACTCGCCTCTGATAGTGGTGTGGGTTCGTGTTCTGGCATCTCATCTGAGTCCAGGTTGTACTCTGGCAGTGGTAACACCCTTGCCCTGCGTCTAGTCTGTACAATACTCTAGGACTCACTGGTATTTGAGTCTGACTGTGGCTGTGTTTCTGCTTCCTCCACTTTTTCAGATCCTGCAGCAGCCAGGACCGAGTCATCTGCAAGGACAATGTGCAGCATGTCAGTTCTAGCATTTGTCACAGAATTCCACAGTGTTGCTTTTCATGTTCAATTCCATTGTGTCACCCTGAGTCATTTGTGGTGTTTCTCTATGTGGCTGCCCACTATCTTGCTATTTATGTTGTGTATTCACCTTAGGGTTGTGTACTACCACTCCCATAAGGCACTGTTGTGTTGTATGTAAGATGTGATATGGACTACTTTTCATTGTGCATCAAACTATATTCTATTTCCTAAGGGGCATGTGTACATGCACATGTGGGGATACACATAATTACGGGCCTTACCTTTGCTGGTGTTGGGTACCCCTGAGGTGTCAATGTCAGTTACACCACTGACAGCTTCTGGCAGCAATGTGGACTCCACCAGGTCTTCCATAGGGGTGGATAGTGTGTGGGTGGAGGGTCCGCCTCCAGTGCTCCTTGCCTCCCTAAGCCTGCTGGCCACCCTCTCCTTGGCACGGGACCGCAAGTCGTTCCATCGCTTGTGTATCTCCTCCACAGAGCGCTGCGCAACACCCACTGCGCATATTTTTGTCTGTATGTTGACCAGAGTTTCCGCTTCTCACTCTCAGGTACTTGGAGTGAGGTCTTGCCAAAGAGTCTATCATTGTTCCCAACAACTTCTCAATGAGCACCTCCAATTCTTTCTCACTGAATTTCAGCTTCCTATCTCCCTTCTCCTTCCCATTGCCAGCATTGGCCATGTTGCAGTGTGATGGTGGCTTCCTCACAATGCTGACTCTCTGGTGCTGGGGTGTGTCTCTCTCACTGCTCCTAGAGGTGTGGCTCTTGGAAACAGCATGGGCTGACTCACTTCCTGCTTGTGATGTCATCAGACTGCTCCGGTTTGCCGTTTTTGCTATTTGCGATTTTCAGTTACCGAATCACAATTTTTTTTGCGATTCAGTATTTGCATCTCGCAAATGGCGTTTGAGAATTTTAAGAAATTGCTATTAGCGATTTTCAAATTTGATACATCGCGTTTTGCATTTCTGAAATTGCAATTTCTTAAAATTCGCAATTTGGAAATCGCTACCTGAAATCTTGATACATCTGGCCCTAGATCCTTTAGATCAGTCCTAATTGAGTCATTTGACCCAATGAATATTATGTTGAACATCAGGCTGGCCTATTTTCTGGAAATCTTCAAATCACTCATTAGGTAAAGATGAATGATGATGAAGGCCCTTGATAAAAACTTTTTTTAAATATACCTCTATCTAGCAGGCCGCTAGGACTTATGACCCGGAGATGTAATCTACCCCGTTAGCCTGGACAGCTCTCTAAATCATCCACATGCGTTAATGTTTTGATATATGTTGCTAAGACTAAATACCGGCTTTTTGTACATTTTGCGTAAGTTTGCATATCGTAGCTAGTTTTCCGTAAGCCTGGACAGCTTTCTAAAATTTCGATGTACGTTACACTGGCAATTTTCCTAATACTTTGATATATGTTTTTAAGATTAAAAACTGGCTCTTTTGCATATTTTGCATACGTTTGCACATTGTAAACTAGCTTGGACAACTTCCTAATACCCTGATATGCCCTTGCTTGGATAGACACATAGGCCCTCATTACAACCCTGGCGGTCGGTGTTAAAGCAGCGGTAACACCGCCAACAGGCCGGGGGGAAACAATTGAATCATGACCTTGTCAGAAACAGCCAACATAGACAGCCACTTTAACACTCCGACCGCCACGGCGGTAGAAACAAACACTGCGGTGTTAACTGCCAACAGACGGGCGGAACACAAGGTTCTGCCCACTGTATTCCAACACGCCTATCTGCCACCTTTTCCAGGGTGGTACCAACGCTATCAAAAGCACAGTAGAAACAGGACTTGGAACGGAAAACACTCACCTCTCGACACCCAACGAGGAACCAGGGTGCAATGGAGCCCGAACTACAGGTCCTGCCCATGTTGGTCTTCCTCCTCTTGTATCAGGAGAAGGAAAGATGCCGGCGACGACCACGGTGAGTACTGCACCAAGCACACGGGGGGAAGAGAGTGACACACACACGTAACACCCCCACCCCCCACCCTCACCCACAACACCATACACACAAACACATTACATATACACCCTGTCACCGCCTGAAAGAACGCAAGAACACAAGGAAATGATTGTAACAAGTGTAATCAATAAAAATCAGATAGAGCAAATTCATAAATTAGTATATAGAAATATGTACACCAACTGCACAAGTCCGGATATAAATGAAATAATTGTCTGTGGATAAGTGTCCCATAATGTATGGACGAAGCCCACACAAGATACCTGACTCGAAATGGAGAGAACACTGCAGGGGCATCAGATGGAAAATAAACAGGCACCTCAGGGGAAGGGGGAGGAGGGGCACCTTAGCCGGATGAACGGACAACGCCACTGCTCCACGAGGGGGCTCCATGCCCACTGCTGTATCCTGGGGAGTACAAAGCCACAGTCTCACAAGTCTTTCCAGTGGGTGGTTTGCCCACTGCTGTATCCTGGGGAGTGCAAAGCCACAGTCTCACAAGTCTTTCCAGTGGGTGGTTTGCCCACTACTGTATCCTGAGGAGTGCAAAGCCACAGTCTCTCAAGTGTATAACAGTCTCCACTGGTTCTGGAGTGGGCTTTGTGCCCACAGTGCTTCATCCTACCAAGGACTGAGGTAGTGGATGTGATTCTCCACTGGTTCTGGAGGGGGCTTGGTGCCCAGACTGCTTCATCCTGCCAAGGACTGAGGTAGTGGATGTGATTCTCCACTGGTTCTGGAGTGGGCTGTGTGCCCAGAGTGCTTCATCTTACCAAGGACTGAGGTAGTGGATGTGATTCTCCACTGGTTCTGGAGGGGGCTTGGTGCACATAGTGCTTCATCCTGCCAAGGACTGAGGTAGTGGATGTGATTCTCCACTGGTTCTGGAGGGGGCTTGGTGCCCAGAGTGCTTCATCCTGCCAAGTACTGAGGTAGTGGATGTGATTCTCCACTGGTTCTGGAGGGGGCTTGGTGCCCAGAGTGCTTCATCCTGCCAAGGACTGAGTTGGTGGATGTGATTCTCCAATGGTTCTGGAGGGGGCTTTGTGCCCAGAGTGCTTCATCTTACCAAGGACTGAGGTAGTGGATGTGATTCTCCACTGGATCTGGAGGGGGCATGGTGCTGAGAGTGCTTCACATGCAGTGTGGCAGGTCCCATTCCCTCACCTGGGTGTGTGTGCCCAGAGATTGCCTGGGAACAGGTAGCATGATACGCCATGGAGGCAGAGACACACTCCACCCTGTTGTGACTTCACCTGCCACCTGCAGGTACAAACAGTGCTGGGAGTCATGCCTCTTGTACGCTGGGCAGGGTCCAGGATGTCTCCTGCAGCCTCGGATGGCTGCCCACTGGGGATGATTGCCATGTCAGCTGTGGTGGCACTGTCTGAGCATGTGGCGGGGCTGATGTGGGTGGTTGCGGCGGTGTCTGTGGCGGAGGTGCTGGCAGTGGTGCATGTGTCTGCACCTGTTGAGGGACACAGCAGGATGTCTCCTGCAGCCTCAGACAGCTGCCCACTGGGGATGATACTGGGGACTGTTTCTGAGGCAGCAGACGTGCAGGTGGCAGTGCTGGTGGCGGTGCTGGTAGCGGTGCAGGTGGCGGTGTCCACTGCCATACAGGTTGATGTTGTGGTTGACAGAAGGGGTGACTCTGCTCACTCATCTGGAGCCACCATGCCCTGTCCTGACCTGCTCTCCGGCTTTTGTCCCTTCCCAACCTTCGATGTTGCTGCTGGTGCCTTGCCACTGTCCCCTTTTGGCTTGGAGGAGCCCTTGCTTGCTGGTAGGTGTGGCTTCTCCCTCCGGCAGGTGGGCACCTTCTTCACCTTGGCATGTGGCGGAACGGCCTGCTCCTTGGCCTCGCTAGGTGGCACACTGGCAGCCCTGATGTGTGGCACCCGCGATGATACCGGAGTTGCTGGGACCACTGTGCTTGAGGATTTGGTGGTTGAGGTGCTAGGCTGGGACCTGGACAGCCTGGCCCCAGGGGAAGGATGGGGGGGGAGGTGTAGGGAAGAGGTCAAAGTTTGCGAGGAACAGTTTCTTAGACACACTGGGACGGGATGATGGAGGAGGTTTGGGAGTGGAGGAAGAGGTAGTGGTTGTAGGAGGTGTACGATGGCTGAATTTGGGTGAAGGTGCATGTGCCGGAGGCTGTTGTGAGGTGGATGGTTGTTGGGTGGCTGTGTGCCTGCGTTTGTGTAGTTTGGGAGGAGGTCTCACAGACACACTGGGAGAGGACACAGGGGATGTGTGAATGGTAGTGGGGTTGGTGATTGCATGTGAGCGGTGTGTGGTGATGGGCGTGCTGGTGATGGAGGTAGTGGCTGAGGATGTAGTGCATGCAGGTGTGAGTGGAGATGAGACAGAGAGGGAGGAGGAGGACTTGGAGGAGGGGGACACAGTGGAGGCAGTGGATGTTGCTGTGTCTGCATGGGGATTGTGCTTGTGTGAGTGCCAGTGGGATGTGTGGTGCTTACGTTTGCCATGTCCATTCTTGTGTGTTGATGAGTGTGCATGCTGGTCTGATGGTGTGCTTGGGATAGGCTGAGGTACAGGGGATTGGGTCTGGGTGGAGGAAGTTGGAGGGGGGAAGCTGGACACAGGACCAATGGCTGCCATCAGTGCTGAGGCCAGAGCCTGAAATGATCTTTGTTGGGCCCCCTGCCCAGAATTAATGCCCTCCAGGTATGCATTTGTTTGCTGCAAATGCCTATCAACACCCTAGATGGCATTCAAAATGGTAGATTGCCCAACAGTGAGGGCTCTCAGGAGGTCAATAGCCTCCTCACTGAGGGCAGCAAGCGTGACTGGGGCAGGGCCTGAGGTGTCTGGGGTGAAGGAGATGCCCACCCTTCTGGGTGAGCGGGCATATGAAACACGCTGAGTGGCTGCTGGGAGGGCAGTGCTGGTGGGTGGGTGGCGGCTGTACCTGTTGATGCGGTGGGCACAGAGGTGCCCGCCACCACAAGGGAGCTCCTATCAGAGGAGGAGTCGCTGTCACTGGTGTATGCTCCTGTCCCCGTCGTGGAGCTTTCTTTGCCCTCCGTCCCACTGGTGCCTTCAGACTCCGTTACTTCACCCTCCAGGGCCATGTGGGATGCAGCTCCCTCCTGCATCACTGCTCCTCCTCCAGATGATACTAATGCACGCAATAACAGGGTAACAAAACAAAAAGAAGGGGAAAGACAGAAGAGACACATGGTCAATACATGCAACACCACTACCGTTGGCGGACACAACACACAGGGAGCAGCCATATGCACTAAGCCACGCACTAACGGTGCAGGGGAAAAGCACATGCCCAAGGGGGACTCTGTCTAGACCCATTTCATGCACAGCTGGAACCCATGGGCGTGTGACTAGGTGTAGAGGGCAAATACCACCTTTGGGTTTGGAGTGGGAATGAGGCTGCAAAACAATGGATCTACCTTTGCACGTCTGTCCTGGCCTAGGGGAACCCACAGCCCACCACCCCCACACAGACACTTCGTCAAGCACGCAGAGTCAGCTGAATGAGAGTGTACTCACCCCCTTGTGGCTGCTGTGATGCCCTCAAGTGCCCATCCAACTCCGGATATGCCACCGCCAGGATCTGGTACATCAGGGGGGTCATGGTGCGACGGGCACCCCTTCCACGTTGGAAGGCCATCCCCAGCTGGGCCTCCGCCGTCTTCTTGCTCCAGCGGCGCAGGTCCTCCCTTCTTTTCCGTCAGTGGGTGCTCTGTCAATGGTAGACCCCCAGGGTCCGCACTCCCTTGGCGATGGCACACCAAATACCCTTCTGGTGGGCGCTGACCTTGAGGAAAAGTGAAGTTAGAATGGATGTTAATCTCAAGTTCAGTTCTTCTCACACATTGCCCACAAACCTCCCACCCTGGCCCAGGCATACATACACACACACTATCCTCACATGCTGACCTGTACCCCCCCTCTTCCATCCACAACACTCCATACAATCATGTGCCATCCACCATGCTCACAGTGTACTCACCTGTTTGTCTGGAAGACCGTACAGTTGCGTGCACTGGGGGAGGACCCCATCCACTAATTTCTCCAACTCCTCTGAAGTGAAGGCAGGGGTCCTTTCCCCAGACCCTGTAGCCATTGTCGCTTCCAGACACAGGTCACAGCAGCACTTGCAGTATAGGTCCTTTCCTGTTGAAGGTCAGGTATCAAGTGAGGGAACTGATAGAAAATGGCAGTCACGTCCGCGGCGGTGGGTACCGTCACCGCCGGCGTACATCGTCATGGAACCCATAAGTCCCAATGTTAACCAATGCTGAAATGCGCTGCGGTCTTCGACCGCTTACCGCAACTGTGTACAACGCCAGCGCAGTTACCTCATTTCCCCTTGTCCCCCCTTACAGGTCAGGCAGCCGCCATTTCAGGGGGCCACATGGCAGGCCAAATAACTGCGTCACACCTGTTTAGGCCAGGAATAAGGACAGACAAAGGCACATAGAGAAAACATTTACGTTTTTGCTAAACAGCCTTGCAATACCTAAGTGTTGTATGACCCTCTGCTCACCGTTCTCCTCCATAGGGCATGTCTGCTGGGGCAGGTGATGAGATGGTGGCATCCTCTGGTGTATGGACCCCTGTTAGACCTGTCGACAATGGAAGACACACGCATAATTATCACTTACAGACTTGATAGTGCAACAATCGAGGCATATCACAGGAATACCCCCTCTAGTGCAGATCCTGTCTGTACTCCATTTCCTGGCCAGTGGGTCTTTTCAAACAACAGTAGCCATGGCATCAGGGATGTCCTAGCCAATGTTCTCTAATGTGTTGTCCAGAGTGTTGTCTGCCCTGCTGAAACACATGCGCAGCTTCATCGTTTTCCCTCAAGTGGAGGATTTGCCCACAGTGAAAGGTGACTTCTATGCCCTGGGACATATCCCCAACAACATTGGTGCCATTGATGGTACACATGTGGCATTTGTCTCCACCCCCGCAGGAATGAACAGGTGTACAGAAACCGGAAGAGCTACCATTCTATGAATGTGCAGATGGTGTGTTTGGCAGACCAGTACATCTCCCATGTGAATTCCAAGTATTCTGGCTCAGTGCATAGCTCTTACATTTTGAGGAATAGCAGGGTCCCTTATGTGATGGGGCAACTCCAGAGGCACCATGGGTGGCTAATAGGTGAGCCTAAAGTCCCCACACAGTTTCATTTGCTGTCTGGGTATGGGAGATTCCCTAATGTTTGGAGTATGTCTAACAGTTGTCCCTCAATATTTTCAGGTGACTCTGGTTACCCCAACCTGTCATTGCTACTGGCCCCAGTGAGGAATCCCAGGACAAGGGCAGAGGAACGCTACAATGAGGCACATGGGCGAACTAGGAGTACTATTGAGTGCACGTTCGGCCTCCTGAAGGCCAGATTTCGGTGCCTCCATCTAACAGGTGGATCCCTATACTACTAACCGAAGAAGGTGTGCCAGATCATCGTTCCCTGCTGTATGTTGCACAACCTGGCTTTGCGACGGCAGGTGCCTTTTCTGCAGGAGGATGGGCCTGATGCTGGTCTTGTGGCAGCTGTGGAGACTGTGGACAGTGAAGAAGAGGAGTCAGAAGAAGAAGATTTAGACAACTGAAACAACAGCATCATGGAATACTTTCAGTGAGACAGAGGTAAGAAGATGGAACTGCTTCCCACATCTCATACTATTGTAGGACCCAGCATAAGTCTGCCTTTTTACCTCTGTGTATGGACCCTGACTTGTCACTTTGGCTTTCAATTTCACCGATCTGGGTCCCAATTTGTGCCCTCTGCTATGTTTACTCCTGGCCTACAGCTATGTAACATTGGTATGTGAACAAGTACATTGACATTGCTATATTCCAGAGATTTTGCAATTACACATTTGTGAAAGCACAGACTGACTCCCTATTTTTTGGTGATTCAAGGGTGTTTATTTCTGTGCAAATAAGTGAGGGGGGTTGTGAAATGGGCTGGGGTGATGGTGGAGGAATGTCCATGGCAGAGACCAGTCTCTTTGTCTCACAGGTGCATTGTCCAATGGGGCATAGGAAGTGGAGCTATGGCAGTTTACGGTGGACAGGTTGACAAAGTGGGACAGAAGGGTGACATTCAGGAGGGTCTTATTTCCTGGCGGGGGTCTTGGAAATGTTCTCTGTCTTGTTCCTGGATCTCAGGGACCGTTTGCCGGGTGGTTCTCCTTCTGCAGGAGATGGGGTGCTGGTGGGCTGTTGGTCCTGTGGCGGTGCCTCCTGTCCACTAGCGCCGGCAGAGGTGGATGGCTGTTCATCGTCCAGGCTAGTGCCAGGGGCCCGTTGGTGTGCCACTGTGTCCCTCAGGGTGTTGACAAGGTCTGCCAGCACCCCTGCAATGGTGAACAGGGTGGTGTTCATGGACTTCAAGTCCTCCCTGATCCCCAAGTAGTGTTCCTCCTGCAGCCGCTGGGTCTCCTGAAACTTGGTTAGTACCGTGCCCATGGTCTCCTGGGAATGGTGGTAAGCTCCCATGATGTTGGAGAGTGCCCCGTGGAGTGTCGGTTCCCTGGGCCTGTCCTCCCCCTGTCGCACAAGCAGTCCTCTAGCTTCCCTGTCATCCTGTGCCTCTGTCCCCTGAACCGTGTGCCCACTGCCACTGACCCCAGGTCCCTGATTTTCTTGGGTTGGTGGGTTTGCCTGGGTTCCCTGTAGTGGTGGATACACTGCTGATTGATGTGTCCTGGGGACAGAGGGATGGGCCCGTTGGGTGGGTGCTGTTGCAGTGTTTCCTGAGGGGGAGGTTCAGTGGTGGTTTGGGATTGTGTCATGGGGACCGACTGTCCCGATGTCCCCGATGGGCCGGGCTGGTCATCTTGATCCAGGTGTGCAGAGCTGCTGTCATCACTGTGAGCCTCTTCTGTGGGGGGACTGGATATGTCTGGCACCTCCTGTCCGGTGACGTTGGGTATGGGTCCTGTTGGGGTGTAAATGCATAGTTTCAGTATCTGTGTGTGCCATCATGTGCATTGGGTGAGTTACCCTCTAGTTGGTTTGGGGTCTGTGTGGGAATCTGTACTGGACATGCTTTGGTGAGGGTGGTCCATGCATAGGTGTTGCATGCAGGGCCTTGATATTGAGATGTGTTCGTTGTGATAGTGGGACATATGTGAGATGATGGAGTGATGGGAGTCCCACTGCGTTTACCCTGTCGACAATTCTCCGCCATAGTTCCATCTTCCTCGCACTGAAGGTGTGCTGCACCTGTGATCCGAAAAGCTGTGGCTCTACCCTGATGATTTCCTCCACAATGACCCTACACTCCTCCTCTGAAAACCTGGGGTGTCTTTGACGTGCAATGATTTGGTGTGGGTGATGTGTGAGGTGCTCTCTGTTGTGATGTGTGGGGGGATGTGTTGGTGTGTGTTGTTTGAGGTGCGTGGATGTTGTATAAGTGATGGTGTTGTGTGTCTGTGGATGCTGGTGTTGTGTTTGCTAATCTTTCTCTCTGACCTTCTTCCAAATTTTACGTTGTAAGGGTGTGTGGGTAATGTGGGTGTGTGTTTTATAGTGGTGTGAGGTGTGTGTATGTGCATCAGGTGTGTATTTCAAGTTGTCCAATATGGTGTAGTTTTGTAAGTGTGTGTGTATTTTGAGCGCGGCGGTGTGTACCACCAATGGATTACCGCGGTTGAAAGACCACCGCGTTGATTTGTAGGTCGTGATAGTGTGGGCGTATTCTTGTTGGCATGACGGTGTAGGATTTGGTATCGACAGTTTATCACTGACCTTTGGTGTGGCGGACTTATGTGGGTGCCTGTATTGAGGCGGATTCCGAGATGTAGGTCGTAATAACTGTAGCAGAATTCCACAGCCGCAGCGGTACGTTGGCGGTCATCAGCACGGCGGAAAGCGGGATTTACCGCCAGGGTTAGAATGAGGGCCATAATATTCAAGATTTGTTTGTTTGTACCTTTTGCGTAATTTTGCACATTGCATTTGTTAGGGAATGCAGTAATATTTATAATCTGCACTGAATTCTACATGAACTGTGGCAGATTGCAAAGGACCCTGATTGTCTGCCATCCCTCCATGCATTTTTAATATCGTCAAATTGCGTTAGCTCGAATAGTTACCTAATACTTTGATAGTTGTATTAAAACTTAAGACCAGTTTGTGTGTACATTTTGTGTAATTTTGTACATTGTATTTGTTGGTGAACGCATTAATACTGATAATTTGCACTGAATTGTATATTGAACGTGGCAGACTGCGAGAGACCTTGATAGCCTGCCATCCTGCCGGGCCCTTTTTAACATAGTCAAACTTCTTTGTAATGAAACTCCAGATGCTATGCACTCTCTATGTTAATCTGTATACTATTCTTTCCCCTGCTAGCTTTATGCAGTAAGCATTAGCATCCCTTCATCGCCAGTATAGGTGGAAGGGGACGTCAGCTAGGATAACAGCTACTAAGCATTATGGTCACACCCTGTGGCAAGATGTTTGCATAGGGCCTAGGCAATGTCAGCAGTAAACTGTTCATTGCATAGGCTTCTGATACTTAATATCAGTGAAAACAGTAATGGGCTACTGGTCATGGGTTAGTAGCTGCTCAATTTGACACTTCATATGGCCACGGTCTAACTGAATAAGAACTAAAGAGTTGCATAGTTGACTGTATATGATCAATCTGGCTATTAATACTTTCATATATTTACATGTCTGATCAGTTCCTTTTTCTTTCATGATGTTTATGGTTTTTATTAACTAATAAACACATTTTAACAACTGCTACCTGATCTAGGTCAAAGGTAATATTGACCCCTAAATAGACTGCATGACACATAATACGGTCATCCACTAATTGTATCTGGTTATTCACATTAAGCTGAATCTTGTTGTGATTAAGAGAATAGCCAGAAAATTTCCCAAGTTCTGCAGCTTCATTCGCTAACTCACTTAGTGCCCCTTTTGGGTCCTGAGTCACAATAGCAATGTTGTCCGCATATGCAAGGATTTTGGTATCATATCCATGTGCCTCATGTGTCAAATTGATGTAAAAGATTCTATCTTCCAAATCAAAAGAGTCTGTGTAGAGGGCTAACATCAAGGGTGAGCAAGGGCACCCCAGTCTTGTGCCCCTTGTGATTTTAAAAGGATTAGATTGCCCACCCATAATCTGAAGCCTTGTGGAAGGATTTTTATAGACAATCTGGATACCTCTGGCAAACCCCAGCTCGAAGTTATTCTGTTTCAAAACTGCCTACAGATAATCTCATGCCAAAAGCCTTCTTGGTATCCAATAGGAACAGGGAAATGGGATCATCTGTTCCTCATCCCTTATCAAATAATGACATACATGATAGATACGATCAGTAATTCCTCTCCCTGGTATGAGCCCATGCTGTCTGGAAGAGACCAGTTGGCCCACAACATGGCTCAGTTTTACAGCTAAGATCGTAATATATAATTTCATATCACTGTTGATCAGTTTGATGGGCCTATGTGACACAGGTTCCTGGGGAGGTTCCACTTTCTTTTTAAAAACAACTACATCGTACTTAGCTACAGATTCCGATGCCAGATGCCCGCTTTGTACCCATAAAAACAAAATAACAAGTTCAACCTCTAGAGCTGGAAATAAGACCTTATAAAATTCTAGGGGGATGTTGTCTACCTCTACTGCCTTACCCGTAGGCAACGCATTAAGCGCTTCTCTGATTTTATCCCTATTGATAGGCGCATCCAAGATTTCTTTTTCTGCCGAATGAAGTTTGACAACAGTTATTGACTCCAAATATTTCCATATAGTCTTCTGATTAAGGACTCCATCAGCATTAATACAGCTCCTCATAAAAATCTGGAAATAATTCTCTGACGTGTGCAGGCATGGAGAACATCTGTCCCCCACTACTCCTGATCTCTGCTATCTCACCCTGCATAGTGCTCTGTCTAGTCCATAGAGCATGGAGATACCCAACACACACACACTATATTCATAGCCATCTTGCCTATATGGCAAGTATTTCTCCTCTGTTTTATTTGCGGAGACTTCATTGATAGCAGATTTGACAATTGTTTATCTAGTCTGAATTTTCTGGGAATCAGCACTCTCTGAAACTGCCACAATGAGTTCGGACTCTTGCTCAGATAGCTCCTTGTATTTGACCCTTATGACCAGAGATTGAGACTTCTGGTGGTTTAAAATAAAGCTGAGAGCTTCCCACCTTATGTGGGAGGCTGGCCTGGCTTATAGTGGGTACCTTGTGGTACTTACACCTTGTGCCAGGTCCAGTTATCCCTTATTAGTAGATTAGAGGTGTTCTAGCAGTATAGGCTGATAGAGGTAGCTATAGCAGAGCAGCTTAGGCTGAAATAGGAGCCATGCAAAGCTCCTACTATACCACTTATATCACTTTGCACTATATCATAGAAAACACAATACTCAGAGTTACTAAAAATAAAGGTACTTTATTTTAGTGACAATATGCCAAAAGTATCTCAGAGGATATACTCCCTTAGGAGGTAAGTAATATACACAAAATTTACACACACAAAGCAAATCAGGTAAGTAAACAGTTAGTAAAGTAGTGCAAACACTGTAGAACACAATAGAATGCAATAGGAGACAATAGGCCTAGGGGCAACACAAACCATATACTCCAAAAGTGGAATGCGAACCACGAATGGACCCCAGGCCTAGTGTAGTGTGTAGAGGGTCGCAGGGAGTGTAAGAAAACACTAAGGGTGTCCAAGATACCCCACCCCAAGACCCTGAAAAGTAGGAGTAAAGTTACCCTACTACCCCAGAAAGACAGAAAAGACGAGATAGGGGATTCTGCAAGGACAACAACTGACTGCAAAGCACTGAAGACGGATTACTGGACCTGAGGACCTGTAAAGGAAGGGGACCAAGTCCAAGAGTCATGCAAGTGTCCAGGGGGGGCAGGAGCCCACTAAATCCCAGATGAAGGTGCAAATGGGCTGCCTCTGGGTGGAAGAAGCCAAAGTGTCTGCAACAACGGAAGGAGCCAGGAACTTCTCCTTTGGTCAGAAGATGTCACACGGCTTGCTGGAGGACGGAGAGTTGTTTCCACACAGAAAGACTGCAAACAAGTCTTGCTAGCTGCAAGAGTCACGGTTGAAGGTTTTGGGTGCTGCCAGGGCCCAGGAAGGACCAGGAGGTCCCCCCCTTGGAGGAGGAGACCGGGGGGTGTCGCTCAGCAACACATAGAGCCCATGCAGAAGCAGGCAGCACCCACAGAAGCACCTGAACAGGCACTTAGAAGATCTGAGGACGATGGTTGACTCAGAGCAACAAAGGAGGGTCCCACGACATCGGAGTCCAACTCAGCAAGTTGGGCAATGCAGGATGGAGTACTGGGGACCTGGGCTAGGGTGTGCACAAAGGAAGTCTGGCAAAAGTGCACAGAAGCCTGAGGAGCTGCAGTTCACGCAGTACACAGGATTACTGTCTGGCATGGGGAGGCAAGGACTTACCTCCATCAAATTTGGTCAGAAGGGCCGCTGGACTGTCGGAGACACTTGGACCCAGCTCCTGTGTTCCAGGGACCATGCTCGTCAGGATGAGAGGGGACCCAGAGGACCGGTGATGCAAACGTTTGGTGCATTCGTTGGCAGGGGGAAGATTCCGTCGACCCACTTGAGATTTCTTTTTGGCGTCCAGTGCAGGGTGAAGGCAGACAGCCCTCAGAGCATGCACCACCAGGAAACAGTCGGGAAAGCCGGCAGGGTGACGCACTACAATGTTTCTGGTATTCTTCTTGCTACTTTGTTGCGGTTATGCAGGCGTCCTGGAGCAGTCACTGGTCACTCCTTGGCAGAAGTCAAAGAGGGAAGTGCAGAGGAACTCTGGTGAGCTCTTGCATTCGGTATCTGGTGACATACCCACAGGAGAGACCCTAAATAGCCCACAGAGGAGGATTGGTTACAGAGAAAGGTAAGCACCTATCAGGAGGGTTCTCTGACGTCACCTGCTGGCACTGGCCACTCAGAGCTGTCCATTGTGCCCTCACACCTCTGCATCCAAGATGACAGAGGTCTGGGACACACTGGAGGAGCTCTGGGCACTTCCCCTGGGAGGTGCTGGTCAGGGGAGTGGTCACTCCCCTTTCCTTTGTCCAGTTTCACGCCAGAGCAGGGCTGGGGGGATCCCTGAACCGGTGTAGACTGGCTTATGCAAGGAGGGCACCATCTGTGCCCTTCAAAGCGTTTCCAGAGGCCAGGAGAGGCTGCTCCTCCCAGGCCCTTTACACCTATTCCCAAAGGGAGAGGGTGTAACACCCTCTCTAAGAGGAAATCCTTTGTTCTGCCTTCCTGGGACCAGGCTGCCCAGGCCCCAGGGGGGCAGAAACCTGTCTGAGGGGTTGGCAGTAGCGGTAGCTGCAGAGGAGACCCCGGAAAGTTAGTTTGGCAGTACACAGGCTCTATGCTGGAGACCCAGGGATGCATGGAATTGTCCCCCCAATGCCAGAATGGTATTGGGATGACAATGCCATGATCATAGACATATTACATGGCCATGTTCGGAGTTACCATTGTGACGCTACATATAGGTATTGACCTTTATGTAGTGCACGCGTGTAATGGTGTCCCCGCACTCACAAAGTCTCGGGAATTTGCCCTGAACAATGTGGGGACACCTTGGCTAGTGCCAGGGTGCCCACACACTAAGTAACTTTGCACCTAACCTTCACTAAGTGTAAAATGGCTGTGAAATAACGTGGACGTTATTTCACTCAGGCTGCAGTGGCAGTCCTATGTAAGAATTGTCTGAGCTCCCTATGGGTGGCAAAAGAAATGCTGCAGCCCATAGGGATCTCCTGGAACCCCAATACCCTGGGTACCTAGGTACCATATACTAAGGAATTATAAGGGTGTTCCAGTGTGCCAATCAGAATTAGTAAAATTAGTCACTAGCCTGCAGTGACAATTTTAAAAGCAGAGAGAGCATAAACACTGAGGTTCTGGGTAGCATAGCCTCAGTGATACAGTTAGGCACCACACAGGGAACACATACAGGGCATACTTTATGAGCACTGGGGTCCTGGCTAGAAGGATTCCAGTGACACATAGGCAAAAACAAACATACATACAGTAAAAATGGGGGTAACATGCCAGACAAGATGGTACTTTCCTACAACTTACTACTACTTTTAGGGTATCTCCGACAATTCCTGCCGGGGCAGAACTTCAATTGTTCCCCAAGAACTCAGGACTCCATATTTTTCGTATGTTCAATGTATCCCTCATCTGATAACAACCCTTTCTTGAAAATCCACTTTCAGGCAAGTCTGGTCCTGCCCACCACTGGGATTTCAATAACTGAGGGGTTCCCGAGTTATTTAAGTTAAAAAAAAAAAAATTGAGTCAAGCATGAGTCTTATGAGAGGAAGACAAGAAAGTGTAACTGGGATTCATAGCCTTAACTTTCTGCTCTATATTTATCAGGCCATGATAGCCCTTGAGGGGTGGCAGGGCACAATAAGTATTGGGTTTTCTACCCAAATAGGGTGCTCTAGTTGAGCCACCTACCGAAGAGCCCAAGCTTACATTTAGACCTCTACAAATATAATTTGCGATGGCCATAAAGCTATTCACAAATCAAATAGACTTGAGTAATCAAGATTTGGGCCATTCACAGAACAGATAATAAAATGTTCTGAAGCAAATTCACATTCTGCAAGTACCTATCTGCCACACTTGTCAGAGCTACTGCATTTAACACTAGAGATATTCCAATGGGCCAGCATCTCTTTACCCTGCATGTTAGTTCCCTGTGGCATAAAGCCCACAGACCCAAGCAAATGTTTCCTTGATCTATCTATGTGTGTTTCATGCATATATAAAATATCTGCCCATAGTGTTTTTAGCCCCTCTATAACTCTCCTTCTTTTTCTACTATAAGCCACAGTCATTGACCATGGCAATGCATAGTTTAGTTATGTATGCTATATATAAAATGTATATAGTTATTCACCATCAATTAAAGTCATACTTAGAGTATCACTTAGAGTTCATACCTCTATCCATTGTGCAAGAAAAGACATGTGGTATCCCCCACCAAAAACCCACTGCACCCAACTAGGTTACTCTGCTCCTTTTGTGTTTTTAGCCCCATCCATTCCACCCCATCCAGTGTTCCCCAATCTCCCTTCCCCTTTCCCCCTCAATGTCTGATCCCATCCCCATCCCCACCCTCTTCCACTCCTCTCCCAACAACCACTAGAAACAATCAGACTCTGTAAAGGCCCTCCTAAATAGCTTCACCAGAAACCTCCTTGTATCCTTGCCCACAACGTCTCCCATGAGATAGAAAATCTGGAGGTTGTTTTCAACTCTGTCTGTTCTCAAAACCATTGAGTTTCTTTTTGCAGACAAATGTTACATTGAGGTTTATCAATCAATATTCTGCTTGTTATTTTTTGTACCTGATTTCATTTGGAGTTAGGATTTAATACTAAGGTGGTCATTAAAACCCTGGCGGACAGTGATAAAGCGGCGGTAAGACGCCAACAGGGCGGCGCAAATTTTTTTGCTATTACGACCGTGGCGCCAACAAAGACAGCCACTTTAACACTCCGACCCTCGCGGCGGTACAAACAAACAGCTTGGCGGTCACCGCCAACAGACAGGCGGAGGACAATGTACCGCCCACAGTATCTCAACAGGCCAATCCGCCACCTTTTCCGTGGCGGATTCACCGCGGATAAAAACACGGCGGAAACAGGAATCCCGAAGGAAAAACGCTCACCTCTACACACCCCACGAGGATGACGTCATGGATCCGGAACTCCAAATTCTACCTGCAATAGTCTTCCTACTCCTCTACCAGGAGCACGAGCGCCGGCGGCGAAGACAACAGTGAGTACTGCACCTACGACACAGGGGAGGGGGGAGGGAAAAAACAGAGACACACACAGGCAACATGCAACACCCCCACCCTCACCCACGACAACACACACACCAATACATATTGATACATCACAGTTACACCCCTTAAACCCCCCGGAAGAATGCAAAGACAATAGAAAATGAATGTAACCATTGTGCTATATTAAAAGCAAGTAGGCAGAAACATATATATACACCATGTACAAAATATATACCAAGCATAGTAGTCCAGGTAGTGCTCTAATAAAGTCAGTGGAACACTGGGACCACACGGTATGGGCGAGGCCCACACAAGATCCCCGACCATGACGGAGAGAACACTGCAGGGGCATCAGAGATCAACTAAACTGGCACCTCAGGGGGAGAGAAAGGGGGGGCACCTCAGCTGCTTGAGTGCACAACTCCAAATCCACGAGGGGGCCACATGCCCACTGTTCAATCCTGGGGAGTGCAAAGCCACAGTCTCACAAGTCTCTACAGTGGGTGGTTTGCCCACTGTTCAATCCTGGGGAGTGCAAAGCCACAGTCTCACAAGTCTCTACAGTGGGTGGTTTGCCCACTGTTCAATCCTAGGGAGTGCAAAGCCACAGTCTCTCAAGTGGATGACAGTCTCCACTGGTTCTGGAGGGGGCTTTGTGCCCAGAGTGCTTCATCCTGCCAAGGACAGAGGCAGCTGATGACAGTCTCCACTGGTTCTGGAGGGGGCTTTGTGCCCAGAGTGCTTTATCCTGCCAAGGACAGAGGTAGTGGATGACAGTCTCCACTGATTCTGGAGGAGGCCTTGTGCCCAGAGGGCTTCATCCTGCTAAGGACAGAGGTAGCATGACAGTCTCCACTGGTTCTGGAGGGGGCTTTGTGCCCAGAGTGCTTCATCCTGCCAAGGACAGATGTAGTGGATGACAGTCTCCACTGGTTATGGAGGGGGCTTTGTGTCCAAAGTGCTTCATCCTGCCATGGACAGAGGTAGTGGATGACAGTCTCCACTGGTTCTGGAGGGGGCATGGTGCCCAGAGTGCATCATTCACCCTGTGACGGACTCAGTTGCGTCAGTGCCCTTGCCGCTCATGAGCCAGCGGTGCTTGAGACGGTGGTGCCCTGTTCAGCGGTGCTTGAGATGGCGGTGCCCTGTGCAGCGGTGCTTGAGACGGCGGCGCCCTGTTCAGCGGTGCTTGAGACGGTGGTGCCCTGTTCAGCTGTGCTTGAGACGGCGGTGCCCTGTGCAGCGGTGCATGAGGCAGCGGTGCCCTGTTGCAGGGACTCAGCTGCTGGCGGTCCTTCATGGCCCAGCGGGGCTTTTGCTGGCGGTGGCCTCCTGGGCAGGTGGGCTTGTGCTGGGGGTCCTGTCCTGGGCAGCTGGGCTTGTGCTGGCGGTCCTGTCCTGGGCAGCTGGGCTTGTGCTGGCGGTCCTGTCCTGGGCAGCTGGGCTTGTGCTGGCGGTCCCATCTTGGGCAGCTGGGCTTGTGCTGGCGGTCCCATCCTGGGCAGCTGGGCTTGTGCTGGCGGTCCTGTCTTGGGCAGGTGGGCTTGTGCTGGAGGTCCTGTCCTGGGCAGGTGGGCTTGTGCTGGCAGTCCTGTCCTGGGCAGCTGGGCTGGTGCTGGCGGTCCTGTCCTGGGCAGGTGGGCTTGTGCTGGCGGTCCTGTCCTGGGCAGCTGCGCTGGTGCTGGAGGTGGCCTCCTGGGCAGCGGGGATGATGGCGGTCTTCTCTGCCGTGCTGCTCTTCCCAGACTTTCCTGGTTTCTTGTGGCCCTTCCCCACCTTGGAAGGTGTCACAGCTGACTCCACACTCCCACCGGGACCCCTGAGAGCGCTTTGGTGGCTGGAGTCTTCCCCCTCTCCCGCCGGGCACTGGCCAACTTCTGATGCTTCACAGTTGGGGGACTGTCTGTGCTGTGGCTCCGTGCCACACTGGCTGCCCTGGTGGCCGGTGCACTTCAGATTCTGGTGACTACAGGCACCACTGGTTCCGGAGATGTTGTGGCTGAGGTGCTAGTTCGGGACCTAGGAGATGGACGGGGTGGGGGAGGTGTGGGAAAGAGGTCAAGGTTGGACAGGAAAAGTTTTTTTGACACACTGGACGGGTAGCTGGAGGGGGTTTGGGAGTGGAGGAATAGGTGGTGGTTGTAGGAGGTGTTTGCTGACTTTGGGTGAAGGTGCATGCGCTGGAGGCTGTCGTGAGGTGGATGGCTGTTGGGTGGGTGTGTGCTTGCGTTTGTGTATCTTCGGAGGGGGCGTCACAGACACACTGGGAGAGGACACAGTGGATGTGTGAATGGTAGTGAGGGTGGTGACTGCACGCGAGCGGGGTGTGGTGGTGGGTGTGCTGCAGAGGGACGTAGTGGCTGTAGAGGTAGTTCATGCAGGTGTGAGTGTAGACGAGACTGGGAGGGAGACGAGGAGGAGGGGGACACAGTAGAGCCAGTGGATGTTGGTGTGTCTGCATGTGTGTGATGCTTGCGTGAGTGCCTGTGGGATGTGTGGTGCTTATGTTTGCCTGAGATTCCCTTGTGTGTTGAGGTGTGTGCATGCTGGTCTGTAGGTGTGCTTGGGATAGGCTGAGGTACAGGGGATTGGGTCTGGGTGGAGGAAGTTGGAGGGGGGAGGCTAGACACAGGGACAATGGCTGCCATCAGTGCTGAGGTCAGAGTCTGAAAAGCTTGCTGAAGGGCCGCATGACCAGAATGAATGCCCTCCAGGAATGCATTTGTTTGTTGCAACTGCCTTTCTACACCCTGGATGGCATTCAAAATGGTAGACTGCCCAACAGTGAGGGACCTGAGGAGGTCAATGGCCTCCTCACCGAGGGCAGCAGGGGTGACTGGGGCAGGGCCTGAGGTGCCTAGGGCGAAGGTGATGCCAACCCTCCCGGGTGAGCGGGCACAGGGCAAAGGCTGAGGGGCTGCTGGGAGGGCGGTGCTGGAAGGGGGGGTGGTGGCTGTACCTGTAGATGGGGGTGGCACAGATGTTGCCGCCCCCACAAGGGAGCTCCCATCAGAGGACGAGTCAGTGTCACTGGTCTCAGCTCCTGTCCCCGCCGTGGAGCTCCCCTCACCCTCCGTCCCACTGGTGAAGTCAGAGTCCGTAGTGTCACCCTCCATGGCCATGTGGGATGCAGCACCCTGGTGCACCGGTGCCACTCTCCTCCACCTGATGATGCTAATGCACACAAGAACAGGGAGACCACAAAAAGCGGGGGGCGACAGAAGAAAGACATGTTGAGTGCATGCATTACTGCTACTGTTGGCGGACACGACGGACACAGAAGCCCCCTGCACTAAGCCGCGCTCTTGGGCTCCACTATTCAATGCCTGGAAAATGCCCTACAAGGCTATGGACGACATCTGCACACATAGATGACACAGGGGCATGACTAGGTGTACTTGGCACTCTACAGAGGTGGGGTGGGGTGCCACATGGCCTGCCTTACGGCGGGACCTTGCCTACGGAACTCGCCCTGGCCTAGGGAAGCCCACAGCCCACTTCCCCCACCCAGACCCCACAACGGCGCGCAAAGTCAGCAGAATGAGAGTGTACTCACCCCCTTGTGGCTGCTGCGATGCCCTCAAGCGCCAATCCAACTCCGGGTAGGCCACCGCCAGGATCCTGAACATCAGGGGCGTCATGGTGCGACGGGCACCCCTCCCACGTTGGGAGGCCATCCCCAGCTGAGCCTCTGCCGTCTTCTTGCTCCAGCAGTGAATGTCCTCCCATCTTTTCCGGCAGTGGGTGCTCCATCTGTGGTAGACCCCCAGGGTCCGGATGTCCTTGGTGATGGTTTTTTCTGGTGGGCGCTAATCTACATGAAATGTACAGGGGGAAGAGTAAGTTATTACCAACTGCACCGTCAAAGGGATTGGCTCCCATCCCTACCCTTGCCATGTGGGACATGCATTCACTGTCGTTTCATGCACGCCGCACTCTCCCCCCTTCCTTCTTACATCTGGCCCTCTCCACACAGGCATAGCCCATACACCATGCTCCCAGAGTACTTACCTGTTTGTCTGGAGGACCGTAGAGTAGCGTGTACTGGGGGAGGACCCTGTCCACAAGTTTCTCCAACTCCTCCAATGTGAAGGCAGGGGCCCTTTCCCCAGACACTCGAGCTATTGTCTGTTCCAGACCTAGGTCACAGCAGCACTTGCAGTGTAGGTCCTCTCCTGTCGAAGATCAGGTATCGAGTGATTGAACAGATAGAAAATGGCAGTCACGTCCGCGGCGGTGCGTACCGTCACCGCCGGTGTACATCGTCATTGGCTCCTGGGACCCATAGGGTCCAATGTTAACCAATGCAGCATTGCGCCACAGTCTTCGACCGCCTACCGCGATGGTGTACAATTCCAGCGCAGTTACCTCACATCCCATTGTCCCACTTTAGAGGTCAGGCAGCCGCCATTTCAGGAGCCCGCATGGCTTCATTTTCAACTGCGTCACACATACCTAGGCCTAGACTCAACACACATACAGGCCACCTTTTGTGTATGAATGGTGTTCTGTGTAAACTGTGGGTACGTACCTCTGAGTTGTTTGACTCTGTGCTCGCTGTTGTCCCTCATAGGCGCCGTCCGCTGGGACATGTGAGAAGATGGCGGCATCCTCCGGTGTACCAACCGTTGGTGGACCTGTCGACAATGGAGGAGCGACATGTGATTATCACATAAAGGCTTGACCGTGCCACAATCCAGGAACTGTGTACCCAGTTGGAGCCAGACCTGATGTCAGCAATCCGCCATCCCAAAGGAATCCCCCCACAAGTGTAGGTGCTGTCAGTGCTCCATTTCCTTGCAAGTGGGTCATTTCAAACAACAGTGGCCATAGCATCAGGGATGTCCCAGCCTATGTTTTCCAACGTGTTGTCCAGAGTGCTGTCTGCCCTTCTGAAACACATGCGGAGCTACATCGTTTTCCCTCAGGTGGAGGATTTGCCTACAGTGAAAGGTGATTTCTATACCCTGGGACATATCCCCAACATCATAGGTGCCATTGATGGGACCCATGTGGCTTTGACCCCCCCCCCCACAGGAGTGAACAGGTGTATGGAAACCGGAAGAGTTATCATTCAATGAATGTACAGATGGTATGTTTGGCCGACCAGCACATCTCCCATGTGAATGCCATGTTCCCTGGCTCAGTGCATGACGCCTGCATCCTGCGGAATAGCAGCATACCTTATGTGATGGGTCAACTCCAGAGGCACCGTGTGTGGCTATTAGGTGAGCACCTGGGAGCAAGACAGTGGGAATGGTTGTCTGGGTCTGGGGATATCCCTACAGGTTAGTGTGTGTCTAACAGTTGTCCCTCGCCATTTGCAGGTGACTCTGGTTACCCCAACCTGCCATGGCTACTGACCCCTGTGAGGAATCCCAGGACAAGGGCAGAGGAACGCTACAATGAGGCCCATGGGTGAACTAGGAGGGTGATTGAGCGGACCTTCGGCCTCCTGAAGGCCAGGTTCCGGTGCCTCAATATGACAGGTCCCTATTCTACTCACCAAAGAAGGTGTGCCAGATCATCGTGGCCTGTTGTATGCTTCACAACTTGGCTTTGCGACAACAGGTGCCTTTTCTGCAGGAGGATGATCCAGATGGCAGTGTTGTGGCAGCTGTGGAGCCTGTGGACAGTGAAGACGAGGAAGCAGAGGAAGAAGACATGAAAAACAGGGACTCAGTGATCCAGCAATATTTCCAGTGAGACACAGGTAAGAGTACAGACCTGCCTACTACATGTACTTTAACACTACTACCTCTCTACTGTCTGTCGTTTTCACCCAGTGTGTTGGCACTGAGTAGTCACTTTCCCTTACGATTTCACAGATGTGGGTCCTACTGTGTGACATCTACTTAGATTCCTCATGGACTAGAGCTGTGTGGCATAGGTATGCTGACATTACAATTGTAAGAGCATTTTGTGACTGTAATTGCCAATACACTATTTCGAAATCACAGACAGACTCCAGATTGTTTTGTGCTTTAAGTGTGTTTATTTAAGTGCTCAATATTGGAGGGGGTAGTAAAATAGTGAGGGGTGATGGCAGAGGAATGTCCATGGCAGAGTCCAGTCTATTAGTCTCACAGGTGCATTGCCCACATGGCCATAGGAAGTGGAGCTGGGGCAGTTTAAGTATGGACAGGGTGACAAAGTGGGACAGTAGGATGACAATCAGGGTGGTCTCATTTCTTGGCGGGGGTATTGGCATCCTGCTCTGTCTTGTTCCTGGATCTCAGGGACCGTTTGTGGGGTGGTTCTCCCTCTGCAGGGGGTGGGGTGCTGGTGTGGTGGTCCTGTGGCGGGGCGTCCTGTCCACTAGGGCCGGCGGAGGTGGTGGGCAGTTCATCGCCCATGCTAGTGTCAGGGGCCCCTTGTAGTGCCACAGTGTCCCTCCTGGTGTTGAGTACTTCCTTCCGCACCCCTACGATGGTGCCCAGGGTGGAGCTGATGGTTCTGAGTTCCTCCCTGAAGCCCATATACTGTTCCTCCTGCAGGCGCTGGATCTCCTGAAACTTGGCCAGTACCGTTGCCATCGTCTTCTGGGAGTGGTGGTAGGCTCCCCTGATGGAGGAGAGGGCCTCGTGGAGAGTGGGTTCCCTTGGCCTGTCCGCCCCCTGTCGCACAGCAGCCCTCCCAGTTCCCCTGTGTTCCTGGGCCTCTGTCTCCTGGACTGTGTGCCCACTGCCACTGCCCCCAGTTCCCTGTTGTTGTTGGGGTGGCGGGTTAGCCTAGGTTCCCTGTAGTGGTGGACACACAGCTGATTGACGTGTCCTGGGGACGGAGGTATAGGCCCGCTGGATGGGTGCTGTGCTGGTGTTTCCAGAGCGGGGAATGTCTTTAGTGGCCTGTGACTGTGTCAGGGGAACTGACTGTCCAGAGGTCCCCGATGGGCCGGGCTGGTCATCTAGATCCAGTTGGACAGAGCTGCTGACATCACTGTGGGCCTCTTCTGTTGGTGGTGTGGACATGTGTGGACCCCCCTGTCCGGTGACGTTGGGTAGGGGTCCTGCAGGGGTATAAAAGGATTGTTATTACATCTGTGTGTGCCATGGTGTGCAATGGGTGGGTGACCGTGTACCCCAGTGCTTTGCAATCCTGTGTGGGACCTTGTGTGATGATGGTTTAGGGGGTTGTATGGGTATGTGCAGTAGGCATGCTTTGATGATGGGTGTCCATGCTTTGGTGTTGCATGCAGGGCTTGGTGTTGGGATGGGTGGTTTGTGATGTTTGGACATATGTGAGGAGTTGTAGTGATAGGGGAGGGGGTGAGGGTGGGGTAGGTGCTGGCATGCAGGTAGGGTGGGGGATGTAATAGTTAAGATTTGAGTTACAAGAGTCCATTCCTCCACCTACTCCTGCAAGGCCCTCAGGATGCAGAATCGCCAAGACCTGCTCCTCCTATGTTGTTAGTTGTGGGGGAGGAGGTGGGGGTCTGCCGCCAGTCCGCTGAACCGCCAGGTGGTGTCTTGAGACCACGGAATGCACCTTCCCCCGTAGGTCGTTCCACCTCTTCCTGATGTCATCCGGATTTTTTGGGTGCTGTCCCACTGCGTTGACCCTGTCTACTATTCTTCGCCATAGCTCCATCTTCCTTGCAATTGAGGTGTGCTGCACCTGTGATCCGAATAGCTTTGGCTCTACCCGGACGATTTCCTCCACCATGACCCTGAGCTCCTCCTCTGAGAACCTGGGGTGTCTTTGCCGTGCCATGGGGTGGTGTAGGTGATGTGTGGGGTGGAGTGTGTGGTGATAAGTGTGCTGATATGTGGTGGGGTGTTGTGTAAGGTGCGTGGAAGTTCTGTGGGTGATGGTGTTGTGTGCCTGTAGATTCTGTTGTTCTTGCTGGTGCTGTCTCTCTCTGGCCTTCTTTCGGAATTTTTGGTAGTAGGGGTTTGTGGGTGATGTGGGTGTGTGTTTTATATTGTATTGGGTGTGTGGGAGTGGTGTGTGTCTGTGTATCAGGTGTGTGTATTTGGATTTGTCCAATGTGGATGTGTTTTGTATGTGTTTGTATTTTGAGCGCGGCGGTGTGTACCGCCAATGAAATACCGCGGTTGAAAGACCGCCACGTGGATTCGTGGGTTGTGATAGTGTGGGCGTATTTCTGTTGGCGTGACAGTGGATGTTTTTTTTCCGCCAGTTTATCACTGACTTTTGGTGTGGCGGACTTGTGTGGGTGTCGAGATTTTGGCAGATTCTGAACTGTGGGTCATAATAGCTGTGGCAGAATTCCGCGGCCGTGGCGGTGTGTTGGCGGTCTTCTGCACGGCGGTAAGCGGCTTTTACCGCCAATGTTGTAATGAGGGCCTAAGTCAGTTCATGGTAGCTTAGTTGAATTTGGTCATATCATAGTGGGTTTTACTGTTAGCAACCTGTTGGAATTGACTATCTTTTGTATGATGCCATCTCAGATGTTTGCCTTGACTGTTGGCTGACTTTAGAATGCTATTCACTTTCCCTCAGTTAACAAGCAGTTAAGTGTCTGGGCTCCGTCTTTCAACATGATGAAAACTGCCTTATCACTAATTGGCATATTTAACTTACCTATAAGTCCCTAGCATATGGTCCAAAAATGTACCCATGGCCAGTAAGTTAAACATCATAAGCAGACTGCAGCACCCATTGTGCCATCCATTACAGTGAAAACATGACAGCTTTCCACCTGCTCCCTTGCACATTTAAACTAAAAATTTGACCTGTCAAAATAACCTCTTTTAAAAGGCATCAAGCTTACTTTGAAATATTGCTTCTCCTCTAAAGCAGGCCTTACTGCCCATAAGACAGGGTGTACATTTTTAAAAAGTAGGATATATAAAATTGTAATGTTAAACATGTCCTTACAGTAAAAAGTACCTAAAAGTTATTTTTTCTGTACTAGGGTTGGCTGCACTGTTCCATAAGAAAGCACTGGCACACAGTATTTAATATTGCTAACTCCGGCTAGGAAGCAGGTAAAAAGGTAATTTTTTTTGGACTTTAAAATATTGAGAGCCATATTTATACTTTTCGACGCACAACTGCGCCAACGTAGTTGTGCGTCAAAAAAGTTAACACCGGCTAACGCCATTCTGAAGCGCCATGCGGGCGCCGTATTTATTCAATGATGTTAGCCGGCGGGGCTGCCTGGTGTGCGTGAAAAAAAATTACTTACACCAGGCAGCGCCGGCGTAGGGGAAAATGGAGCTTGGGCGTCAAAAAATGGGGCAAGTCAGGCTGAGGCAAAATTTTCGCCTCAACCCGATTTGCGCCATTTTTTTAGACTCCCAACCCCCATTGAAATGACTCCTGTCTTAGCAAAGACAAGAGTCATGCCTCCTAGCCCAATGGCCATGCCCAGGGAACTTATGTCCCCTGGGCATGGTCATTGGGCATAGTGGCATGTAGGGGGGCACAAATCAGGCCCCCCTATGCCGCAAAAAAATATATATATATACTTACCAGCACTTACCTTAATGTCCCAGGGGTGGGTCCCTCCATCCTTGGGCGTCCTCCTGGGGTGGGCAAGGGTGGCAGGGGGTATCCCTGGGGGAATGGGAGGGCACCTCTGGGCTCCTTCCGAGCCCACAGGTCCCTTAACGCCTGCCCTGACCAGGCGCTAAAAAACGACGCAAAAGCGGCTGGACGTTATTTTTTTTTACCCGCCCACTCCCGTGCCTAATTTTTGCCCGGGAGTATAAATACGGCGCACATGCCTCTGAGTCATTTTTTAGACGGGAACGCCTACCTTGCATATCATTAACGCAAGGAAGGTGTCTAAGCTAAAAAATTACGCAAACTCCATGAACTTTGGCGCTAGATGCGTCTAACGCCAAAGTATAAATAAGGAGTTCGTTTTGCGTCGAATTTGCGTAAAAAAAAAACGACGCAAATCCGGCGCAAACAGAGTATAAATATGGCCCTGATTATTAGCCTAATTCATTGGTTAAGACAGATCTGTAGTAAGTATTTTGGAATTGGTCCTGTAGAAACTCATTTGCCTGAGCTACAGCTCTCACCCAGGAACTAGATACTCCCTTTGACTCCCCTTTAGTGAGGTGTGAACTTGCTCCCAAACTGTGGAAAATGCTTTAGGAGCTGGGAGGTGTTCTGTTCCACTGGCAGCAGGACCATGGGTGCTGTTTCTGCCTAGAAACCCAATTAATTTAAAAAAGGCCTACCCTGTAACATGCAGATGTACATAACAGCTGGACCGGCCCTCTTTTGGCCCTCTAGCAGCTAGGAGCTGCCTCCCATGACTTATTTTGAGCGCCCATAGAGGAGGGGTTGCTCGTTTTCCCTGGCAACAACTCTAGAGTGGATGCAGGAGCTTTGCACAGGAGAGGAAATTTCTTCCATTTTAGTTTTAGGTAAAGAGTTAGGGGCACTGTTAGGATGCTTCCAGCAGGGTAAATAGAAAATACTGTAAAAGGGGGAAAGATCACCCTTGAAAACTTTGGCACCATTGGGTAGAGGTTTCCCCTACCCACAGGTTTGTGCCAGGTGTAACTATGGCATCAACAGTACCCTCTATAGAACACTTTCCGGACCTGTGGAAGAATTGAGATTAACTGGACCTACTGGCTGTGACCTCAGAAGAGTCCTGCAAGCTGTACCCAAGTTAAAGAAGTAGAATTCAAGGGTTATAAGGCTGATTTACTGTTCAAGCTACAGCCAGATTTTGAAGCAGCAATAGGCCTTTCTGCAAACTACCCAGTTGACCAGTCCTAACTGTGCCTGTTTTTGAATTAACATTGAATACTGACTGAGGCCCAGTAATATTTTGGCTATGCCATTATAATCTTGCTTAATCCCTGGGATTTTGCATTATTAAAGTGACACATAGGGGGTCATTCCGACTACCGCCGGTAACCGCACGCCAGGCGGGAGCCGCCGAATGACCGCACCGCGGTCAAATGACCGCGGCGGCCATTCTGGCTTTCCCGCTGGGCTGGCGGGCAACCGCCAGAAGGCCGCCCGCCGGCCCAGCGGGAAAGCGCCTTCAACGAGGAAGCCGGCTCCGAATGGAGCCGGCGGAGTTGAAGGCGTGCGATGGGTGCAGTGGCACCCGTCGCGATTTTCAGTGTCTGCTTGGCAGACACTGAAAATCAATGTGGGGCCCTGTTAGGGGGCCCCTGCAGTGCCCATGCCATTGGCATGGGCACTGCAGGGGCCCCCAGGGGCCCCACGACACCCGTTACCGCCATCCTGTTCCTGGCGGTGAAAGCCGCCAGGAACAGGATGGCGGTAAGGGGGTCGGAATCCCCATGGCAGCGCTGCTTGCAGCGCTGCCGTGGAGGATTCCCTGGGGCAGCGGGAAACCGGCGGGACACCGCCGGTTTCCTGTTTCTGACCACGGCTGTACCGCCGCGGTCAGAATGCCCATGGAAGCACCGCCAGACTGTTGGCGGTGCTACCGCGGTCGTTGGCCCTGGCGGTCGGTGACCGCCAGGGTCAGAATGACCCCCATAATGCCCAGTATAACACCATCATGGCATGTTGCATAAATGAGTTTCCTCTTTTAGTGAAAATCATTTAACAGGAGCATTGGAACCACACGATCAAACTGAATGCATGCAGCAGTTGTTCAATGTGGCATGGATTAAATTAACTCAAATATTAATTTTGAGTTGCCTTTTTGTTTTAGCATCATTTTGATGATTTTTAAAAATGAGGAGTGTCAGCCTGAGAAAATCAGAATAGCGAAATGATGTTGGAGAAATACCAACATGATGAAAGGCCTTTTCCACAAAAATAGTATATTTTCATGCAAAATAAATATGTAATTAAGAGAAAAGTAAGAAACGCGATCACCGGCACCTGGGGGCGGAGGAGGAGGCGGCATTGACTCAAGGGGCAGGAGCCCTTTAAACCTTGGAAGCGCTCCTGCCTCGCGGGAAACGCGATCACCGGCACCTGGGGCGGAGGAGGAGGCGGCATTGACTCAAGGGGCAGGAGCCCTTTAAACCATGGAAGCGCTCCTGCCTCGCGGGAAACGCGATCACCGGCACCTGGGGGCAGAGGAGGAGGCGGCATTGACTCAAGGGGCAGGAGCCCTTTAAACCTTGGAAGCGGTCCCGCCTCGCGGGAAACGCGATCACCGGCACCTGGGGGCGGAGGAGGAGGCGGCATTGACTCAAGGGGCAGGAGCCCTTTAAACCTTGGAAGCGCTCCCGCCTCGCGGGACGCGCGCGGGCCAAGCCCGGGCCAAGGGCGGGCCCATCCTGTGCCCGTCTGAGACCGGAGGAGGCTGGGCTGGGCCCCTCCTCTTTCACCTGTATTACAACAACAGTAGGCCTCTTCCATAAGCTTCTACTGGCATCCGGAGGATATCACCCAGAGGGCTGTTCTCAAACAAATCCAAAACAAGCACACAGCTAACGAGTGAGACGCTGCTATCCCCGGAAGAGGGCTGTCAGGCAGGGCCAGTTACTCCAGTGACAGGACACTCAACTCATAAGTAAGGGAGCTGTTTTTCTTTTCTTTTCTTTTACCACTGTACTTTGTGTTTATTTTATTTTACGGGCATTTTCTTAACATGGGGAAAAGAAAGGCTATAGATTTACCAGCGCAATCCAAGGGTACTAAAATCGCAAAAAAACAACCAAGTAGACCTTTGAATCTGGGTATACCCAATGGGTCTAACCCATTGGATGAAATAGACCTCCTAGTTAAAGAAGTTGAGTCTATGTTAGGTACACAAACAACTATAGGGGCAAATAATCCAAAGAGAGGCCCCCCTAAGGATAGGAAAATCCCAGAGATATTTAAAAAGAAGGGGACAAGGGATTCTATAGATACTATAACAGGGGTTGATGAGGATGGGGGCCCGCATAACTGTAGGGGCCCCACCCCAAAACCGACTCATAATATAGCAAGTCCTCCAGTATCCCAGTGGGGTTTCCCACAAGTACCACACACACCAACTCTCCTACCATTGACCCCGGTGATCAAGGTGGTCCCAAGCTTATTCTGTACTAATCGCTTTGAACCTCTATTAGCAATAGAGGATTCGCCCGTGCCCACGAGTGTGCCCAAGTGCAAGCCAGTAGTTGGAACATCCAACCCTAGTGTTATCCCACCGATCTCCCAGTCCGAGTCGGAAGGCAAAGAATCTGCAGCTAGTAGAGATAACCTGGCTACAGTCCTTCAGAGAGTCGATGAAGTCAAGGGATTACAGGGAGTGCAGAATTATTAGGCAAGTTGTATTTTTGAGGATTAATTTTATTATTGAACAACAACCATGTTCTCAATGAACCCAAAAAACTCATTAATATCAAAGCTGAATATTTTTGGAAGTAGTTTTTAGTTTGTTTTTAGTTTTAGCTATGTTAGGGGGATATCTGTGTGTGCAGGTGACTATTACTGTGCATAATTATTAGGCAACTTAAAAAAATATATATATATACCCATTTCAATTATTTATTATTACCAGTGAAACCAATATAACATCTCAACATTCACAAATATACATTTCTGACATTCAAAAACAAAACAAAAACAAATCAGTGACCAATATAGCCACCTTTCTTTGCAAGGACACTCAAAAGCCTGCCATCCATGGATTCTGTCAGTGTTTTGATCTGTTCACCATCAACATTGCGTGCAGCAGCAACCACAGCCTCCCAGACACTGTTCAGAGAGGTGTACTGTTTTCCCTCCTTGTAAATCTCACATTTGATGATGGACCACAGGTTCTCAATGGGGTTCAGATCAGGTGAACAAGGAGGCCATGTCATTAGATTTCCTTCTTTTATACCCTTTCTTGCCAGCCACGCTGTGGAGTACTTGGACGCGTGTGATGGAGCATTGCCCTGCATGAAAATCATGTTTTTCTTGAAGGATGCAGACTTCTTCCTATACCACTGCTTGAAGAAGGTGTCTTCCAGGAACTGGCAGTAGGACTGGGAGTTGAGCTTGACTCCATCCTCAACCCGAAAAGGCCCCACAAGCTCATCTTTGATGATACCAGCCCAAACCAGTACTCCACCTCCACCTTGCTGGCGTCTGAGTCGGACTGGAGCTCTCTGCCCTTTACCAATCCAGCCACGGGCCCATCCATCTGGCCCATCAAGACTCACTCTCATTTCATCAGTCCATAAAACCTTAGAAAAATCAGTCTTGAGATATTTCTTGACCCAGTCTTGACGTTTCAGCTTGTGTGTCTTGTTCAGTGGTGGTCGTCTTTCAGCCTTTCTTACCTTGGCCATCTCTCTGAGTATTGCACACCTTGGGCTTTTGGGCACTCCAGTGATGTTGCAGCTCTGAAATATGGCCAAACTGGTGGCAAGTGGCATCGTGGCAGCTGCACGCTTGACTTTTCTCAGTTCATGGGCAGTTATTTTGCGCCTTGGTTTTTCCACACGCTTCTTGCGACCCTGTTGACTATTTTGAATGAAACGCTTGATTGTTCGATGATCACGCTTCAGAAGCTTTGCAATTTTAAGAGTGCTGCATCCCTCTGCAAGATATCTCACTATTTTTGACTTTTCTGAGCCTGTCAAGTCCTTCTTTTGACCCATTTTGCCAAAGGAAAGGAAGTTGCCTAATAATTATGCACACCGGATATAGGGTGTTGATGTCATTAGACCACACCCCTTCTCATTACAGAGATGCACATCACCTAATATGCTTAATTAGTAGTAGGCTTTCGAGCCTATACAGCTTGGAGTAAGACAACATGCAGAAAGAGGATGATGTGGTCAAAATACTCATTTGCCTAATAATTCTGCACTCCCTGTAGTTCTAGTATTAATAGATCTTATGAAAAGCAACCGTGCGCACCAGCACGGAAACAACTATGCTTGTGCAGGGATTTGTACAGTTTGTGGGGAGGTCAGGGGGAAAGTAGCTTTCCCATCATCTGCCCCAACAAAGGGGGCGGAGTCAAGGGATAATTCTTGTCTCCCCACTAGAGGGGGGACAGCTCTTCAAGGGAGGGAAGATTACCACTGTGATCCCAACAAAGATAATATGAGGCCCAGAAGGAGGTCTACAAATGTACCTAGACACGGAGATCGTCTAGGTAACTGGTCAAGTAATTTAACTAGTGATGGAGCTAGAGGTAGGACCAGCAGACTTGACCTCCCGGAAACTGTCCAAGAGTCCAGTTTTACACAAACCCCTAACAGGCTACACAAGATCCCCTATAATAACATCACTCTCTCCCGCTACAATATTGAGAGTACAGTTATTAAAGAACAGGACCTGCCTACAAGTCAGGGAACAAACAAAATCTATTTGACTAATGTTCCAAAACTATCGCCAGGGTCAGCTGAGAACCAAGCTTCTTTGATTAACAAAGTCATACATTGGATACGCTCCCAACGAAGTTGTCTCTCTGTTATTCGTTCTGACATAATATCGGCCAGGAGAAGCAGCATCACAGGGACCAATTTTGATACAATATCTATCTACTTTGAAGATAAGTCTATGGTGACACAATTAATGGATTTTGATTCTCGTACCCATGTGGATAGTGCACATACCAGGGGGGGAATAAGACTCATGTTACACCCACATAATTCTGGACTAGCCATGGGACCGGCAGGATTCGATGGTTTAATTAATTCCCGTGGAGGTGCTGTACGAAAGGAAGCTACCAATCTTGGGCCGCTGCCTAATCCTGTATGACTGACTACTGAATCAGCAACTAATGTGACGGCCCGCTCCAAGGCCTTACATTTGACGGGGGATGATAAAGCACCATCATTAGACATTTGTAGTAATGACCCGAGCGCGGTAGATGCTGGATGCACAATCATGGTGATAAACCAAGATAAATGTACATTAGATCTTATGTCATGGAACGTTGCCGGCCTGGCAAAGAAATTAGATGATGGTGAATGGGCCTCTTTTATTAAAAAAATAGATATATGTCTGTTTCAGGAAACTTGGGTGGAGGATGCTACCAATATAGATGGATTTCTCTCATTTAGTGCACCTGCTATACCTCCAGAGAAGGGGAGGGGCCGGGCGAAAGGTGGGCTTTTATTACTTGTTAACAAGAATCTGCAGTTTGACTATAAGCTTTTGGAAATTGATTCTGTAGATCTAAAAGCCATGTGTATTACGTTCAACAGAAGATTATCAATTGTTATTGTTAATGCTTATGTACGATCAGTCCCATATGGCTCTGAGTCCCATACCCTGGCTATTTTGTCCGAATTTGTAGGAAGCCTCCACCCCTCAACTATCCTAATCATAGCTGGAGATTTTAACTGTATCTTCGAACCTTCTATTCTCATAAGTGGTTTAACTGATGAAGAGGATGAGCAGTGGGGGATCCCACAATTATCCACTACTCGACCTTGCAAAAAATCTCGGGTGGCCATGCAATGAGCCACATTATGTTTAAACCATGGCCTTAGGACCTGTAATGGTAGAACTCCATCTGATATGAACAGCGCACCAACTTTCAAAAGGGGCATGTCTATAAGCACTATTGATTACTTCTTGGTCGATGTTATGTTGTGGCCCCATTTGGTAGACATGAAAGTAGAAGTGAGAAGTGATAGTGACCATTTCCCTTTGCTCCTTACCCTTTCTGGAGAAATGTTCAGGAGAACACTTAATAACTATGCTACAATAATTCCGCCACCTTGCTGGAACAACAAATTTACTAAGATTACTTGGCCAAAAGTGATGTCCAACCCTCACCATATTAGAGCAATATATCAAATTTTCTTAAATAGTTTGGCTGAGTACGAAGATCAGGCTGTGGGGAATATTCCGATTCTCAAAATACATGACAGCATGACTACTCAGCTACAGGGTTTCTTTTACAAAACAAGGCGGTCAAAGCCACATGAAGGGAAAGGGGCACGTAAGGGATGGTTCGATGAGAGGTGCTCAAAGGCTAAGTCTGGGTTAAGAGCAGCAGTAATGTTTGGTTCCCAGGGGGAAATTAAACAAGCTAGGTCCTTATACAAAGTAACTTTGTCTAATGCAAAAAAGGGGTGGGAGGATTCCCTGTGGCAGGAATTATTAGATGCTTCCAGAGAGAAGAATAACAAGCGTTTTTGGGAACTTCTGTCTAAAAGAGAAAATGGAGGTAGGAGTTGTCCCAGCAACGATATTCAACCAGAAAGCTGGGTAGAGCATTTTACTACTCATCATCATTAGCTTTATTTCGGTAAATATAAATACCATAAAAGCACATCACATAAAAAAGGAACGGCAAGCTACATGATAAACAATTTAAGTCATAAAAGATTAAAAAGGAGAGAAAAAAGAAGAGAGAAATATTTACACATAAGCAATTCCCTACTGGAAAATCACACCTTATAGTTATACGTAAAAACACATTGTGGGTAAAAGAATACATTTCAAGCCAGGCCATTTTACTACTCTTTATGCCCTACCAGAGGGCCCAATGGACACCAATGTGGTCCACTCTCCAACAAAACTGTTGGATTCAAATTCCAGCATGGCCCTCCAAGTGGAGGCCCAGTGTGTCCTTGAGGGTTACCTCATCTTTAAAGTAGAAGAAACCCTTGAGGCCATAAATAGCCTGAAACCTGGCAAAGCACCTGGACTGGACAAGCTTCCTGGAGATCTCTATAGATCGGAACCATATATCTGGTCCTGGTATATTAATGCCATCTCAAATAGCATAGCTGCAGGGGGACAAATTCCAGGTACATGGAAGGGGGCAGAGATCATACCCATTTATAAAAAAGGAAATGCTAATCTTCCAGCTAACTATAGGCCAATTAGCCTTATAGACAACTTACAAAAGATCTCTGCTAAACAAATTTTGCAGAGGCTAACCATTTGGGTTGAGGAGTACCAAATCCTTTCCCAATTACAGGCAGGGTTTCGTGCTAAAACTAGCACGATAGACCAGGTCTTTCGACTGCCCATATTGTATTGGAAATATGTTCTTGTTGCCAAGCAGTGCCTATATGTAGTATTTATAGACCTGCGATCGGCTTTTGATTTGGTC
This sequence comes from Pleurodeles waltl, assembly GCF_031143425.1. Lineage (NCBI taxonomy): Eukaryota > Metazoa > Chordata > Amphibia > Caudata > Salamandridae > Pleurodeles > Pleurodeles waltl. The sequence continues at coordinate 1,224,438,599 of NC_090444.1, forward strand.
CCAAGAGCCAAACAGTGGGAAGTGCTGGGTTGATTGGGAGTTCCAGAGGACCTACTACTCCTGTTAAAACGATTACATGAGAACACTTATGCCCAAGTGAGGTGGGGTGAACAAGGCGAATTGACAGAACAAATCCCAATTAGAAGGGGAGTTCGCCAAGGTTGTGTGCTAGCCCCCCTACTATTCACCATATTCATCAATGAAGTAGTAAAGGCTGTGTCCATAGGCCAGAACGATCCCCATCCTGCTCTTCGCCGATGATTCGCTTCTCATCTCTAAGACACCAATGGGGTTGCAAATCCTCGTTGACCGGTTTAACCAATTTTGTAGCAATCATGGGTTGGAGGTTAATATTAACAAAACCAAACTGATGGTGTTATCCAAGGGACCTAGGAAAAAATGTTCCATTCATATTGAGGGAGTACCCTTGAAGGAAGTAAGCTCTATAGATTACCTGGGAGTCAGGCTAACTAGTAAACTATCATGGGAAGAGCAGATTACAAAAAGTGCAGGGCTCCTACAACACAGAGCCTCATCCATATTGCGTTTTTATCAAAGCACCTCTACAAAAGTTGTTTCCCCAGCAATAAAAATTTATACAGCTAAGGCTCAAGGTGCAGCCCTGTACGGAGCGGAGGTATGGGGTTACGCTAACTGTAACAAGATTAGTGTGGGGGAAAACAATTTTGCAAGGGCTTTAACTGCATGTCCACGCACCACACCCCTGCTTCCATTATTTCTAGATCTGGGGTTAAGCCGAGTAGCAGATCTAGCTACTTTAAGACCTCTCCTTTATTGGATCAGGTTATGGATAACCCCCGAACTAGATATATATAAGACCTCATTAATCGATCTATTAAAAAGCCAAAACGCTATCACTCTTCCCTGGATTCGCCATGTGGCCCATTGGCTTCGGCTATTGGGCCTGGGTGATTATTGGGAAAATCCCCATAAACTAGAGAGACGGCATAAAAATGTTTTAAAGTTAACCTATTGGTCTTATGTTAGGGATAACTACATAACCCACAAATCCCATGGTCGCTTAATTAATTCCTTCATTGATATTAAATGGTCCCCAAAGTTTGAATCCTATCTGGATATTATACCGGATTTGCAGGGCAAGAGCTTATATGCAAGGTTTCGTTTTGGCTCTTTGCCCTTGATGTCATTGATCCATAGGTGGGGATCGATTAATCTTCCTGATATATGCCCTGCCTTTGGCAGTACTTTTGAAACCATTGAGCACTTCATGTTCTTCTGCCCAGCCTATGCGATTCCGCGATCAAAATGGATTCGCAATATTTGCAGGGCTATGGGATTTAAGAACTGCCCTTTGGCTCTACGGGTTCTAAAAAGCCATAATTCAGCCGACGTAATTCTTTTAGTAAGCAAGTATTTAGTAACAGCTTGGCGCATACGATGCCATCTTCAAAAAGTAATCTAAGGCCCCATTTCTTTTATAGATAAGTTTTAGAGTCTTATGTGTAATTCAAGTTATTGTTTTAATGTTTTTATACCAATTTATAGATGTGTATTTATTTATTTACTTAAGTATTACTTATTATCTTTGTTTTTATGTGCTTTTATGGTCATTGATCGAATAAAGCTGATGATGATGATGATGTAAGAAGCTAAGACAAGGGGGTGTATATGACCCATGAAAACAGAGATGAGTAGGTGAAGGAAAAATCAGCACTTAAAAAAGTAATAAAGCAGGAGGGTAGAAGACATTTGGGTGGTAGGCAGGTAGAGGAATAAAAGACAGTACAATGAGGAAAAGTAACAGGGGGTGTTACATGAGATGTGAAAACATAAATGGAGTAATGGAGGTTTTAAAAGTAAAATAAAGGTATAAAGCAAGAGGTCACAAGACAAATGGGTATTAAGGAATAGAAGGTGAGGTAAAAGGGAAAACATATCAGGGGAGAGTGTCTAGGACGGGGAGGCATAAAAGGGGTAGGGGTAAGTATTCAAAGTAAAATTTGAAAAAAGAATACAAAAGAAAAGTATTAGATACATGGGTATTAAAGATAAGGGAGGGGAGGTTAAAGAATAGAAGGAAGTAAAATGGGAAGGTAAGGGAGGATGGTATATTAAAAGGGAAAATGTAAATGAGGTAGGACAAAGTAGAAAAAGTAAAGTGGGAGGGTACAAAACATTTGTAAGGAAATTTATTATTCTTGTGCAATGCTGTGTTGCCCAGCATCGCATCAGAAATATTTGTGGTGCGTTGTAGCATTATCCACTGCTATGGATATTCCATGTTTATGATACAGCGCACCATGGTGCAGGATCCTGAGATGTGTCATGAATAGTGATGCAAATATTTGGAGAATAGCACAAACTTAATTTACTGTTCAAGCTGGAAAAATGGAGGGATGAACAGCAAGAAAGCCAATGACACATGGTGCAGCTTTGTTAAGGATTATCATATTGCTGGTTTTCAAGAAATCTGGGATACTACTAATCCATTTTAATTGGTTGGAGGTATGTCATTTTATTCTCAGGCACTTCCTTCTTCCACTGGCAGGGCAAAAGGGGTTTTACACACACCTTTTCCTTGAGTTTCCCCTGTAAACCGACCAAGGTGGACACAGATTCCCCATTTCTGCTCTGAGTCAGGCTTGTGTTCCACTAAATGCCTGATATTTTAGTTCCTATTTTTTATAGCTCCTTTTCTGCTGATAACAGACGTACACACTTGATGGTTCTAAAAGAGTTATTAAAGGAGTAAGTGGGGGTCACACCAGCATCCACTTCATGTGATTCGTCTAGGTAATTTTTAATATTCACCCTTGTGCTCTACTATGTTGTCTCCCTGAGGCCACTAGATGGTTTGATCTGTTCCTCATCGAGAATTACTGATGGATCTCAAAAAAATCCTCAGGAATTAGAGAAGAGATCATTTATTATTGGAGGAAGTATAAAGCTGTACTTCAAAGTCAAAAAAAGGAAGTAAGCGAAGCTTGGGATCAGCTTCTCCAAACAGATATTATAAACAACAGCTCAAAATTCTGGGAAATAGTTAATTGCCCTTGTTTCACAGGAGAGGGGAGGGATCTAACTGAATATCATATTGATCCTGATAAGTGGGTTTTGCATTTCAAAAGAATCTATGGCTGTGATAAGGTAGATGCTTCTGTTCTGGCTAGGGTGTGTCCTAGTAGTAATTTCAAGCTGAGCTTCTTCAAGGAGGAGGGTTTTGAGGCTATTACAAAGGACAGGGTTCCTGCTGACCTGTTCAAATTGATCTGATGACTTGGGCTACAATTCTATCTAAAGTGCTTAATGCAGTTTACATGGCCGGTATCCCTCTTTCCTGGTCAAGGGCAATTATTATCCTGATATTTAAAAAAGGGCTGAGAGATGATCCATGCTGCTACAGACCCATCTCTCTTATAGATCTAGTAATGGAAGTAGCTCAGTAGCCCCGTTATATCCCCGATGTCACTCCCATAGCTCACCATGGGTGAGCATGGGTTGGAATGATAACTACATGAATAGAGCAGAACAAGATTCTGTCTGAACTGCAGTATGGGTTCAGCTCGGGAAGGGGTACCCTTGACCACTGTCTGAATCTAGAAATAATAATTGGAAAATATACGAGCTCAAAGGTATGGGCCTGCTTTTATGGACCTTACCTTTGGATTTGACAGAGCTAACAGAAACAAGCTGTGGTCGGACCTTATCAGTAGGGGCTTATTTACAAGACCCATGTACCTCCGATAATAAGCCCCTTCGTTTTTTACATGAGCTACATAGGGATCTTTCTCCCACTGTCAGATGTGATCAGGGGGCCAAGCTATCCCACTGTTTCAATGTCCCAAGGAGGTTAGACAGCTGTATTCTGGCCCCTTTGCTGTTTACGCTGTACCCCAACACCTTGTGCCTAACCTTTTGTGATGCCTTCAAGGACATCCCATGTGCAGGCCCATATCTCATCCCAGCACTCCTCTATGCTGATGATGCGGTATTGATAGCAAGAACTACAGTGGGCTGAAACCGTCTTTTAAACGTTTTTGTCAGCTACATGAGCAACCTTGAGTTGACCACCAACTACAGTATCCCATATAATGGTAGTGGGTTCTAGAGGAAGGGGCCCAAGAAAATGCTCCATTGAATGTAACAATATTAGTAGAGTTAAGGTGTTCCCATACTTTGGTGTATCATTCGATGAAAATGGATCCTGATCTCTCATGGTAAGAGCAAAAAGTAACTCTATAGCCAGAATGGTCACTTCAGTATTCGTGTTTGCCTCCTGGTTGGGAAAAAACCTGATTCAGGCTACGCTAAAGATTTAACAATTCAAGTTTATACCCATGGTGAGCTATGGGAGTGACATCGGGGATATAACGGGGCTACTGAGCTACAGATCATAGAAAACAACCTTATGAGGCCTTTTCACTTCATGACACAATCAACACTCTCCTATATTTTACATGAAGAATTGGAGTAGGTTATATTTCTGATCTTTTAGCCCTTTGCCCCCTCCTCAGCTGGATTTCAGTCTGGCTAAACAGTGACCTGACTGTGAGTCAGTCAATTTTTTTCAGAGTGTATGAACTAAGAAAAAGCCCACCAGATCCCTTGGCTCAGGTACATTAAATTAACTTTTACCAATTTGGGTAATCCAGAAGTTAATCATTTATCTGAGCAAATTGTCTGTGAGTATTCATTATGGGTTAAAAGACTCTTTTTAGCTGTCTCACAAGCTACTAGGGAGAGGGAGGAGCTGCGTAAGTACATCCTCCATAGCTATGTCATACTGAGGACTTGCACAACCATTGAGTCTGATCTTATATTTGTCACTAACACACATCATCAGCTCTTTTTGACAAGACAGAGACTCAATCTTTTACAATTGATTCCAGCAGAGCTTGGTGATTGGAACCAACTTGACAAGTTGGGACCTTCTGTGAACAAGACACAGTGCACTTGTTTGCTAAGAAAACAGTTTCTGGGTCCCCTGCTGAGAGGGCTATGATTTACTCAAGCACACCCTGCCTTATTTTATCTGCAATTGCAGCCTAATGAGCATGTATGTTATAATGTTGCTAGATTCTTTGCAGGGGTGGTTAGGCATAGATTATTAATGAAGATTAATTTCTAGGAGTGATCTCCGTTAGCTCTGCTGGTGATTTGATGTTTTTATCTTTGCTCATTGATATTTATTGTTGCAGTAATGAGACTAAGGACCTGATTTAGATTTTGGTGGAGGAATCACGCTGTCACAACGGTGATGGATATCCCACCTGCCAAAATCTAAATCCTATTGTTTGCAGGATCTAAGAATTTTTTATTGTACATATTGTGTCATTTGAGTAAATACTAATTTTATTGTGTTGTATGTTTTTATTTATTGAGGCTTTTATGGTTTTTATATTAACCAATTAAAGAAATTTCAGTTTGAATGGCGCAAAGTGCTGTAACACAACTACTACCTATGTTTTGCAAAATTGATTTGTGTTAGAAATGGGGTTTTTGGTTGGCAGTCAGGTTACCCTCTGTCCAAGCAAAAGCCCTCACTCTAGTCAGGGTAAGTCACACACTATCCAAGATTATCCTGTGCCCACCCTCTGGTAGCTTGGCACGAGCAGTCAGGCTTAACTTAGAAGGCAATGTGTAAAGTATTTGTGCAATAAATCATACAATACTACCATATAGCACCACAAAAATACACCACACAGTGTTTAGAAAAATATATAATATTTATCAGGATAATTGTAGGTCAAAAAGAATAAAGTTGCAATGGGAAATTGTAGAGATATCACTGAAAAGTGATATAAAGTGTCTTAAGTCTTTAGAATATAAACAAAGTCTCTTTCAAGCACAAGTACCTGGTTGGGAGTGGAAAAATCTCCTCAGAGGGCCACAAGAGAAGAGGTGCGTGGAAAAAGGATGTGTGCGTCGATTTCTCCTCAGCACACACGGACTTGCGTCGTTATTTTTCACGTGGGGAAGTCGGGCGTCGTTTTCCGGTGCGTAGACAGTCTCTTTCTGTGGATCGCGGGGATTACCAGATGTCCCGGGTATGTGCGTGGGTTTTCCTGCTTGTTCTCCGGCTGCGCGTCGATCTGCGGGGCTGCGCGTTGAATTTACGATCTCACGGCAGGCGTTGCGTCGATTTCTCCTCTAGACTTCGATCTGCGGGGCTGCGCGTTGAAATTACGATCTCACGGCAGGCGTTGCGTCGATTTCTCCTCTAGAGGTCGGGCGGCGTTGTCCTTGCGAGGCCGTGCGTCGGATCTTCGATCGTCCCAAGAGCGTTGCGTCGATCAGCGTCGGTGTGCGGCGTTTTTCTCGCTGCGAAACAAGCTGTGCGTCGAAATTTTCGGCGCACGGAGCGTCCAAGTAAAAGAGAGAAGTCTTTTTGGTCCTGAGACTTCAGGGAACAGGAGGCAAGCTCTATCCAAGCCCTTGGAGAGCACTTTCACAGCCAGACAAGAGTTCAGCAAGGCAGCAGGGCAACAGCAAGGCAGCAGTCCTTTGTAGAAAGCAGACAGGTGAGTCCTTTGAGCAGCCAGGCAGTTCTTCTTGGCAGGATGTAGTTTCTGGTTCAGGTTTCTTCTCCAGCAAGTGTCTGATGAGGTAGGGCAGAGGCCCTGTTTTATACCCAAATGTGCTTTTGAAGTGGGGGAGACTTCAAAGAGTGGCTAAGAAGTGCACTAGGTCCCCTTTCAGTTTACTCCTGTCTGCCAGGGTCCCAGTAGGGGGTGTGGCAGTCCTTTGTATGAGAGCAGGCCCTCCACCCTCCCAGCCCAGGAAGACCCATTCAAAATGCAGATGTATGCAAGTGAGGCTGAGTACCCTGTGTTTGGGGTGTGTCTGAGTGAATGCACAAGGAGCTGTCAACCAAGCCCAGCCAGACGTGGATTGTAAGGCACAGAAGGATTTAAGTGCAAAGAAATGCTCACTTTTTAAAAGTGGCATTTCTAGAATAGTAATATTAAATCCGACTTCACCAGTCAGTAGGACTTTGTATTACCATTCTGGTCATACTAAATATGACCTCCCTGCTCCTTTCAGATCAGCAGCTGCCACTTCAACAGTGTATGAGGGCAGCCCCAATGTTAGCCTATGAAGGGAGCAGGCCTCTCAGTAGTGTCAAAACGAATTTAGGAGTTTTACACTACCAGGACATATAACTACACAGGTACATGTCCTGCCTTTTACCTACACAGCACCCTGCCCCAGGGGTTACCTAGGGCACACCTTAAGGGTGACTTATATGTAGAAAAAGGGGAGTTCTAGGCTTGGCAAGTACTTTTAAATGCCAAGTCGAGGTGGCAGTGAAACTGCACACACAGGCCTTGCAATGGCAGGCCTGAGACAAGGAAAAAGGGGCTACTTAAGTGGGTGGCACAACCAGTGCTGCAGGCCCACTAGTAGCATTTAATTTACCAGCCGTATGCACATAAAGTGCACCTTACTAGGGACTTATAAGTAAATTAATAGTCCAATCAGGTATGATTCCAGGTTACCATGTTTTAAGGGAGAGAGCATATGCACTTTAGCACTGGTTAGCAGTGGTAAAGTGCGCAGAGTCTATAAACCAGCAAAAACAGTGTCCAAAAAAATGGAGGGAGGCAGGCAAAAAGTTAGGGGTGACTACCCTACGGCTGTCAGGTCTAACAATTTGCATGTCATAACACACCTTTACGTGCAGCAAATCAGTATTGCATCATGCAGGGGTCCATTGTAAGACTAGAATGTTTGAAAAAGTAAACAGAGTAGCGCAATGTACACACACAATACCCCCAGTCCATAGAATCATGGGAAGAGCGTCAGGACACCAGGAGAGCAACAACCCTAACTGGAAGACCTGCCAACATCCTAGGGCAGTGGTTCCCAACCTGTGGTCTGCGCACCCCCAGAGGTCTGTTACACATTCCCAGGAGGTTCACAGGCCTGGACTGGGAGGAAGGCACTTCTCCAGCTGGGGCCTCTGACAAACAGGTGTGTGTGTTTTTATATTTAATACTCAATTTGTTCAGCAGTTTTAAAAGAACTGTAAAGCTCTGTGTACAGCAAAAATGCAAGTGTCAAGATAACTCTAGTAATTTATGTACCTGCTGGAAAGAGATGTGAGTTTTGGGCAGTGGCAATCTTGACTTAAAGTTAGCACAGATGGTTATTATGCCTGCTGCAAAGAACGTGTATCATGCAAAGAATGGTATTGTATGTGCATGGCACAGTGGGTTACTGATTTTGTTACAGAGATTCTTTTGTTTCTGTGCAGTTCATAATCGTAATCTAGCAATGTGAGCTATGAACTGCCATTAAAGAGCTGTAGGCAAGCTGCATGGCAGAAATTAGAAAGTTGTTTTTTCCCAGTCTCTCATTTTTCTTAGGCTGCTAAAAAAAAGGTTTGCTTGTGTAGAAATACATTCTTATTATTAAAGTCATCACTAACCCCTGTGCTGTGTTCTGAATTCTGAATTTGTGCTTCTCCAGACCAAGCCGTCTTAGAAAAATGCCTATCAGTATGGATGACGTGAATCCTACATCTTGTAGTCCCCTGTAAAGTGCCCTGACACCCTACAGTGGTATGAGAGGTGCTATAAAACAAATGAATTACATGTGACAGAGAGGCTAGGGAGAAAAGAGAGGCTCTTATGTGATTTACCTCCTTTGCCCACCACTTATTTAAGTGAAAAAGCTTTCTCAGATCTTACATACCTAAAAAATAAAAACTGAAATTGCTCTGGAAATTTAGAATCTGACCTGAGGATTCACCTTTCCTAAATAAAAGCAAACATTGAAAAATTAGTCACCGAGATGCTGCACTAACCTTCCTAATAAAATGTTTGGATTTTTGCATATTTGTTTAAATATAAAAGAATTATGGGGGCATTCTGACCCTGGTGGTCCAAGACCGCCAGGGACACGAATGACGGAAGCACCGCCAACAGGCTGGCGGTGCTTCAATCCCCATTCCGACCGATTGCCGGGGCCGGCGGTCATCCGCTGTTTTTACCCCGGCTTGGGGAATCCGCCAGGGCAGCGCTGCAAGCAGTGCTGCCCTGGGGATTCTGACCCCCGTACCGCCAGCCTGTTGGCTGGAAGAGGCTGGCGGTAAGGGGTGTACTGGGGCCCCTGGGGGGCCCTGGGGCCCCTGCACTGCCCATGCCACTGGCTTGGGCAATGCAGGGGCCCCCTAACAGGGCCCCATGAGGCTTTTCACTGTCTGCCTAGCAGACAGTGAAAAGCGCGAGGGGTGCAACTGCACCCGTCGCACCGCCGCAACATCGCCGGCTACATTCGGAGCCGGCTCCTGTGTTGCGGCCCCCATTCCCGCTGGGCCGGCGGGAATGTTGGAATGGGGGCAGCGGTATTGCCAGAGTTGGAATGAGCCCCCATATCTTTAGTAATTTGAGTATTTGTTTGGTGTGTACTTGTTATATTTTATGTGAATTACTGTTTTAATATTTGAAATTTAAATCATACAAATTTCTTGGGGGTCCCCGGCATCCAGTAATGATTTGTTGGTGGTCCTCAGGAGTCAAAAGATTGAGAAGCACTGTCCTAGGGGAAAAGGAAGAGGAAGTTTAGCTTCAATCAGGATGAGAACCACATGCTTATCACTGAGGTGACAAAGAAAGAACACCTATTATTTGTCACATCCAAATTGCCATTAGTAAACAAAGTTTGATCTGGCAATCTACACTGGACAAGATAAACTGCATTGTGCAAAAAAATAAGGACAGTACTGGAGTGGATTGAGATGTGACATGAGTACAAAAGTAGGACCAAAGAATAACTGGCTAAGATCCTAAAGGCAGCCGTGAAGTCTGGAGGAGTATCCAATGTCCAGGATGAGTTGGACCCATTGGAGAAGCAGGTGGCTTTCCAACAGAGTTGGCAGCTGCAGTAGAAGGTCCGGACTGTGCTGATGTAGAGGACTAGCAAGAATCACCAGATGAGTGAAAACTAGCAAACATATTTTTCATGTGGCACGTAGCACAATGCAACACAACAACTTGCTGCACTGTGCTTCATGAAAGGGAAAAAGCAGGAGAACTGTCCTTTTTTGGGGCAGTAGCAATTTTCGCAGACCAGTACCAATGAAGGCCCACTTGCACCATGATACAGGTGTGATTTTGTTAAGGCTAGGCAGCCAAAAGAGTAATGCAATTGTAAGGGGTTAGGTAGGAGTAATACAGTTCTACTACGGTTGTTCACAAGGTATTTGTCTTTATTTCATGTTTCTAGGTAGTGATCAAAACAACTTTTTATCCTGTATTTTTTCTTGTTCCTCTCTTTAGGTATGGTCTGCGTCCACAAGCCTTCAAGGGAGTGCTGCAGGGCATGACACCTTCTCCCGGGGTCAGAACGACTGTGGATATTCCTCAGAATTAAGAACAGGGACTGGCTTCAGGTAAGTGTTTCTATCAAGTACAATAGGGTTGGGGTCACTGGGGAGATGTAAGTGGAGGTCAGTGTGGTATACTTAATGAAGGTGCTTCACAACTCAAAAATAGTGCTTCTCATGCATATAGGTGTATTTATATAAGGTTTCTCACACTACACATCAGGTTTGTATATTTTAAGTAGGGGGCACTACAAGGAAGTCCTAACTCCCCTTTACTGTCTCGCTCTTCCTTCCTTCACCATTCTTAGCAAGGCCCTTTCCTCCTTGAAATAGCACCTTACATTGTGCAGCCACTTCCCTCCAGGAACGTGACTTGGCTGCTCTGTGGTGAGAAGGTCTCCTGACCTCTTGGCTCCTGCGCCCATCTCTCGTTGTTCCCCTCATCTCTCCGACTCATGTCTACGCTCTCTCGGCCTCTCCAAAATGGGTCCTGTGTCTTCTCCTCTCCTCGCTGCTTTGTTCACTTCTCCTCCTTGTCTCCTCTCCCCTTCGTCCGGTGCAGTCAGCCTTTTCAGGTCGTGACCCCAGAAACCGTCCTCTTCCTGGGAGAAGGTTCTGCCTTTTGTGCCTCCAGGGGACACGCCAGGTGTTCCCCTCCACGGTGTGCCCCCTGGGAACTCGTCCATGGTCTTCTGTTATTGTGGGCCATGGCCCATTGTACAGTGGATCCGTTACAGCAATGTAATGTTATGTAAGATGGCTTTGGAGAGGCTCAACTTGCCACCCAAAAGGGTATCCAGGTGCTGAGTACATTAATCTTCTGTAAGCAGGACCACTTGAAGAGCTAGGTGTACCAGTTTCTTGCACAAGTCCATAAATGACACAGCTGTCCTTGTGTACTGGGGGAGGTAGTTCCATGTGTAGCCTGCAATGTAAGAGACCACTCTACCTCCTGTCTTGCTTATATGAATATGGGTGTTGTGAGTGAGCGTCAGTGATGCAGAGTGGAGGACCATGATAGATTGGTCGAGGTGTAGATGGTGGGTGAGCTGGGTGGCAACCGAGCAGTGCAGTGCCTTGTAGGGGTGGGTGAGCATCTTGAACTGGCAGTGTTTCCAAATTGGAAGGCATTGTACTTTCCTGATGTGAGGTGCGATGTGGTTGTGTTGAGAAAGGTTGTAGAACAGGTGTGCAGAGATGCGGTAGTAGAAGGCATTGCTGTAATCCAGTCTCCATGTGATAAGGGCCTGGGTGATGGTCTTACAGGTCTCAGGAGCAAGCTATATGAAGACATTGCTTAGCATGCAAAATATGTCAAAGCAGATTGAGTTCATGATGGTGATTTAATTTCTCATGGTGGTTGGTGTGCACAATGTTGGTCCTGTTCCTGGGGTTGTTGGATGGTGAGGGGGTCTGGCCTAGTTATTTGGGCAACCATGTGGAGTTAATGATGCAGAATATCATTACTTCTGTCTTGTCAGGTTGAGTATGAGCTAGTTATCTTACATGACTAAGCCATGTTAGTTGATAACATATTGTAGAACAGTTTGGTGGCATTGGTGTCTCCTGAGAGGTGTAGGATGATCTGGGTGTCATCTGTGGAAGAGATGATGTAGAGCCTCGGTCTGAATTATACTTGCTAGAAGACTCATGTTTAAGTTGAAGACAGTAGGGCTGAGTAAAGAGCCTTGCAGAACTCTGCAGATGAGGTCCATAGGTTCTGAGGTAAATGGAGTGAGCTTGACCCCTTGCATATTTATGAATATGAAGGAGGCTATCCACTTGAGAATTGACTCTGGTATTGTGGAGAATGGAGATGACTGTGCATCCTAAGAAACAACAGGATTCCCCTGAAAAATGTGAAATATGGCATATACACATCCTTCCCCTTTCATGCAGTGCTGCAAGGTGGTTTACTGTGTAGTGCATGGTTGTAAAATATGACCCCTACGGTGCGTTATTGCAGTGGTGCAGCCCTTTAAATCAGTGCAGGAATGCACTGTATAATGTTAAATGTGGCCCTTTCCTGCCATCTGTCTTTCAGGCAAGGCATTCCATCAAGCTGCCTAGCTGCATTGCGTTGTGGAAAATTAACAGAAATAGGCCCCCTAGTGGATAATGAGGATGTGTGATCCATGTACATGCATTGTCATGTACATGTACATATGTTTCTATATCAACTTATAGAAACATATGTTTCACATATCCCTGTGTACTTGAAAGTGAAGAAACATTCTATCCGAATGTAACCAAAATAAGTGCTGGCATACCATATCCTGAAATCTTCTAAATGTTTTCTTATTTCTTTCAAGAGGGGCAAAAAAACATGTCCTGGAGATCAGCCTGTTCCTGATGTACAACCTTTTGACAACACCATCCTGCCCCCATGGATGAAGATGCCTTCCAACAGCTCCTGGACACTTTTGAAGAATCTCCTTTGGTTTTGTCAAGTGAACACAATGTTATTGGGTGTCCAAATGAACTAATCCAGGCTGGACATTGAACATCAACCTATCATATAAGAGATGAGAACTCTCAGGACCCCCAAGTTAGATTTCAATGGTGAGTGGTAGGAATCCAGTAGGGTGGGGATGGAGACCATAGTGGGCACTGTTCAAGGAGTCTTTAGGTGTCCTAGCCCCAATTAGAAGATGGCAAAGGCAATGATAGACACCTACTCTTTGCTCCATGGAATTGATAAATCCCTAGCTGATATAGCTGGTGTCATGACGCAGAAGCACAAACAACACCAGCCTTCAACATCTGACACTAGTGTTGTTGTCAGGCCTTAGGTCATCATTTGGAGGCAAAATTTGTTTCCTTCCTGACACCAACAAAGGTCCTCTATAGCATGCTATTGCTTTGTTGGCCAATCAGCAAACCCTTGCCAGGGACTACCATGCTGCCTTGTTGGAATTCACATATGTTATCGTGAACATAGGAATTACATCTTCTAACTCTGATGTTTGTGTTTCAGAGGCAAGTAACATCACTCAGTTGCCTCCCATTAAAAACACCTCTTCCAAGGTAAGCAAAACACGTATCAGAGGAGAAAGATGTAAAGTTCCCCATTTTCTGAGCCACAATTTCCCAATAAACATTTGTGAATGCCGTCAGACAGTTCTTTGATCTGTCCTGTGTAGGGCATCAAGCCACCTTCTTTGAAACCCAGTGTACTTTGGCCCGTATTTATACTCCGTTTGCGCCGAATTTGCGTCGTTTTTTTCGACGCAAATTCGGCGCAAAACTAACGCCATATTTATACTTTGGCGTTAGACGCGTCTAGCGCCAAAGTATTGGCAAATAGCGTCATTTTTTTGCGTGAACGCCTTCCTTGCGTTAATGAGATGCAAGGAAGGCGTTCCCGTTGCCATTGGGCAAGGGGGCATGACTCCTGTCTTTACTAAGACAGGAGTCATGAAATGGCGTCTGGGCGTCGTAAAAAAATGGCGCAAATCGGGTTGAGGCGATTTTTTTGCCTCAACCTGACTTGCCCCATTTTAAGACGCCCTAACGTCATTTTTTCCCAACGCCGGCGCTGCCTGGTCTACGTGGTTTTTTTCCACGCAAACCAGGCAGCGCCGGTCTGCTTGCGCCGGCTAACGCCATTCCATAAATACGGCGCCCGCATGGCGCTTCAGAATGGCGTTAGACGGCGCTAAATTTTTTGACGCTAAACTGCGTTAGCGCAGTTTAGCGTCAAAAAGTATAAATATGGGCCTTTATGTTTGAGCAGTGGCTTATCTGGTCCACGTTATCATCATCAAATATCTGCAACATTTGCTAATGTCTATTTGTTCCTCCACACTTTATTCATGTAACACATGTAAATGTGAAGTTACATTTCTACCTACTCGCAATTTGAAGTACCCAGCATTTTATTTTGGCACTATCTGTTGTTTGCTAAAACATCTCAGATGATGTAATGTATAGTTCTGAAACGGGTTAGTAAAAAAATTAAAAAACCCATTACCAGATTTGTACGGTTGAATCTCAAAAGTATTCATACATAATGTCAATTAAAACACAAACATATTTCTATAACCTGAAGAAGAGAGACCTAAAGTTAATTTGCACATGCTGTCTTTGTATGTGAAAATACAACAGTATCCATTATAATAGTAAAATGAGCAATGCGTAGTATCCCTATGGAACGTCAGAATGAATGAAAAAGCCATTTCTCCTTGATGGACACACAGTGAGATTTTTGTGAAGTACATAAATACTTAAGGGTGATATATCAGGTATGTGAGGAATGTGACCCCAAAACACTGTTCAACTGATTCATAAAAATGCTGCTAAGTAAATATGCCAACATCATTACATCATTTGAAAACCTAATTACTCACACAAAACAATACATTACTCTAGATGGTTGTACCAATATGTTGGAAAATGGATTATTGGTAAGGGCAGGTAGGTACCTACACCTAGCAACAAGCCACCAACCTCCACTTAGGTCCAGTTAGGTCTCAGTAAATTAACCCCAGCTCAACCCTTGGTTGCTTGGCAACGAGAGTCAAGGCTTAACTTAGGAGACAAAGTGTAAAGCATTCAAATATCACAAAACAGTAATTAAATAAAACACAGGAAACAGTTTAAAAATCCAAAACCAATTCATAACAATAGTTTATATTTTTATCTTTAAAATGACACCAAAACGAATAAAATCGGATAAAGGGAACCGGAGATATGAATTTTTAAAGAATTATTATTTTTCTAGCGCTTAGAAACAAAAAGCGCCAATCGGGTCATCTGGTTGCAGCTCGACCGGGGCAAAGTCAAACTTTCAGGCCGACCGCGATGGAGCCCTGCTCGGCTACAGGTCGCGGGAGGCCTCGGTTAAAAAGTTACCTTCTGACTTAGTCTTTATTTTGAAGATTTTCTTCAGCGGGACGAACCTGCCAGTCCTATCCGACCTCCTGGAGCCCTTCTCCGGATACGCGATGCTGGATTCCTCGGTGGAGATTTTCACCTTCGGACTTAGTCGTTTTTTCGAGGTGAAAATCCTTCGACTGGGTTAAACCTGGATCTTGATCCGACGTCCATGGAGCCCTTCTCGGATACGATGGCTGGGAGGTCCCGGTCAACTTTTTACCTTCGGACTTAGTCTCTTTTTCGGAGATTTTTCTTTACCGGGACGAACCACCAAATCAGGCCGGGTCGCGGTTGAGGCAAGCCGGCTAGAATTTCCGCGGCGGGTCGGTCCCTCTATGGAGCTTTTTTACAAAAATTCGCAAATCTTCTCCAAACTTCTGGGGCTTCACCCAGATGTTCTTTTAAGGTTCTTTTGGGGTCCACAGCTCACCCCAAGGGTCCAGAAGTTCTGAGATGGTCCTTGGGGGGTGCGGACTACCACTCCCAGAATGCACCTGGCGCAAACTCCTTTTTGGCCACTGGACAGTGGTCAGCTGGTCACTTTCTTCAGGAGTTGGTGCAGGGGACTCTGGATAGCAATTTTTCACCTGTAGCAAACAGGGAGTCCCTCCTTGAACCAGTTGAAGCCAGGCAAAGTCCTTCTTGTGGTGAAGCCCAAGTGTGCAGCTGGTGCAGTCCTTCTGAGTGCAGGTTCCAGGTGCTGGCCAGGGGTCCAGCAGGGCAGTCCTTCTTCTCCTTTAGTTCTTTTCTTGTTGACATCTGGTGGGGATCTGAGGTGTGGGTGCAGGTCTGCCAGTTTTATCCTTGCTCCTGGGTGAAAAGCAGGGGGGTCCTGGTTCTCCAATCAGGTACAGGGTCGTCCCCCTGTGATGACCACTTCCTGGGAAGTGTGGCAAAAATCCATCCCAGAAGGCAACATTCTCTAAAAATCCAACATGGCTGAATCTGATTTTTGGAGGTTACATCTGGCTGAGCCCACCCACTGGTGTGGCTAAAAATCATAAACACACCCCTCTCCTACCCTCTCCTAATCTAATCAAGGGGGCACCTAGTTGTCTGGGGTTGCAGGATGTGGGGGTGTTGCTGGTTGCTCCAAATGTCTTTCTCTGCCTTTGAAAACCAGTTTGGCAGCCCTCCCCCTTCCTGCCTCACCATCTGCTGAGGGGAGATTCTCTCCCACAAGCACATTCCTTTGTGTGAAGTCAGGCCACTTCACACCTCATCAAGGCAGCTTGGCTAAGCTGCTGCAGGCTGGCCAATCAGAGCACAGCAGCAAAAACAATGCAGGGCTGAAATTGGCAACTTTTTAGGTAAAGTCTAAAACTTTTTACCTGAACAAGTTATATTAAATCCAACAACTGGAAGTTGTGGGATTTATTACAACAATTAATTTGATACCAAATTCTTGGTATGCATCTTTTAAGGAGACTTTAAAATTTAAAACAAAGTCTCCCCATTCTAGCCTATGAAGGCCATTTACTACAATGAGGGAAAAACGAATTTGGCTGTTTTGACCTCACCAGGGCTTATAACACTATTTTTATAAAGTCCCTGCTTATAGTTACATGGCACCCAGCCCTAGGGGCACATAGGGCACACCTTAGGGGTGACTTATATGTAAAAATAAGGTAGTTTAAGACTTTGGAACTACTTTTAATTCCAAAGTCGAATTTGCATATAACTTTAATTTAAAAGCAGCCAGCAAGGCAGGCCTGCCTTTAAAATGACACTGGGCACTTCAGCAGTGCACCTATGGGTGCACTACCTATGCTGTGGTCCCTAAACCTACATGCCCTACCATATACTAGGGACTTATAGGTAGGTTAACTTAGCCAATTATAATTAGCCTAATTTGCTTATTGATTTTACACAGAGCACAGGCCCTGGGACTGGTTAGCAGTACCCAGGGCACCATCAGAGTCAGGAAAACACCAGCAAAAAGTGGAAAATGGGGGCAAAAAGTTAGGGGGCCTCTGCAATCAGCCCTGTTTTCTCACACAATATTAGCCAGATACTCATGTCCATATTCCTCTTGGATTTGCATTGTACGTGTGCCACACAAGGATGACCAAGGGCACGCAGTACCTTGAATGGCAGTTACCAAGACATGCAAGGCACCTTGCTTGGCCCTGTGTATCATAGTAAATGTGGAGTAATACAACACAGGCCACATTAGCAGAATTATATTACTTTGCCCCAGCGAGACATCATATGTTGACTGTGAGTGCATTCACACCTCAACACAGTAAATCATTTGCACACACAATTTTGCATATGTGGCAGACCAGGGAACCTATAGCACTGCTACACCTCCCTGGGGGAGGGCAAATTAGGCACTAAATGGTCAACACTTCTCATTGTGTGCTGTTTCAAAGGAAGCTGAATGGTGTGGCACACTTAGCAAGAAGAAAATGCCAATGAGGATTTAATTTTGTCCAGGCTGGTGTGACTTCCTGCATAAAAATAATTGACTAACCAACAACACAGGCCCCCTTGCACTATGGTGCAAGGGTGTCCGTTTTAGCACTAGGCAGCAGTTTGTGTCCCATCACAGGCAGAGATCAACAATCTGTAGTATCAAGTCAAATCCTAAACGTATTTGCACTGTTACTTTAATGCAGGATATTACAGTAAGGAGAATACCTATGTTGTGGTGTGTACCAAATCAAATACTGAGCCCCACTTACAGTGTCTACCGCATTGATATGTGTCTATACATTTTTCTAAAAGTTATACAGAAGAGTCTGACTGTGCAATATTTTCCTACAATGTACTCAGGACTGTTTGAACATTATGGCTCTCATTACAACCCTGGTGGTCAAAGACCACCAGGGCTGTTCTGGAGTTTGTACCGCCAACAGGCTGGCGGTACAAACTCGGGGATTATGACTGTGGCACAAGCACCCGCCACATTGGTCACAGCGGTTTCCCGCCACATTGGTCACGGCGGTTTCCCGCCACATTGGTCACGGCGGTTGTAATCCCCAGGGCAGTGCTGCTTGCAGTGCTGCCCAGGAGATTACGAGTCCCCCTTTCCCAGCCTTTTCATGGCGGTAGGAACTGCCATGAAAAGGGTGGCGGAAAGGGGAGTCGCGGGCCCCCTGCCACGGCCCCATGGAGCTTTTCACTGTCTGCATAGCAGACAGTGAAAAGCGCGACTGGTGCAACTGCACCCGTCGCACCGCACCAACACCGCCAGCTCCATTTGGAGCCGGCTCCCGTGTTGGGGCCAACATCCACACTGGGCCGGCTGGCAGAAACAGATTAAACATCTGCCCGTTTCTAATGTAGGCGGGTAGAAACCTAAGAGAGATGTGTTAAGCTAAGCAAGGGCAGCTTGTGTTACTCTGCATGTCTTGAGTAATCTGAAGTTAAGCAAGACAGCAATAAATTCCTGATTTGCCCTACTCTCACTACATCAACATGTTTATTTTGACAGCTTCCCAGATTTAGCATCAGTGCTACTCCTGGAATAGTATCAAAATGCATCAAGTCCACAGGTGAACCTGAACCTAAACCAGAAGAATTAATCTAATTTCGCATTGTTGTTATCACATTCTGCCATGTGCAGCATTCTGCAGCACACAAAGAACAATGAAAAAGCCTCCCAGAAGTGTATTTGTTCAGGCAGATGTTCTTACATGCCCTAAAACAATTTTGCATTCAATGCAGGCCCCCTTGCACCATGATTCAAGGATGCCTGCTTTGGGGCTAGGGAGGCACATGTCAGCCACCAGTAGGAAGGACATGAATGTGCTGTATAATGGAATCACTGTGCATTCCTGCCCTTTACCATTCACACAGTGCAGCAAGGTCCCTTGCCGTGTAGCACCACATGAAAGCTTGAGATAAATGACACATGGGTTAGATACTGCCCATGAAGCTGCCATTGATTTGCAAATATGGGAAATTAAGGCCCATATTTATGCTTTTTTAGTGCCGCATTTGCGTAATTTTGTGACGCAAAAGCAGCGCAATCTTACAAAATACAGTTGTATTTTGTAAGTTTGCACTGATTTTGCATAAAAAATCTACGCAATCGCGATGCTAAAAAAGTATAAATATGGGCCTAAGTCTGTATGTCCTGCTGGCCAAACGTACGTCAATTACTTTGTATCAATGATGTGTGGACTACTACGGATAAATAGGGTTTTCAAAAATTATATTGGCATTCGGTTCTCTACCAATACATTATGTAACTGAGATGTGCAGGCTCCCATCCATTGTGCAACTGCTAGGCCACAGTACAAGTTCCCTGCCACGAAGACATATATCCTCACCATGGCTAGCTGAGAGCTATTGTTTTGAAGAAAACTTTGGATTTATGCGTTAGCTCCCTACATCCATGCAGCCTCCAGGGCTTCAGTGTAATGGGGCCACTGTCACTCCATTCTATATAGGTCTAACATGGACACCTCCGATGGAGGGTCAGACACCCCGAGACAGGATTGCAACAGCTATACCTCAGGTAAGTGGTAATAATGAGCGAATGTTTGGATGATCTAGAAATGTCTCACACCCCTGTAGCAACACATGGTGAGATGTCAATTTTGCCTATTATGGATTGTAACCAAGATAGATATGCCTAAACTTGGGATGTTGCTGGCACGTTTCAAGCACCTATCTATTGCACAATGATTGCAATGTGATGGCTAACCTGGTGACACTGTAATGAATGTCTATACAAAGTGTAGATAGGTATGACACACAGGTACAGTTACTGGTATAACATCCTCATATTGCAAGTGGGGTACAGCAGAGATACTTACCAACACCTATATAGACACTTCGCTCTCATTAACACAGCTCCTTATTTATTTGACAATAAGCTCCATATTGTGCAGTGTTTGCATAACAATACGTAGGGAAAACAGTCTACAGTTAAAAATTATATTTTTACAAGCCCAAACCTTCTTCGGTGCTGGAGATTGCTAAGTAGAAACCCTCATTGGGGCAAAGGACTGCTTTCCATTACTTAGGGGGTCATTCTGACCTTGGCGGTCTTTTCACAAGACCGCCGAGTTACCGCCGCGGTGAAGACCGCCGACCGCGGCGGTATGCCGCTGTGCGCATTCCGACCGCTGGGAGCGTTCCGCCGGAAAACCGCCAGCAGCCACACTGGCGGTCGGTGGGAAAGTGGAGACTGGTCAACCTCCACCGCCACGCCAGCAGAACACCGCCCACAGAATTACGACCCACATTTCTGTGTGGCGGTCTTCTGTTGGCGGTCTTCTGTTGGCGGTCACCTCCCCATGGCTCCTGTCGCCTCCCGGAGGACCAACGCACAAGGTAAGTTGATCGTCCGTGAGGGGAGGGGGTGTGGGGGTGTTGTGTGATGTGTGCGTGCATGGGGGTGTGCGTGTGAGTGTGTAGAGGGGGTGTGTGAGTGCGTGCATGCGGGCGGGGAGTGCTGCTGTGCCTATGGGCAATGTGTGTAGTTCGGCGGGTGCGCATGTCGGCATGTATGTGTGCGGGTATGTGTCCCCGTTGTGTATGTGTGTGTGTAGGGGGTGTGTATATGTGCATGTTGGGGGTGTGTGCATGTCGGGGTGCGTGTATGTGCATGTCGGGGTGGGGGTGGGGAGGGGGTTCGTACCACCTCTGGGGGGTGGCAGGGGGGTGGAGGGTGTGGGGGGAGGACTCGGGGGGGCAGTGGGGGGTGGGGGAGACCCCTATCAGTGCCAGGGAAGGAATTCCCTGGCCCCGATAGTGCCTACCGCCATGGTTCGCATGGCGGTTCCCGACCGCCAGAAACCGCGGCGGTAAGCAGGGTCATGATACCGTTGGCGGTCTTGGGTCGACCGCCGGACCGGAGTGCGCAGACTTCAGCCCGTCGGTCATGACCGCCGTGGCTGTCGGAGTGGGGAAGTGGCGGTCGATCGCGGCGGTGACCGCCGCGGTCAGAATGCCATTTTTTTGACCGCCGGTCTGTTCGCGGTCCGACCGCCGCCTCTCCGCCGACCGCCAAGGTCAGAATGAGGGCCTTAGTGTCAAGAGTTTTAGCACTCTAACACAACACAGCATTTATGTCCAGTGTGCTGCTTTGTCTAACAGTTTGACACATCTTGCACCTGGTATCACTCTGTCTTGCCTTGAGTGTCACAAGGCATCCACACATCACAACTAAATGTTAATATTGATATGTACCTTAACTAAGTCATCACCATTACTACATACTGATGGTAAATTAATCCTACAGGATCCCTAAACCTATCAGGTCCAGCATATTAGACTAGTGTGATATGACGTCCACCAATTGATGTTTTAACTAAGACACAGAGAGTGCTTCATAGGCCAACACTGACATGTGCCACCGCACATGTTCCCATTTATCCTTCTGATTTTTTCCTTGGTAGCCTTGACAGACCCTTGCTCCTGCAGCTAACATCTATGGCATGTAGTCCACGATCAGCCAAATCGGTGCACCTACTTCTTTCTCTTTAAAATTCCGTTCTCTCCCCTTCCCGGACATGACCATAATGGCACAAGCCCTATCTATAACTGTCTCAAAAAAAAAAAATACTCCTTTAATCCCCAACTATATCTAATTAAATGCTGCCCTAAAATAGGCAAACATCTAACAATACTGAGACAATTACAAATACTACACACAACACTTCGGCACAAAATCTACACAAAATATACTTTGCAGGCACAGAGCAGACACAGAATCCACCAAAAATATTGAAAAATCGACCAACCGCTCACAGAACTCATAACACTCCCAGCACCAACCAACAGATACCAATGGAAAATGAAAGTAACTTTTACACTTCCCGGTGTGCGCCCACATCCATTATCTAATTTCCTGGGTGTGACAGGCAGGTTGTTGTAATTTCCATAAATTGTTCTGACGCATTGTTACACAAATGCACATTGCGTGGTGCGTGATGCACTACTCTCTACAATCAATCAATCAATCAATCATGGATTTATAAAGCATGGCTAATCACCCACAGGGTCTCAAGGCACTGAAACCTCTCTCAAACAATGCAAAGGACGACACTACACATATGTACCTAGGCAGGGGCAAACCTGAGGCATTAAGGGGCATATTTATACTCCGTTTGCGCCGAATTTGCGTCGTTTTTTTCGACGCAAATTCAACGCAAAAATAACTCCATATTTATACTTTGGCGTTAGATGCGTCTAGCGCCAAAGTTCATGGAGTTAGCGTCATTTTTTTGCGTGAACACCTTCCTTGCGTTAATGATATGCAAGGTAGGCGTTCCCGTCTTAAAAAATTACTCCTATGCATATGCGTCGTATTTATACTCCCGGGCAAAAATGACGCCCGGGAGTGGGCGGGTCTAAAAAACCCGCATTAGCGCCGGATTTTAGCGCCTGGGTCAGGGCAGGCGTTAAGGGACCTGCGGGCTCAGAATGAGCCCAGAGGTGCCCTCCCCTGCCCCCAGGGACACCCCATGCCACCCTTGCCCACCCCAGGAGGACCCCCAAGGATGGAGGGACCCACTCCAGGGACATTAAGGTAAGTCCAGGTAAGTATTTTTTTTTTTTTTTTTTGTGGCATAGGGGGGCCTGATTTGTGCCCCCCTACATGCCACTATGCCCAATGACCACGCCCAGGGGACAGAAGTCCCCTGGGCATGGCCATTGGGCAAGGGGGCATGACTCCTGTCTTTGCTAAGACAGGAGTCATTTCAATGGGGGATGGGCGTCGTAAAAAAATGGCGCAAATCGGGTTGTGGCAATTTTTTTGCCTCAGCCTGACTTGCACCATTTGTGGACGCCCGTACGCCATTTTCCCCCTACGCCGGCGCTGCCTGGTGTACGTCGTTTTTTTTAGCGCACACCAGACAGCGCCGGCGGCTAACGCCGGCTAACGTCATTGAATAAATACGGCGCCCGCATGGCGCTTCAGAATGGCGTTAGCCGGCGCTAATTTTTTGGGCGCAAAACTGCGTTAGCGCAGTTTTGCGTCAAAAAGTATAAATATGGCCCTAAATTATTCATCTGTCTCAATAATGAAGTATGTCAATGTGGCTTAGTATCTATCTGTCTAATTTGACCTTGAATGTCAGAATGCGTGAAAATTAGCTGCACTTTGATCTTTTGGTATCATCTAGGTACCTAGAACATACATTTAAACAACATTTGATACTATCCTTTCAGTGCATCACATATCTATATCTTTGATGTTATTTTTCCATTTTTACTCCAGATACTTTGATCAGCATATAGATATATTACCATGTGTGACACATATGTTGAGGATTGCAAGATTTGTTTGATCCAGGCTTGTCACACCATTGCACATACACACATCTCAAACGCTTCCAAGATTTATCGTTTGTTCTTATATTGAAAGTAATTGTGTACCACATGATTTGTCAGTTATGTCTTCAACACAGCAGAAATTGTGGTTCTGTATGCACACACAGTTTGACCTGACACAATACTTTTCACTGTAGAATTGTTCCTACTTCCATTGCAGTGATGGAATCACACAATAGGACATCAATGGCTAAAAGTTAAGGTAACATTTCATCACTATGTGCACATGATACAAGACCCAGTCACCAACGCAGAGATGGCTATTATGTCACACTTTACAACTTATTAATTAGGAAATGTAATAGTTCTGCTTTCCTTAACAACGAGTAGCCCATTCCCATACCTGCCATTCTGACAACACTCAATCATGGTACTGTGGTGGAAGTTGTATGCATCATATTGTAGTGTGGTTAGTTTTACGTATTCATTGCGCTTTAGCTTCAGGCTTTAGGCCTTTGTGCACTTTGCCCTGAATATATTTTATTCCTTTGCTGACAGCTTGGAGCCTCTGTGCACTTTGCTCTACATGCTTTTTATTAGGCTTCGTACTGTTATTTTTCAAATAGCCAGTTCTACGGTGTTGTTTTTTTATTCATATCACACTGTTTTGCCTACTTCAGCACTGGAGTTCTCCATAACATATTTACTCTGTGCTTCAGTCAAGGATACAGTCTGGTACATTGCCGATAGACGTGGTAAGAGTTTAGACTTGGCATTCCTGCGTAGGGACATTTTGTGATCACGATGACATGTTAGTTATAAAATCACTTCCTTGTCCCAATACACGCAAGAGGGAGATTCCGACCAGGGAACCACAACTTGACGCTGACTGCCTCGTTGCAGATGCTGACCCAAGATCACAGGTCTTTGCTCAGGTATGAGGGCTGATGTCTCCACAGTGATTCTAATAGGCAAGCTAGAAGCTTAACATGCTGTGCTCTAAATAGAACAAGCAGAGGGAGAGTAGAAACTGTTAGACAATATGATAGCTTTGTTTTTATGTTTTACTCTCCTGGTAACTATTACAATCCTACTGTGTTGTATCGTTCTGGTTATTGCGGCTCACGCCTTAATATCTAAAATACAGTCGTTTTATTAAAACATTATATAAAACTTATACTGTCTTTGTCATTTGTATATGAGATCATATTGGATATAAGAGAGTTGGTTTGGATCTGAGTAACCACGACTTCCCTGAGAAGTTCCAAAGATGTCATGCGCTCGGCTGCCAAATCATTCCTTCCACATGGGAGAAATTAGGCACTGCTAGTTAGCCGGAGCAAAAACCGGATTTAGGGTGACAGAGTTCTTTACACGTGGGTCAGACTCAGTCCCCCACACCGTTATAGATCCTGCTACCTAGAAATCCAGTAGTCTCATTTAGAATAATGAGAGCCCACGCGACAATATGCATTTCCTGGAAATTTTGCAAGGACATTGCTGAACATTCCATGATGATCTACTATTGCCTGGACACTCATCAAGCAGTTACGCTTGCGCTTTCTATACAGGTGCAATGTGGGTGCAGGGGGCACAAATTGCACATCTGTGCAATCTATGGTATCAAGCACACAAGGGAATTTAACAATGGTATAGAAGCCTTTCTTGGTATCTATTTGTTGTTGGGTCGTTTTGGGGAAGATAAGGTACTGGTGTGTGAGTTTTATCATGGCATCCAACGTAGATGGAAGAAAGGCAGAAAATACTCTCTGTGAAATGCCAGACAATCTAGCCGATGTGATTTGGAAGGGTCCTGAGCTCAACATGTGTAGCACAGACATTGATTTTATGTGTGTTGGGTTGGCATTAGTCCTTGTAGTTGCTGACTGAAGACTTGGAGCTATCTTCTCCAGCAATTCCATGATGGGCTCCCTTTTCAGTCTTTATAACTGTATGACTTCCTCATCCCTGAGTTCAGTGAGGGATATTCTCTAACGGAAAACACATTCCTTCCTCCTTCACTGCCTATGTGGTTGTCTCCGAACTACTCCCAGTTGCAGTATAATGACCTCCATGGTATAGTTGACCTTGCCAAAGTGTACTGTTATGGTGTTTTTTTGTACTACAGCTACTGCGTCATTTCCTATGCCTGTGTTGCTGATGCGCAACAATTTGATACATTTCTACTTTTGCGTTACACTACATCATGATACGTTATGCAGTGAAGTGATCATAAGTACCACTGCATTACATTTGCACTGATTTTCATACTGGAATGCCTACATTGTATATATTAATGTTAAAATGGCGGTAATACCGTCAACAGGCTGGCGATAATTACTGCCAAATTATGACCATGGCGGTGATAACCCCCATAGACAGCCAATGTACTAAACCATACCCCAGGGCGTCAACACCATGCACAATGGCGGTAGCCATCAACAGCCAGGCAGAAGACAAGGTACTGCCCACCATATTATGACACTGCAAACCACCAAGATTTCCAGGGCGGTACGAACGCCATCAAAAGCCTGGTGGAAACACATCACAGAAGACCAAAGACTTACCAACAGAGACACGGAGAAGACCAATGCTGCCATGGAACCGGAACTGCAAGTCTTCCCGATGCTCTTCTACGCCATGCTCCACCTGGAACACCAATGGCAACGAAGACAATGACGGTGAGTACAGCTGCCTAGCTCACAAGGGAGGGAGGGAGGAAAAGGAGAGTGACACACACACGCATGACACACACACACCATACACACAACCAGCTGCAGACATAACCCAATGGCACACGACGCATGGCATAATAATACAAGGACTACAGTTTTGGCAGCACCAACATTGTAATAGCAGGGCAACACCCACCATATGAACCAATTTTAGGACAATGCCCAGTCCAAAGTACATAAGGCCCAATTTGATCCTGATGAATTCCGCCCAACACTGTGCAGTGGCAACATCTCGGAAGTGAACAGGTACCTCAGGGGGAAAAGGGACGCACCTCATCTGAAGTCGGGAACTTGCACACTGCTTCTGGAGGGGGCTTCATCGCCATTTCTCAATGCTGAGGAGTGCAAGGTCACAGTCTCTGAGGTGGGGAACTTGACCACTGTTTCTGGAGGGGGCTCCATGTCCATTTCACAATGCTGGGGAGTGCAGGGTCACAGTCTCTGAGGTGGGGAACTTTCCCACTGCTTCTGGGGAGGCTCCATGCCCATTTCTCAATGCAATGCTGGGGAGTGCAAGGTCACAGTCTCTGAGGTGGGAAACTTGCCTACTGCTCCTGGAGAGGGCTCCATGCCCATTTCCCAATGCTGGGGAGTGAAAGGTCACAGTCTCTGAGGTGGGGAACTTCCGCACTGCTCCTGGAGGGGTCTCCATGTACAACAGTCCCTGGTGTCAGGAACCCCCAAGGTGCCTCCTGCATTATCTGTAAGCATCCCCAGGGATTAGGGTTAAAGCATATCTTTGTTCTTGGTTAAACCTTCATGTTTCTAAGTAAACATAATATGCTGTGTTACACAATTGGTTTTAGCAGTGCTTGTTTTACCAATGCTTGTTTGCTAATGTGAGCAGGTATAGACATGTGCTTCTAATTGGGTGTGGTGTAGACATGTGCTTCTAATTGGGTGTGGTATCTCATCCACATGTGGAAACTCAACTGCTTTCCTGATTGGCTATAAATATCTGAGTGAAGCATGCCTCCCTGCTTGGCTTTGTTTTGCTTCCTGATCTCAGCATCTGATTTGGCAGTCCAGCCCCTGCTGTCATCCTCGTATTCAGGATTTTTAAGGCAATTCTTTTCTCTTTTTCCTGTACCAGCTGACACCAGGCATTCCTCCAGCACTCTGGAAAAGACTGTAGTATTCTCCAGGAAGTTTGTTCTTTGAGCACCACGCTTTCCTAGAACAGCTGGTGTATTTCAGACCTCGTATTTGGCAGAGTACTAATCTTGTAGAGACAAATGCATTTCTGAACATTTTACATTAATATTGTAGTTACTTGCCTACATGTGCTTCAGGAAATCTGCCTGAGCTCAGGTATTACAAAAAGTGACAGTGCAATTTTAAAAGAGCATTTACATTACTTTTCTTTCTCTAATAGCGTAACTCTTGGATTTAAATTGTGTCATTCATGCCTATGTTTTAGGTTTGAGGAATTTGCTTTTGAAGGGTTTTTCACACACGCAGTGAAACCAAACCAAACGGTGCCACCCTAACTGTTTAAACCCAGAGTGGGCATTTGCATTTCTTGGATTGGTTTTGTTCCTTTTAGTTTAACCCTATGCATGCAGGAAAGATATATGTGATATAATTAATGCCCTTGTTTGTCTTTCTTGTGCATGATAAGTGCAACCACAGTTCTAAATGTAGTGTGCAACAGTGAATCTCTGTGAAGCCAGCCCTAGTGTTGCAGTACTTGTTCTTATCGCACTCAGTTTGGGTTTTTGGTAATGCATTTTTAATAATTGTGCCAACAGTTATTATTATCCAAGAAAATGTCCTTCTACCACTCCTGTGCCCATATCAGAATTCAGTTTCAAGGAAGTTGAGTGCACTAACTCTAGTATCACTCTGTCAACAACGACCAGCCCCCTCAAAGATACAGATTGTCTGGCTGGACCGGCAAAACGTGGCAGTGTTTTGTCTCTTTTTCTTCCACTCCCCCTTTCCTTTTGGGGCACCTGCCGGGGTTTGTGTCCACCAGGAAGTGCTGAGAGGTGTTCCAGGAGGTTGGGGGCATACCATCGCCCCTGCATACATCCTGATTTTCATGTGAGTGGCCCCATCTCGACACCTGGAGGGTGGCCTACATGCCCCCTACTGGAGATAAGGGCTGCATTGTCTGGGGGGCGCTGTCTCCTGGGCATCCTCTGCTGGAGGTGAGGGCTTCTTGTCTGTCATTGGTGGTTGAGTGGAAACCTTTTCTGACATTTATGGTTGAGTGAGAACCCTCTTATGTCATTGGTGATTGAGTGGGAACCTTTTCTGACATTGGTGGTTGAGTGGGAACCTTTTCTGACATTGGTGGTTGAGTGGGAACCTCTTCTGTCATTGGTGGTAGAGTGGGAACCTTTTCTGACATTGGTGGTTGAATGAGAATCATTTCTGATATTGGTGGCTGAGTGGGATCCTTTCCTTTCCTGGCTGGTGGAGAAGGAGCCTTCCTTTTTCTGGCTGGGGGGTGGATCCTTCCTTTTCCTGGCTGGTGGAGTGGGATCCATCCCTTTCCTGGCTGGTGAAGTGGAAACTTTCACTGCCTTGCCTCCACGACCAGGAGGTGCCTCCACTGTCCCCGTGGACTGTTTGGCTGAGGTGCTGGCCTAGGTCATTGGGACCCTGCTTTTACAGGCAGTATGGGGGCGGGGGGAAGAGGTCAAGTTGGTCAAGGAAAAACATCTTTGGGATGGTGGGGCGGGATGAGGGAGGAGAGATGGGAGTGGAGCTAGAGGGAGTGGTTGTTGGAGGAGCACATTTGCTGGACTTGGGTGCAGATGCATGAGCACTGTGCTGATGTGAGGTGAATGGCTGTTGGGTGTCTGAGTGCCTGCGTATTGGTCCTTTAGGAGGAGGGAAAGATAGGGTGGGATAGGACACAGGGGACACGTGGATTGATGGTGTTGAGGTGTCAGCTAGTGAGGTGTGTAGCATGCTTGGTGTGGTGATGGTGGTGGTGGCTGTTGAAGCAGTCAATGCAGGTGTGAGTGTGGACGTGACTGTGAGGGTGGAGGAGGAGGAGGGAGAGACAGTGGAGGATGTGGATGTGTGTGCAACTGTCTGTTGTTTGTGTGAGTGCTTGTGGACTGAAGTTTGGTGTCTGTGTTTGACTGTGCCACTCTTGTGTGATGTCTTATGTGCATGCTCGTCTGTATGTGTGCATGGGATGGGTTGGGGTTGAGGACACTGGCACTGGGAAGTGGTAGTTGGAGGAGGGATGATAGGAACAGGGACAATGGCTGCCATCAAAGAGGAGGCCAGAGCCTGAAACGATCTCTGTTGAGCTACCAATCCACTGTGGATACCCTCCAGGAATGCATTGCATAGCTGCACCTGGGATGCCTTCCCCTAGATGGCATTCACAATGGTTGACAGCCCTACAGAGATGGATCTCAGGAGGTAATTCGTCTCCTCACTTCGTGCAGCCGGGCTCACAGGGGTAGGGCCTGAGGTGCCTGGGGCAAAGGAGATGCTCATCCTCCTGGGTGAGTGGGTACAGGCAACTTGCTGAGGGGCTACTGGGAGGGCGGTGCTGGTAGAGGGGTGGAAGCTGTACCTGCAGCTGGGGTGGTCACAGAGGTATCCACCACCACCAATGAGCTTCCATCGGTGGAGGTATCTAATTCAGTGTTGTCACCTCCAGTTTCTGCAGTGGTGCTCCCTTCGCCCTCCGTCTAACTGGTTCCCTCAGCGTCAGTGGACTCTGCCTCCTGGGTCCTGTGGGATGCAACTCCCTCTGTAGCCGGTGCCCCTCCTCCTCTGCCAGATGATTCTAATACACACATGGACAGGATGACAGAGGAAGAAAGGGAGGGAGGGACAGAAAGGGAGACTAGGTCAATGACAGCACCAACACCACAGTTGCCCTGCACAGCACCGTCACACACAGGGATCAGGATTGAGCACTATGCATTGCACTGGCATTGAATTGGCTAGATGCCACAGCAAGATGAGGCCCAAACACTGCCAACTGCACACCTCCTGGGACCCACAAAGACCTGACTGACATGGAATGCAAAAGAGATAGGTTCTGCATTTGCCATACACCCATTACCCTTGAGCTGGATTATCCTGCAATGTCTGTACTGGCATTAAGGGGGACCCAATAACTTACAACCACCATTCAGATCCCATGCCACCTTACAATTATTGTAGTAAGGCCTACTGTACTCACCCCTTTGTGGCTGCTGTAATGCCCTCACGTGCCCATCCAGATCTGAGTAGGCCACCGCCAGTATGCGGGCCATCAGTGTGGTCCGATGGGCACCCCTTCTCCAGCTGGGTCTCCGTTGCCTTCCATAACCAGTGTCTCTGGTCCTCCCACCATGTCCTGCAGTGGGAATACAGACAGGAGGACAGCATTACACATACAATCCAGCCTGTCACACATATGGGCCACAAATTCCATTTCCAACTTCATTGGCATTCACTTCGCCCGGCGCACACCATGTACACTACCACCAGACATACCACCCCACATATGACACAATGCCTGCACACACATCTCCATGAGACCCTCCCACATGGATTGTGGCCTAGGTGTACTCACCTGTTGGTCTGGAGGCCATTACAGCTGTCCATACTGTGCCAGGACTCAATCCACCAAGCGCTCCAACTCCATTGAAGTGAAGGCAGGGGCCCTTTCCCCCATCACACGGGCCATGGTAGGTTCCAGGCACAGGTCACAGCAGCACATGCAGTGTAGGCGTTGTCCTGTGGAAAGTCAGGAATCAAGTGAGGTTATAGACAGAAAATGGCGGTTACGTCTGTGGCGGTGTACACCGTCACCGCCGATCCCCATTGGCCACTGTACTCCATAGAGACCCCTCTTGGTGAATGAGGAATTACCCGGGGTTGCAAAAACACCTTCCACCACAACGCCCAACATCGTCAAAGTTACCTCACTTCTACCTGTCCCTAGATACAGGACAGGCGGTCGCCATTTCATGGTGGTGGACTACATACAGATCTTGCATAACCTGCATCATTTTTTAATATTGCACATACATTGCCATTCCCACTGTCCCATCACATCAATGCTGTATGCACACTGAGGTTGTTGTTCCAGTTATGACAGCCTACTCACTCTTATGTCCCCTAGATGCCTACCAATGCGGATGAAGAGGAGGAGGAGACAAACCCCCGTGTACAGACCCCTTGTGGACTTGGGTACACTGAAGGACAGGCACATTATACTCACCTATAGACTGGACAGGGCAACAGTCACAGAGCTGTGGGCCCAATTGGAGCCTGACCAGATATCAGCTATCCGTCATCCCACTGGGATCCCCCCTCTTGTGCAGGTTCTATCAGTGCTCCATTTCCTGGCAACTGGTTCTTTCCAAGTGACGGTGGGCTTGGCAGCAGGAATGTCTCAGCCAATGTTCTCAATCATGCTGGCAAGGGTATTTTCTGCCCTGATGAAACACATGTGCAGCTACATTTCTTTCACCCAGGTGGAAGATTTGGTCTCTGTGAAAGTGGGATTCTATGCAATGGGACATATTCCTACTATTATTGGGGTGATAGATGGTACACATATTGCGTTTGTCCCACCCTGCCAGAATGAACAGGTGTTCAGGAATCTGAAGAGTTTCCACTCACTCAATGTGCAAATGGTGTGCCTGGCGGACCAGTACATCTCTCACGCTACTGCCAAGTATCCTCGTTCAGTGCATGATGCCTTCGTTCTGAGGAATAGCAGCATCCTAAATGTGATGTCCCAAATACAGAGGCACAGGGTGTGGCTAATAGATGAGCCAGATCCCCCATCCACTGTATGCATTAAAGTGTTATCCCCATAGACAGTGTAAAGCTAAATTCTGTCCCTCAATACTTTCAGGTGACTCTAGCTACCCAAACCTATCATGGCTCCTGCCCCTGTGAGGAATGCCAGGACTGGGGCTGAGAACCGTTATAATGATGCACATGGGCAAACCAGTAGAATAATCAAGAGGACCTTCGGCCTCCTGAAGGCCAGGTTCAGATGCTGCATCTGAGAGGTGGATCCCTGTGCTATTCACCAAGAAGGTCTGCCAAATAGTAGTGGCATGCTGCATGTTGCACAACCTGGCCCTCAGATGACATGTGCCTTTTCTGCAGGAGGAGGGGACTGGAGATGACCCTGTGGCAGCAGTGTACCCTGAGGACAGTGAGGATGAGGAAGCAGAGGATGAGGATGAGGACAACAGAACATCAGTTATACAACAATACTTCCAATGACACACAGGTGAGACAGTGGAACTGGCCGTTGCTCTGACTATTGATGTTTTCTCTGTGGCTGTATCATGAAGAAATTAATTTCCTTTGCATCTTCGCTTACTGTCACCTATTGCTTGTCATTTTACAGATGTTGGTAATATGTCAACAGTGTCCTGATGTGTTTACTACAGACAAATACAGTTCATTATTTGTATGCTATCACAGTGTTCAGATCATTTGCACTAGATGTGACGTTTCCCATAAATGCACATTTTCTACACATAAAACAGTGTTACTCAAGTAGTGTTCAAGGGCGTTTATTGTAGTGCAAATAATTGACTGAAAAGTGCAATGAAATGGGGTGATGGTAGAGGACAGTACAGGGTTTTGTTCCAGTCTGTTTGTAGCACATGTCCAGTGTCCAAGGGACCGTACGAGGGGGAGCAAAGGCAGTTCAAAGTTAACAACGTGATAGGGTGGGACACAAGGGGGACAATCAGGAGAGTCGCATTTCCTGGTGGTGGTCTTGGTCTTGACAAGTGTCATTGGCTTCTATCTGGGTCAAAGGGAACGTTTGTGGGGTGGTTCACCTTCTGCAGGGGGGAGCGATGCTGGTGGCCTGTAGGTTCTGTGGCGGGGCCTCCTGTCCACTAGCTGCAACAGTAGTGGAGGGCTGTTCAGTAGACTGGCTAGTGGTAGGGGCCCGCTGGTGTGTTGTTAATTTCCTCATGATGTTGGCCATGTCTGCCAGCACCCCTGCTATGGAGATCATGGTGGTGTTGAGAGTCTGCAAGTCCTCCCTGAACTCCTGATGGTGTTCGTCCTGCAGCCACGTGTTCTCCTGCATGTTGTTAAGGATCTGGCCCACCGTGTCCTGGGATTGTTGGTAGGCCCTCAGGATCTTGGTAAGTGCCTCCTGGAGAGTCAGTTCCCTGGGTTTGTCTTCCCCCTGGTGCTCAGCGATCCTCCCAGTGTCCCTGTTGCCCTGTGCCACTGTCCCCTGAATGGTTTGCCCACTGCCACTGACCCCAGGTCTCTGATTGTCTTGGAGGTGAGGTGTGGACTTGGGTCCCTGTACAGGTAGGCACACTACTGATTGACGTGTCCTGGGGACAGAGGTGTGGGGATGCTGGGTGGGTGTTGTGGTGTTGGATTCCAAAGGGGGAGGATCTGTGGTTGACTGGGAGTTGGCTGGGGTGGCTGATTGACCAGTTGTCCCTGATGGGCCAGGTAGTTCATCCAGATCCAGAAGTTACTGTCATCACTGGGGGCATCGTCTATTGGGGGACTGGTTTGTCGTGGCAGCACCTCTCCGTTGACATTACCTGCGGCACCTGTGGGGATGTAAGTGATGTACTATGCTTCATGTCTGTGCTTCCCCTCTATCATTGCTGTTGCCCTTCCACCTTTGTTTGTGTATGGTGATGTATGTTGTGATTGCTAGTTCTCCATGCTGTGCATGCTTTTGTGATGAGTGTTCATACAGGTTTGGGAGGCCTGTCAATGCATTGGTATAGCATGCAGGGCTTGGCATTGGGGTTAGCCAGATGTGTAGGTGCAGTGTGTGGGAAGGAGTGGAGTGATGGGAGTGATGGTGAGTGGGTGAGATGTCATGCAGGTATGGGGGGTGATAAGTAGTAAATGTTGACCCACAGGTGTCCAGTCCGCCAGCAACTCCAGTGAGTCCCTCAGGATGCAGTATTGCCAAGACTTGCTCCTCCCATGCTGTGAGCTGTGGTAGAGGAGGGGGGGGTCCACCACCAGTCCTCTGTATGGCAAGCTGGTGCCTCGCTGCCACCAAATGTGCCTTACCCTGTATGTCGTTCCACCTCTTCCTGATGTCGTCCCTTGTTCTTGGATGCTGTCCACCACGTTCACCCAGTCCACAATTCTCCACCATAGCTCCACCTTCCTGGCAATGGATATTTGTTGTACCTGTGCTCCAAACAGCTGTGGCTCTACCCTGACTATTTCCTCCACCATGACCTGCAACTTCTCATCTGTAAAACGGGGGTGCCTTTGTGGGGACACGGGTTTTGTGAGCTGTCTGTAAGTATGTGGGTTTTGGGTACTGTGGTTGGGTGTTTGAAGTGGGGTGTGTGAGGGATGTAAAGGTGTATGCAGTGTGTGTCTAGTTGTCCCAGTGGTCTTGGTGTCAGTCTGGTGGCAATAATTTGTATTTGCAAAGGGTTGTGGGTAATGTGGGTCTGTATTTTATAGTGCTGTGGGTGGGTGTGGTATGTGTATGAGTGTAAGGTGTGTGTTTTTGGTATTGGCCAATGTTGTGTAGTTTCGTATATGGGTGTCCATTTTGAGAGCGCCGGTGTGTACCGCCACTGAATGCCCACCATGGTGATTTGTGGGTCACAATGTGGTGGGCGTTATTTTGTTTGTGTAATGGTATGGGTGTTGGTACCACCACTTTAACACTGACCTCTGGACTGCCGGATTTGTGTTTGTGACAGTATTCGGTAGGATGTGTGTGTGTCGTAAATTGGCGAACATTATTATGTTCGCCTCCGCGGCGGTATGTTGGTGGCCGTCACCGCAGCGGTAAGCTGGATTTATCACTAATGTCCTAATGACCACCTTAGACTCTAGAATTTGGCTTACTGCTTGTGTCACTTTTGCATTTCAGTAGGTGACACAAGGGCAACACAAATCCTTGATAAATATGTCCCTTGGTATTAATGATGAAGGGGGTGAAGAAACAAATATTGCTTTCAAAGTTGTTTTTCTCCAGCTTGGCTGCATCAAACTGGAGAAAACATTAATAAATAAAAAGACTGTAAAAAATAAAGCTTTCAATGGGTCTGAGCTTGGAGAGGGAAGATGGCGGCCGCCTCAAGCGAGAGCTCTGGGTCGGCACGTCAAAGCCCTGTCCCTGCACTGCCGGACAGGGCTCCCGCTAATCGGAAAAATGGTCAAGGGCTAGTGGGCATGTGACTGTGGCCCTTGCGCCGGGGGACTGCCTAACTGACTGGCGTGGCTGGAGCGGCCTGCCTGGGACCCGGTGAATGGACGAGTTCAGGCCTGTCCTGTTCACAGCTGTCCTGGTGGTGATCCAGGCCGACGGAAGTGAGGAGAAGCAGAGGGTGGACAGAGTGACCAAGCTGCTCCCCATCCTCCTGTGGGATGGGGCAGGGCCTCCCTGCACGGTGCACCACTGAAAGTGAGGAGGCCGGGATCGAGGAGTTGGACACGTGTGCGGGCCCTCCACTCGCAGTGGGGAAGATGGTGAGATCCGCTGAGGGGGCCTAGGGACCTAGCTCGGTCTGAGCCAGCCACGGTTGGGATGGACCTACTGGGAGAGAACACCTGGAGTGCAGGCCTCCCCCTAGCAAGGGGCTGTTGGTGATAGCCCTGATCAGATCCCCCGCTTGGGGGGGCAGCGACGCCTCGCTGGGGCTGTGCCCTCCGTGACTTGACCCGAGGAGGGGGTGCCTGAAGGGGTGCAGGCCTTGCCCCGGTCACGACGAGCAAGTGCCATGGAGCCCCATGAAGTGGGACTGAGAAACAGCAGGCTGGAACCTGCTAAGGTGGAATGCTTCCCCGCACTGGATCCTTGACCTACCAGACGATGGAGGGGATGATGTTGAGGGAGGTCCACTGAGTGTGTGTCTTACGTTTTCTGATTTGCGTCTTTTTTGTTTTATGCATGACGGTTATGTGTGCTATTTTTTCCATGAAGGCTGACAAGGCCTGTTGACTTGTGATTGACATGCAGGTGCCAGGTGTCATTTTATTGATTACGGATTTAGGGAGAATTGCTGTTTGCATCAAAAATGTAACCTTGGTTGGCTGCAAGGAAATGTGAGAACATGTGTCTGTCATGCATATTTGTGGTTTGGTATGTGCCATGAAAGATGTACGTTTTGAGTGGAATGGTGACTCATACTTGCATCTGATATTGTGTGTGTTCCTGTTTTGTTGAATGGTTACATTGGTGCGTGGTGGAACTCAGGCCACCATGTTTCCATGTGGCACTACTCATGCAGTGCAACACTTATTGACCCTTTGTGACAGATTATGCCTGTGCCAGCCATCATGTGTACAAGAGGGAGATTCACACAATAAGAGGACGAGCAAAATTGGTGCAGTGGATTCTCCAAGGTTCTTAGACATGATTTATCACAGATACTTTCAACATCTGCACTGAGCAGGTGTTAGGAGAGAGCACACCATAGCTTTGAATGGGTCCCTATGTACTGTGCATTATATGATCAGGTATGTTGTCAGTACGCCTACAGAGTCCAACAATCGCATCCATTATCTTGACACTTGCACCTACTCTGCGCCATGGTGTGCCGTTTATTGTATATGGAGACCACATTGTGGCAGTAGGGTGCAGCAAAAGGGCACAATTACAATGGAGCTGTTATCGATACTGTTCCACTTTCCTGACATGTGGCCCTAAGTTCCTTCACTTTAGACCTGCAGAAGAGTGATGTTCTTTGAATCTATTTCGTGTGTTGTGTGCCATGACACGGGTAGCATGTGATTACCACCTCATTTCTCTTGGAAAAGCTCCCTTGCACAAAGTTTTGTTGTTGGCAATTTCTGGCTGGCATACATATCTGGCACACATATCTGATTGTGGATCATGGGCACAGTGTGGCACTGCTGTATTAGTATATTTAGTGATGTATGTATGCATTTTCAGACACCTGTGTGACAAGAGAGGGAATGATGTGGCCTCTCCCAGTACATTGTCAGTAGTCCAGCTGCCATAGTGCCCTGTTGGTACCCTGGTACCCTGGTATCATGATAGGGAATTGTGAAATTACCGGGTATGAGTGTAGGTGTGCTGTGAGGTGTCCATCTCTACACATGGTCTTTCATGGCTGAATTTGTATTCATATATGTGCTGGGCACAATGCACCAGACAGGTGAAGGTGGATACAATGGGTATGTCTGGTATGTTGAGGTGATATGTAGTTGGTGATGGCATTTGATATTGGTGCTGCCAAAGGGCTTCTACACTGTGACAAATGTGGGGCTGTATCTAAATGTGATTTTCTTTACGTTGACATGGCTAATGCCATCCACATAGCTGAGCTATTCCTTGTTAGGTGTTATGTATGTGGGATCTGTATTTAGTTGTCAACCAATAGACACTTGTAATGGCTTGGGCCCAGCTCCTGTATGCACCTGTCCTTCAAGTGGTGTGCCAGTCAGGTTGTGCCTGTATTACGGACATATGGGTGAATGTGTGTGATGTACAATGAATGCAGTGTAGTGTGGCATGTGGCATATGTGTTGTTGTTTGTACATCTGTGTTCCCCTGTCTATGTGTGTTTAGTGTGGTGTATGTATTGTTTGTCCAACAAGGATGGTGTGTTGTCTGTGTAATGACTGGTATGGTGGCTTACCTATGAGTAGCCCATTGCCATATTGCTCATCCTGAAACCGCTCGATGTTGGAGTGCCGGAATATGTAGACATCATGGACGCTACCAGGATATTTGGTTAGCCAAGTTTGTGAAGAGCCCACTGTTGTCCACAATGGGCTGCACTTTTATAGAATGAGTGAGTTTGCAGTTCCTGTGGAGGTGTTCCGTTGCAGCAGGTGGCATAAGTTGGACATCGGTGCAGTCAATTGCCCCCAGCACATGCAGGAACCCAGCAATCTGGTAGGAACCTTGCTTGATCTCCTGCTGAAGTTGCTGGGTGTTGGGGAAGCAGATGTGGTGGGGTGTGAGGTAGATGATTGCGTCCAGAACCTTTGGAAGGAAGGCTGAGAAGGATATCTGGGAGATAACTTGTGCCCCAGTTGTCCGGAACGATCCTGATGCCAGCATATGTTGGACAGCCAGGAGTTTGGTCATGGGTGGAATAGTTTTTGGAATTTCCACCCTTGCAGTGATGTCTGGTGCAATGTGGTGCAGAAGGTGTACAATCGACTCTTGCTTCAGACAGTAGGTTTTGATGACATCTTGTTCGTGAGTTCAAGGATGATTGTGAGCTGTCGAAATATTCTCTCCCACCATCTGCGCTGCCTTTGTGGCTGCTGTGGTGGTGTTTGGGGTTGCTACACTGTTGCTGGTAGGACATGTTGTTGTTGCTGTCATCTACCGCACATGCCAAACCGTAGCATTAACAGATCCATGTCTTCCAGGGTATTGCCAATGCTCCTTCTGTGTGGTTTCCTTATGTAGTAAGGTGTGGGCCTCATTTTAACACCTGGTCTGACCATGTGTTAAAATTTGACGCTAATCGGAATTTGCTTAATTTTTTTTACCAGTTCCTTAATGTGCGTCATTTTTGCATTGGGCAGTAAATTGGCACTAAACGACATAAGGTGGGGTGGCACTCCCAAAAAAATATGCTAACTTTATTATTATGTTGCTAGAAAGGTCTAGTGACAAAATATAAATATGGCGCTAGGTTAGCACCACTTTTATGTCAGAAAAAATTACGCAAAGGCGGAGCCAAGGTTTCTTAAACATGGCCCCTATTGTGTTGTAATCTTATTCCACCTTCAACAGGTCTCACACTTGATGGTGTGGATGTAGTGTAAGCAGGGCTAAACCATTATAGAGTAAGGTTAACAAAACTACAAAATTTGCACACCATCTCTCATACCCTGACCAAAAAGAGACATAAAAGTTTAAAAAATAAATTGTAAAACTAATCAGCAGTAGGCCAGGAATAGGTAGTGTTTTCTTTGTTTCACAATTTACATCACATAGAGAATTACTCTACCAGCTGATTCTACCAAAGTAATTGCCTCTAAACTTAAATGTAGTTTTTCTTTCTTCATCATTCATTATGCTTGCTTTAGTAAATGGTTTTGCACAATGTGTTGAATTATGCAAATGCCTGTCTTGGATTTTCTACTCATTCTGTCATTTCTTTTAGTTTTATGTTGCAGAGCGAGATTTAGGGCATGATTTAGATTTCAGCATACAGGTTACTCCTTCACAATGATGACGGATAACCCAACTGCCAAAAATCCCATAGGAACTAATGCAATTTTTATATTTCGGCAGACAGTTTATCCATCACTGTTGTTTGCTGGCTCACT
Source organism: Pleurodeles waltl (assembly GCF_031143425.1). Lineage (NCBI taxonomy): Eukaryota > Metazoa > Chordata > Amphibia > Caudata > Salamandridae > Pleurodeles > Pleurodeles waltl. The sequence goes on from NC_090444.1 coordinate 1,224,477,974, forward strand.
GGCTCCATTAAGAGTAAGAGAAAACCTGGTGCTTCTTGTGAAGTTTTCCCTGATAGGGCCACCAGCAATTAATCCCTTTGGCAAAATTCCTGCATCAACTAATTCTCATTGGTGTCGGGGTCTTGGCAGACATTTGTGCTCGGTTAAGACGAGGGGTGGGCAGAAGTCGTGGAGTTACACTCAGTGGAATTCTGCGGAGTTACAGAAAAACTCAGCAAGATTCCACAGAGTTCCGTGAGCAGGCAGAAAACGGTATGCTGTGCTGATTTTTAGCACCTGGAGCTTGTTTCATAATTAGAAATCAGTACAGATGCCACCATGCAGCATGCCAGAGGGTACTGCTGCTCAAGTTGGTTTTACTGCCACTTGGGTAGAATTTTTACTGGAGTAGCAGCTTTCTCAAAGCAAATGGTTGTGACCACCCGCAACCGCCCACATTAGAAAAATCTCACCTTATTCCCTCCTAATACCTGAAAAACACTCTAGGGGAGACACATTCTTGCTCATGGTTACCAACTTACCATTGGTAAGCAGTGCTTGAGAAAATACTCTTCCACACAGAGGTATGCGGAACTCAACAAGCTGAGCGTTACATGCCTGAAGCAGAGTGACCAAAACTCTGCAAACTCTGCCAGCTGAGTGGAGTTTACTGTCCATCCCTAGCTAAGACCCAAGAAGGAGGTAGAATTTGAGTTTGGGGTGAAGGGGAGTGAAATGTGATGTGACATCCATTCTATTTTCCAAAACTGACTCAAGGATGGTTGAAACCTGCATTAGGGGTACCCTGGCAATGGAGCGTGGGTACAGAAAGAGTCTACACTGCATCAATATTCTTTCACCCTTGTGATGGGCCAAGACTCTGTATTTGTCAGTGTTTCAACAGGTAGATGTTCCATAGTTTACCAGGGACCTCATGGATTTTCAAACAGAGGAAGTAACCCATGAAATTACTAAAGAAAGAGACTGCTGTGTATGTCATAGAAGTATCTACCTAAAACAAAACATCCATGCACATCACTACCAACAGGCCCATCTCCTCGCTGTACCCAAGGCAAACATATAACTACTAAAAAAAATCTTCACAACTGTTACCACCTACGCTACCTGCACAGATCCCACAAACCTGCCAACAAATGTGGACAGCTGGACCTTTGGACAGACAGGATCACTTTGGTCTACCACCATTGTTTGAGGGATCATGCTCGTCGACAGAAGAGGAGTCCCAGAGTACCGGTTGTCATTGCAGAGAGGTGCCTGCTGAAGCAGGGAAGTGACTCTGTCACTCCACAGGAGATTCCTTCGGTCCTTCTGGTGAAGAATGAAAAAAGGCACTACTCAGAGCTTGCACAACCTGGAAACTGTTGCAGTTGCTGGCAGGAGCTGAAGTTACAGAATTGCAGTAGACTTCTTGGATACTTTGTTGCAGTTATAGCATTCCTAGAGCAGTCTGTGGTTGATCCAATGGTTAAAAGCGAAAGCAGAGGATGTAGAGGAGTCCTGGTGGAAACTTGCAAACCGAATCTGAGGAAACACTCAGAGGAGAGACCCTAAATACCCCGTGAGGGGGATTGGTTACCTAATCAGGTAAGCACCTATCAGGAGGGGTCTCTGACATCACCTGCTGTCACTGGCAATCAGATGCTCCCAGAGTTCCCTGACCATCCTGAAAACACGATGTCAGAACCCAGGGACACTCTAGAGGAGCTCTGGGCACCACCCCTGGGGTGGTGATGGACACAGGAGTGGCCACTCCCCTTTTCTTTGTCCAGTTTCACACCAGAACAGGGAGTGGAGGTCCCTGAACCGGTGTAGACTGGATTATGCAAGGAGGGCACCGTTTGTGCCCTTCAAAGCGTTTCTCGAGGCTCTGAGAGGATACCCCTCCCATGCCTGTAACACCTATTTCCAATGGGGCAGGGTGTACCACCCCTCTCCTAAAGGAAATGCATTGTTCTGCCTTCCAGGGATTGAGCTGCTCAATTCTCAGGAGGGCAGAAACCTGTCTGTGAGATGGCAGCAGCTGGGGCTGCAGGGGAAACCTCAGAGAGCTGATTTGGCAGTACTGCAGGATTCATGGAATTGGCCCCCCGATACCAGAATTGGATTGGGGGTACAATTTCTCAATCTTAGACAAATCACATGGCCATATTCAGGTTACCATTGTGAAGCTACATATATGTATTGACATATATGTAGTGCACGCTTATAATGGTGTCCCCGCACTCATGAAGTCCAGGATATTGGTCCTGGACAAAGTGGGGCCACCTTTGCTAGTGCAAGGGTGCCCTCATACACAGTAACTCAGCAGCTAGCCTTCAGTAACTTCAGTAAGGTTAGATATATAGGTGAATTATAAGTTACCTGGGGCAGTGAAAATGGTTTTGAAATAGTGCTTGCACTATTTTACTCAGGGTGCAGTGGTAGTCCTGAAAGAATGTTTGTATGAACTCCTTATGGGTGTCAGTGGAAATGCTGCAGCCCATAAGGATCTCCTGGAAACCCAATGCCCTGGGTACGTAGGTACCATATACTAGGGACTTATGAGGGGGGGGGGGGACCAGTGTGCCAGTTTGGAGTGAAATACTGGGTTACTCGTATGTCAGTACACATTTGGAATCAGAGAGAGCAGAAGCACTGGAGTTCTTTTCAGCAGGACTCTGGTGACCCAATCAAGCATACTGACAAAACAGTAAAACATACTGACAGGTAGGCCACAAACTATGAGCACTGGGGTCCTGACTAGCAGGATCCCAATGAGACAGTAAAAACACATTGAAAAACACCGACAAACAGGCCAAAAAAGGGGGTAACCATGCTAGAGAGGCTACTTTCTCACAACATGCACACATGCATCCACACACGTCCATACTCTTCTACCACCATGCACCCCACTCTCCCATGCATGCGCTACATACACCCCCATTCACCCAGAGACACACACTCACACATGGACACTGAAACACGCATTCACACACTTACACGCACTCAGGCACACCCATGCAAATGCACACATGCACACGAACACCCCTATTCACATGCACACAAACATTCACATTCAATCACATACATGTGTGCTTTCACATTCCCCCTCTCCCGCCATATATACACACTCATACTACGCCCCCTCCCTTCGCTTCATACTCACACTCACGCACTCACACATGCAGACTCCTCCCCACTCACCTCCGCACTCAAACTACCACACATGCTCTCACACACCCAGACACACAAACACAGACACCCTCCACCCTCCTTGTAGGATGATCACTTACATCCTCCATCGAGGAGGTCATCCGGGAGGGGATGATTCCTGGTGGTTTTGCACTGCCACCACCACCACGCCATCAAGACTCCACCAAGCCGTATTATGGCTCATAATACGTCAGGCACAGTCTTGCTAGAGTGGCGGTGCTGGTGATGCAACTGCCTCTTCAACTTCGTCGGAAATAGGCAGTCACTCAAATGGGAGGAAGTCCACACACAACTCCAAATATGGCAATCAGCATACCGCCAGCCCTGGCAGTTTGCTGGCTACAGCGGCTTCGGTGGTCTCTGAAAAAGACCACCAAAGTCATAATGAGGGCCTAAATGTCTGAGTGAGAAAATGGGTGGTGTGAGTGAGTGAGTGAGTGAGTGAGAGAGAGAGAGAATATGAGATTGAGTGCCTGAGTGTGAATATGAAACTATGAGTACATGTGTAAATGAGGGCTTTGTATAAATGTGGCATAATAATATTGGAGATCTAGAAGTTCGAAATGAAATGCAGAAGAAACAAATTTTTGTGGCACGTTTTGTAGGGCACATTACTGCTTAGTCACTGCGCACTATGTCAAGACATGTGAGCTTATGTCTTATGATACTCCTTTTCAGTGTTGTGCACCTTATGCATGTACCCTGTACTTTATGGCTCCTGAGCATTGCCAGGCTGTAAGTCGCTATGATCTGTGCCTAAAACACTCTCCATCTCCACAGCCTTGGCCTTCAGGAATTAGGTGTGTGCATGGTTGGCCTATTACAAGAGGTGGTGACTTCTGTTACCTGTTCCAGTGCGTTTCTTCCTGTCTTTCAGCTCACACTTTTTCTTATTCTACTGTGTGTGTATTCCCAGAGACACATTGTCAACTATACGCTCACCATTTCACCTGATAGCTCACAACCTGCTGACGGAGTGCACTGGTGCATATCTGTGTGTCATACACCCTCATTCAGATGATGGCCTTCCACCAGACCAATGGAATAAATATTTTGGTAGCCAAACTGAAGATTCTCCCACATTCAAATTGGGTGGGTGGACTTTCATGTTTGCGGTGGATACACCATCTCCGTTGGAGTATACATAACGACAAAGTATAAATGAGGCCCCTAGAAATTTGTGTGCCTGCAATTTTTAAGTGTGTAAGGAACTGAAATTCCACCTGCAGAATTTTATGAAGTTGACAACTTTGCAACTTAGCGATATTTAACCCATTAAGTGCGAGCATCGGCCACAGGCCGACGCCCACACTATCTCCCTGGTGCGGGTCACGACCAGTGGTCGACACCATGGAGGGGATTAAAAAATCCTCGAGTGTGTCGCACCCGAGGATTTTATTATTTTTTTAAACCCCAGGAGACACAGAAGATCTTCCGTGTCTCCCCCCAAACCCTGCACCTGCCCCTTTGTGATGTCAGGGTGCCACGAGGCGCGCTGATGTCACTGTTTTGTTTTCCCCATCGGGAGACTCTCCCCTTTCAATCACGGCCTTCCTGAAAATAATTCCTGGACTGCGATCGAGAGCCAGGAAACCCTACTAGACACCAAGGATTTCTCTTGGGGGGGGTTGGCTCCCTCACCAAATGGGCTGCCTTTTTTTAATTGAAGGTATGTGTCCCCTGGGGGGGCGATCGGCCCTGAATCCCCCCGACTAAATTAAGAAAAAAAATAAAATTGACAGGTGGTTGCCCGTGGGCAGGGCGACCCCCTGTGGGGCAATAATTTTTTTAGTAGTTGTATGGTTTCCCAGGGGGCCATTATGGCCCACAAGGAAACCATACATCTACAAAAAAAATATATAGATCTATATATACATAGATCTATATATATATGTACATACTTCAACTGACGCATTTCAGCTGTAGCTTTTAGGCAGCAATAAAAAAGTCAAGAAAGTCTTGTGATTATGTTTCTGCTACAAAAGGATCAGACTTTTGTCTGGTGGCAGTTTTCGTGCCATAAAGAAGCACAGAAGGTTTATATGCCTCCTGCAAAGAGCAAATCTGTATTCTATGTAAATAGCTGAGTACATTAGTAAAGTCAGCCATTATCTGCTCAAATGAAATGTGTGTGGAGGGGGCTATGGAGAGATGAAGGTCACTTTTTCTGAGTGGTAGTGAGGGAATCTGAGGAGGAGTACATGGGAGTGGGAACACCAATAATGATTGTTGGACTGGGTGCTAGAGGTGCGAAAGACTGTGACGATTGGTATGTGACAAAGTGTTTTTTGAGTGTCTTGAAAGAACTTGCTGATTGAGGGAAGAAGCGCAGGTAAGGTGACCTCTACTGTTGCATGTACCACACACACACCAGCAATTTTGTGACTGTCTACATAGGCTAATGTTTTAGAGCAACAGTTCAGCCAGTGGCAGAGATGCCATCTCATTGGATGACTGCTGCGCACGCCGTCACTCGGGTTATAGAGGACAGCTCTGACATAGGATCAGAGACTGAGACAGCAGATACTGAGACAGCAACTGAGGGATAGGACAATGGCGTAGACTCTGGGAGTGATCTTCCTGTAATTATGAGGGAGGTGACGAGGACAGTCCTGCTGTCCATTCACAAGCACAGTCTGTGCAACAGGACAATAGCGGGTTAGCCCAACCCAGAGAGCAGGTGAATGCAGCAGCAAGCACAGAGAGAGAGTGCTCTTGTGGGAGCTCCCCAATTTAGTTCAGCCCCAAATTCCACTGCCCAAATCGAATTGTGGAGACATCAAATTATATATCACAAAACAAACTGGTTTTGTAAGGCTGGCACCTGTGTTTTTGGTCCTGGGCTCGGCGGCCATACAGGGAAACATACTAAACCCAGACATTTCTGGAAACTAGACATCCACGGGAGTCCACAGAGGTGTGACTTGTGTGGATTCCCCACTATTTTCTTACCCAGAATACCCTGCAAAGTTGAAATGTTGAATAAAAACTCTATTTTTTCTTGCATTTCTATCTCACAAACTACAGTAATATGCTGGGATCCACACAATTCCTACCATCCAGGGATTCCTCACCTGTCCTGATAAAAAGACTACTCCACTTGAGTGCCTGTACCAAGTGCCTGCGTCAGGAATGGATCACCCCAGGGTGAGATCTATTCCTGTTGTGGGCACTAGGCCTACCCACACAAGTGAGGTACCATTTGTATCGAGAGACTTGGGGAAATGCTGGGTGGAAGGAAATTTGTGGCTCCTCTCAGATTCCAGAACTTTCTATCACTGAAATGTGAGGAAAAGGTGTTTTTTTTTGCCAAATTTTGAGGTTTGCAAAGGGTTTTGGGTAACAGAACCTGGTGAGAGCCCCACAAGTCAACCCATATTGTATTCCTCTAGGTGTCTTAATTTCAGAAATGTACAGGTTTGGTAGGTTTCCCTAGGTGCCGGCTGAGCTAAATGCCAAAATCCATAGCTAGGCACTTTGCAAAAAACATGTCTGTTTTCTTTGAGAAAATGTAATGTGTCCATGTTGTGTTTTGGGGCATTTCCTGTTGCGGGCGCTAGGCCTAACCACACAAGTGAGGTACCATTTTTATCAGGAGACTTGGGGGAATGCTGGGTGGAAAGAAAATGTGTGGCTTCTCACAGATTCCCAAACTTTCTGTCACCGAAATGTGAGGAAAAAGTGTTTTTCTGGCCACATTTTGAGGTTTGCAAAGGATTCTGGGTAACAGAACCTGGTGGGAGCCCCACAAGTCAACCCATTCTGGATTTTCCTAAGTGTCTACTTTTCAAAAATGTATAGGTTTTCTAGGTTTCCCTAGGTGCAGGCTGATATAGAGGCCAAAATCTACAGCTAGGCACTTTGCAAAAAACACGTCAGATTTCAATGTAAAAATGTGACGTGTCCATGTTGCGTTTCCTGTTGCGAGCATTAGGCCTCTCCACGCAAGTGATGTACCATTTTTATTGGGAGACTTAGAGGAACACAGAATAGGAAAACAAGTGTTATTGCCCTTTGTCTTTCGCTAACTTTTTTCCTTCCAAATGTAAGACAGTGTGTAAAAAAGACGTCTATTTGAGAAATGCCCTGTAATTCACATGCTAGCATGGGCACCCTGGAATTTAGAGATGTGCAAACAACCACTGCTTCTCAACACCTTATCCTATGCCCATTTTGGAAATACAAAGGTTTTCTTGATACCTATTTTTCACTCTTTATATTTCAGTAAATGAATTGCTGTATACCCAGTATTGAATGGAAACCCATTGCAAGGTGCATCTCATTTATTAGCTCTGGGTACCTAGGGATCTTGATGAACCTACAAGCCCTATATTTCCCCATAACCAGAAGAGTCCAGCAGACGTAACAGTATATTGCTTTAAAAAATCTGACATTGCAGAAAAAAGTTACAGATTAAAATGTGGAGAAAAATGGCAGTTTTTTCAGCTCTATTTCAATATTTTTTTATTTCAGCTGGTATTTTCTGTAGGAAAACCTTGTAGGATCTACACAAATGACCACTGGCTGAATTCAGAATTTTGTCTACTTTTAAGAAATGCTTAGCCTTCCAGAATCCAGCATTGGTTTCACACCCTTTCTTGTCACTAACTGGAAGGAGGCTGCAAGCACAAAAAATAGTAAAAATGGGGTATGTCCCATTAAAATGCCAAAATTGTGTTGAAAAATGAGTTTTTCGGATTCAAGTCTGCCGGTTCCTGAAAGCTGGGAAGATGGTGATTTTAGCACTGCAAATCCTTTATTGATGCCATTTTCAGCAGCCCTTTTTTCCCATAAAAAAAAAAACACATTTCCAGTTCTCCTCCAGGGGAACCCACAAACTCTGGGTACCTTTAGAATCCCTAGGATGTTGGAAATAAAGGACACAAACTTGGTGTGGATCAATCAATCAAAAAAATGTATAGAGCGCGCTACTCACCCCCTAGGGTCTCAAGGCACATAGGTGGGGGGGGTGGAAGAGGGGGGATACTGTTCGAACAACCATGTCTTCAGTTTTTTTCTGTAGAGCAGGGGATCTTGGGTCTTTCGGAGGTTTGGTGGGGTGGGAGTTCCAGGCCATGGGGGCTAGGTAGGAGAAGGATCTGCCTCCTGTGGTGGTGCATTTGATGTGGGGGACTGTGGCGGGTGCGAGGTCGGCAGATCGGAGGTGGCGGATGGGAGTGTGGAAGTTAATTCTATGGTTAAGGTAGGTTGGGCCGTTGTTGTGGAGGGATTTGTGCGCATGGATGAGGATTTTGAAGGAGATCCTCTTGTCGATGGGGAGCCAGTGAAGGGATCTGAGGTGTGGTGAGATGTGTTCATGGTGAGGGAGATCCAGGATGAGGCGTGCAGCTGTGTTCTGGATTTTCTGGAGTTTTTCGTTTGAGTTTAGTGTGATGCCGGCGTTATCGTAGTCTAGCCTGCTGCTGATGAGTGCGTGGGTGACAGTCTTTCTGGTCTTTAAGGGAAACAAAGCTTGGGGGCGATGGTGGGGCTGGCTTTGTTGTAGATGCGGTGGGGGCAGGGGTCGGTGATGGATCCGGAGTGGATGGAGTTCATCGTTGTTTCGGTTTCTTCAGCGGTTGTAAGGGCCCAGGTGGTAAGTAGGCTGGGGAGGTGTAAGGGGGATCTGTGTTGGGTCAGTGGGGGGTATGTGCGGTGTGTGTATGTGTTGTGAAGCTATTGTGTATGTCTAGGATTTTGCGGTGGTAGTGGTTTGAGAGGGAGTCGCATAGGAGTTGTGTGTGTGGGGGGTCTTTGTTGCTGGCTTTGGGTTTGGAGAGCTCTTTGATGATGGTAAAGAGTTCTTTGCTGTTGTGGGAGTTGCTATCTATGTGTTCCTTGGAGTATGCTCTTTTAGTGGTGCGTATGACGTGGTGGTGAGTGCGAATGGTTGTTTTGAGGGTGGAGAAGTTAGTGATTGAGTGATCCTGTCGCCAGGCTTTCTCAGCTTTGCAGCATTTGCGTTTGGAGTTGTGGAGTTCAGTGGTGAACCATGGGGCGTTCTTGATGTTGCGAGTGGTGATGTTTTTTTCTGAGGGGGGCGAGTGTGTCTTCGCAGGTGGTGATGCAACTTGTGAGGTCGTGGGCAGCAGTGTTGGGGTCGTTGGTGTGGGCGGGAGGGTTCTGTGCCAGTTGGGAGTTCAGGTGTTCTGAGAGGATCTTGTCCCACAAGTGGTAGGGCATGGTGTGTTGTTGGTGGTGTGAGGGGGGTTTGGCGTAGAAGAAGTGGATGCAGTGGTGGTCGGTCCAGTGGAGTTTGGTGGTATGGGTGTAGGTAATGTGCTGGCTTGAAGTGAAGATTGCGTCTAGTGTGTGTCCTGCTGAGTGAGTGAGTGGGTGGGTGCTGTGACCAGTTGTTTAAGTCTGAGGTTGGTGAGGTTGTCTAGGAGAGAAGAGGTGTTGTGGTCTTGGGGGTTCTCCAGGTGAAAGTTGAAATCACTGAGGAGGATGTAATCTGTGGAGATGAGTGTGCGAGGGCTGATGGTGTTGGCGATGGTGTCACAGAAGAGGGGGCGTGGTCCTGGGGGTCTGTATATAAGTGTTCCTCCGAGGGTGGTGTTATTGTTTATGTGGATTAGGAAGTGCATGTGTTCTACGCTGTCGAGGATGTCGTGTGTGTTGGTGGTGACCTCAATGGTGTCTTTGTGCAGGATGGTGATGCCTCCTCCTGGTTTGTTTAGGCGGTCTTTGCGTTGGAGTTTGTATCCGTCAGGGGTGGCTGTGGCTATGTCATGCTCAGATGAGTGGTTTGTCCAAGTTTCTGTGAGGAAGACGATGTCAGGTGAGTGTGATGTGATGAGGTCCCAGAGTTCTATGGCATGTTTGTGTAGGGATCGGGTGTTGAGGAGTAGGCAGTTGAGATGGTTGTGGGGGGTGCTGTTATTGTGTTGTGTGATGGTGTTGGTGTGGGTGCCTGTGGTGTTGTTGTGGGTTTTGGAGCTGTTGTAGTGGAGTGTGTTGGGGTTGTAGGGTTTCTTGAGGTGGGGCCTGTTGGGGTGTGTGAGGTTTGTGGGTGAGTCTGTTGTGTTGTGGTTGTGATGTTTGGTGTGGGGGTGCCTGGGGTGGTGTGTGGCGTATGAGTGTTGGAGGTGTGAGAGGTGGAGCAGGAAAAACAGTAGGCGTAACAGGTGAAGGGTCCTTATGTGTGTGTGGGGTTGGTTTGGGTGCATGCGGGGCATGTTCCTGGGTTGAGGGAGTAGAGTGTGTTTGTGGAAGAGTGTTGTCTGGGGGGTCTCCGCAGGCGGGGCCAGGAGGACTGGCGCTAGGCGCGGTCCGGGCACGGATGGCGCAGACGGGCTTGCCTCTGGTGTGCCTCCAGCACGCCAGCGGCGTGTCCATGCAGCAGCTGCCATTAAGAGGGTGGGGTAGGAGGGTGGGGCAGCTGGGAAGAGGGAGGAGGGAGGAGTGAGGGAGGGCCAATGGGTGTGTGCGTGGGGCGGGCCACAGGGGAGGCAGCGGCAGGGAAAGCGGAGACCGGCTGGAGCCGAAGAAAGTAGAAAATGGGCAGGGAGAGAGAGAGGGAGCGGAGCGAGCGCTGAGAGCGGGTGGCTGAATGCAGAGTGCAAAAAGCAGTGAACTACAGAAAAACTACGTACACAGCAACTAAAGAGTGCAGAAATAGAAAAATACGGCACAAATACGTACACTGCAACTAGAGAGTGCAGAAATGGAAAAACACGGCACAAATACGTACATGGCACTTAAGGAGTGCAGAAATGGAAAAGCACGGCACAAATACATACACGGCAATTCAGAAGTGCAGAAATGGAATAGCACGGCACAAATACGTACATGGCAGTTAAGGAGTGCAGAAATGGAATAGCATGGCACAAATACGTGTACGGCAACTAGAGATTGCAGAAATGGAAAAACATGGCACAAATACATACACAGCAATTAAAGAGTGCAGAAATGGAATAACAAAGCACCAATACGTACATGGCAACCACAAAAGTATAGAAATAGAAAACACAAAGGGTTACTTGCACAGTAACTGGAGAAGCCTACCACTAGGCACCAGGGATGAGGTGCAGGCGGGTGCCTGGGGGTGGAGGAGGGCCTCGAACTGCTGTCCAAGCATCAGTTGGAAGTATCAGGGGCACGGGGGCAGGCTGGTGGCGGCAAGTGGACTCTTGGCCAGAACCAGGTCAGAGAGTCACACGGGGCTCCGCGCAGCAGCTGCCATTAAGAGGGTGGGGTGGGAGGGTGAGGCAGCTGGGAGGGAGGGCCAATGGGTGTGTGTGGGGGTGGGGCCGCACGGGAGGCAGCAGCAGGGAAAGCAGAGACTGGCCGGAGCCAGAGAAAGTAGAAAATGGGCGGGGAGAGAGAGAGGGAGCGGAGGGAGCGCTGAGAGCGGGGGCAAGGTGGCAGAATGCAGAGTGCAAAAAGCAGCGAACAACAGAAAAACTATGTACACGGCAACTAAAGAGTGCAGAAATGAAAAAACACGGCACAAATACGTACACGGCAATTAAGGAGTGCAGAAATGGAATAGCATGGCACAAATACGTACACGGCAATTAAGGAGTGCAGAAATGGAATAGCACAGCACAAATACGTATACGGCAACTAGAGAGTGCAGAAATGGAAAAACACGGCACAAATACGTACACAGCAATTAAAGAGTGCAGAAATGGAATAACATGGCACAAATATGTACACGGCAACCACAAAAGTATAGAAATAAAAAACACAAAGGGTTACTTGCACGGAACCAGAGCTGTCTACCACTAGGCACCAGGGATGAGGTGCAGGCGGGTGCCTGCGGGTGGACGAAGGCCTCGAACTGCTGTCCAGGTGGCAGTTGGAAGGATCAGGGGCATGGGGGCAGGCTGGTGGAGCCAAGTGGACTCCTGGCCAGAACCAGGTCAGGGAGTCACACCCTTATGTGGACAAAATGTTATAAAGGCCTAAGCGTTAACCACCCCAAATAGCCAAAAAAGGGCTCAGCACGGGGGGGGGGGGGAAAGGCCCAGGAGAAAAGAGGTTAACAGTATGTCAACTTTAAATTACTGACCCTGCTGAATGAATGTCTGGTAAAGTACAGGTTGGGGAAAAGTCTTTAGATGAAAATAGGTTTTGAAGTGTGTGTTATCACCTAAACCTGTTTTGGGAGGAGTCTCCCAAAACATTGGGATAGTTTTTTTTTTTTAAATTAGCCCAATCGTTTTTTTTTAAATCACAGTACCAGCTAGGGCCTAGCACAACAAGAAAATCTCTTACCATTGATTCAGCATGCACCACTGCAGAAACAAGTTTGAGCAGAAAGAGGTAAACTTACGCAAGGAGATGCAATCCGAGAGCACAATTCGGCCTACAGTTTTACTAAAAATATACTACAAAACCCTATTTTTGGTATGATGGAGCTTATGGCATATGTACTTAAGCATGCCCTATTTTCCATTCCTAAAAATTGTGACTACATCATCCGTACTTCACCTAATGCAAGCAAAGAAAAATATTAGCCCTCACAATGTGTCTCAAAATGTTTTAAGTTATTCACCATCATCATAAATCTTTATTTGGTTCTACAGTTCAAAACCGTAAAAGCAAACACAGAACATGGGTTACCATCAAATGGCATCCTTAATATTACAGCTACCACTCCCAACATACAAAATAGAAGCAAATGCAATCTATCAGGTGATAACTACTGATAGATTCAAACATATTCACCCTCGGCGTCAATGGGTATTATTAAAACCTAACCACAACTGTGTAAAAATGGGCAAAACATGATTAAGTGCACAAAGGCATATTTACAAGCCCCTAGTGCTGCCTTAGCTCATTTCTTTTAGCGGTAAGGATGGCGCTAATCAGCCCACCACCTTGCTCCATATATACAAAGTGGCACAAAAAACACAAACGTAAAAAAATGCGAAGGATGTTATGTTAATAGTTTTGTAAAATGCCTGGTTACTCCAAACCGGGGTGTCCCCAGGCTATGAGGTTCCCCCTCACATACCAGTCATTCCCAACATTATGACTCTATTGGGCGGGAATTTGAACGACCGATCTCCTAAGTCTTAATTCTGGGCACTGCCATCACTACAAACAGTGCTGCATCAGTTGATCAATGATTTCATTTCAGACTGTGTTCCTACAGGATCGACAGAAGATATTGAGGACTTTCCCTCTAGAGAATTTTAAAGCAGGAGTGCTGGGCTTTAAAAGCCACTCTTTTTTTAACTGGAAGCCAGTGAAGCTTCACTAAAGCTTGACCCACGGAAGAGAACTTCGTGATGTTGAGCAGCAGGTGAGCGGATGCATTCTGTATCCTCTGAAGTTTTTTGTTTCCTGCTGCTTGTGGAGCCTAGGTACAGAATGTTACATTAGTCTATCCGAGATCGAATAAGGGCTTGGACCACCGTTTTCCTCGCCCCTTCAGGAAGTAAACCAATGATCTTCCTGAATAATTTCAAGGTGTGGAAGGAAAAGCTAGACTGGAAAAATGTTTATCAAACATGAGGTTCTGATCAAACCACACTCTCAGATTTTTCACAACTGGCTTGGGAACAGGAACTGATCCTAGTCTATATGCCCACCAGGCCTAAGACCAGATAGTCGGCTGTTTCCCCACCACCACCAGAACCTCAGTTTTTCCCGCATTCAACTACTGTTCCTCCACCTTGCCAGTTCTGAAAGACAGGATTGAAACTGAGCAGCACAGGAACCATGATCTTGCATAAGGGGGATATTTAGCAGAGTGTCATCAGCATAAGGCACAATCTCAAAACCATGATGTTCTATCACCTCCGCTAGTGGTCGAATGTAGAGATTAGTGTTGGGCTAAGGGCAGATGCCTGTGGCACCCAGTGCTGCAGAGAACAGGTCTTAGAAGTGAATTGTTGGTGAGTGGCTTGAAAAGTGCGGCTCATTAGGAAGGAGGCCAGCCAACTCAGCACTGGTCCACCTATCCCACAGGACCATATTCTCCCCAGTAACAGACCATGTGAGACGTGTTAAATGCAGCAGTTAATTCAAGAACAATCAGCACTGCGGTGTTGCCTGATCTTGTGGAGACACATGTTCATAACCCCAGGGTGCTACATTGTTCCAACCTAGCTGGGCTTTTGGAATTGACCGAGACAAATATATTAAATTCAACTTAAAGCATGTCAATAAACTTCGGTGTCTAGAATAAGGTACCAAGAGAAGATAGGGCTTAGCATAAAGTGCTGTTTTCAGAGGTAAGCAGGTTCTTACCAATGGCTTAGAAACGTTTTGACCTTCACTTTCGGCCCTGCTCCTGGTAAAAAAACGTTACCCTGGTCCATGCTATATTAGTTATTAATTTATTCTGTTCATATGGAGTAAGGAAATTCACCAGACTTGATTTCATTTTATTCATTTATATAATATGGGCCTGCTGTTTGAAGCGTCAGAGATTTGCAAATCAGCCACAAACCAGCTTACAACAGCAACAGATCATATTGTGATGCAGAAAATAAACGGAGATAGATTTTCCAACAAAGTCTACAAATAGCAATAGGTACCTGTGAATCTCAGAATATGAATTCAAATTTGTGCTGCATTTATTTCCAAACGGTCAATAGATGCAAAAGAGAAACCCCTATGTGGAACCATCTAAAGAATTCCTAGCTTTACTGCTGTCCTTAACGTGCACACACATTACTTTCCCTAGATTGGCAGTTAAATTGCAGGCAAAGATGTGAAATTGTATGTGATTTCTAAGTTTCTCGGTACAGTAGACTGCGTGGATGGCACATGTTTTGACATCTCCCACCTCAGAAAAAAGCACATATACAGTAACAGAAAGATCCACAACTGCCTCAACAGGCAGTCAGATAGTAAAATTCAGTTTGTTTAGACCATGGTCCATTAAACTGAGTAAACATATAAACGAATTGTGCAATCTGTATTATTGAAAAATATGCTGTAAAGACAATTATAAAAAGTAGGTAAGGATGGATAATGACTACCTAAAAACTTGCCACTGAGCCTAAAAATATTCCTACTTTACAGATTTCATCTAGATAATGCATGTAAATTAAAAGTTACCTGGAATTAGATTTTATTTCCATAATTAAAATGGGCTTTAAAATTCTTCTTCTTAACTTCCATAAGAAAAAAGAGTAACAGAATGTGAACAGTGATATATTTTGTACAAATGTACATTTCGCTTTATTTCTTTGAACTGCACTAACCAACTAAGGTCAAGAACAAAATGTGCTCAAACCGATCTTAAATATTGATAGCCGAGTCTCCTCTTTGAATTGGGCTGATAATCGAGATGCGGATAAAAAGACTCGTTGTGCTATGACGCTCTTAAAACAAGGCTGAAGTTTTCAAACCTAAATAAATTATGTATCTTTTTCTAAAAAACGAGCTTTATCAGAAGCTGCAGCTCAGATTCTGACTTAGTGACAAATTGGGAGAAATAACATTTATACAATTAGAAGCAACAAGATTTATAGCAAGAAAACTGCTATAAGAAATGTAATTTCATGAGCCCATCTAAAATCACATATTACAATCTCCTCTCTGCAAAGAGAAGCAATTTTACCCTTGGATGAATTTCCCAGCCCAACCCTAAAAGCAAAGTATAAATTCAAGCTAAAAACGTCCAAGCAGCTAGATCTGTTTAAACTCTTGTGGCCTGGAACAATAAAGCCTTTACATTGTGCTGGGTGCACTCTCATTACAGAAGCATTGTCCCAATTATACTTGGATATCTACTTTTACCTGCTACTACTTACTATTCTAATAATATCGGTTCCTCAACATGGATCTTTATTTGAGGTGGCTGTTAGGTATTAATAAGCTGCAACAAAACATTTATAAGCTCCAAATGTAATTATAGTCTTTATTCTTTGAAGTCAACAAAGAGAGTTTTATGGAATTTTAATATATTTATTGTAAGGCTCAATAGGAAAAAATATTTAATAATCAATAAAGTCATACAAAACACACATGGTGTGTCTTGAATCTGTCCCTATCCTGCTTGTCCCTACTTCACAGGATGAAAAAACATTTATAGAAGCAAACTCTCATAGTTATTTCAGACTGGGAACATTTCACAATTAGGTTAAAAAGTATTCTCTTTCCTGTTCTAACACAGTTTCCCACCTCCATCAGCTCCAAGTGCTTACTGCTATCATTCTACTCTGTAACACTTTATCAAGTGTTCTCTGTTTCAGTACAATGCTGAAGTCTGCTCTGCAGTGGAATGAGTAACTGTCTCACACTCAAGTAACCGAAGATCCACGTGCCTTCTGGGGTGAAGGTGGTTGTTAGTATTGGCATCTCAGTGGTCCCTGAACATTAGCTTTGGGGTCTCTTCTCTCCTCTTTCCCTCAGACACCTTTTTATACTTTCAGTTGTAACAATTTTTAACATTTGTAACATTTTCTTGAAAGATAGCAGATTCATACAATTAGAGTTCTTGGAAAACGGAAGGATTGGTTACACACATCTCCTTTCCCACACGCTCTTTTAGTCCGCAAGAAAAATATTACATACATAATTAGAATTTCTGACACCCATTCCCATCTCTTCATAATGCTAGGTCATTCATACAAAACATTTGTTGTTTTCTACGCACGTCCGCGCATTCCAAAGCAGGTTAGGAAGTGAAAATGATATAATTAATACTAGTTTCATTGTTTAAGACAATGTTGCCTCTTATAAGTCAAAGAAAGGTTATGAACGAAACATTTAACTTCAGGAATTTGACAGCCTAACATGTTTTGTGATTCAAGCTGCAAGGGTTATGTAAAGTTCAGAGCATGCTTTAAAATAGTAAAAGGACTGGCAGTTTTTAGTTTAATGATTCTTTTAGTCCTGAGAAATAATGATTAGGTTTTAACTTTTCTTTTGGGAGCCTCAACAGTCCCCCCATTATGGTTTGGAACCATCATGAACCACTTTTTTTAAATTCTCAATATCATCAAATTCTTGCTTCTTTTGTTTCGATATTTCTTTCCCTTTTTTGTATTTTTCTTCATTCATGCTTTTACTCACTTCTATGTCCCTTTTCATTCTTTTATTCATCTTGTTTTCCTTTTTTTCAGAATTAGCATTTTTACTACTCTATATATTCAATATGTAGCTAATATACATGATAATATTACCACAAAAGGAACCAATATAGCAATGAGGAGTCCTCCTCCTACTTCAATCATCCAGGTTCCTACTTTTGCAAGCCCCTTGGAAATGTTTTTAGCTATAGTATAAGTTTCCAAAGGGTTAACTCTAGCTTTGAATTAGTTATGTAATGAGCATACACTACTATCTTCTTACTCTCGTCAAGTACATAACTGCAGCAGTTTTCAAGCCTCCACATCTTACAAACTTTGTCCTTTTCAGCTAAAAAATGTCTAATGCATAGCGATTTTGTAAAACCATTGATCTTACAAAACTAAGCTCTGTGTTTTCTAACAACATGGCTCAAGATGTGCTCATTTCTAATCTTTCGACTACTGTGGATAATCGTCTTATCTTTTCATCATTCAACACTACACCTACAACTGGAAAATTTGGTCCAAATGTGTCTCCCACCATTTGTGTTCCTTCATTCACACTTTGTGTATACCTTTTGTGTGCTGGTGTCATCTTTAGTGCATCTAAAGAATCTGCATGATTCATCTTTGGAAGTATTAATACTAAATAGCATATTCCCTCCCAAGATACATGCAGCCTAAAGTATGCTTATCCTCCACAAATGAAATACACTTCTGGTATAGTCGTGGCATCTTCTTGTAAAATTTGTCATTCACCATCTGATAATTTAATTGTGTTAATAATAACTATTACCCACTGGTATTTTCTTTTCAGTTAGTCATCTTTTAAATACACATATTTTCCCTTTCGATCTTTCATCTAGTCTTAACTTTAGTACTGCTACCTTTTTTCTGAACTTCCTCTCTCTTTCAAACATTCTTTTGCACATCCTCTTTATTATTTTCAGCCCCTGTTAGTCTCTCATTCCTTTCTTCTAAAGTCTGTATAAAGACTTCTTCTTGCTCATTCTACATGTTAAATTCCTCTCATGTGCCTCAACCATGTTTCCGGGAAAAAATGGTCTAAAATAATGCCAAGTTTTCTCCATTTGTCTATCTTTTGGGTGTAGACTCATGTCCTTCATTAATGGAACTTTTGAAAGCACGATTTAAAAGTTTAAAATATAATATTCAAAATGTTGCAATCTATATACTAGGCTGAATTGCTTTCATTAAACTAAGAGGACACAATGCCAAAAGAATTCAGCACTCTTAGTCTGAATAGTGAATTTATTAAGGCACTTCACAAATATCAAATAAGGACCAAACAATGACATGAGAATGGGCATATAATTCAAGTGCAATAGACATGTGTATATACAAAGATAAATGCATATATCTAGTAGTCAAGACTTAAAAGGAAATGTGCAGTACATCAACAGAGCATGTATACATGAGCTAAATAATCAAGATTTAAAATATTTCACTGAATGAGTCTAAGTCTTCATCCTCGCCAGCGCCAAGAGCCCTCAGATCAGTTAGGCCGGAGACCTGATCTGAATCCCAAGTAGATCCTGGGTAATGTGTCCATTTCACAGGCGAGCTCCTGTCTGAGAACCCAGAATCCCTGTATTTTATACCTATAACACCTCAAGGAAAGAGTTCTAGAACCCTCTCCCCTCTGTTATGAAACTAGGCGCTGGCTGCACTTCATCTGCATTGAAAACACCCATAGAAGCTGGGCAGACTCCCATGTTTGTTCTGAGACCAGTTTGTACATTCCTCTGGTAAAAACAGCCTCAGACTTGTGAGCCTGGATCCCAAGTAGATCCTGGGCAACGCGTCCATTCCACAGGCGAGCTCCTGTCTGAGCGCCAAGCCTCCCTATATTTTGTTACCTTAAAAAACCTCAAAAAGAGAGTTGTAGAAACCCCTCCTCTCTATTATGAAACTGAATGCTGGCTGTACTTCGCTTACATCGAAAACACCCATAGAAGCTAGTCAGACTCCCATGTTTGTTCTGAGACAGATTCATACATCCCTCTGTTAAAAACAGTCTCAGCCTTGTGAACTCTTATCGAGTCGTATTGACATGTGAAGAGAAAAACAACTTCTGTGAGGGAAAACACCTGCGCTGCCCTGCAAATGCCACAGGACACAAAATAGAATCACTGAAACAAAATGGAGTCGATGGTCAAAAGATGTCAAATCTACATAGCATCACATAGACTAAGCAATGTACTACAAGATGTAGCATAAGTGAGTGGTATATGATGATATGAAACTTGTTCATCAGCTGAAGATGGCATCTGTGTGCAGACAAAACAGTCTTTAACATCTAAACCCTTAGTGTATACTAACCGAAAATAAACATTAATTGTACATTCTTCATCCATATAGTTTACATACAATATTTTCAGCTTGACCTCATTGTGTATTGTCTGAAATGTTGCATTTTGAAAGTGTAACACTGTTCTATCAGTTTCTGGTGCAAAATCAATTACTAAATTTATTGCTATTTCTATCAACATTATCAAGATAAACAAAGTTCCCAAAAACATTTTAACTCTACTTCTAGTTAAAATACACATGTTGTCTCTACAACCAGATCTACTACCAATTAATTTATTGGTGACAGCAATTTAACTTTTCTTCTTTTGGATGTATCAATATTTTCTTCATTTCAGTTAGTCAATTGTTAAACTTTCTTAATATGTTTGTTAATATAATCTTCGTTAGACAGTCCTTAATCCTAC
Source organism: Pleurodeles waltl (assembly GCF_031143425.1). Classification (NCBI taxonomy): domain Eukaryota; kingdom Metazoa; phylum Chordata; class Amphibia; order Caudata; family Salamandridae; genus Pleurodeles; species Pleurodeles waltl. The sequence continues at coordinate 1,224,497,883 of NC_090444.1, forward strand.
TATGTGTTCTTCTTAATTGTCATTTTTAAGTTTGTTCTTCTTAATCTCTGATCTAGATAATCATCTTATTATTCTTTGTTTTCACAGTTCATTTAGGCCCTCATTCTGACCTTGGCGGGCGGCGGAGGCCGCCCGCCAAAGTCCCGCCGTCAGGTTACCGTTCCGCGGTCGAAAGACCGCGGCGGTAATTCTGACTTTCCCGCTGGGCTGGCGGGCGGTCGCCTTCAGACCGCCCGCCAGCCCAGCGGGAAAGAGGCTTCCACGGTGAAGCCGGCTCGGAATCGAGCCGGCGGAGTGGAAGCTGTGCGACGGGTGCAGTTGCACCCGTCGCGTATTTCACTGTCTGCGCAGCAGACAGTGAAATACATGTAGGGGCCCTCTTACGGGGGCCCCTGCAATGCCCATGCCAGTGGCATGGGCACTGCAGGGGCCCCCAGGGGCCCCGCGACCCCCCCCTACCGCCATCCGGATCCCGGCGGTCGGACCGCCGGGATCTGGATGGCGGTAGGGGGGGTCGGAATCCCCGCGGCGGTGCAGCAAGCTGCGCCGCCGTGGAGGATTCAATGGGGCGGCGGTACACTGGCGGGAGCCCGCCAGTGGTGCCGGTCCGACCGCGGCTTTACCGCCGCGGTCGGAATCCCCATTGGAGCACCGCCGGCCTGTCGGCGGTGCTCCCGCGGTCCTCCGCCCTGGCGGTCTTTGACCGCCAGGGTCAGAATGAGGCCCTTAATGTCTTTCCAATGTTTTTCTTTTCAAAGAGGTTCTGGCGGTTCTTTGCTCCAGTCAAGTATATCTAAGATAGGTAGGTCTAATATCTTACTCCAATAGCATATGCATTTAGGTTATATATATCTCCAACAAGGTACTCAAGTTCTTTTTGAATTTCTAAGCGTGTTCAGTTATCCTTCATTTTCACTGGCTCCACTTGATTCTTCCTTTTCCTTGATTGCCTTTAATAGAATTAATTTGTCAAGCACACTCAATTTTTGTTTCTTTCTAACACTTCTACTCCAAGTCTCATTTATTATTCTTTAATTGTTGTTTGTTCCAGAACCTGTACCCTCTCCTTAGATTCATTTTGTTTTGTTGTTTCTGTGTTTCGTCTTTGACATTGTTATCCCACAATTATGGTCAATGCTTCATTATCTTCACAACTCTGCAAGATGGCTGGAAATTGAACAACTTTACCTCTTAGGGTTTCTTCACCCCAATTTTCTCCTTGCTTGTTCTGATCACTTTTGTCTTCTCTTACAGTGCTTGGTGGTACTCCTCCAAACCTTTAGGATTTATTTCTTCATGTGGATTCCTCACTCTCTGGGTATGGGGTGAAGGAGCCCATTTTGGAATTCAAACACACATTACTGCAGTGTTTGTGATCAGAATCACCTGGCAGGGGTCTTTCTAACAAGGCTCTACACAGGACTTCATCACATGCATCTTAATATAAATCCAATCGCCAGGGCTTAAGCTGTGACACTGATCTTGACTTGGGTTTTCAGTTATAGCATCAACCTGTTGAGGCACAGAACGCATCACATCAGCTGGACCTTTGCGGTAATTGAGTACCATGTCATCTGTTATGTTCACAAGAACATTTACTGGAACTGCAGGTAACCTCATGGCCCTTCCCATCAACACATCGTGGGTGACATCCCAGTTCTTCAATCAAGTGTGTTCATACACTCATTGGATGCGAGGGTAAAGCACCTGGACATTTCAATTATGTTGACATGCAGATCTTTGCTAATCTCCATTTGATAGTACATTCATTTGCTCAACAATTCCAGAAGCTTCAGGTTGATAACTGCAGTGAAGTTTTTGATCAATTCTCAATGCTGCCACAATATTTTCATAACCTTACTAATGAAGTAAGTACCTCGATCTGATTCCAGAGATCCAGGCATACCGTACCTAGGTTTCAGTTCTCTCAACCGCAACTTTGGTGCTGTGAGAATGTCATTAACTTATTCTGCATCCTGTTGAAGTGACCTACTGATCTGCCTACATGATTCAAGGTTGCCTGTGTTCTTTCCCCAACATTCATTTTTGGCACTCAACACACCTACTGCAATTTTCTTCTGCTTGTGTTCTGAATTTTGGATTATACTAACACTGTTTGAAGGTTATGATCATGAGTTTCTGTGAAAATGTGCCTGCCCATGTAGGTATTGTGTCATTGGAATAAGTAAACTGTCTGATAATGTTGGTCGTCAATCCATTGGAACCCTATACATTGTTGTGATCAATTCCACCAACCCTTCTTATCCAACCTTGCTTTTCATGAATTTGGGCATTATCTTGTATACTCAATTTTCTGCTGTTTGCAAAATCATGGCAAGAAGACTTCCCTCCTGATTTCCAGTCATTTATGTACAATTGCAAGTGCATGACATAGTTGTACAATAGAGTGCCCCATCACCGGCATACCTATTTCTGATTGTGACACAGCTACAGTTGCTCCTATGTGCCGCACATTTGACAACAGTCACCTCTGTTGGTTCCTGTAAGGCTTCAAATGGCTCTTTTATTTATTGTCCATTTCTAATGGGTGTGCCTGCCTAGGTCATAAAACCTTGTGGTTATGTTATTTTTCTTTGTAAACCTATTTGAGTCATATCCATTATTACTAAATAATCCAGGTAAAGAAGACACGGAACATGGAAACCACATATCCTGGGAATGAAAGACTTTGTTTTTACCAGCACAGATAGGAAGTCCACTTTGAAGACAGCAAATTAATTTGTTGCTAGAACACTGGCAGTTTGATTGAGATTTTTCTTAGTAGAGAGCCCTTGATATCAATCTCTGCTCTAGCCCAGTTTCACCCTATGGGGCTCATTTACAGTAACAGGTAGACTACTTAACATACATTTCCTATGATATGTCCCTATTAATTCAATAAAAGGCAGCACAGAAGTCAGCGAAGCAGCAAAAGCTTGCTAGCTCTATTGACATCCATGTTAGGAATCATAAACTAAAGCAAACATCTAGGGTGGAATGACCTTCTTCAAATCCACCTTGTTCCATAGGAATTACATTTTGAGCCTTGGTCCATTCCTTCAAAGTTTTGATTATAATCTTGGCAAGCAGTTTTGCCTCCACACAACATACTTTTTTGTTAGTGGTTTGTTAGTGGAGGTGATTTGGGGTCCACCACAAGTGATAAGGTCATTATCTTGTTGGGTTCAATTAAATAATTCCACTATTGAAGTTAGAGAAAATGTGCAAAGCATTACAAATGCTAAAAGTGAAAAACTCAACACAATATAAATACCATTTAGAAAAATATAGTATAATTTAAAAAACAGAATGACAACAAAATGACAAAAGTCCATTGGAAGGGACCAGAGAAATGGATTTTACATTCAAATCTTTTTATTAGCAATTTGAATTGCACATGACAAATAAGAGAAAGCAAACAACAAGATGGCTCAATGCCTATGCAGTTACTTAAGCCAAACAACAGAATAAAAGTCCCCTGCCTTCCACCCAAGAGTATACATGATGATAGCTACACCAGGTAGTACATAACCAGACCTCAATGATCTTTCCCCAGGCCACCCCTGTGATCTGCGGAGGATCATCTACAACTGTCAGGCAGAAGAGTCTCAAGTATTAAGGGCACATCAGTTCCCTGAATTACCCAGTGAGTATGGACAAATGTGGGTGCCAGACAACAGGCATCACTGCAAGTACTGTTCAAAAATAGATGTTCATCAGAAGTCTTCATGAGCAGCCATTTTTCATAATGCATGAGGGTCCGCTGTTCTTCAGTACGCATCACTGGGTGCATCACCCAGTGTCGGATTTGCAGACAGAGCATCCTCTCTGACTCAGGGAAATCATAATCATCCCTCAGTTGCTCAAAGGGTAATGGATCCTCTTCATTGAATACGATTCGAAGAGAGCTACAACCGGTGCTCATCCAGTGGTGAAATGCACTCGGATCTAGGCCCAGTTTAAAAGCTGTGTTACCCACTAAGGAGAGGTGAATGTGGTGAGGCCCCTATGCTGTGCAGTCCGGTCCAACACTCTCAGAGTTGTATGAGTTATTGGTGAGGAATATAGGCCCCACGGTCTCTGCTGGGACCTTCCGAAGGGAGGTGCCGGCGATTGCTCAGTCCATAAAGATCCAGTGTTTGTCAGATTCTTCCATGGACGACTCCACCAGATAGCGTAGTTGGGTTGCCTGGTAATATTACAGGATGTTAGGATTACCCAGATCTTTTTCTGTAGAGACTGGTATGTCAATGCAAAACTCAAGTGTCTTCTCTACCGACACAAAGCAATATATTTTGGGATGTAGAGCTGGGGGTATGCTGGGGGGCAACTGGCAGAGCCTGAAAAAGGAATAGAATTCTCAGACGCAAGCACATTTTAATGGCTACTGTTCTACCCGGCCGCAAGATTGAGTATAGCTTCCATTGTGCCAGATTGCTCTTTATTCGCTAAAGGAGGGTTAGCTAATTCAGGGCTGATGTCTCTTGAATGGTCAGGGCAAGCTGTATACCTAAGTATGGGATGTGAGTTGATTGCTATCGAATTGGATAATGGTGTATAATGGAGCATCACCGTCTCTGGGGGAGGGAGAAATTGAGGGCCTGGGATTTCTGAATATTTATCTGAAAGCCCAATGCCCTGCCAAATGCCTCAGTCCCAAGTACATAGGTGAGGAGGGCTTCTTGAGAATAGCCCAGTGCATTTACAACATCGTCAGCATTTAGGGCAAGGGTATACTTCTCCCCATCAAAACAATGCCTGTAATATTTGGATTGTCTCATAGCTGCTGGGCAAATGGCTCCATAAAGAGAGCAAACAGCAGGGGTGAGACTGGGCACCCCTGCCACGTCTCTCGGAGGATGGAAAACGGAGAGGACATCAGGCCATTGACCTTATCTTCTCCCTATATTGACAGTAGTTATTTGTGAACGAGGCTCAAAATCTGGGTCCAAAGCTAAAATGTTCCAGAGTAGCCTGCAGGTATAGGCAGTGGACCTGGTCAAGCGTCATTCTCAGCGTCAATGGCCAGAAGCATAATTTCACACTGGGCATGTTTGGCTTTATCTAATAAGTGGAAGATTCGCTTGATATTGTCACAGAGTGAATTCTGCCTGATCTAGATCGATTAAACCCGGCATCAGAGGATTCACTCATGATGCCAAAATTCAAGTGAGCAGCTTAATATCTACATTCAAGAGGGGTACTGGTCTGTAGGATCCACATTATTTGGGATCCTACCCTGGTTTGGGGATAACCACAATCCCGGTCCAGTTATTGCATTGAATAGCCAGGCCAAAATAGGCACCAAGCTTTGACAGAATGTTTTATAAAACAGGGCTAGAAAACAATCCGGTTCTGGTGACTTAAGAGGCTTTACTCATGCAGTATCGGGTGATCCAATGACTCCACCTGCGCATCCATCAGGCATGCTGTGCTAGGATATGAGCCTGAACCCTCCCCACGAAAGGCAGATGCAACATGGTCATCTTCCACTATTTCAGTACCATCGTGGGTCATGAGAGACTCAACCCCCATCGGTTTTCTCTGAGCACAGAGTCTCTGTTGGGCAGAAGACATCCACATTTGTTTCCTCCCACATAGAAGGAATGTCATAGTGTAAGTAAGGCATATTTGGTTTTGTCCATATCCAAATCAGGGAGCTGTGCCATGGCTGCTTCTAGCTGTCTCCAAACTTGTGGTGCACAGGTACGCTTATGTCTCCTTTCTAGCTCTAACATCTACAGTTCGTTCTTTTCCCTCTGAATTTTGTAATCAGCCGCAGAGGTCACTATCTACTCTCCTTGGATCACTGCTTTTTATGTATTCCATAGAAAGGAGACGGACATGTCTGCTATGTTGTTGAATTCTAGGAATGTGGCACTGGCTTGGGTGATCTATTCCACTACCCCTTGCCTTCGGAGGAGGGCTTCTCTCAATTGCCAGGGCCAGGATCTCTGCTGCAAAGTCGGTAGGTTTAAAACAAGAAAAACTGCTGCGTGGTCTTTAAGAGAGCGCGCTGTATCATTATGTCAGTAAGTAAGTTCTGAGACCCCATGGTTCCCAAAAAATGATCCAGTAGAACGTAAGTCTTGTGGGTGTGGGAATAAAATGTGAAGTCCTGGGTTGTGGGGTGCCATTTTTGCCATAGATCCCTAAGCCCCAGTTCCCATACCCACTGCCCACCTCCAGGGATATTGTTCCAGCCCCCTATATCTAGAGGCAAACCTGTCAAGCACATTCCTGTCTTCATTATACATAACCTCTGCCATCGCTTGATGAAGAAATTGTTCTTGGCCATCAAAGGACACATACAGAAAGCCCACTATAAAAAGGTAATTCCCCACTTGTACCTTGTGTGTCAAATGGCAACCTTTGACCTTCAACAGTTTGTCACCTACCTTCCACCTAAAGAAGCAAGAAACTAGGAGAGCTACCCAAGCAGTTTTAGTGTTCGAAGATAAAAAATGCTGATGTGGGAAGGCTTGAGATCGAAGTCTGAGGTAATCTCTAGGAAGACGCTGAGTCTCCTGCAATGGGCACAAGTCCACCTGTGCTTGCTCCAAATAGGAGAGGATCACTCTGCACTTGGTCAGGTTGTTCAACCATTTCAAATTGTGAATGACAATGTTTAACTTATCTTCTGTTTACAGGGATTAGTTGCAGTGCTGTAGTCTCATGCTCGAAGAGTTGTTCTGTGTGGGCCTTAGAGCAGCAGGGAAGTAGAGAATGCATGTTTTGGAAACTACTTACCATAATATATGTCCACCATAAATGAGTGTACTCCTGCTCAAAATTAAACAAAACATTAATAACCAAAACATAACCATAGTACAGATGAAAAGTCAGAGAAACCCTGTATAGTCCCAAGGGATAAACTAGTGGCGGGGATTGTGACTCCTTAAGGACCTCTATGCCCTTGTCCTGCCCAACCTCCAGCTATCCAGATTTAAAGCATCATCCTGGAGTCCCCATCTCGGTCAATCAGGATCTCGCTTGTCAACATCTCATGTCAGTGATTCCAGCACCTCCTGGCATTCCATTGCCAGGTTCCTAGGGTCCAGTTGATGGTCACCTGGAGAAAACCCCATATGACGACGAGTGCCTCCTAGTCCTAGGGTCTCTTGTGGCTGCCTGATGGGAACACTCGAAATGCGCCTCTATCTGCAGAACCTTCTAGGCTTCTGTCAGAGATCGAAGTTATTGCAGCTTCCCCTTCCCACTGAAAAACAAGGCAGAAGGGATGGCCCAAAAGTAGATTATTCCCTTGTCATGAAGATGAGTGGGAATGGGTTGGAAATCCCTCCTCTTTTGTAGAGTAATTGCTGATAAGTTCTGGTAGGGAACTAGTGTGTGTCTTCTGAACTTCAGGGAGTGTAAGTCCTTTGCTTTGCAGATAATTCATTCATTGAGTTGGAAATCATGGATGCACACCAAAATGTCTGCTGATGAGTATTTGATGGATGTGGCGATCCAACCATGTGGACCCTGTAGATCTCTATCTCCTTATCCAAAGCTGTTCCAAAGATTCGGGTGAAAAGGGACCTGACATCAGTGGCAATATCATCCTTCTGCACGTTTGTTGTGTCCCCTAGGATGCACATATTATTACGCCTGGACCTATTTTCAAGGTCCTCTGCGTGGGCCTGTAAGTCAATTTGCTGTTTGAAGAGATATATGACTTCTTGCTGAAGTTGCTCGATCTCCTAATTTCTGCTTGTCAAATGACCTTCCAAGGCAGAGATCCTGTCACCCACCTCTGCCAGATTTTTCAGATCCTGGGATAAATCTCTCTTGACAGTTTGTAGGTCTTCTCTTAGGGAGGTGGAAATGGCTTCAAGAAATGATCAGGTGATTGAGCTCTCATCATCTCCTCTATCAGTTGGTCGCCTGAGGCTTGGTGGGGTAGCCCCATCGTCTGGTCCACTCCCAGGAGGTATAGACAGCCTTTCATTTAACGTGTGATCTTTCTTGGATAGAGCAGCTGCCATGTCTCTGTGGCTATGAATCTCATCCGCCGGGGGGTAACTTGAACCTCCTAGTCTAGGGAGCTGGCTGTAGTGAGAGGAACACTTGTTTAGCAAATGCGGTGGAGCACACTTCAATAGTTCAGCAGGGGCCCTCTAACTTCCCAGGTCATGAGGGGGAAATATACAATCCATTAAGTGTGATCTTAGGAGGAGCAGTGTGGGTAGGAGTCAGATGGTGGAAACTGTGTGTTTTAGGGTCTCTGGGGTATCTGGAATTGGGCCCCAGAGCACACGGTTCTTATTGACTGCCCATTGGTGCTCGGAGTGGTCGTTGCATTGAGTAGAGTCATGTGGCCCAGTGCAGCGAGGCACTGTGCTATCCCTATGGGCATGGGCAACTGGGCAGCTCTGTTTCAACTGAAGGGGACGGGAACCAGCAGAATTCCTCCTCAAGGGCTTCACTTGCTGTCAGAATCTATGTTGCTAGTAGCCGTGCTGTCCTGTGCTCTCAAGGGCCCCATCTCAAACTCAACCTTTGAGTACAGCCTACCAGTAAATCTGCTTGAGGCTTCCAGCAGGCATACACTCAATGTTTGGGATGCCCCCCCAAACTGGCCCTGTTAAGATTGGTCTTGACTGCTGAGCTAATCACTCTTCTGTGAATGTGTGTCTATGGAGGTGCCAGGGACCTGCCACTAAGTCCCAGGGTGAAGAAATGCAGGTCAAAAAAGGCCCAAGGATTGCATATTGGCCCACATGGCCAGGGAGAGGTAGCCCCAGTCTGTCAATGTGAGAGTCTCCTATGGGGCCAGAGGTCTCATCAACATGTAGTTTAGTGGCCCTGGGGTGTGTTGCAGAGGCAGGGAGGACATACAGTAGACTGACCTAGCTGTGGGTTCACCAGGAGATAGCCGCTGGGTTTACTCTTTCTCACGGAGGATGTGGAGCAGATCTGGCCTCAGTCGGGCATTGTCCAGGGGGCGCACTGCACGGGTCTTTATGCCTCCAGGGACCTCTGTGAGCTGTCCTTCCTGGGGCCTCCAACTACCAAAACAGAGCCCGCCTCCTTCAGCCAGTCAACATCACCATCTTTAGGTCCCATGGGGCAGTCTGCTCTCAGGCTGAGCATTCTCATCACCATGTCTCTGTCCACACACAGGTCACCTCAGGACTCCCGAAGTCTCTCCCTCTTGAAAAGCAAAGGTGTGTGAGTAGTCCAGGAATTTTTAACAGGCTGGCAGCCAGATCTCTCTGTGGCGGGGACAAAAGGATGAGTAAGCACATCCTATCCTACTACCATTGTGGTCATGCCCCCAAGAGATGTGCATTTTAGAAGATTTAGGTACAAATAGCACCAAAACGCACAAAGTACCAATGATAGTCTATGGTAGCAGTAGACTAAGATTTAAGTGAAATGTCAGGCTAACTTTGATGGAGTAAGAGTCAGATGCACAATGAGGTCTGACACTGCCAGAGATTTTACCTCAGCATGTTGTCCCTTTCTTGGAAGTCAGAAAGAACTCTGTATTCGAGAAAGTCCTCAGGAAGTTGGATAAGCACTGAAGGAGGTCTGAAGCCAATGGTTTTGACTGAAAAGGCTCAAAGTAGGAGAAATTCAATTTTTATGTCCAGAGAAGTCCTCTCACTAGCTAGATAGTTGTTATGCCTTCAAGTGGTTCAGATATTTACCTTTGGACTCAAGCTGTTATTTTGGAACTCGTATTCCTTCAGTGGGAAGGAACGGCCTGTATCCAATTTTCAATTGCACAAGACTGGATACCTTCTCGCTGAGTGTCCAGTGAAGTGGATTTACTGTTATGGAGACATTCAGAGCAGGAGAAAAGTGCTTCGTAATCCCTGCAAGGTTGTGCTTTGGGCTGAGAGGTTTCTTCTGGTCCTCCTGAGGTCTTGGAGTCCAGAAAGTCCTATTTTTTCAGAGGTAATAGGAGAACTCCAGTTTGACAGACCCATGGTCAAGACTCACTCCAGCAAAGGTCAGCAGCAGGGCCAGGTCTTTTACAGCTTGGTGTGGTCTTGAAGAACACATAGGGGGCCAGCCAATTGACCTTTGGAGACAATTCTTTGTCCTGTGTGCAAGTGGGAGTAAGTATAGCTTTGAGGCTTTGTCATAGCTCTCAAACAGCAGATGCAGTCCATCTTCTGTTTATTTACAGTTCAAGATTACTCTAAAGAGGGAGCTTGGGGTCACCACACATATGCTAGGCACAACCAAGTGGGTTGGAGTTACTCGTGGCCCCTTCCTAACCAATGAGGTAAACCTTCCCATAGTAACCATACCCACTTTAAAGTAGTTCCTATTTGCCCTACTGCAGACAATCCTACAGTGCCCCTCACAATCCAAACCCAAGATTGATAGACCCTTCTCCCTTGTGCATAGACTGTGTGCTCACCCAGAGTCATGGTCAGGGTAATCAGCAGTGCCCTCCACCTTGGTCACTTCAAGCTAATTCTGGGGACAACTTTCCCCATACTTTTGTTTGGTATCTGGCTGACTGGGAGGACAAAAGCTGTAGCCTTTCTATGTGCCATCTAACATTTGTTTGTGACAATGAAGGTCCCTTTTATTTAAATTGAACTCCTGGCCTCACCCTAACTCATTTTCCTACCAAAGGAATTGATACATCTCCCCGCACCCGAACCATTGCCACTGCTCTGAAAACATATTTTAAATTTCAAAAGAAGCTATTGATTAGCTGTGCTACAGTTGAATCTCTGAGGCAATATAGTCTCCAGGACTTTCAGGCAGGAAAAACTAACTTCCAAAAAGTTACCCTTTCCTTAATAATCATTAAAAATCATACATCACCATTGAGTTGGGCTTTTAATTTATATTTTTTTAAAAGTTGCTTAATCATTTTTGTAGCTGGTCCCCAAACACAAATTGAAAAATTAATTTACATCTACGTGTCAGTCAGAATTTCTACAATGAAAATAGTGCTAGTCACTGTATGACTGTATTAAATGTACATTTCTATAAGTCTTATGTTTAAATACCATGCACCCTTCCTTGTGTGCAACATGGCCTACATGGGGTGATGTTAATATTTTAAAGGAAGTTTTTTTCTCCTTTAAAAAGGGTTTATTTAATCGCAGGATTTAACTAGTCGTGGATGTATGTGACATAATTCTCTCTAGCACAAATACTCATAATTAGAGCAAAAGTATTCGTAAACATGCGTAATTATGTGAGAAGAGTAAGCAAGCATTTAGTATTATTTTCTTAGTGCAAAATGCACCCTCATGTCCAAAAAGAGTCTGAGGATGTATTTTGCACTAGGAAAATAGCACTAAATGCTCCAAGACATGAACAGCAGTAACCAGCAGCTACTCACTGTGCCTTAGTTCATTTTACCTATGCTTCTAAGGTAGTATGTTTGCCCCAAATTACTCTTGATTATTCAAGCTAGCATAATTGAACTCCTGGTCTCACCCTAACTGGTTCTCCTGCCAAAGGAACTGATATATCTCCCCACACCCAAGCTATTGTAATTGCTCTGAACGCATATCTTAAATTCCATCAGAGGCTCTTGATTGACTGGGCCACAATTGAATCGCCAAGGCAAATTAGGCTCTAGGAGTTTCAGGCAGGGAAAACTAACTTTCTAAAAAGTTACCTTTCCCTAATATGCATTGAAAATCATGCTTCACCATTGAGTTGGGATTTTAATTCATATTTAAAAAAAAGTTGCTTAATCATTTTTGTAGCTGGCCCCCAAACACAACTAGAAGAATTAATATTTAATAAGCGTCTACATGTCAGTCAGAATTGCTACAGTGAAAATAGTGCTAGTCCCTGTAAGAACGTATTAACTTTACATTTCTACATGTCTTATTTTTAAATACCATGCACCCTTCCTTGTGAGCTACCCATGCAACCTTCCTTCTTGGCTACATGGCCTACATAGGGATGACTTATTAATATTCTAGAGGAAGTTTTTTTCTCCTGTAAAAAAGGGTTTATTTAATCGCAGGATTTAACTAAGCATGGATGTAAGTGACATAAGTAGTCACAAATACTCAGAATCAAAGCAAAAATATTTGGAAAGATGCATAATTCTTTGAGAAGAGAAATCCAGGATTTAGTACAATTTTCGTAGTGTAAATTGCACCCTTGTGTCCAAAAAGTGACTGAGGATGTATTTTGTTCTAAGAAAATAGCACTAAATGATCCAGGACATGAACAGCAGTAGTCAGCAGCTACCCACTGTATCTTAATTCATTTTTCCTGTGCTCTTGAGGTAGTATTTATGCCCCAAATTACTCTTGGTTATTTAAGCTGCCATAATTGCTTAATTTCAGTAAATTCTCATCACAAGGATAATATGTAATTACTAAAATACTCCAATTACCTTGGCATAATTAACATTTTGCCCAGGCCCAGATTTCACCTGCAACAACCAGGGTACAGTGCTACAGTTGGAATCATGTTTGCCTGGACACACTAGTGGATGGCATAGCTGTTCTGTATTCCACAGGTGAAATTTACATTTCTAAGCCATAGGTGTATTTAGGCTTCCATATCTTCAAGAATTATGTTATGTTGAATTATGTTTTATGTTATGTTGTAAATGTCAACCTGTTTGATCCTGCAAGAAGGAGGTAGTATACTGAGTAGGCCCAGGCGTAGAACTCCGCTCTGTCGGCAGAGTTTAAAGAATTTGTGCACTTCACGCTATGCGGAGTAGCACAGAGTTCCTAAATTCTGCAATCTGGCATGGAGTGGAGTTTGCTCGCGAGGTTGGGTTTTGGCACTTTCTAGTGAGTGCCACAATACTTTAGCACAACTAGCAAGCACATGCAAGACTTTGCATTCGCTCGCGCTGTTGCAGGCCATGCGCTCTAGACTTCATGTTTAATTGTGCAGCTTCCGGCTGTGAAGGTTGCCAAAACAGTTCTGCTTATGAGCATGGATTCACTTAGAGTAGATTTTGTACTCAAAATACATCTGCACCTAAATCTAGTAAAAAAGTGTTTTTGAGTGGACTTCCTCTTCCTGTCCAGCAGGCTCCTCCAAGTGCTTTGTCCATCTCCTGGTCACATTTCACTTGGATTTTGAGGTAGAAGGAGCACTATTTTTGTCTCCTGGATATATCTTTGGATTTGAGGACATTGTTTTTGTGATATCCCACAAGTAAGTTCCAAATCTATTGAATAAGGGTGTTTTGTTTGCTTGGGCATGCACCAGTATTGCTTTGTACTTTAATTTGATTTTAAAAAGGTATAGTGGTGGATGTCCTGGAGTTTAAGAATGGACCTAGTTATTTATTGTGTAATTCATTGATTTTTCTTCTTTTGTAAAGGAAAACTATTGCAGGGCATCTCCCCTTTTCTACATGTTTTGAACATTTGCAATATTTTTTTACTAGGTCTAGATTTCCAAAGGACCATCTATCCAGTAGGCCCAGTACTACTAGTCATAAGTATATGAAATTAAATATTTCAGTGATATGTGATTTTAAAACTTCTTTTAAGGCAGGCAGATTAAATAAAAAATGTTGGCTATTCTTTGCATTTCATTTTTTCCAAAAAGTGTATACGTTGTGTAGTAATATTTTGATGGCATAGGATGATGTGTGTAATGTTGTTGTGAAATTGTTATAGCTCAGTTAATTTTTGTGTTTTGCACTGCTGAATTTATGTTAGTGTTTTCGTCAGTGTTACCACCATGCCTACTTATGCCCAGTGTGTGTGTGTGTGTGTTTGTCATCTTCCACCATGTGTCTTTGTTCGCCATGCTGTGTGGCCAGGAGCTATTTTGTGCAGTCTATGTCCATAGGCTTACATGTGTTCTTTGTTCTCCATGACTTCTTGTTCACAGTTTTGTTTGACAATGTGGCTGGCAGCCATTTTCTGTATCCAGCCAGTATGTTTTTGCCATGAACTTGCATGTGTTCTTTGTTCTCCTTGCTCTTTGTTGTTGTTTGACCATGTGGCTGCACCCATTTTGTCCATCCAGGCAGTGTCACTTTGCATAGACTTGCATATGTTCTTCATTTGCCATGCCTCCTTGCTCCTTGTTGTTGTTTTACCATGTGGCTGGTTGCCATCTTGTGCATCCAGCCAGTGTATCTTTGCCATAGGCTTGTATGGTTCTCCATGCTTCCTTGCTGCTTGTTGTTGTTGTTTGACCATGAGTCTGGCAGCCATTTTTTTCATCCAGCCAGTGTGTTTTTGCCAAAGACTTACATACAAACATCATTAATTATTGGTCATTTGTTTATTTTAAGTTTATATTTTATTTTTTATTTTAATTTTCAATTTTTTTATTTTAATTATTAATTTTATTTTTCTATTTCTTGTTTATTATTTACATTTTTAATTTAGTTTTTTTAGATTTTGTTAAAATATATATATATATATATATTTCATTTTATTGGATTCTGCATTTTGCCTTGATCCATTAATGTCTATTCCTCCAGCCATCCATCCACCAAAGTCGCACAGGTGCACTACAGCATTCGGTTTCATTAGGTGTATAATAATTATATTTCCTCATGGACATACTGGCTGGGGTGCACTACAGGCAAATCAGAAGCATAATTTATTTTTTTCATGATTATTCCATTTCCCATGGACCCCCTTGCTGCCCTAGGTTTTTTAAGGATTATTCCATTTATCCATGCACCTCTCTCTGACTACCACAGATGGAGATAAAGCAAAGAACCTATATCTGCATGTTGTGCTGCCTGATTTTAAATTAAAATAAATGGTGTGGTTTGACTTTACAATGTTTTATTAAATAGGTATTCATTACATTAAATACCAAGCACACTAAGATTGCGCTTGTCTGTACTATTTCAACCTGCAACTATGCCATACTTCACTAACTACATGTTTTTCTTGCTTGTTTGCTTTTAGGTGCACAAGAAAAGAGAAATCCAATAACCTGCAGCACTGCCAAAGAGAAGGCATGTTCACTTAGGCCCTCAAATCTCTTCTGCTTGTGCAGCTTAGTGCCACTGTCAAAAGAGAGCATTAAGATGGCCCCAAAGAAAGTTGCCCTCAAGAAAGTGGTCAGTGAGAAGAAGTTTTCTACCAGTGGTGTGCCAACCACAACCTTTTTTGGAAGACACATGCCTGCTACACCGGCCTATGGAGAAAAACCTTGGGGCAACACTCCTGCATCTACATCACCAACACAAAACCTATGCTAAAGACCATGCCTGTCAGTGATGCAGCCACTGTAATCATAGCGATGCTGACAAGCAGTGACGTTGAATTGGATTTGTCCCTTTCCCAAAGTAGTACCCAATCATTTAAGGAAACAGAGCAAAGTGGACAGCAGCCGCAGGCAGAAATAGTAGAACCTCCTGCAGTTGGAGTAGAACAGGAGGTCAAGGTTTGTGGCAAGAAAAATTATCCACTTTTACAATCAATGGCTACCAGACCTCCAGCAAGAAAAATGAAGGGTACAACTCCACCATCCTCTCCAAGTACCACTTCTGATGATGACTATAGCGACATGGAGTGGACCCCGGCAGAGTCCTGGAGCTGCCAGGAGAGGCAAAGGAAAAGAAAAGTTCCAGAAAGCCTTAGAATCATGGAAGGGGATGATGATGAGGAGGA
Organism: Pleurodeles waltl; assembly: GCF_031143425.1. Classification (NCBI taxonomy): domain Eukaryota; kingdom Metazoa; phylum Chordata; class Amphibia; order Caudata; family Salamandridae; genus Pleurodeles; species Pleurodeles waltl. The sequence continues at coordinate 1,224,513,437 of NC_090444.1, forward strand.
TGATGACGATAAGCCAGTCATTATGGAAGCTGGCACGGAGGAGTCGGACATTACTATCCAACCTGCTCTAAGGTATGTGGCACAGGCAGCATCTATATTTTGAAAGGCCCCGGCTGGGACCTGCACAAACCCATACCTCAGTAGAAGTATGCACTGCAGAGAGGCAAATGACACACCCACATACCTCCAGTTCCTCTTCAGGCTTTTGCAGTGGCCCAGTAAAAAAGTGCTTCTTCCCAGTTTAGGAGTTTCTTACGATTAGCAAACAGGAGGAGAACATTGCGATGTTCTCCATTTGCCATGCAAATGTTCGTCAAGGTAAGCCTGGTTCCTATTATGGTACTGGAGGCAAGATGACCCATATGAGAAAACATCATTCAATCCAGTAGGAGGAGCACCTAAAAAAATTGCTGAATCTGGCAATGTGGTGAAGTGGAGGAGAGACGGGAAACATCAGATACAACTGGTCAAGTCTGGTTGGCAGGTAAGGAAGAAGAGGGTAACATCCTCATGCAAAGCAGCCTTGTCCCCAGCAGGGTACCTCAAACACCTGCATCAGTGACCCTCACAATGGCAGAGGAAGACTCATTATCAGAAGGTGACACCACAGCATATGGTGACTGCACCACGACACACATAGGGCCATATTTATACTTTTTGACGTAAATACGGCGCACATGCCTCGGAGTCAATTTTTTAGACGGGAACGCCTACCTTGCATATCATTAACGCAAAGTAGGTGTCCACGCTAAAAAATTTGCGCTGGCTAATGCCATTCTGAAGCGCCATGTGGGCGCCGTATTTATTCAATGACGTTAGCCAGCGTTAGCCGCCGGCGCTGCCTGATGTGCGTGAAAAAAAACGACGTACACCAGGCAGCGCCGGCGTAGGGGGATATGGAGCTTGGGCGCCAAAAAATGGGGCAAGTCAGGCTGAGGCGAATTTTTCACCTCAACCCGATTTGCGCCATTTTTTTCGACTCCCAACCCCCATTGAAATGACTCCTGTCTTAGCAAAGACAGGAGTCATGCCCCCTTGCCCAATGGCCATGCCCAGGGGACTTATGGTCATTGGGCATAGTGGCATGTAGGGGGGCACAAATCAGGCCCCCCTATGCCACAAAAAAATAAATAAAAAAAACTTACCTGAACTTACCTTAATGTCCCTGGGATGGGTCCCTCCAGCCTTGGGTGTCCTCCTGGGGTGGGCAAGGGTGGCAGGGGGTGTCCCTGGGGGCTTGGGAGGGCACCTCTGGGCTCCTTCCGAGCCCACAGGTCCCTTAACGCCTGCCCTGACCAGGCGCTAAAAAACGGCGCAAAAGCGGCCGGACGTCATTTTTTTGACCCACCCACTCCCGGATGTGAATTTTGCCCGGGAGTGTAAATACGGCGCACATGCCTCGGAGTCAATTTTTTAGACGGGAACGCCTACCTTGCATATCATTAACGCAAAGTAGGTGTCCACGCTAAAAAATGACGCAAACTCCATGGACTTTGGCGCTAGACGCGTCTAACGCCAAAGTATAAATATGGAGTTAGTTTTGCGTCGGAATTGCGTAAAAAAAAACGACGCAATTCCGGCGCAAACAGAGTATAAATATGCCCCATAGGGTCTACCACCACATACATCGCAAAAGTCACCTGCATCAATGACCCCAGGAAAGAAGAAAACCCTGGCTACAATTATGGGACTTTTTAGGTTGGAGGGGCCCTATATCTGCAACCACCCAATAGCATGTTTGTGCAATGGGAAGCCGGCAAATGTTTTAGCTCTGGACCGCCTCCCTTTTTCTGTGTTGAGGGAGAGAGTTGGATTCCTAGAGTTTGGGGCAGCCATCTGCCTGAAATGAAAGGTTACAATTTGGACCTATTTGGTCCGAGTTGTTGTTCCAGCTGTGTATCATGATGTGCTGTAAATTTTTCAGCATACTGTTGTCCATACTATCCACCTGATGACAGACATATGACCCACTTGTCAGGCTACTGATTACATGTGCATCCCTACACACTGAGGCCCAGATTTCTACTCTGTTTGTGCTGAATTAGCCTCATTTTTTAAAATTATAATTGAGCACAAACTTAACTCCATATTTATATTGTGACGCTAAACTAGTCTAGTGCCAAAATATTGGAGGTAAAGTCATTTTTGGATGTGTGAAACCACCTTGCGTCAATGAGATGCATGGTGGGCTTTCCCATCCAAAAAAAGACTCTAAGGCCCTAGCTCCTTATTTATTCTTCTATGCAAAAATGGTGCACGGTAGGGAAATGGGCCTAAATAGTGACGCTAAGCCTACTTAGCACCATTATTTAACGCCTGGGACTGGCGACAATTCTTTGTCCTGTGTGCAAGTGGGAGTAAGTATAGCTTTGAGGCTTTGTCATAGCTCTCAAACAGCAGATGCAGTCCATCTTCTGTTTATTTACAATTCAAGATTACTCTGAAGAGGGAGCTTGGGGTCACCACACATATGCTAGGCACAACCAAGTGGGTTGGAGTTACTTGTGGCCCCTTCCTATCCAATGAGGTAAACCTTCCCATAGTAACCATACCCACTTTAAAGTAGTTCCTATTTGCCCTACTGCAGACAATCCTACAGTGCCCCTCACAATCCAAACCCAAGATTGATAGACCCTTCTCCCTTGTGCATAGACTGTGTGCTCACCCATAGTCATGGTCAGGGTAATCAGCAGTGCCCTCCACCTTGGTCACTTCAAGCTAATTCTGGGGACAACTTTCCCCATACTTTTTTTTGGTATCTGGCTGACTGGGAGGACAAAAGCCGTAGCCTTTCTATGTGCCATCTAACATTTGTTTGTGACAATGAAGGTCCCTTTTATTTAAATTGAACTCCTGGCCTCACCCTAACTCATTTTCCTACCAAAGGAATTGATACATCTCCCCGCACCCGAACCATTGCCACTGCTCTGAAAACATATTTAAAATTTCAAAAGAAGCTATTGATTAGCTGTGCTACAGTTGAATCGCTGAGGCAATATAGTCTCCAGGACTTTCAGGCAGGAAAAACTAACTTTCAAAAAGTTACCCTTTCCTTAATAATCATTAAAAATCATACATTACCATTGAGTTGGGCTTTTAATTTATATTTTTTTTAAAGTTGCTTAATCATTTTTGTAGCTGGTCCCCAAACACAAATTGAAAAATTAATTTACATCTACATGTCAGTCAGAATTTCTACAGTGAAAATAGTGCTAGTCACTGTATGACTGTATTACATGTACATTTCTATATGTCTTATGTTTAAATACCATGCACCCTTCCTTGTGTGCAACATGGCCTACATGGGGTGATGTTAATATTTTAAAGGAAGTTTTTTTCTCCTTTAAAAAGGGTTTATTTAATCGCAGGATTTAACTAGGCGTGGATGTATGTGACATAATTCTCTCTAGCACAAATACTCATAATTAGAGCAAAAGTATTTGTAAATATGCGTAATTATGTGAGAAGAGTAAGCAAGCATTTAGTATTATTTTCTTAGTGCAAAATGCACCCTCATGTCCAAAAAGAGTCTGAGGATGTATTTTGCACTAGGAAAATAGCACTAAATGCTCCAAGACATGAACAGCAGTAACCAGCAGCTACTCACTGTGCCTTAGTTCATTTTACCTATGCTTCTAAGGTAGTATGTTTGCCCCAAATTACTCTTGATTACTCAAGCTAGCATAATTGAACTCCTGGTCTCACCCTAACTGGTTCTCCTGCCAAAGGAACTGATATATCTCCCCACACCCAAGCTATTGTAATTGCTCTGAACGCATATCTTAAATTCCATCAGAGGCTCTTGATTGACTGGGCCACAATTGAATCGCCAAGGCAAATTAGGCTCTAGGAGTTTCAGGCAGGGAAAACTAACTTTCTAAAAAGTTACCTTTCCCTAATATGCATTGAAAATCATGCTTCACCATTGAGTTGGGATTTTAATTCATATTTTAAAAAAAGTTGCTTAATCATTTTTGTACCTGGCCCCCAAACACAACTAGAAGAATTAATATTTAATAAGCGTCTACATGTCAGTCAGAATTGCTACAGTGAAAATAGTGCTAGTCCCTGTAAGAACGTATGAACTTTACATTTCTACATGTCTTATTTTTAAATACCATGCACCCTTCCTTGTGGGCTACCCATGCAACCTTCCTTCTTGGCTACATGGCCTACATAGGGATGACTTATTAATATTCTAAAGGAAGTTTTTTTCTCCTGTAAAAAAGGGTTTATTTAATCGCAGGATTTAACTAAGCATGGATGTAAGTGACATAAGTAGTCACAAATACTCAGAATCAAAGCAAAAGTATTTGGAAAGATGCATAATTCTGTGAGAAGAGAAATCCAGGATTTAGTACAATTTTCGTAGTGTAAATTGCACCCTTGTGTCCAAAAAGTGACTGAGGATGTATTTTGTTCTAAGAAAATAGCACTAAATGATCCAGGACATGAACAGCAGTAGTCAGCAGCTACCCACTGTATCTTAATTCATTTTTCCTGTGCTCTTGAGGTAGTATTTATGCCCCAAATTACTCTTGGTTATTTAAGCTGCCATAATTGCTTAATTTCAGTAAATTCTCATCACAAGGATAATATGTAATTACTAAAATTACTCCAATTACCTTGGCATAATTAACATTTTGCCCAGGCCCAGATTTCACCTGCAACAACCAGGGTACAGTGCTACAGTTGGAATCATGTTTGCCTGGACACACTAGTGGATGGCATAGCTGTTCTGTATTCCACAGGTGAAATTTGCATTTCTAAGCCATAGGTGTATTTAGGCTTCCATATCTTCAAGAATTATGTTATGTTGAATTATGTTTTATGTTATGTTGTAAATGTCAACCTGTTTGATCCTACAAGAAGGAGGTAGTATACTGAGTAGGCCCAGGCGTAGAACTCCGCTCTTTCGGCAGAGTTTAAAGAATTTGTGCACTTCACGCTATGCGGAGTAGCACAGAGTTCCCTCACAATGGCAGAGGAAGACACATTATCAGAAGGCGACACCACAGCATATGGTGACTGCACCACGACACACATAGGGCCATATTTATACTTTTTGACGTAAATACGGCGCACATGCCTCGGAGTCAATTTTTTAGACGGGAACGCCTACCTTGCATATCATTAACGCAAAGTAGGTGTCCACGCTAAAAAATGACGCAAACTCCATGGACTTTGGCGCTAGACGCGTCTAACGCCAAAGTATAAATATGGAGTTAGTTTTGCGTCGGAATTGCGTAAAAAAAAACGACGCAATTCCGGCGCAAACAGAGTATAAATATGCCCCATAGGGTCTACCACCACATACATCGCAAAAGTCACCTGCATCAATGACCCCAGGAAAGAAGAAAACCCTGGCTACAATTATGGTACTTTTTAGGTTGGAGGGGCCCTATATCTGCAACCACCCAATAGCATGTTTGTGCAATGGGAAGCCGGCAAATGTTTTAGCTCTGGACCGCCTCCCTTTTTCTGTGTTGAGGGAGAGAGTTGGATTCCTAGAGTTTGGGGCAGCCATCTGCCTGAAATGAAAGGTTACAATTTGGACCTATTTGGTCCGAGTTGTTGTTCCAGCTCTGTATCATGATGTGCTGTAAATTTTTCAGCATACTGTTGTCCATACTATCCACCTGATGACAGACATATGACCCACTTGTCAGGCTACTGATTACATGTGCATCCCTACACACTGAGGCCCAGATTTCTACTCTGTTTGTGCTGAATTAGCCTCATTTTTTAAAATTATAATTGAGCACAAACTTAACTCCATATTTATATTGTGACGCTAAACTAGTCTAGTGCCAAAATATTGGAGGTAAAGTCATTTTTGGATGTGTGAAACCACCTTGCGTCAATGAGATGCATGGTGGGCTTTCCCATCCAAAAAAAGACTCTAAGGCCCTAGCTCCTTATTTATTCTTCTATGCAAAAATGGTGCACGGTAGGGAAATGGGCCTAAATAGTGACGCTAAGCCTACTTAGCACCATTATTTAACGCCTGGGACTGGCGACAATTCTTTGTCCTGTGTGCAAGTGGGAGTAAGTATAGCTTTGAGGCTTTGTCATAGCTCTCAAACAGCAGATGCAGTCCATCTTCTGTTTATTTACAATTCAAGATTACTCTGAAGAGGGAGCTTGGGGTCACCACACATATGCTAGGCACAACCAAGTGGGTTGGAGTTACTTGTGGCCCCTTCCTATCCAATGAGGTAAACCTTCCCATAGTAACCATACCCACTTTAAAGTAGTTCCTATTTGCCCTACTGCAGACAATCCTACAGTGCCCCTCACAATCCAAACCCAAGATTGATAGACCCTTCTCCCTTGTGCATAGACTGTGTGCTCACCCATAGTCATGGTCAGGGTAATCAGCAGTGCCCTCCACCTTGGTCACTTCAAGCTAATTCTGGGGACAACTTTCCCCATACTTTTTTTTGGTATCTGGCTGACTGGGAGGACAAAAGCCGTAGCCTTTCTATGTGCCATCTAACATTTGTTTGTGACAATGAAGGTCCCTTTTATTTAAATTGAACTCCTGGCCTCACCCTAACTCATTTTCCTACCAAAGGAATTGATACATCTCCCCGCACCCGAACCATTGCCACTGCTCTGAAAACATATTTAAAATTTCAAAAGAAGCTATTGATTAGCTGTGCTACAGTTGAATCGCTGAGGCAATATAGTCTCCAGGACTTTCAGGCAGGAAAAACTAACTTTCAAAAAGTTACCCTTTCCTTAATAATCATTAAAAATCATACATTACCATTGAGTTGGGCTTTTAATTTATATTTTTTTTAAAGTTGCTTAATCATTTTTGTAGCTGGTCCCCAAACACAAATTGAAAAATTAATTTACATCTACATGTCAGTCAGAATTTCTACAGTGAAAATAGTGCTAGTCACTGTATGACTGTATTACATGTACATTTCTATATGTCTTATGTTTAAATACCATGCACCCTTCCTTGTGTGCAACATGGCCTACATGGGGTGATGTTAATATTTTAAAGGAAGTTTTTTTCTCCTTTAAAAAGGGTTTATTTAATCGCAGGATTTAACTAGGCGTGGATGTATGTGACATAATTCTCTCTAGCACAAATACTCATAATTAGAGCAAAAGTATTTGTAAATATGCGTAATTATGTGAGAAGAGTAAGCAAGCATTTAGTATTATTTTCTTAGTGCAAAATGCACCCTCATGTCCAAAAAGAGTCTGAGGATGTATTTTGCACTAGGAAAATAGCACTAAATGCTCCAAGACATGAACAGCAGTAACCAGCAGCTACTCACTGTGCCTTAGTTCATTTTACCTATGCTTCTAAGGTAGTATGTTTGCCCCAAATTACTCTTGATTACTCAAGCTAGCATAATTGAACTCCTGGTCTCACCCTAACTGGTTCTCCTGCCAAAGGAACTGATATATCTCCCCACACCCAAGCTATTGTAATTGCTCTGAACGCATATCTTAAATTCCATCAGAGGCTCTTGATTGACTGGGCCACAATTGAATCGCCAAGGCAAATTAGGCTCTAGGAGTTTCAGGCAGGGAAAACTAACTTTCTAAAAAGTTACCTTTCCCTAATATGCATTGAAAATCATGCTTCACCATTGAGTTGGGATTTTAATTCATATTTTAAAAAAAGTTGCTTAATCATTTTTGTACCTGGCCCCCAAACACAACTAGAAGAATTAATATTTAATAAGCGTCTACATGTCAGTCAGAATTGCTACAGTGAAAATAGTGCTAGTCCCTGTAAGAACGTATTAACTTTACATTTCTACATGTCTTATTTTTAAATACCATGCACCCTTCCTTGTGGGCTACCCATGCAACCTTCCTTCTTGGCTACATGGCCTACATAGGGATGACTTATTAATATTCTAAAGGAAGTTTTTTTCTCCTGTAAAAAAGGGTTTATTTAATCGCAGGATTTAACTAAGCATGGATGTAAGTGACATAAGTAGTCACAAATACTCAGAATCAAAGCAAAAGTATTTGGAAAGATGCATAATTCTGTGAGAAGAGAAATCCAGGATTTAGTACAATTTTCGTAGTGTAAATTGCACCCTTGTGTCCAAAAAGTGACTGAGGATGTATTTTGTTCTAAGAAAATAGCACTAAATGATCCAGGACATGAACAGCAGTAGTCAGCAGCTACCCACTGTATCTTAATTCATTTTTCCTGTGCTCTTGAGGTAGTATTTATGCCCCAAATTACTCTTGGTTATTTAAGCTGCCATAATTGCTTAATTTCAGTAAATTCTCATCACAAGGATAATATGTAATTACTAAAATTACTCCAATTACCTTGGCATAATTAACATTTTGCCCAGGCCCAGATTTCACCTGCAACAACCAGGGTACAGTGCTACAGTTGGAATCATGTTTGCCTGGACACACTAGTGGATGGCATAGCTGTTCTGTATTCCACAGGTGAAATTTGCATTTCTAAGCCATAGGTGTATTTAGGCTTCCATATCTTCAAGAATTATGTTATGTTGAATTATGTTTTATGTTATGTTGTAAATGTCAACCTGTTTGATCCTACAAGAAGGAGGTAGTATACTGAGTAGGCCCAGGCGTAGAACTCCGCTCTTTCGGCAGAGTTTAAAGAATTTGTGCACTTCACGCTATGCGGAGTAGCACAGAGTTCCCTCACAATGGCAGAGGAAGACACATTATCAGAAGGCGACACCACAGCATATGGTGACTGCACCACGACACACATAGGGCCATATTTATACTTTTTGACGTAAATACGGCGCACATGCCTCGGAGTCAATTTTTTAGACGGGAACGCCTACCTTGCATATCATTAACGCAAAGTAGGTGTCCACGCTAAAAAATGACGCAAACTCCATGGACTTTGGCGCTAGACGCGTCTAACGCCAAAGTATAAATATGGAGTTAGTTTTGCGTCGGAATTGCGTAAAAAAAAACGACGCAATTCCGGCGCAAACAGAGTATAAATATGCCCCATAGGGTCTACCACCACATACATCGCAAAAGTCACCTGCATCAATGACCCCAGGAAAGAAGAAAACCCTGGCTACAATTATGGGACTTTTTAGGTTGGAGGGGCCCTATATCTGCAACCACCCAATAGCATGTTTGTGCAATGGGAAGCCGGCAAATGTTTTAGCTCTGGACCGCCTCCCTTTTTCTGTGTTGAGGGAGAGAGTTGGATTCCTAGAGTTTGGGGCAGCCATCTGCCTGAAATGAAAGGTTACAATTTGGACCTATTTGGTCCGAGTTGTTGTTCCAGCTCTGTATCATGATGTGCAGTAAATTTTTCAGCATACTGTTGTCCATACTATCCACCTGATGACAGACATATGACCCACTTGTCAGGCTACTGATTACATGTGCATCCCTACACACTGAGGCCCAGATTTCTACTCTGTTTGTGCTGAATTAGCCTCATTTTTTAAAATTATAATTGAGCACAAACTTAACTCCATATTTATATTGTGACGCTAAACTAGTCTAGTGCCAAAATATTGGAGGTAAAGTCATTTTTGGATGTGTGAAACCACCTTGCGTCAATGAGATGCATGGTGGGCTTTCCCATCCAAAAAAAGACTCTAAGGCCCTAGCTCCTTATTTATTCTTCTATGCAAAAATGGTGCACGGTAGGGAAATGGGCCTAAATAGTGACGCTAAGCCTACTTAGCACCATTATTTAGCACCTGGGACTGGCGACAATTCTTTGTCCTGTGTGCAAGTGGGAGTAAGTATAGCTTTGAGGCTTTGTCATAGCTCTCAAACAGCAGATGCAGTCCATCTTCTGTTTATTTACAATTCAAGATTACTCTGAAGAGGGAGCTTGGGGTCACCACACATATGCTAGGCACAACCAAGTGGGTTGGAGTTACTCGTGGCCCCTTCCTATCCAATGAGGTAAACCTTCCCATAGTAACCATACCCACTTTAAAGTAGTTCCTATTTGCCCTACTGCAGACAATCCTACAGTGCCCCTCACAATCCAAACCCAAGATTGATAGACCCTTCTCCCTTGTGCATAGACTGTGTGCTCACCCATAGTCATGGTCAGGGTAATCAGCAGTGCCCTCCACCTTGGTCACTTCAAGCTAATTCTGGGGACAACTTTCCCCATACTTTTTTTTGGTATCTGGCTGACTGGGAGGACAAAAGCCGTAGCCTTTCTATGTGCCATCTAACATTTGTTTGTGACAATGAAGGTCCCTTTTATTTAAATTGAACTCCTGGCCTCACCCTAACTCATTTTCCTACCAAAGGAATTGATACATCTCCCCGCACCCGAACCATTGCCACTGCTCTGAAAACATATTTAAAATTTCAAAAGAAGCTATTGATTAGCTGTGCTACAGTTGAATCGCTGAGGCAATATAGTCTCCAGGACTTTCAGGCAGGAAAAACTAACTTTCAAAAAGTTACCCTTTCCTTAATAATCATTAAAAATCATACATTACCATTGAGTTGGGCTTTTAATTTATATTTTTTTTAAAGTTGCTTAATCATTTTTGTAGCTGGTCCCCAAACACAAATTGAAAAATTAATTTACATCTACATGTCAGTCAGAATTTCTACAGTGAAAATAGTGCTAGTCACTGTATGACTGTATTACATGTACATTTCTATATGTCTTATGTTTAAATACCATGCACCCTTCCTTGTGTGCAACATGGCCTACATGGGGTGATGTTAATATTTTAAAGGACGTTTTTTTCTCCTTTAAAAAGGGTTTATTTAATCGCAGGATTTAACTAGGCGTGGATGTATGTGACATAATTCTCTCTAGCACAAATACTCATAATTAGAGCAAAAGTATTTGTAAATATGCGTAATTATGTGAGAAGAGTAAGCAAGCATTTAGTATTATTTTCTTAGTGCAAAATGCACCCTCATGTCCAAAAAGAGTCTGAGGATGTATTTTGCACTAGGAAAATAGCACTAAATGCTCCAAGACATGAACAGCAGTAACCAGCAGCTACTCACTGTGCCTTAGTTCATTTTACCTATGCTTCTAAGGTAGTATGTTTGCCCCAAATTACTCTTGATTACTCAAGCTAGCATAATTGAACTCCTGGTCTCACCCTAACTGGTTCTCCTGCCAAAGGAACTGATATATCTCCCCACACCCAAGCTATTGTAATTGCTCTGAACGCATATCTTAAATTCCATCAGAGGCTCTTGATTGACTGGGCCACAATTGAATCGCCAAGGCAAATTAGGCTCTAGGAGTTTCAGGCAGGGAAAACTAACTTTCTAAAAAGTTACCTTTCCCTAATATGCATTGAAAATCATGCTTCACCATTGAGTTGGGATTTTAATTCATATTTTAAAAAAAGTTGCTTAATCATTTTTGTACCTGGCCCCCAAACACAACTAGAAGAATTAATATTTAATAAGCGTCTACATGTCAGTCAGAATTGCTACAGTGAAAATAGTGCTAGTCCCTGTAAGAACGTATTAACTTTACATTTCTACATGTCTTATTTTTAAATACCATGCACCCTTCCTTGTGGGCTACCCATGCAACCTTCCTTCTTGGCTACATGGCCTACATAGGGATGACTTATTAATATTCTAAAGGAAGTTTTTTTCTCCTGTAAAAAAGGGTTTATTTAATCGCAGGATTTAACTAAGCATGGATGTAAGTGACATAAGTAGTCACAAATACTCAGAATCAAAGCAAAAGTATTTGGAAAGATGCATAATTCTGTGAGAAGAGAAATCCAGGATTTAGTACAATTTTCGTAGTGTAAATTGCACCCTTGTGTCCAAAAAGTGACTGAGGATGTATTTTGTTCTAAGAAAATAGCACTAAATGATCCAGGACATGAACAGCAGTAGTCAGCAGCTACCCACTGTATCATAATTCATTTTTCCTGTGCTCTTGAGGTAGTATTTATGCCCCAAATTACTCTTGGTTATTTAAGCTGCCATAATTGCTTAATTTCAGTAAATTCTCATCACAAGGATAATATGTAATTACTAAAATTACTCCAATTACCTTGGCATAATTAACATTTTGCCCAGGCCCAGATTTCACCTGCAACAACCAGGGTACAGTGCTACAGTTGGAATCATGTTTGCCTGGACACACTAGTGGATGGCATAGCTGTTCTGTATTCCACAGGTGAAATTTGCATTTCTAAGCCATAGGTGTATTTAGGCTTCCATATCTTCAAGAATTATGTTATGTTGAATTATGTTTTATGTTATGTTGTAAATGTCAACCTGTTTGATCCTGCAAGAAGGAGGTAGTATACTGAGTAGGCCCAGGCGTAGAACTCCGCTCTTTCGGCAGAGTTTAAAGAATTTGTGCACTTCACGCTATGCGGAGTAGCACAGAGTTCCTTCACAATGGCAGAGGAAGACTCATTATCAGAAGGCGACACCACAGCATATGGTGACTGCACCACGACACACATAGGGCCATATTTATACTTTTTGACGCAAAACTGCGCTAACGCAGTTTTGCGTCAAAAAAATTAGCGCCGGCTAACGCCATTCTGAAGCACCATGCGGGCGCCGTATTTATTCAATGACGTTAGCCGGCATTAGCCGCCGGCGCTGCCTGGTGTGCGTGAAAAAAACAACGTACACCAGGCAGCGCCGGCGTAGGGGGATATGGAGCTTGGGCGCCAAAAAATGGGGCAAGTCAGGCTGAGTCAAATTTTTCGCCTCAACCCGATTTGCGCCATTTTTTTCGACTCCCAACCCCCATTGAAATGACTCCTGTCTTAGCAAAGACAGGAGTCATGCCCCCTTGCCCAATGGCTATGCCCAGGGGACTTATGTCCCCTGGGCATGGTCATTGGGCATAGTGGCATGTAGGGGGCAAAAATCAGTCCCCCCTATGCCACAAAAAAATAAATTAAAAAAACTTACATGAACTTACCTTAATGTCCCTGGGATGGGTCCCTCCAGCCTTGGGTGTCCTCCTGGGGTGGGCAAGTGTGGCAGGGAGTGTCACTTGGGGCTTGGGAGGGCACCTCTGGGCTCCTTCCGAGCCCACAGGTCCCTTAACCCCTGCCCTGACCAGGCGCTAAAAAACGGCGCAAAAGCGGCCGGACGTCATTTGTTTTGACCCGCCCACTCCCGGGCGTGAATTTTGCCCGGGAGTGTAAATACGGCGCACATGCCTCGGAGTAATTTTTTTAGACGGGAACGCCTACCTTGCATATCATTAACGCAAAGTAGGTGTCCACGCTAAAAAATGACGCAAACTCCATGGACTTTGGCGCTAGACGCGTCTAACGCCAAAGTATAAATATGGAGTTAGTTTTGCGTCGGAATTGCGTCAAAAAAAACGATGCAATTCCGGCGCAAACAGAGTATAAATATGCCCCATAGGGTCTACCACCACGTACATCGCAAAAGTCACCTGCATCAATGACCCCAGGAAAGAAGAAAACCCTGGCTACAATTATGGGACTTTTTAGGTTGGAGGGGCCCTATATCTGCAACCACCCAATAGCATGTTTGTGCAATGGGAAGCCGGCAAATGTTTTAGCTCTGGACCGCCTCCCTTTTTCTGTGTTGAGGGAGAGAGTTGGATTCCTAGAGTTTGGGGCAGCCATCTGCCTGAAATGAAAGGTTACAATTTGGACCTATTTGGTCCGAGTTGTTGTTCCAGCTCTGTATCATGATGTGCTGTAAATTTTTCAGCATACTGTTGTCCATACTATCCACCTGATGACAGACATATGACCCACTTGTCAGGCTACTGATTACATGTGCATTCCTGCACACTGAGGCCCAGATTTCTACTCTGTTTGTGCTGAATTAGCCTCATTTTTTAAAATTATAATTGAGCACAAACTTAACTCCATATTTATATTGTGACGCTAAACTAGTCTAGTGCCAAAATATTGGAGGTAAAGTCATTTTTGGATGTGTGAAACCACCTTGCGTCAATGAGATGCATGGTGGGCTTTCCCATCCAAAAAAAGACTCTAAGGCCCTAGCTCCTTATTTATTCTTCTATGCAAAAATGGTGCACGGTAGGGAAATGGGCCTAAATAGTGACGCTAAGCCTACTTAGCACCATTATTTAATGCCTGGGACTGGGCAGGTGCTAGTGGACCTGTGGACCCATTTCCATGGTCACAACCATGGAAAGAGACCACAGCTAGCCTCCCCAAGCCTCAGGATCACCCCCACCCACACCAGCGGGACACCACAGGATGGGGGAACCCCATCCCAGGTAAGTATAGGGAAGTAAACGTAAGTATTCTAAAAAAATTCAAATTTAAGGTGCCATTGGGAACCCTGAAATGGGACCCCCTACCTGGTACAGGGTGCAATGGCCATGCCCAGGAGAACCTTGTCCCCTGTGCTGGCCATTGGGGTGGTGGACATGACTCCTGATTCATGAGGTATGGATGGTTTTTGCGGCAAGAAATGAAACTATGCTGGTTAACCAGCCTAACGTCATTTTTTTGTGCAAAACACCATTCACCCATACTACCACCCCCACACCGTCTAACATTATTTTCCCACCCTTTGCGCTAGATTGCACCATTCCATATATTTGGCATCCAGCTGGCACCCTGGAATGGTGCAGGCCGGTGCTATACTTTTTGACGCAAAACTGCGCAAACACAGTTTTGCATCAAGGGTAAAGCAAAAGCTGTCTACAGGTCTTGTCCATTAACAAACGTTGAGAGTGTTCAGCGGCATGCAACAGTAGCCATGTTTTCTGCAAACATCTTAGACAAATTTAGTAGCAAGATGTCTGCAACACAGAGGTCTCAAGCTTGTATTTTTTTGCCACAGACAATGGCAGTAATATAGTTAAGGCCATAACTGATGGTGGCTATTTCAGAGTTCTGTGTTTGGTGGACTGCATCAACATGGTTGCACAAGAATTTCGCAAAAAGGAAGACATAGTCAGCAACATACTGACCACCTGCAGATGAATCTGCTCTTATTTCAGCTATGCTTTTAAAGCCCGGAAGCAGTTGTGGATTATGCAACATAGTGGCAGATTTCCAGATAAAGCCCTTATACAGGAGGTGCCAACACATTTGAACGCAACCTATTGTATGTTGCAATGTCTGTCTGAGCAGTGCAGATCAATGACTATGTCATTCCAAGAAGGGATGCAATTGGAAAAGCTATGCCAAATGGATGTGTACAAATGGGGCCTAATCAAACGCCTGACTCAGATGATTGCAAGGCTGCAAAATATTATGTCATCCAAAGACCATATCTGTGCCACCCTACTTGATCCATGCTAAAAAAAATGTCTTCCACTTTCATTCCTTTTTCTGAAGGAGATGTTTCAAAATACACAAGATAGATTGTTGAGCAAGCGAGAGAACTAGAAGAAGAATGGATGGAACTTAGAGTTCCAGAGAGGAAGCAGCCAAAATTGGCAACAAGAACAGCAGCAATAACAGCATCAGGAGAATCGGACCCAACCTCTGCACTGGCTTGGTTTCCATTGTCAGATCTTAATTCCAGTGCAGAGGCAAAAGAAACAGAGGTTGATCAATTGGCAAAACCAGTGAATCTTCAGAGGTGAACAATTGGTATTAAAAATGATACTTCAGAGGATGTTCCAGGAGAATCTGGATGGCCTAAAAGAGGTGTATGTGAATCAAAACCCATTGGTGTATTGGTATGGAAAGATGCACCAATGGCCACAGTTTAGCAGGCTGACTATAAAGTATCTGGCTTGTCCCGTAGCGAGTGTGTCTGCTGAATGTGTGTTCAGTGTAGCTGGTGCAGGTTGTAACAGTGAGAAGAGCCAGTATCTCACCCCAAAATGCAGAAAAATTAACCATTATCAAAATGAACCAGCATTTTATACCACCTGATTAGATCATTCTCAAAACACTTTAGGAGGAAGAATTGGATGATTGGTCAGAATCAAGGGTGCTTGCTGACCAACCTTTGGGTGAACCACCCGAGTTTGAGGACAAACTCTGCTTTCCAGACTGAGAATGCAAATGCCACCATAAAACTTTTTAATTATTTCTTGTTGAACTTTGTTCTTTCTTTGCAAAAAAGAAAATGCTAGTGGAACATTACGTTTATGTTGGATTTATACTGCCCCACCATTTTTTTAGTCACATATATGGCTGGAGTGGGGTTGGACTCATGTGCAGTGAGGAAGCCCCCACATTCCCTTCAGGACATTGGAGACGATGCCTGCCTCCCTCATGTGCCATTGGCTATCCTTTATGTTTACAGCACCAAGCTGGGCTGTCCCAGAAGATCATTAATTAAAAGACTGCCAGTGCCAATGACAAAGTCCAATATGTTGCTACCATTAAAGAGGCATAATATTGTGTTCAACCCCTGTGCTTGGATTGGAAGAGGTAACTACTACCTTTTGCACCAATGAGTGGTGATATATTGAGTGACTATGATGATGTATGTGGTGGTCGACAGTGAGGGAGGGTGTTCAAATGTGTAACTTTGTTGCAGATGATTTGCAGTGATTGGGTGCTGATTGGTAATCATCTTTTCCTGAAAGTGATTTACCTTTCAAACTTAGTGAAATGTACCTGCATGGTCCATTTCTTTTTTCTGGTTCCTCAGAGCTGGCCAGTCACTTTAGTTACCAAACACACATCTACACAAAATACGCTAGTTCTGTTTCATCAATTTGTTCTTCAACAGCAGTGTACTACATAGGTCTACCTCGCTCGGCTTGGGACTGGGAGGGAGTTACTCAGAATCAACAGGAGGAGAATGGAAGGACTCAGGGCAGCACCACCACAATAGCTGGAAGGAAAAAGTTGTCAACTTCAAAGGGAAACCATGATGATGGCGTAGACGCTGAGGCCTAGTACTCATTCAGCTCTGTGGACTGGTAAGAGCTGCATTGATCTGGTCTGAACAAATGCTGCTGAGGATGTGTTTGCTGTACTGCTGGCTCAAACATTAAACTCCTCTTATGCTCTTGTTCTGCCTCTGAGTCTTCTTGGTACACTCTGGGTCCTCACTATGCTTACCTTGCATTCTTTTGTCTTTCTCCTTTACTCTATAATGCAGTTACTATTTTTTTCAATACACAAGCCTTCTCCTCCACTGCATGAACAAATCTACATGAATGCTCAAGACACTAGTTTTCCTACTGGACAGGTTCAACCAATCACCCAAGATTGGTGGACATTTCAAGAACAATGGAGATGCACTGGCCAGTTTGGCAATACAGTATCATTTTTAGAACAGAGTCGGTTAACTTCAATCCTCCATAAGTTGTATGTTTCAAACCTAGAAGATGTAACATTTAGAAATATTCTATCTTGGATCTCTCTGGGACAGAAGGACTGTTTGTAATGCATTTAATTGATCTGTGTCATACTTACCTCCTCCTCATTTTCTTCCACAACAGATTGATGATGGGGTGCTGCTCAGTGCCCTGATCAATATTGTTGTGGTTTCTTTTGTGTAGTGTTTGTCCTTGTCACACCTTTCCCCAAATCTCCTTTCCGACCCATTCATTGAGCACCTAACCTTCTCCCAGGCTGTGTTACACCATAAATGGATCACATACTTGCTGGGGTGGATGTGGTGAAAGCAACAACTCACTGCTTGACCTTCTATTAACTGAGCAATATTCCATATCAGCCCCATCAACATCAGCATTGAGACCTTTTGTTGTGGGTTGCATAAACACTTAACCTTGTCCAACCACTCCTTCATCTGAACCCACTTCTCCTGACTCCAAGTTTAGCTTTAAAATACTAGCACCCAACCATTGTTCAGAAGTTGATATTGCTAACTTTATGATCATATCAGGTCTTCTTTGTTGTGTGCCAAATACCATCATTGTGGTAGTCTAGTCTCAGTCTTCCTAAAGTTATGATGTAATATGGCCCATTAACTCTCTGTTTTCTTTCAGTCTAGTTGACAGTGATGGATAACCCTTTGATTAATCCTGCAGTTTGACTCCATTTCTTCATCTATTCAGGTAAGAGTAGAACTATGGAATGTCAGGAACTTGATCAGTTAGTAATGAACTTCTACTGAAGATGTTGTTGTTTGTGTATATCTAGGATTTTGTAGGCAAAATAGGCAATGTCAATCATCTCCTAGCGGCCAATATATGCAGAGGGTAGTAGAGCAAGGGTATAAGTAAATGACATACACTTTTGTTAGCAGATTTAACAAGCAGGCTACATTAAAAGACAGCAATGCAACACCAAAATAAACATTTGAGGCATAAATCATATGCAATAAATTATTTGCTTTTATTTTTAACAAATATAAATCCAACCCTCTCCCCAAATGAATAGCCCGCCCCCAAAAAGTCCACTAAAAGTCCAAAGTGAAACCCGGTCCCAACTTAATCCCCACCTTCTCCACCCTCACCAGAACAAAAATTTTAAAAAGGCTTCAGAAGAGGGCATTGTATATCTGGGTCTGGAGCTGGTCCAGGCTTTGTTCGATCCTTGGTTGCCAGCTCTCCATATTGTCCATCTGTTGCAGGATAAGATGGAGCAATGCCCTCTCAGAGTGGGAGGGGGCAGCAGCAGGTGCAGTCATTGACCATGACAGCTGGCACCGGTGTTGGCAATTAAGTGGCTCGGAGGCTGGATGCTGAGGCTGGCGTGCTGCTGAACTGGGTCATGGGTCAGAGGCAGCTATTTACCTCTCTTCCTCCTCCACGACCATCAGGCCTGCTCCAGTCTTTACCACCCCAGACAGGCCACTATCTCATTCCTGGTGGGGGGTGCTGGATGACCAGCAGGAGTAGTTATGTTGGGAAAAACAAAAATAAAAAAGACAAATTGTGAACAATGCTCCGAGCAAACAATTCCTCAAAAGTAGATAGTGGATCGCACAATAGCAATACATTGCTGGTCCCCTAGGGATATTGGAATTTTATATAATTATGATTAGGAGAGTCAATGGCCCATTTTATTTAATTACCCACACATGCCTCACATACAAAGCTCTGACTGCGTGGTAGAAAATAATTAAGGCAGAGTGTTATCCGATTTAAAAACAGTAATTTGACTGTATTTCTTTTAGAGGTTTTTCTATTAGGTAAATAGACACTCTTAGTGGAAAAAATAAAAATAAATTACCTCTCATTTATGATTAAGGCATTATGCACTATGGAGTACCAGTTGTTATGCCAAATTAATGGAGGCATACTAGCCAGCGCTTCAAGTACCTTGGTACTATCTGCAGCTGGCACAGCTGTAGTTGCCAACTGTGCAGCTTTATTTCCAGTGGCCCTGCTATTCACCAAATGCCTTTCACTTAGTTTCTACCCTGGCAGATGAAAAGTAAATAAGATACATCACACATGTCATGTGTAAAATGCAGATATATTATCCTATTGACCATAAGTAGATGATGGGTGAAATGATGCACTGCACTACAGGGAAAGGAACAGGCTATATAGATTGTATTTGGCACATTCACCACAGAGTATCCTTTATGTCAAACTTGAAATCAAATCGGGCACTTACTAGTCCAGCTTTACTCACTAGTCTCACCCACCACCACAAATTCTTTCCAACAAATTATTTCACTGGGCAGTAAGGAAAGGAAACTTGACTTACTGCATTTCAGGATGAGGCAGAGAGATTAGGCTGGTAGATAGAGATTTTGCAATAGAATAAAGGAGTGTCATTGTTTATTGATTCATCATGTGCCTAAGCTTTTGCTTATTCAGTCACTGTAAAGATGAAAGTCTAAAGGAAAAAATGTGAACAGGCATAAAATACATATGTTAAGGGAAACCATGAAATATATTTTGGAAAAACTTCACACAGCCATAAAAATGTGGCACATGTGAAGAATTGATTTTTTTTGTTATTTGTTTAGTAGGCTGGGACAGAAGAACCTAGGAAGGAATAAAGGAGTGAAGCACTAGAGGTGACTTATTTTGCAAAGAGATAAACACCTTGTGTGTTTGGTTTACAATACATTGAAAACTTTGCAAATGTGCACTAACTGAAGCAGATGCACATTGAACAGTCAGCACTGCAGTCACAAATTGAACCATACTTTTTTGGTCATGCGTGGTAAAAAGCCATGGGCAGGGAGGGGGGCTGATGAATGATGATGGGAGGGATACACATCTATCTGGCTTAAGAAATACAGTGAGTGAAGGGATTAGAACACAAATTAAACTATCCCTCACTTTGAACCATAGCTTTGATAACCATGAAACTAAGTAAATGAAGTAGGTGAGCAACATGCCCTTCTCCAGAACTCCCTTGCTTATTCAACCAAGCAATTATTCAATCATCCTTTAATTCTTAATACTATATTCACCCATAACCATCATGATTTAAGCTTTACTTTCTCTCCTCCAGTCTTCCACCAAAATTCACAATCCATTGTCCATCTATTCAGTATCCACTATCCACCCTTTCTCTCAATCATCCTTTCACCCATCCATCAATTTACCCAATACTCACCTACGCATCCTATCACCACCCACTCATCCTTTCCTTTCATTAATTTCACCCACCCTTTCTTTTAAACTTCCGCTCTTCCCGTTTCCATGAAGCCATCATTTAAGCATACATTATGAGTACTTTTGCTAAGTTGCAGATGGAACAGGCCATAACCCAACCACTGCTATAGCTGGTAATGCAGGGGGTTCATGATCACAGCTATACCCTTGTATAATAGTAATTGTCATTAGGTAAGCAATGTGACTTACCAATGCCCATCCCGGCTGTCGCTTCTTCCCCTGCTCCATCTCCTCCTGCAGCGGCACTTGATCCAGCGTCACTGGTGGTCACTGTGGCTAGAAAAAACATTATACAGTTTTTAGATCCCAGGTACACCTCCCCTTAACTTTTGTAATTGATAGAATGCAGCCAGAGTACATTGCTACAGTTCAGAACCCTCTGCCTTGGCGCCGGTGGTCTGCTCCTTGTCCCTAGCACTTGCCAAATCTACCTTATGCCCCTCTTCCTGGCCCTTGGGTGTTGATGTAACAGTTTATCTCTACAAAATTATTATAACAGGCAAGCACAGTAACATTGTACTTATCTAAATCAGGTCACCGCTGGTACTAGTATGATCGACTATTGTTGAGTTGGCTATACTCCTAAAATCCCTATTCCGAATTTCCTTACCAAAAACTACATTTGGAACTAATGCATCATAATGAATGATCTCTGATTCAGTTCTCATTTCTCAACTCCCTTGATGGACTAACTCAATCTCCCTTTTTGCAGTGCTTAGATGAATATTAGTAATACTACACATCACTGTGAAATTGCTTGGGACTGTACGAGCTACATAGATAAAAGTCACAGAGAATGCTAACTCACAAATAACACTAATACGCTATGGTGACAAGAGGACAAAGGAGTCTGCATTTCAATTACTTCTTAAATAACCAGCCAAAGCGAGCGCAAACAAGTACAATGAGGTAGCGCCTAGCACCTGCCTAGCTCTAACTGGATCGCATAATATTATTCTTAATGTAAACTAAACATAACTTACCTCTGAGTGTGAGCAGCATGCTATTATAAAAAAAGTTAGCATTGTAGAACATAAACACAGTAATATAGTTTATACTCACCAAGCCCCAGTGCTTGCAGTCAATCATATTGGTTCAGTGGTGCATCAGCTGCTTGATGGCACGCTGTACTTGACTGGTGCACTGCACATGGTGCAACCATCTGCAGGGGGTATCTGATGCCATGCCTGACACCTGCTGCTAGCATGGAGGAGAGGTGGAACTGCACATAAAAAACGTGTGCTGCCACTTCCACCTCCTCAAAGATGGGCCAGGGCTGTATTTCTTGATGGCACTGCCGCCCTCAAGGTAGGTGGCTGCTGCCACTGGCTACTTGGGAGGGCCTGGCACCGCCGCTCCCTGCTCTGCTATGGCACCGACCTCAGTGGGTTAGAGAAAATGAAAAGGCTCAGGGGAAGGGAGGAAGGAAGGAAGGAAGAAAGGAAGGAAGGAAGGAAGGAAAGAAGGAAGGAAGGAAGGAAGAAAAGAAGGAAAGGAAGGAAGGAAGGAAGGAAGGAAGGAAGGAAGGAAGGAAGGAAGGAAGGAAGGAAGGAAGCAAGGAAGGAAATTAAATAAGCAAGTAACGGGAATCACAATAAACAAAAACACAAAAAGGAAAACAAGAATTTTTAAAACATAAAACATAAAATAAACAGAAACAACACACACTGATACAATTGATATAAAAATGAGGTGTAGATTAATTAAGGGGGTGGACGACTGAAAGAATAATAGAAAGATTCAAACTAGGCCCAGCACTAAGAACAGAGTAAGAAAAACAAGATGGCATTGCCCATGCAAACCGCTTGGTGCTGTTTGCACATGATTTTGAATGTGAGATAGTACTTTGGGTTGCGTTTGATGTAGAATGTAATGTGAAACAGTGTGATGGGGAACTCCGCTCACCCACAGAACTGCCCATAGAGCGGCTGAGATTTTGAGCCACTACGCAGAGTTCAGCATAATGTGACTTTGCACACTCTGCCCAGGCCTAGTTCTGAGTTGCAGGGTCAAAACTTCTCATCCGGACTAATCCCTATTTTCTGAATATTATGCAATGAGAGGCAGGATACCAGAAGAGGAATAGGATGACAACAGAGAGTGTGAGAACGAAGTTCATTGTGATTTTTATAGTACACTTTTTGTACCTTATACATGATGTTAGTTTTTAGTTCCCACTCTTAGTACTTCTTGACCCAGATCCATACAGAATATTTTTGAATGAGAAGAGGAAGCACTGTTATTTCTCTCCTTCATGAAACTTTCAAGTACTTGCCTACACACTTTTAATAATATTCTCAGTCAGGCCCAGACTGGGAAAATAAAGAAGCCCTGGCAATTTTGTCTGAGCAGCCCCCGGGGGTGGGGGGCAAGTGTGAAGCACCACTGCTTCTAAACCGTCCCCCAGTGATAAAGCTGGCCTCCACCCATCCAGACTTCCAGGGAACTCCTGAAACCTGCTATGGCCAGTCTGACCCTGTTCTCAGAACCTTTGAATTCCCCCATTCCCACTTGTCTCTACTCTCTCTCTCTCTCTCTCTCTCTCAGGTTTCTTCAGCAAACACATTTGTAATAAAATACTTTGGTTAGTTTAATTGTTAGAACTGACAGCCTTGGGGTGATCTTACCCAAACATTTTGCCTGCTTGCCTCCAATTTTGCTCTATTTCTTTATGTTGGCCTTAGGACTCTGCATACTTTACCACAGCTAACCAGTGCTAAATGCTTGTGCTCTCTCCCTAAAGCATGGTTTAATTGGCATAAAGCTTATTGGCATATTTAATTTACATGTAAGTCCCTAGTAAAGTACAGTACATGTGCCAATGGCCTGTCTAATAAATGATACTACTTGGCCTGCAGCACTGCTTGTGATCCCCCACTTAAGTAGCTCTGTAAAAAAAAGTCCCAGATCTGCCATTGCAGCCTGAAAGCAATGTGACACTGTCATTTAGACTTGGCAATTAAAACCTCTTACCAAGCATTACACTGCCCTTATATTACATATGTCACCCCTAAGGCAGGCCCTAAATAGCCTGAAGGGCAGGGTGCAATGTAATTAAAAGGCAGGACATAAACTTCTAAGTTTTACATGTCCTGATAGTAAGATTTCCCAAATGTGTTCCCCACTACTGTGAGGCCTACACCTTTCATGGGAGAACACATGGGATTCCTTATTACATTTAACTAGCTGTAATTCCTCATTGAGAAGTACTGGCTCTGTCATGTTTGGTACCTATGGAATTGAAATAATTAGGCCTATTTAATAGAAAAGTGACATTTTTATTTGCAATTTTGAAAATAGCATTTTCCTGCTCTTAGCCCTTTGTGCCTGAAGCCTTTCTCTAATACAAGTCTGGTGGTCTCAAGTGCTACAGGGCCTTCACAGTGAGACTGGCTCATGGGACACCCCTTGCAGGATATCTGAGCCAGGACAAGACCTTTGCCAGGCTTGTCCCCCACTTTTACTGGTCCCAGATGAAGATTTCCTCTGATAATTTCTCTAAGTGTTGCTTGACCTTCCAGGTTAGTAAGAAGACAGGGCAGAAGCTGAAAGCTCCCCTGAACCCCGTTCCTGTTATTGGCATCCCCTTTTAAAGGGAGGATATCAACATTTCTGGGCCCATGGATACCCAGGCAGCCCCCGGTAAGAGTGAAATCCTGGTTTTGGTGGCCCATGTCACAAGGTACCCAAAGACCATCCCTCTGAGGACTGCAACTGCACCTGCAGTGGCTACGGCCCTAATGGGGATTTTTACCAAAGTGGGTTGCCCCAAAGGAGTGGTGTCTGACAGTGCCATCGATGTTATGTCTCCTTATGTACAGCCAATGGGGGAGTAGTGTGGAGTTACTTATACGTTCTCCACACCCTCACATCCACAGACCAATGGGCTTGTTGAGAGATTCAATAGGACCAGCCAGGACTTAAAGTGTGGGTGATGGATCCAATGGAGCTCACTCCCCTCCAAGACTGTTGGACTGGGACTTATGAAATGGTTGAGAGGAAGGGGAAGGTCACATACTTGGTGGGCTTCAAGACCTCTTAATACCCTCCAAGGGTCCTTCATATCAAATGCCTCAAAATCCACCTTGAGAGGTCTGAGGTCACCATGTTGCTGGTGACAGATGGTAGGGAGGAAGAGGTGAGTGAACCTCTCCCTGACCTCCTAACTTCCAAAGAGAAGGATGGGCCAGTGCAAGAAGTAAGCCGTTCCCTGAACCTGACGTTCAGAGCAGCAGAGAGACTGTCACCAATTGCTGTGACAGTTGTCCTCTATTTTCCCTCACTCCTGGGATTACACATCTGTGTACCCATGATATTGATACAGGAGACAGCCTCCCTGTCACAAACAAAATATACATGTTGTCTGACAAAGTAATGGTCAGCATAAAGGAGGAAGTCACTAACTTGTTGGAATTAGAGGTGATTGAGCCTCCAGTAATCCCTGGTCCAGCTTTGTGGATCTGGTACTAAAAACTTCCTCAAAAGGCACTACCCCAGAATGCAGGTTAAGTGTCAATTACAGGTGGCTCAAATCAGTCCCCAAGACTGCTGCTCATCCCATACCCTGGGCTGATGAACCCATTGACAGGTTAGGGGCTGCCCTGTTCCAGAGTACTTTTGATCTGACTTCAGGGTACTGGCAGATTGGCCTAACTGATAGTGCCAAGGAGAGGTTAGCCTTCTGCATTCCAGATGACCACTATGAATTCAAAGTGATATGCTTTGGATTTCAGAATGTCCCTGCCTGGTATGGAGGCCTTCAGTGCTGCTTACTTGGAAGATATAGCTGTCTTCAGTAGTAGCTAGTAGGACCACCTGTTTCACTTGCAGAAAGTGTTTCAGGCTCTCTGAAATGTAGGCCTGGCTATCAAGGCCTGTACGTGCCAGATAGGGCAGGGGTCTGTGATGTACTTGGGACTCCCAGTGGGCGGGTGCAAGCTGCAGCTCCACTGGGCCAAGAGAGAGAATATCATGGCTTTGGAGTCCCCCAAAACTCAAACCGAGGTGAGAGCCCTTTTGGGCCTCACAGGATATTACAGGCGGTTTGTCAGGGGATATGGCACCATTGTTTCCCCTTGACGGATCTGACTTCAAAGAAACAGCCCAGAAACGCGATTTGGACTGAGGCATGCCAGAAAGCATTTATGTCCCTAAAATCAAGCCATGTGCACAGTCCATGTAAACTGATGCTTCAGAGCATGGCATAGGGGCACTTATTTCACAGGTTATTGATGAGGGCCCAGACCGACCTGTAATTTTCATCTTTAGGAGGTTACATCCCACGGAAAAGAGGTGGAGGGCTATTGAAACAGAAGCCTTTCCTGTGGACTGTGAACTGAAGAAGTTGAGACAGTATGTGTTTGGGACTCACTTTTGGATTCAGACAGACCACAGGAGGCTCAGGTGGCTAAAGCATATGAGGGGTAAGAATCCAAAATTGTTAAGGAGGTACATCTCCTGACAGGGAATAGACAGTGGACAAACTCCTGGGTCCACCTTGGTGATGAGAACTCCCAAGAGATTGGGTATTTACCCCTACTTTCAGCTGGCGGGGACATGTGTAAGACCTGACAGCCCTAGGTTGGACTCCCCTCAAACGTTTTGCCTGCTTCCCTCCAATTTAGCTGAAATTGCTTCCATTACTCTTAGAACTCCCTGTACACATTACCACTGCTGACCAGTGCTGAAATGAGTGTGCTCTCGCTCTCTAAAACATGATTTCATTGGTATACACATAACTGGCATATTTAATTTACTTACAATTCCCTAGTAAACTTCACTACATGTGCCCAGGGTCTGTTAATTAAATGCTACTAGTGGATATCAGAACTGCTTGTGACACCCCCTTGAGTAGTACCTTAAAACTAGGTCTCCCATTGCAACCTGAAGGCAGTGTCTCACTGCCATGTCAATTCAACAGTTTCAAACCCCTTGCCAAGCCCTAAACTACACTTTTATTACATGTAAGTACCCCCCTAATGTAGCCCCTATGTAGCCTTTCAGGGTGCTATGTAAATGAAAGGCACATTATATGCCTTTAGGTTTTACATGTTCTCACAAATTCATTTTTCACTACTGTGAGGTCTATGATAACATTGGGGATTCCTGATTAAATTTATTAAGCTGTAATTTCTAATTGAGAAGGCATGGTTCTGTGATGTTTGTACCCATGCAAATGTAATAATAAATCAACTTTAACAGCAAAGCTGAATTTATCATTACAATTTTGAAAATGGCACTTTTAGAAAGTTGACATTTTCCTGCTCTTAGCCCTGTGTGCCTGCAGCCTGTATCCAACACACATCTGGGGTGGTGCCAGCTGGGCGTTGTGCATTCCCTCTAGACAGTCACACATAAAAGGAGCTTAGATGTGACTTGATGGTTGATCCATTTTTCTGATGGGCCATCCTGGGCAGAAGTAGCTGAAGATGGCCTCACACTTACACCTTAATAGGCTGTGTCCTTTCCCCACACAAAGGACTGCTTAAACACCTGTAATGAGTCTGGAGGCAGGGCAGGAAAAGAGGATCTCTGTGCACTTCAGAGCCCCTCTTTGAAATCTTCTCTACTTCAAAGTGCCATTGGGAATAGGACCTGGACTTCTGATCCTACCACTTCAGTACACTTCTAGACCTGTGGATACCCTGCCAGGAAGAAGGACTGCTGTGCTGCTGAAGGACTGCGCCTCTGCTGGACTGTTGCTCTGGAAGTACTGCTTTCTTGCTGAGCTGACCTGCTGCTGGCTGCCCTTCTTGTCTGTGTGAGAAGGACTGGACCTACATAATTTAAACCTAGAACCCAGAGTGACTTCAAGAGTAAGCTTATCCCTTATTAGTGAAATGTAGTAAGTGTCTAGCAGCTAGGCTGTCTACAGGTAGCTGTAGCTGGTTAGCAGGACTCCACTGATACAGTCAAGCATACTTTCAAAAACAGTGAAACACACTGACAAGCAAGCCATAAGCCATAAGCACTGGGGTCCTGGCTAGCAGGATCCCAGAGACACAGTCAAAACATACTGACATCAGGCTGAGCTAGGCTTCAACATGCCAAAAAGACGGTACTTTCCTACAATCTACACCTGGTCTCTGCCATCTGTGAGTCTGCCCTGCCAAGTGGTGGCACCCCTGTCCTGGACCCTTGGAAGTGGGTTTAAGGTGTTTGCTGCAAATGATGCATTGGCATTGCTATGTTGTTCAGAACCAGCGCTTCCCCTCACTTGCATGAATCGGAACTGGCTCATCGGTGCCATTGAGTGTATGAAAGTTGACGCATTGATTCTCTTGTGCAAATCGACCTTGATGCATCACCTTCAGAACTGCTGTATCTCGGACCCAAAACTTAGCCGCCATTGTGAAGAGAAAATTGCTGAATCTTTGGCACTGTGTAGTTGATATTGATGCACTGCATCCACTGATGGGGAATTGACACTGTTGCATCGCTTTAGCCTGCTCCCCACATCTCTGACTTAGAGGAATGCAGGAATAAGATACATTTGTTGAGCGGGCCTCACAGGGTCCCCATAGCGGAACTACAGTCTGGAGCAGTTGGGCTGAATTTTGACTTTGTCCTGGTCTGGTGCGACCCAATAGCCCCAGTTGGTGCTTTTTGCTTCTAAGCACCTTTTCACAATTTATTCTTTAAAAATTCAATTGTCAATTTCTGCCTATTGGATTTTTGTCATTGTAGTCTTATTTTAATTATTAAATCAAGTCCTATTTTTCTAACAAAGTGGTATCTTTTTTGGATTTTATTTAAGAAATGTTGCACCAATACTTTACACATTGCCTCTTAAGTTAAGCCTGATTGTTCTGTGCCAAGCTACCAGAGAGTGAGCATATGTTAATTTAGGGTGTGTTCGTGACTTACCCTGAAGAGGATTGTGGTTCCTGCTTGAACAGGTTGCATACCTCGGCCAACCAGAAGTCTAATTTTTTATTAGTAATCAATATTGTCTTTAAACAAATACATATGTAATAGAAATTCACTCAAGGAACATTTGTAAATACCTGAGTCTCTTTGACTTCGAGGCTAAACACAAATAGACCCTTTAGTTGCAGTTGCCTTCTTGCAAACCTTCCATCAGCCTGCAACTGCAAATCTTCATTAATTACAAATGTTATTCAAATGAATGTATGCTCCAGCACAGTGGAATAATATAATGATATAATTCAAGGTTTCATATTTTTACAATTAAAGTTGTTTTTCCATTCAAGAATGTCTGTGGATTTCTAATGCCTATTTGTCTTTTGTTTTGCAGAGTGCAGAACAAACGCAGGTTCAAGAAATCTTAGGTAAGTCAGTATAACCCTTCTAATACCATGTGCACTAATGCAAGTGAATTACCTCCCTAGAAATGCCTGTTGTCCCTTTTTCATGAATTTGTCCTTTCTGCTTCCAGGAGACATTAGGATTTGCAGGCGTGACCACAAAGAGGTCTCAGGGCGTGGTCAGAGTACAAGAGTAGGAGAGACAACAGCGGCAAACACAAGGGTCTTTCTGCAGTGAGTCCTCTAGCTGCAGGCAGTTTCTGTAAAATTGATCTGGCCTTAAACAGCAGTCACACCTCAATTTGCCCACCTGTTCTAATAAGATGTGTAGAGTTTGCAAGAGTTTGCGTGTGATTACCAACTTCAAGATAATGCTTGCTAAGTTTGGTTAGCTTCGATATTCTTGTGAGCATTTCATTAGTATATTATGCACAGTTTTTATCTTTCCTGTTGGGCTGCAGAGGTGTCTTGGAACTTGTGTGTCTTGGAGGAATTCATGCTGGGCTAATCCTGCAAAGCACCCAGAGGCCCATTGAAGCCAATGGGAGCC
Organism: Pleurodeles waltl; assembly: GCF_031143425.1. Taxonomy (NCBI): domain Eukaryota; kingdom Metazoa; phylum Chordata; class Amphibia; order Caudata; family Salamandridae; genus Pleurodeles; species Pleurodeles waltl. The sequence goes on from NC_090444.1 coordinate 1,224,542,709, forward strand.
TCCTTTTAATGCCTGCTCAGAGCAGGCATTAAAAATCAGGAAAGAAACGCAAATAAATTGTTAGATTTCTTTGCACCATTTTTTCAGCCCCACCCCCAACAGGGGAACACCCCTTTGCATACATTATGCTTGGTGCAAGTATAATGTAGCGCAAAGGATTTCAAAGTGACGTACTGCATGCATTGCACCACTTTGTAAAAATGGCATGACAATTTTTACCTTCTTGAGCCACATTTTCATAAATAAAAATGATGCTAATGTGGCGGAAGGAGGCGCTAGGAGCTCTTGAATATGCCCCTTAGTTCTGTAGCTATTGTAGTTAGGTACATTGTTTGGGATTTTAGAGTATTATTGTTTAACACTATAGTCTCACATGTCCCTTGTAAAATCTTCTACATCAACAACATAATGTTCAACATCGAGATGGTGAAGATGCAGAGGTTTCTAAGTTAGTCATCAAATGCTGATTTTCATTAACTTGATCTTCTATTTTCTTACCCAGAGTCTTGGACAAACTAAAGTCCTCTCCTTTGCAAAGTTCTCTCTGAGAATATAAGCAGTGAGCTGAGGAGAGGATGACAGTTGAGTTTCAAGAAAGTCTTTAACAGCTTCTAAAATAGAGTGAGAGAAAAATGGGTCGACCTGGACTGGCGAGTCAGAAATCATGTTCTTATCCTATGCCATTGGACTAACAGAGAGGACTTAATATTTTCTTGGTTTGAAATGCATCCCCACGATGTCTTTAATTGATTTTATGAGTGAATAAGGATCCCAGGAGACTGTGACGTTCACGCTATTCACAATGTTTGTACTATGCCCCTTATCTATGATTGAATTTACGCAGACGAATAGTGGTATTTCGCAGACATCACCAGTCTGTAGTGACGTAGATCGACGGAACAATCTTTTTGTGCCTAATGCTGTCGTGTTCCTATTCGAATTTGCCCCCAGGCATTATACGTAGAAAGTCTATTGCGCAAAAACGTTTCTCAACCAGAATATGACAGATAAATTGCCTTAAGTTTCTCCGAGGTGCCTCCACACACTCTGAGCATATGGTTCGCTTGACTTTCCACTTGAGTTTGTGAAGAGTCCTTAGGTGTGCTTAAAGGAAAACACACATCTCTCGAGAAGACACACATTTCTCGAAAGAGAGGTGTCCAAAATCCAGTGACTAAAGAAGAGGCTCAAAAGGATGTAGGGAACTATGGTGCTGGGATAAATGTCCCCTTAAAGCAGACGTAGTGTAGTGCAGCGATAAATACCCATTTGAAACACTAGCCGTCAGCGAAGGATTAACTAATCAAATTGGTGATGACGATGGCTGAGGATGAGCATGTGCACAGCATAAAGAACGAGTGGCGCATTCTGAGTACCTCACAACTGATCTTGTGACACGATGTCCAGGGAGCACCCATTACTCGTATATGCTCTACCACTCTGCTCTATGACTGGTTTGCAAAAGGAGCCATTGGGCCCTACAGGGCAAGGTATATCCAACACACTACTAACTTGTAAAGTTCCAAAAATGGGGACATTTCATATGGACACGGATAAAAAGATGATACATGAATTCATAGACACAGAGAGACAGCATGTAGAATAGCACACAGTATAACAGAAAATCAGCAGGTAATCCGATGTCTGGTTTAATAAACGGCAGATTTTTTCTGCCTACGAAAATGTGGAGGGCCACTATGATCTAGCTGAAAGACATGAAGCAGAATCATTGCCACGTGTGCAATATTATATAACCAGGCATCCAAGTAGGGTTTGCCAATTGAAACAAATGATCGTTTTGCGAATGAGCAGCTCTTACTCATTTACCACACTCAGTATTGAGAGGTTCAGAGGATAGATATCACAGGGCTGAAGGGACAAACAATTATTTCTGAGGCAAACACCACAATTAATGTTACCAGTAATGAACACCTGCAAAGTTTGTCTTTGCACAATACAGATATTCCTGATTGTTCCCAGGTGTCCAAACATTCCAACACACTTTTCTCCTGAGAATGGCTGAGAGCGCAAGCCAAGAAACTGTCAAACGGAGCACGGGACCAAAATGTTGTCATCACATCAAGATAGCACTGCATCTTTGTCTCTTCCTCCCGCTGCCCACTGTAGGCCTATCATTCACAGCATCTGAGACTGAGGCCAGGATTTCACCCTTTCAATGGCTTCTTGTGTATTCAGCACAGATGTGCTGCTCATACTGATGGCATGCTCACTATTTAATACTGGCGGCAGAGCCACCATTGCCGCATTGGCTGTATGTAGCTCATCCACTGATAATAGTAATTGCAGAAAGCTTGGGGGAAACATCCTAATTGACTCACAATAATTCAAGCAGGGGGGTAGAATGTTCATCTGGACAGGTTGCCGGTAGTTCTGATCAGCCTTTCCACAGAACAATGAAAGTCTGGATCTGACCATCAGTGTGCTGTTCTGAAACCTCTGTGTATCTGATTCAGCTTGTTCTGTCCAACAAAATGCTGTGACAGCCTCCCACATCATTGACACTGAGGGTGAATATTTGAAACCTGTTTGCCACATTGGTGCTAACATAGCCAACCTTTCTAACATTTGAATTACCTTTAACTGCTTTGGTGGCACTTGAAGCACAGACTTCTGCTATTGGTGTGAAGCCATCTTCCTTTAGAGGCAATGGTTAACATATCTTTAGCTTTGTCCTAGGTCTCCAGGTGGGTGGCTTTGTTGAATCACTCGTTCTTCTCTCAGAGGAAGATAAAGTGGCATAGATAGCTGTGTTGACAATGGTGGAGGATATGCCATGTCCCGTAGTGGGACTGGTAAAGATGCCTGTGTCACACCACTCAATACTCCTACACTTCTAGTCACATTGCCCTCAGCTTCCTACTTTTTAGAAGTCATCACACCTGTGTCTTTGACTGAATGAACAATAGTATCTGGCGGGAGAGGGATATCATACTGATCATGTTAGAAGGCAGTACAAATTACAATGCATGTTTATATTCTATGGGAATTATATAGCAAGGATTGTGTTGGCGCTAATGCGGTCGTGAGTATTTTTGCACTGAGCCTAAAAGCTTTTATAATGTAATGTAAGTAAATCTTCACTTTAAACTGCTAGCTTTGATTTATGCCACACGCAAAACCTTAGTAAACAAAGGGAAACACAAACAAACTGGAGGAGTTGACAAGGTTTTCCCCACACCCCTCTGTATGAGGTCAGACATTTCATAACATGATGTAACTACATTTACGTTGCCACGGCACACCACAGTCCTGCCCTTGTGAAATGTTGCAGAACAAATAACAGATAAATATTTTCTGTCGATTAGGCAACAGATTGTAGGCTGCAAGCCCTAGAATTTACTCTCAGTGAACCAGATATGCACAACAATTGATTTGAGGTGCATGTGCATTTTCCATGTTTGTTATGAGTAGCATCACCCTATTGGACATGTCCCTAGAAGTTGGAGTATAATACCTTTTCAGACTCAACAGTTAATACAGGGTTTAGGGCAAAGGTGTCAGTGTTTCTGAGTTGAGCAGCTATCTCAGGTTAGAGCATGCTCTCCATGAGCCCCTTGGTTCTCTGCGTGTAATGCAGGCCCCTGTAGCCCTAGTGGTGCAGTAAAACACCAAACCTCCATGGGCCCACAACCCTACAAAGGGGCCCATTTAGCCCACTGTCTATGAATATTTGTAATCTATGGGAGACTTAAGGGACTCTCATCACATTTGGTGTGGGAGGCATTATGTTGTGTTACACCACTGCTTGGTCCACAACCCATTTCTGCAGTTTATTGTCACCTGTTTGCTAACTTCTCTTTTGTCTACAAAAGCCAGATGAAACAACCACTTTCAGACATTATCCACATTCCTATCCATGACATCAAGGGCCAGATGTATGATTCTGGCCCATTGCGATTCGGTAATTGCAATTTTTAAGAAATCGCAATTACCGACTCGCAAAGGGCCATGTATCACATTTGCGATTCGGTAATTGTGATTTCTTAAAAATCGCAAATGCAATTACCGAATCCCAAATTGCGATACTGGCCCCATTCGCAGCTATGGGCCTGTTGGCCCATAGCTGCGAATTTTTTGCATTTCCTAAATTGCGATTTCTGAACCAGAAATCGCAATTTGGGAAATGCAAAAGGGCAGGGTCCTGCACCCCAATTTCTTTTTTTTTACCATGTAAAGTACACACATGCCAAAAGGGCATGTGTGCTTTACATATTAAATTTAAAAATGCAGTTTTACTGCATTTTTAAATTTTGCACCAGGTTACCACCTGGTTGCAGACAATGGTATTTTGCATGTGCAAAATACCATTCTGCGAAAAATCGCAATTTGCGATTTTTTGCAGAATTGCCTTGCGACCTGGATTTTGCGAATCGCAAATTGCGATTCGCAAAATCCAGGTCGCAACGCTAAAAATTGCAATTTCTATTTTGTGGTCTGCGAATGCCTTTGATGCATTGCAGACCACGATTTTGCACTCGCAAACGGCCGATTTCGCCGTTTGCGAGTGCAAAATATTTTGATACATCTGGCCCCAAATGCCTTAAGCTCAACTCCAATAAGACCGAAGTCCTCATCTTGGGACCATCAACATCAGCCTGGGATGACTCCTGGCGTCCATTGAGCCTCAGCACTCCCTCCACCCCAACAAACCACGCACACAACCTCAGCGTCATCCTGGACTCATCGCTCACCATGACCCACCAAGACAGCTCAGTTGCATGCGCCTGCTTTCACTCACTCTGACTTCTCCGGAAGATCTACAAATGGATCCCAAAGGACTGCCACAAAAAACATAACCCATGCCCCGGTTGTCAGCACACTCGACTATGGCAATGCCCTCTACTCCGGTACTATCCAGAAGACCCTTAGGAAATGACAGCACATACAAAATGTCTCCGCCAACCTCATCCTGGACATTCCCTGCAGCAAACATATCTCCAGTCACTTAAACTTAAGCATTTTATAAACTGCAATACGAGCTTTGTGGTCTATTGTATTGTTTGTACATGTGGACTCATTTATGTGGGAAGTACCATCCGACCATTGAAAGAGAGAATCCAAGAACACTTGAGGGCCATTCGATCTTCGAACATTAATTATCCCTTTGCGACCCACTACAATGAGACACATGGACGTAGAGAAGTCCTCGACATTCATATCCACGGGGTTGACTCTGTAAAAAAGATGACCCGAGGAGTTAACCGTACTTTGGCCCTAAGACGCCTTGAGAGTAGGTGGATCATTAAGCTACGAGCAGTAGAACAGGGCCTTAACATAAATAAGGACCTGCATGTTTTTCTCTAACAAAGGTGCATTATTCCACCTCCCTACTATTATTAATTCATCTGCTCATCAATAGGATCCAGTTTTTGGTCTCTACGCAGTTCTGGTTAGCTTTCCTTTTAGGCTATATATATAAAAAATACAAAAAAAAAAAAATAAACAAATATGATAACTCAAAATTATGTACGTGCCCCTATATGTTCGATACTTATTGCAACATTGTAATGTCTTTTGTAATCCTCACATTATACTTGGTCTTTACCGCAAATGTACTAAAAGCACTTGACATTAACAATAACAACTTGTTACATTCTGCTGGAATAATCTTCTCAACATTTCCTATTTTGTTGTCTTTTTCTATAAACCTCTGGAGTGTTATTTGTTTATGCCATTTACCATATACCTGTACAAGTATGTGAATACAGTAGTTTTTGTTAAAACATCATGTTAAATTTTCAACAAAATGTACTCTATATGTGTATAGACTTTTAATTGATACTCATGCACTTAATGTGTACTCTGATTGTACATCCCTCTCTGTTTCTTTTCTCTTACGTAATTCACTACGTATGCACTCATTTTATTTTCCCACCTCCATTAAATCAGTACTCACCTATCAAACAAACTCTAATAAGCAATCAATAATGTCTGGTGAATTTGGTCTCCATGCACTACCACTTCCCTTGTTTCCTATATCCAATAGTGGCACCCACTCGCCTGTTGTTTAATTTTATATGATCATGGTCTCGTGCACAACCATTTTTGCACATAGATACGTACTGTTCGCTCTACTACTTCCAATATGGCTTCCATAGAGTGCTCCTATCACGGAGCCTTCATTCCCATGCTTCAATGCAGACTAGACGTTAGTCCCTCTTTTGTTTTCGGAGTACGCGTATACATACGCCGATACTCCTCGAACTTACTGTTGTCGGTCTGTTTACGGCAGCGTTAGCACGCGCTGTCGATCGCGCACACATACTGGTGTGCAGTTTCCCGGAATCTGGGGAAACACGGGTAAGTGCTTCTACTACTAATCCCGCTAGTCTATTTGGCTCCGCACCATAACCCAATTAAAATAGTGGGCTTTACTCTATTTTCCACATGCCCCGGCGCACGGAAATATAAGTCTTTTGACTTCGGTTACCAAACATGGGACCAATTTCTGTTTTCTGTGGGGAGTCAGCCCTTCACTTTTGGACATACTCTAAACCCAAAAATATTTTTTTGTCTTCTCCCTTATCTTTACTTCAGTTAACATGAATTCCCCTATAGCCACCGTAGCTTTGCTCTCGGTCCGATGTTATTATTTTAATCGAATTTCATTCTCCCCTCTCTCTCTAGCTCAACGCATACAGCCTGGCTTTACCTAGGCCGCTTTCCGAGTGTTTTTCCTACCATGAACACACTGTACATGATAGCTTGCTAGCTTCTTAATTAATACTCGTTTCTGGAAGATTAAGGGACTTCTACTATGATAGAGAACTCATCGGCCTCCCTGGTAGGTCTTATATTTGACCTCGACTTATTTTCCCTTTTACTTTTCCTATTTTTTATCCAATTGAGCCCTTTACACTAGTAATGTGTTTTCCTCTGGGCTTTCTTTACCTTTCTAGAATTCTCACATGGAACCCAAATTGGAAACTTTTTGATTCCTTTTTACAGTTTAGCTCATGAGGTAATTTTATTCATCTATGATTACCATGTCATTTCACTCATATTGTTATGCTATTTTAATTCTAGCACGACCCTCTCTTTTGGAAATAACTCACACCCCTTAAAGCATACTCCGTTCCCTGGTGATGGTTGTCACTATCTTCATCATTCACAAACTATTACGTCTGGGCCTTTCTCACTGTCACGCTCTACTTTCGTCATTCAAAGGAATACTCTTTGGAGACAACACACTACGTACGAATGGGTTATCTCTAGTTTGATTATAAAATACTCATAATGGGTCTGTAATTTTGACCGATAAAGAATGTTCGTTTCCCATTATTTTCAATTTACAATTAAGGTCTTAATTCGTATATGTACCTACCGATGGTAGTGAATATTTTTTGTTTAAGAGCTCCAATCTGTTTTTGTTTCCAGCCTTGAAGAAGTCCGTTGAGGACGAAACACGTGTTGGCTGTTACCGAATTTTCTTGCATTTATTGGCTGTTACCGAACTTTCTTGCATTTATTATAATTTATGGACACTACTATCACTGTATACATACAAAGTGGCTGTTACCGACTTTTCTTGCATTTACTATAATTAATGGACACTACTATCACTGTATAAATTTAAAACTATTACCTTGGAGGTTTGACTAATAAATTCCTCTGAGAACTTACCTATCTTGGTTTCATGATTCAGGAGTGCCCTGGTTGCCTTTTCCTTTACATTATATCTTCAGTCACCTCCACTGGCTCCCTATTGAGAATAGAATTAACTTTAAGCTCCTAGTCCACGCTTACAAGGCCCTCCACAGCCTAGGACCCACCTACCTCAACCACAGCTGTACCCTCTACTCCCCACAAGACCTCTCTACTCCACTCAACAAGCACTAGCCACTGTAACCCACATACAGAAGTCCTTGTCTGGTGGGAGATCCTTTGCCTACTTCGCAGCAAAGAGCTGGAACACTGTCCCTGTGTCTCAGGCAGTCACCGTCGCTACCCCAATTCAGGAAGGACCTTAAAACCTGACTCTCCAACTGAAGCTCAGAGGACAAACCCTTGTGACCCTTATGGGTGAGTAGTTGCGCTTTACAAACTCTGATTGATTGATTGGTTGAGTTATCCTGTGCTTGAGGCATTCCCATATTTGTTTTTTTTAATGGACTCTGACATATTTACAGAGATTTAAAAATGTTGTAACTTACTCTGACACATCTTCCACCATTTATTTTCACTTCAGTGTTAGACAAATCATTCTCCCTTTTTCTTTCAGTGTTATCATTGTCAGGAGTCTCCTAACTTATCATGGTTTCTCTGTGTGCTTTGGCGATCCTGTCCTCCTCTCTATGCATTCATATATGTAGTCCTTAGATCACACTGACCTCAAACAAGCCAATTAAATTTCTATACAACTCCTTTCATTTAAAGTATTCCTTCTACACAATTACAAAGTGGGGCATTACCATGTAGCAATTGCTTCTTTTTTCCTTCTCTCCCGGTATTCATAAATACTTGGACAGCTTCTAAAGACTGGTAACAGATGACTTTTACTGTCTGTCAGACAAACATTTTGTAACTGCTTCATAAAAGTATACATAGAGGGTTCTGAATATTGCACTCTCCCCACATGCTATTGGCTTTATCATGTCGAACTCCTCTTCTTATGGACCCTTTCCACTGCAGTGTACGAGAGGCTATTGTAGATCAGAAAAATATACTCACTCATGATAGATATTTTCTAATATATGCTTAAACATACTTCTTTTAGGATGTCTTGTTTTCAGTGTTTTTTTGTGGATTTCACTGGTGCTTTCTCAGTGTTTTCCAAACATTTTGACATCAGCAGCTATCAGTCTTTATTCAGCTGCATAACCCCCTAATGAGACAAAAACTGAATTCTTCTAGTGTTTACAAAACATATTTTATTTGCACTGATTGTTATAAAGTACATTTCATATAAAGGCACAGTAGCGCAGGGTATGTAGTGTCTTCCCAATGGACACGTGTCCAATGGACTTCCGTTAGACTGTTTTGAGCACAGTAAGTCAGGGGCATATTTACAATGAGAGATGCATCACTCTGTCACCACGTAAAATGGTGCAAGCACCACTCAACCCCAAAATGTTATTTACGAAGCCAAGCATGGCACTGAGTTGCTTCATAGATCTGGAATAAAGCAACACAGTGCAAATCGCTCCTTTGCGTTACTCTGCCCCACGGAGGTGATCCTTAGGTTTTGTGTGGGTGGTTACATGCAGCATCCATGGATTTTGACACAGTCCTAGATTTACCAGAAGTAGTAGACCTGGAAATGTGTCAAAATACTACACCTTACCAGGTGAGGCATAATGAAGAGAGAAATCTTTATTTCTCCGTGTTGTTTCCTCTTTCTCTGTATGGTGCATTCTTTAGCACACTTAGAAATCGAAAAATGATTCAGCTGATTGTTTTTGTGCAGGAAGGGGGCCCCTTCCTGCCGAAAAACACTCCTTCTAACAATGCAGGCACCCTTGCACCACAGTGCAAGGATGCCTGTGTATGCTTCCAAAATGGCACCAGGTCAGGGACAAAAGCAGCAATGTGTCATATTCTTTTAAATATCATGCATTCCTGCCCTTTCTGACATGCTGAGCTGCACTGCATGACTTGCCCATAAATATCCCCCTCTGTGTTTTGCCAGAATTTGCTGGAAGATCAAGAAGATTGAAAATAAAAGAAGCTTTGTACACATGGACTTTCTACTCTCATTTGTATAATTTTGGTGGCTCAGGAGGTTCATTATACTCTGTGTATTGCACTCTCACTAACACTCACTACTCATTATCGGCTCTCACATGTCATTATCCGTCACACTTAGGGCCTGATTACAACCTTGGTGGATGGGATACTCCGTCACAAATGTGATGGTCCACCTGCCGTTTTACAAGTTCCATAGGATATAATGGAACTTGTAATATGACGGGCAGGATATCCATTACCTTTGTGACGGAGTTTCCCATCCGTCAAGGTCGTAATCAGGCCCTTAGTCAGTACTCTGTCTGGTTTACAGAACCCTTAATGGATTAAAAAAGCAAGAATGCAATATTCAAATGTTTGAGTAAAAAAATTCTTGGACACAATTGTGGGTATTCAACCTACTTCTCACTGAATATTATGACATTATACAGGTGGCCATTCCTGCCAACATGATAGAACCTTGTAAAATCTTTAACATTTTGTTTTTGAATTACACCAGATTAATTTGAAGCCCTGCACTTCATGGCACCTAAAACTCATGCGCATCTTAAGCTTGCAACTAATTTTCTGTGCTCTTTGCTTGACTACATCAAGGCCATTCTTCTGTTCTACCTTGAAACAAACATCAGATTGAATTCTGGGACTCAGAATCTTGATTTTAACATTGCAACTATGGGTTCAAAAACCCCTGCAGTTTAATTTAGCTGGGTGAAAAAAGCCAGGATTAGCTAAAGGTATCAAACATAGCAATGGAAAGCCTTGTATCTATTCATTTTGTTGGTACTTAGAAAGCCTTACATCATTTTGTCATCTCATGTGGGTGGTGACTGCACTGTTTTCACAGGTAACTGTCACTACACCTTACATCGAATATCTAAAGCCCGGGATGTTTGGCAGATGACCAGCTATTAATGCTGACCTGTTACAATAGGAGGAGGATGTATTAAGGGCTTTTACCCATTCTCTGGTAAATGTGATAGTACACATTGGTTAGGATTCCTATAAGCCAAGTATTTCACCAATCATTTAAATAATTAAACACTGTCTAAAGATCACATATGATTTTAATATTTAAATATTCTATGTTGAGTGTAAAATAATTAAATCAGAAACATGCTTCTAACCTCTGCATCTTTAATCTGAGGATACTAAAGGGGACGAAACAAAAGGAAGAAGAAACAATATATAAGTGAGATCCCTAAACAACAAAGCTGAAGCTGAATAGTCTTCAACCAGTCTTTATAGATGCTACCTTGTATAGCAAAGTTACATTGTGTTGGCCCCCCTGGGGAAGAAACAAAAGTGACTGAATCTCTCTTACTTTCTTTTATTTGAATTATGCTGGAAAGTGGATTATTGGTAAGGGCAAGTAAGTACCTACACTCAGCAATAGGCCACTAGCCCCCACTAGGTTCAGTTAGGTCTCAATAAATTAACCTCAGCTCAACCCTTGGTAGCTTGTCAACAAGCAACAAGGCTTAACTCAGGAGACAAGGGCCCGTATTTATACTTTTTTACGCAAAACTGCGCCGGCGCAGTTTTGCATCGAAACATTTACCTCCGTCTAATACAATTTCTTTGCGCTGCTCGGGCATCAAATTTATACTTTGACGCGCAAACGGCGGCGCAAACCACTGGTGTGAGTCTTTTTTTTTTACTCAAACCAATGCTTCACGTCGTAAAGAAAAATTACGGTAACGCAGCAAAAATGACTGTCGTAAAACGGATACGTGCCTTTTTTTGACGCAATAGCATCAAAAAGCGGCGCAAACACTGCAAAATGTGCAAAGGAGAGCCAAAATGGATCCCAGATGTTTGGACAGACCCCAGGAAGATGACAACAGACCAGGAACCAGCCAGGAGGACCCACACAAGACCCAGGAGAGGGAGAAGAAGAAAAGAAAGTGTTGGTTCAGTGCAAAGGAGCAGGAAATACTGGTGAAAGAGGTGACGGAACACCAGCACCAACTTTTTGTCACCTCAAAAATGCCAATTAGTAGGAGAGAGGCAATATGGCAACAACTTGTTGACAAGATAAACAGTGTGGCAGAAGTACGGAGAACAGTCATTGAGTGCAAGAAACGCTGGCATGACTGCAAGTGAAAGACAAAGGAAAAGATGGCCAGGAACAGGAAGGCAGCACTGCAGACTGGAGGTGGGAGTCCTGCATCGCAGGAGGCCCTGGACCACATGGAGGAGTAGGTGGCAGCCGTTATCCCTGAGGAGATCGTCACAGGGATTCAAGGACAGGACAGCGCAGACTACCAGGAGACAACACAGATGCAGGGTAAGTGGCATGGGGAATTAAAATGCACAAATGTTAACTGTAAGCGGGGGTGGACATACCTACTACACAATGCATGTAAGTCATGATATTCGGGGAGTGGACTGGGTAAAGGGGCACGGCACGGGGGCATGGGATGTTCAGAGGAAACCTGGGGCACAGTACTACTCTACACCAACAACCTTTGCATGGGGGTATGCTGCCATGCCAAGGATGTTGGAAAGGTAAAGCCAGTGCAGGAGGATAGGGTACAATGTAAAACTGCCCTGCTGTCACACAACAGCTGGTATTCTCCCTACATGAATTGGGTCTCGATTAACAGTCTCAGGCCATATCCGCAAGTGGAATGTAATATTGACAACAGTTGCCACTACCACCTCTGCTGTGTGTGCAGGTCAAGTAGCTAATGGCAGTTACGTGCCCATGGATCGAACACACCCAAATTAGAGGGTTCAGGATGACAACTTTATCATTCCCCTGTAATCAATACAAATGTGGTAATCCTGTCAAATGTGAATGTCCATAGCTGCTACAACCATCAGCCATTGTTATAAACATTATGAGGTACACAGCACTAATGTTATACCCATGCTGCATGTGTCAGGGTCCACCCTATGCCAGGGTCACAATAGCTCCAATTACACCATGCAACATCCCAACTGTTATACTACTCAGACAACAGCATTGAGGGGGAGGACATATGTCACCGGCTAGTGAAATACACCCGCACAGTCAGAAGAGGAAATGGAACACTGCTAAGACCATCAGTGCAATCCTATGTAGCACACATTCCCCAACATCAACATTACACACTACCAATGCTGACATACGTAGTGTGCCATGCCAATGTCATACATAGTATATGCTAGGTCTCAGCAACATATAGCTGGGTGTGAAATATCAGAGACTGGGGCAGTTCCACATTGTTAAGTGTGGTGCAAGTGCCATCAGAACACCCACAGCCAGTGCAAGGCACCATGAAAATGGAAGTAAATGGAGGGTTGGGTAGGATAAGAAGGTGGCTATATACAATTTGGGCAGAACCTACACCTAGAGAATGTGATGCTGACAAGTCCACAAACTGACCAAAATACATGTGACATGCAGGTGGGGTATAGGCCTGGGAGAATGCTAATATTAAAGACAGAAACAATGAACAGGAACCAATATCACAAAGTGCAACTAATAGGAAGGCAGGCAGGTCACATTACAAATGCCACAACACAGACACACTAATTGTAAAATATCTCATTGCAGAGGACGATGGCTCTCCTGAGGATATGCCTGTCCTGGACTTCCCTGATGACATGGATGACAAGCTGACAAACATCAGCCAGCAGACCCTCTAAGATGTCCTTGGAACCCTCCAGACCCCACCTTCAGTCGCAAGGAGGAGCACAGATACAGCAGCCATCACAGAGGACCCACCCACCACCCCAATTGTACGACCTGCCAGCTCCAACCCAGCTGAGGACTCTGACGACACTGGCACCAGCTTTGAGAGAATTGTAGTTGGAGTACAGGGTGAGCTGGCCAAGGAGGTGCGGGTGGGGATGGAAAATATGGCAGCCAGCCTAGAGGGGGTGCGTTCATGCATGATGTCAACTGCAGAACAGGGAGCAGCCATGCAAGGGCGAACATCAATCTTGCAAGAACTTGAAAAAAGTGTGAAGGAAATCAGCACAGCTGTAAGAGAGTTGACACAACACCTCCAACAACAAACCTTTCAATGCGTGCACGAATGCAATATTGACCCCCTCAGGGCCAACCTGGCTGCCTACCACAGTGATGTGGCTGCTATCCTTAAGAACCAGAAGCTCCTCCTTGCTGCAGTACTGCCCTTAATAGCCCCACAGTTGGCAGCTACCGGGATTTCTGAATCACGTCTTCAAACACTGAGGTGTGTGTTGCCCCTTCACACCCACCACCACCAAGGGCAGAGGAGACAACACACACATCAGAAGATGAAGATGTGGAACAGATCACCTTCACCCGTAAGAGTACCCAGTAGCACTAGTACCTGCCACCTGGCCACTTTTAACCAAGGTCCTGTGCTTTGTAACATGCCAGTCTTGCAACAGCTGCTCTCAAGCACTGTTCTCCAGCCCACTGTTTACCTTGTCACAACGCCCTGTGATTGTCTCTCAATACCTCATTGGCAATTCATGTACCTCTGTACTGTATGACACTTCACCCCAGCATGTCCAATGACATGTCCTTTTGCACTTGTGTAGGATCACAATGGAAGTTGTCACACTAATGGACTCACAATCATGGACAATGTAAATATAGCACTACAGCACTTTAAAAAAAATAGCACTTACGGAGCCACTTTGTCTCTGTCTAATGTGACACATCAACCGTGAGGGAGATTAGTAATGTTTGCCTCATGTCAATGACCATAGAATGTCAAAACAACTGCCCTGAAAGAATGTGGGCTGATGACTATGCACTGTGGTCTGGATTGTACCATCGTCTACTCTTCCTGAAGGTTAATTCTGAGGTAGCTTGAAACTATACAGTAAAATGCTGTGTTGGACAGAATAAGTATTCTTCAATGGATGTCTAAGCCGAAAAATACTGCCTTCAAATTATTGTTCCAGACAATCTTTACGTTTGTGACATTTGTCACAATTGTTTTCACACACGCCATACAGCAGGAATGGATGTGTATGAGTTTACGTACAAATAAGCAACCTGGCTGTACAATGCAACAAATGATAGGTGTGAGTTATGTATACTATACTACATGAGATTATACCATCACTCACCTTATCAGGGTTCACTTGAACATCAGGCTACAGGCAGACGTAACACAGTGTCCTCAATACCAAATCTGGTCCCAAAGTATGTCAGATTGAAAACATACATAAAAAATTAACAACACATTGGGATCCATAGTAACCTTGAGTGGTGGGTGCAATGGATGTCAGATTCCTAGCAAAGTAGCTCTGGTGTAGCTGACAATGTGACAGCTCAATTGGGATTTGGTTGCAGAATGAGACACAAATGCAAATACTAAATAGGCACTGTTCACCCATGCCAAGGCCCTGTCCCCAAGCATATGACACATACTGTGAAGGAGTACCTAGATATTTATTTAACTGTAAAAAAGGATACTAAAACCAGGGGAAACACCTTAACCAACCTAACCTATCCTAACTACACATTACACACAACAGGCCCTAACTAACCTAAGCTAAACTTACTTATCACATTTAACTAAACACTCTAAACATCAATCCCCCACCCCCCTTATAAGATGGGACACATGGAGGACAAAATATACTAACCTAAACACATAGGGGGTCATTCCGCCGGGGTCGGCGGGAGCACCGCCAACAGGCTGGCGGTGCTCCTGAGGGCATTCTGACCGCGGCGGTATGGCCGCGGTCAGAACCGGAAAACCGGCGGTGTCCCGCCGGTTTTCCGCTGCCCAGAGGAATCCCCCATGGCGGCGCAGCTTGCTGCGCCGCCATGGGGGATTCCAACCCCCTCACCGCCATCCTGTTCCTGGCGGTTTCGACCGCCAGGAACAGTATGGCGGTGAGGGGTGTCGTGGGGCCCCTGGGGGCCCCTGCAGTGCCCATGCCAATGGCATGGGCACTGCAGGGGCCCCCGTAAGAGGGCCCCACTTTGAATTTCAGTGTCTGCTTAGCAGACACTGAAATTCGCGACGGGTGCTACTGCACCCGTCGCACACCTTCCACTCCGCCGGCTCCATTCGGAGCCGGCTTCCTCGTGGAAGAGTGTTTCCCACTGGGCTGGCGGGCGGCCTTTTGGCGGTCGCCCGCCAGCCCAGTGGGAAACCCAGAATGACCGCCGCGTTCTTTTGACCGCTGGACGGTCTTCTGGCGGTCCCAGCCAGGCCGGCGGCAACCGCCGCCGGCCGGGGTCAGAATGACCCCCATACTATCTTATACTAAACAAATATATATTTTTTTGTATTTTTCTATAAAAAAAAAATGTAAAAACCAAAACCCCAACATCATGACACACACATAAAAAAATAACATGTACAAATATCATGCCCCCACCCCCCAACCAACTACTACTAACTAAACTAACAGCCTATTCTAACCTAACACTAAGCCCTCTAAAGCCACTAATTAAAAGAACCAGGAAAGAGGAGGGAGGGGAGGGAATCATGGCAGAGGGTATAATAGTCACAAGTTCGCCCTCTGCAGGGTCTTCTTTATGGCACGCACCCTCTTATTGATTTGTGATACCTCCTGCTGCAGCCTGTCCAGTCTCCGCAACATATGTTGCATGTCACGTTGCATTGCTCTAAAATCACCAGTGTCAATGACTGCAGCAGGGGTGATCTGAGTGCCAGTTGTTGACGTGTGTCCGCCTGGGTCGTAGTGGTGGTGTTGGGGGTGGCGGCTTTTGTGGACACTGGAGGGCCCCCTTGGGCAAATGCCCTCCACACTCCTGAGGCTCTTTCATGGTGATAACGCCATGCCATGGGGCCGAACCCATACTCCACATCCAGAATGTGGCGGTAACGCACCGCCCACCTCTGAAACTCACAGATCTGGCTGGCATCCATATTAGCTGCTGTTAAAAAAGATAAAGCCAAACATTAGGTACTTCATTGTGTGATAATGCTACTTAGGAGAATCAGACAATACATCTAATGTAGCTGAAACAGGCCATATCACCATACAGATCACAGATTCTCCCTGAGGAAGTACATGCCAACGCAGCCTATACATGTCCTATCTAACAGCACAGCAATGCTCTAAAAGATATGTACCAACTTAAATGACCTATGCATCATTGTTCAGCCATTAGTCACGTAAAAAATCTGCAAGTCCTCCACATGTGACAGGCCAACTAATGACTATCTTCTGGATGACAATCAAGGGCCACACGATCTGCGATTTGTAAATGGAATCGCCAGTATGGTATGCAGTTGCTAATCATGAGTGGGTATCCTAGGTTTGGACAAGTGATTTACAGATTTACACTGTGTACTAAACTTGGATCATCACACCTAGGTACACATTTCATAACCCTAAGCCTGTGCCCCGGGGGGATGGACAAGCAACACATACTTTTAACATCAAGGACACCCAGGAAGCTTTGAACAGCTTTACATAGGTTTAGGCAGTCCACCACAGGTAAGGAGGGTGTACAACTAGGATAGACCCAAACCTTGGACAATCCTATCCACATTTATGTTTGTAAATGCAGACAATTGTCAACATCATTTGATACCACTAATACCTGTCTTACAACAAGCAGATAGATGCAAGCCCACATCTAGCCATGAGCTGCATGTACACCTATGACATTGTACTCAAGTGCCACATACACGTAGCACAACGTGTGGCGCTACATGTTGCTAGGAAGTCAAACATACATTCAAACATATTCATTAGTGAACAGGGAGGCTCAAGTCTGTGGGTAAGACTTTGGCATCCCTATTCTGTGAGATTCAGGGTCTGACTTGATGACTAAATCATGAATATGGCCCTCTGCTAATTTTTCTTTATAAAAATTTCAAAAACAAATGTCACCCTCTTTACATGGCCATGCCTACAGGGCTGTAATACAATCCCAAAATATGACTATACGCTACTGATTGTCCACCTCAAAGATAGAAAACAAGTGAAACTCCAGTAAAGTTACATATCAGATCATGGGCCAGCACATTATACTTTGCTATGTGTCCATCACACAGGAGTCAATCACACAACAGCTACAAACACAACACAGAACTGAAATATGAACACTTACTGGATATGTCTGGGTCTGCAAATCAAGCCACTTCTCCGATTGTGTAAGGGGCAGGTCCACCTGTAGCATGGAAGGGTGAAATGTGCTCAATGTCTGTGCACTATACAACACTTTCAAATAAAATTACTGTGTGTAACATTAAATCTGAAGGTCCAGCCTCTCAGGCATGATGATACTCCAAACATACGTACCACTGCAAACATGTATAGACCCTGTAGCTCCATTGAGTGATACACACATATCTGCACACATGTAGTGGCCCTAACTATCATATGGTGACAAACATGCTCCAGCCATTGGTTGCAGACTCATTTATGGAGTGTACTTCTCTCATCATTTGTAGTAATGAGAGACATGCAAAGCCATATTCCTGGAGCATTGCAATACCAGTCACTCAGGTATTGTGGCTTGTGCATCAAGGAACAATCATTTAGTGTGTGATGCTCCTGTGGGTTGATTTACGGTCATGATTTATCATGCTTTCTATGGTCCCTTTCATGTAGGGCCTGTGTTGTGTGTGGGTTACATATCCTACATTAACAGTGTACCCTGAGCCACATATGCCCACTGTGACACCATAATGGCAGGGATCCTGTGCGTTAATTGGTGACAATTTGAGGTAAGACATGGATTGACCAGTTTTAATATTTTAATACAACAAGGAGATATATGCTGACAGTGTATATTGTGGTCATCCATGACAGACTGCATAGGCAAAGGTGTAGTCATTGCACCTGACATGTGTCACTCATTGGCCTGTGTACCGATAATGAGTTTTCAAAATCACAGTTAGCCACATTCACCATCTTACATTTGCCAAGTTAGGAGATCAGCAGGTATACAGCAAACTGACACTGTCATATTATTAACACATGTTTTAGCAAATGTACCACTGTGTCAATCAAGATGATGTAGGTTTCAATTTGAATGTACCTTCGGAATGGCAGCAGTCACAGGAATGCTGGTCTTCTGATCTTAGCATACACCCATGTCTGTGATAGCCTCCATACTGGGAAGTTAGTTATTGTACATATGCTGCACTAGATCAGCAGGGGTGTACCAAACAAAACTAGCAAAGTATTAGGGAACTTGATATGTATGATGGGATTGGTCAGGGGTCCTGTAACCGGCCAGTCTCTGCCACGGATACAAAACACACCCCTGACCCGGCCGAGGAGTGCCCCGGGGGTACATCATGGAACGGCGAACACCCGGAAGTGTTTCACAACCCGGATATCTGGGTTGAAGAAGCACGGACACCACAAGGAGCAGAGCCGGAGAGAGGAGAAGGAGCAGAGCTATAGAGAGGAGAAGGAGCAGAGCCAGTGGAGAAAGAGCGTGCGAAACCAGAGGAAGGAAGAGGGAATCTAGCTCAACGGAGGAGCATCAACGGAACCACAGAGACGGCCACGGAGACCGACGAGAGACTCGACCGGAACTGCCACATACCTGGAGGGGCGTGGCTGACACAGGTACGATCATGCCTCTGGGTAAATTTCTTACCCAGGTGGAATCGGAGAGGGAGCAAGAGGGGAATGCAGGGGAGGGATCGGGGAGAGGAATCTTTGAGAGTGCATGTCCTTACCTTTAACCCAGGAGAAGGGACTGGATATGTCTGGGTCTGCAAATCAAGCCACTTCTCCGATTGTGTAAGGGGCAGGTCCACCTTTAAAGCATGGAAAGGTGAAATGTGCTCAATGTCTGTGCACTGTACAACACTTTCAAATAAAATTACTGTGTGTAACATTAAATCTGAAGGTCCAGCCTCTCAGGCATGATGATACTCCAACATACGTACCACTGCAAACATGAATGTACCCACGAGAAGGGAGTAGTGAGAGATAACCCCCATCTAATTGGATTAGGAGAATTGTACCGTATTAGAAATTAATAAAATCACTGGGGAGATTTGCGGTGCACCTAAAGGCCCTAACCCTCTCACAACCCTGCACGACTTTGATCAACCCCTGTAAACTCGCACACCCGCATACTAACCCTATTATAATAAGCATTCCCCAAAGACCCACCCTTACCTGTTCTTTCGTTTTTCTTGGGGGACCGGCCACCAAAATCCTGGAATGGAGGGGTTCAGTTTCACCTTGAAGGTCGCCGTCTCTTGATCTTGACGTCCGGAAGAGAAAAACCTGGAAGAAGAAGACCAAGTATTATTCCCTGAAATAAAGATCAAGGAGACCCTGGGACATTACCTAAGGACAGAAAAATATATATATATATCTAGAGAAACGTTAAACACTTATCAAGAAGAAAATAAAGAGCATGTACGAACAGCACCTGGTGTATTAGGAGTCTTTTATAACCATAACCCATCCAAGTCATATCCTGAACCCACTACAGTGGTGTCAGAAGTGGGATTCTGAGACACAAATGACAGGCCAAAAGACACCCTAAGATGGAGGACAAACCCACCATAGTGGACATGATGCAACAATTAACGGAGGGACAAAGACACCTCCAGCTAGTTTGGGAAGAGCAACAGAAAGAAGCTAAAACTGAGCGGGAGGCCCTTTAAAGTGCCCTGAAAAGTGAAGCGACCATTATGGTCAACAATCAGTTGGTTCATGAAAATGTTTTAAAGACATTGACGGATACCATTGCCGCTACCAGGGTGCACCCCAACGTGCCTAGCTCAGTGTTACAAAGATACCAGGAATGCAAAGATCCGGACGCCTTTTTTACAAACTTTGAAAGAGTCGCCACCTCAGCCACCTGGCCCCAGGATCGAAAGGGACAATATAGAGCCCCTCTGTTGATGGGCACCCTACAGGCGGCTTACCAGGCCATGAACCCTGCGGTACAACACCATACCAAGATATCAAGAAAAGTATTTTAGAGCGGGTAGGATTCGACGCAGAGCACTGCCAACTTTGATTTAGGAAGGCTAAATGGGGGCCTTCAGAAAATCCATGCGCTTTGTATTTCCGGATAAAAGATCTGGGTCTGAAGTGGTTGGGACCCATAGGAACTAATTGAGAGAACATCATAGAAACCATATTGCTGCAACAGTACCTGGAAGCCCTACCAGCCTCCACCCGCAACTGGATTAAACAACACCCCAATCCAGATACTTCAATCACCATTGAGTTAGTGTGCGTCTATCATCGCTCCATGGAATTTAAATCTACACTCCATTGCGTGACTCCTACTCCCTCCCGTCCGATCCTTGGTCCTTTCCCCCCATGGATAGAAAATCCCTCAAAGAGACTGTAGAGCCCCGGGTGGTGGAGAGACCTCCCCTACCGCAACCCTAATGTTATAGTTGTGGGGAATGGGGGCATATTGCCCGTGTATGCCCCCATAAGACCGACAAACCTGAGCCCATGGAGATAGGCATCACCCGAGGACAGGTGTATTGTGTAGGAAATGAGGATAAGCAATATAAGAGACAGTTGATGGTCAATGGACGCAAAACGTTAGTGCTAATAGATTCTGGTTGTAGCCAGTCAGTCATTAGAGCCGATCTGATCAGTAAAAATACCCTCACTCCAGGTGCCGCTGTGGCTATATGTTGTATTCATGGAGACTCAGGGGAATATCCCAAGTAACCGAGATTAGAATGGGAGTAGTGGACCGTTTAGTAGAAGAAGCTATTATTGGAACTGATTATGCACACTTTGCGACTCTTTTAGACAGTGTCCGGAAAACCGGAGAAAACAATCACTGGTGGAAAGAAGCCCCTTTTGCTACCGAATTAATACAACCAGCTACAACACAATATAAACCGAGCAAGAACGAGAAAAGGGAGGCAAAAAGACGATATGCTCCCAAAGACCTTGAGATGGCCAGGGTAATTACACGAGTCACCGCTTTCACTAGTCTTCCTCCTTTTCGCTCTTGTCAAAGGGAAGATCCTACGCTCCTTAATGCATGGAGAGCCGCCTGACCTAGAAATCAGGGAGAAAAGGAACCCTCTTTTTCCATGTATAAGAACCTGTTATATAGAATTACCGGTCATAACAACCAAGAAAAGAAACAATTGCTTGTTAACCTTATCGACTACAGGTCTTACATTTAGCCCATAGTCAGTCAGGGGGGACCATTATGGAAGGGAAAAAATCAAGAATATCTGTACGTAGGTTTTACTGGCCAGGAGTGTTTTCCCAAATCTGGAGGTTTTGCCAACAATGCCCCAAATGTCAGTTTATTGATCCAGGACCTAGGAGAAGGGTTCCCTTAAAACCATTACCTATCATCACCATACCTACCCTTTTCTCGTGTAGGTATGGACCTAATAGGACCCCTCATCCCTTCTTCACAGGGTTATAGATATATCTTAGTCTTGGTAGACTACGCCACCAGGTATCCCGAGGCCATTCCCCTAACCAGCATTAATACAAAAAGCGTAGCCAATGCCATGATCAGTTTCTTTTCCCGAGTGGGTTTCCCTAAAGAAATACTAACCGACCAAGGGACACAGTTTATATCAAACTTAATGACACAGATCTGCCAGCTTCTAGAAATTAAACATCTGAGAACTGCAGTATATCATCCACAAACCGACGGTCTAGTAGAAAGGTAAAACCGCACCCTAAAAAACCTTTTAAGAAAATCTGTTTCTGATTCTGGCAAGGACTGGGATAGAAGGTTACCCTTAGTCCTCTATGCGATGAGGACACCTGAACAAGCCTCTACAGGGCATAGTCCGTTTGAGTTAGTCTTTGGGCGACAACCCCGAACCCTGTTAGATATGGCAGCCGAAATGTGGGAAGAGGAGGAGGGTGGAGAAAAATCTCTCTTAGAATATACTAGTGACCTAAAATCACAACTCCAATCGGTGTGGGAGGATGTGAGAGAACACTTAGAGAAGGCCCAAAACAAACAAAAACATTATTATGACAGAAACACCCAGATGCGTACATTGAATATGGGAGAAACAGTTCTTGTCCTTTTACCCAGCTCTGAAAATAAGTTACTAGCTAGATGGTAAGGGCCATATAAGGTTCTGGGAGCAGAAACCCCGGTTACCTATACCATTGAGATGGCAGAAAATAAATAAAAAAACTCAAATCTTTCACATAAATCTCTTAAAGAAATGGGAAGAACCCCCTGATCCTACGACGGCACCAGTAGCAGGGTTCCTAGTTAATACAGTAAAAGAACTTGACATTGGGTGGTGTCCTACCAATTTAAGCTCCAAACCCGAGGAACCCCAGAGCAATACACACCTCTCACCTAGACAACAGGATCAGTTAACACAACTCCTGTCCCGCCATGACAAATTATTCTCTACTCAACCAGGGAAGACTACCATAGTACAACACCATATTAAAACAATACCAGGAAAGGTAATACATCTGTGACCATACCGCAAACCAGAAGCACGGAAAATTGTGGTAGAGGAAGAAATAGAGAAAATGTTACACATGGGAAATATAAAACCCTCTAATAGCCATTGGTGCTCCCCAGTGGTATTGGTCCCCAAACCAGATGGGTCGGTTCGTTTTTGCATTGATTTTCGACAAGTCAACGCAATATCCCAATTTGACACGTACCCACTTCCCAGAGTAGACGAGTTAATAGAACGATTAGGAAAGGCCAAATTCATGTCTACCCTTGATCTTACAAAAGGCTACTGGCAAATCCCGTTGGCATCTGCAGACAAAGAAAAAAATGAATTCTCCACATCCTCTGGGCTTTACCACTTTAATGTTCTTCCTTTTGGATTACATGGTGCCCCGGCCACGTTTCAACATCTTATGGATTCCCTGTTACGACAATACTCCAGATATGCAGCGGCATACTTGTATGATATTGTAATATACTGCAAAACCTGGGAAGACCACTTAGGCCACCTAAACTACATATTTTCGGTTTTACACCACGCCGGACTAACTGCTAACCCAGCTCAAAGTCGTCTAGATTATACCGACATTTCCTATCTGGGGTACCACATAAGAGGTGGCATAATTAAACCCCAAATGAATAAAGTGAAAGCCATTACACGTATACCCCCAACTACCACAAAAAAGGAAGTATGATCCTTTTTGGGTTTGGTGGGATACTATTGGAGATTCATTCCCCACTATTCAACCCTGGCAGCTCCCTTGACTGACCTCTTAAAAAAGGGTCAGCCCACAATAGTAGCGAGGTTAACCCCATCCCAACACCGGAATTATATCTCTCTACAAACTTGTCTCACAACCAAACCTATTTTGTGTTGTCCTGATTTCCTTCGCCCCTTCCATTTACAGACTGACGCTTCAGATGTGGGTCTAGGAGCGGTGTTATTTCAAAAGGGAAAAGAGGGTACCAGTCATCCAATAGTTTACATCAGTCGTAAGCTACTACCCCGGGAACAACGCTACCCCATTATTGAAAGGGAATGCCTAGTCATCAAGTGGGCTATAGAAAGCTTGCAGTACTACCTTCTGGGATGACCTTTTGTTCTGTACACCGACCACGCTCCTCTTACATGACTTACATGAAATAAAAACACCAACGCCCGTATACTGAGATGGTTCATGGGACTACAACCTTTTACCTTTCAGGTATGCCACCTTCCAGGAGAATTAATGTGCCATGCCGACTACTTATCCAACCATCCGATGGCTCCGGGTCTGGAACAGCCCCAGTCTTGGGGAGGGACATGTAACCGAGCAGTCTCCACCACGGGTACAAAACGCACCCCTGAGCTGGCCAAGCGGGTGTTTCACAACCCGGATATCTGGGTTGAAGAAGCGCAGACACCACAAGGAGCGGAGCCATAGAGAGGAGAAGGAGCGGAACCGGAGAGAGGAGAAGGAGCGGAGCCAGAGGAGAAAGAGCGTGCAGAACCAGAGGAAGTAAGAGGGAATCTAGTTCAATGGAGGAGCATCGACGGAACCACAGAGATGGCCACGGAGACTGACAAGAGCTGCGACCAGGGCCGCCACGTCCCTGGAGGGGCGTGGCTGACACAGGTACGATCGCGCCTCCGGGTACATTTCTTACCCAGGTGGAATCAGAGCGAGAGGGGTGCGCAGGGGAGGGATCGGGAGGAAGGGATCGGGGAGAGGAATCTTTGAGAGTGTATGTACTTACCTTTAACCCACGAGAAGGGAGTGGTGAGAGATAACCACCCTCTAATTGAATAAGGAGAATTGTACCGTATTAGAAATTAATAAAATCACTGGGGAGATTTGTGGTGCACCTAAAGGCCCTGACCCTCTCACACCCCTGCACGACTTTGATCAACCCCTGTAACCTCGCACACCCGCATATTA
Source organism: Pleurodeles waltl (assembly GCF_031143425.1). Lineage (NCBI taxonomy): Eukaryota > Metazoa > Chordata > Amphibia > Caudata > Salamandridae > Pleurodeles > Pleurodeles waltl. Next base: position 1,224,567,663 of record NC_090444.1, read on the forward strand.
ACCCTATTATAATAAGCATTCCCCGAAGACCCACACTTACCTGTTATTTTGTTTTCCTTGGGGGACCGGCCACCAAAATCCTGGATGGAGGGGTTCAGTTTCACCTTGAAGGTCGCCGTCTCTTAAGCTTGACTTCCAGAAGAGAAAAACCTAGAAGAAGAAGACAAAGTATTATTCCCTGAAATAAAGATCAAGGAGACCCTGGGACATTACCTGAGGACAGAAATATATATATATCTAGAGAAACGTTAAACACTTATCAAGAAGAAAATAAAGAGCACTTACGAACAGCACCTGGTGTATTAGGAGTCTTTTAAAACCATAACCCATCCAAATCATATCCTGAACCCACTACAGGTCCCTTGCACAACATCATGCACGTAATACATTGTGACCATGCATTCCCCAATGTCTGGTATCCTATGATGATCCCATAACTTATGAGAAGTGCATGGCTATAGAGTAACACAGATGGGAAATGCATTAGCTGTGTTCCAGCTATTGTGCCCAAGACCAATTTAAAACACACAGGGACAATGAACAGAGGGCCATGGATATTTGTTATCCCTCAATTTGTATCATTTGCTATGGAAAGTAGCACCAAACATTTAGATATGAACCAGTGTGCATAACTTTGGCATCCATTCCTAATTTAATTGCAGCACAACCAAGTCAAATTATCAGCCTAAGATATTACCTGAGGTTAGAAAGAAATTGGTACATATGGGCCAGAATACAGTTCAGACATGTTTCAAAATAATTGGGGAACACATTAATTCTTGGAATTATCTGGTGAAAAATATCTCTTTCCTGGTACACTCACAGACCATGGCTAAAACATATGTTAGAGCCACATTTGCATCATCTATTGACGTGAAGGCAGCACTAATTGACAGGCTCCAGTTGTGTTTTGTAACTTAGTGCAGCTGTTGCGTCAACAAATGACGGTAATGTGTAGCAATTATTGTATAACTCAGGGCCACTGTATGTTTAACTTGCATTCCACATGTCCAAAAACATTGCCTGCAGCATATCAGCAAATCTGCTACTGTCACTATTAAGCATTTAAATGTGCACATTACTCTGAATTGTACTCACCAACACGGCCACCAATCACAATAGCCAGGTGGTCCAGCAGGTCTTGCTCTCTGGCAACAAGGTCAGCCCAGTGGTGCTTTAGTTGGTGGTCGTTGCGTGGTGTGTTGTAGACATGTCGCAGATGGTACAAGACCTTTGACCACGGGAGCCTCCTCACCTCTGTGTGATACCCCTGTATCACCCTGCCACCTGTTTCGATCATCAATGGGAGGAAGGGGCACACCAGCCAAATGAATCCCCCCAGCTCCTCCTCACCCATTCTCCCCAGACGTGGCCTACCCAACATGAAATAATAAGAAAATTATGGGGTACAGGGGATAATAAAGGGAAAGGAGGGAGGAAAATGAAATAAAAGTAACCCTAAAACAGCCCATCCATCCCCAAAATAACATTACCCACAACAGACTCCCAACAATACAAAGACAAAATTAGACACCAAAACTGACACAAATACACTTACACAGGATACCACAGACACTTACAAAACACCAAAAGATAATATAAAGAGCACACAGGAGACCAATTCACAATATTCACAGAGAGACAAGTCCAAACACAGCCACACAGTCAAGAAAAATCACAGACTGCAAAGTGAAAGTGAAAGTACACCCACTGTACCAATTCTGTAAATGGGATATCCAATTACATCACTTCCTGCATCAAATGTGGTGCGTTTTTATTATGATGTGTCAAAATATTATGACTCTTACAGTCTGTGCGTCATTTTTTTTTACGCACATGCTTAAAAATGACCCCGCATCCATAGTTCCAAATATTTTGCATTGGTAACCAATTTCATGGGGTGCAGTGTGGGAATTACCGCTCGGGCCAATGGATGTGTCATGGCTGTGAGCGTCATTTTTCTACGCATATGCAGTGCTTTTTTGAGGCACATGCATCTTTTTTGACGCGTATGTGTCAATATTTATGTCTTTTACTGGGTTTGGGTCATTTCTCACATTTTTATAGTACATGACAGCTGTACCTATACAGAGATAGCCCGTTTGCACCTACATTGCGCATTCCAGTGTTTGGGCCCAAGTGGCAGATCACACTACTGCGAACCATGATCCTCTAGTTGTTGTATCGGATTTGCACTCTTCACTGATGCAATAGATACCCAAACTTTTGGAATACAAATCGGTATTACCCAGTTTGAGCAGGTTGTGTGTCAATAGAGGATAGCAAGGCTACGCAACTTTATACAGTAACTCATTGCCTGTGTGTCTATGTGTGTGTCTATGTCTGTGAAGTGGCTATTTCAATTTTAGTTGGCCCTCTGTGTGAACATCACAAGACTTGTTTTCATAAATGTGCTCTTATGTATGTGTTGTAAATCACCATCAGATGCTATTCAGTGTTAAAATGAGTCAGGAAATGTGTTTGTCTTACACATAGCAACAAATGCTGTGTGAACTTCCCTGAATTTTGGAACAAGAGCATCTCCCATGACAAACCATGCACAGGATAGATAGAGGACGGTTGATTATGGCAATGTTACAAGACTAAGCCATCACATGTACTGGAATGCTGGACACCACTTCCTGGTCACTACTGGTTTGTATACCACCCATGAGTCAGGCATTTGAAAATGCAATGTATGTACCGTGTTTGTGACACAGAGTCCCAAAACCAATGCAGTGGTTAATTGCACAAAGGTGTCCAGTTCAAGTGTGTGGTCATGTGTACCCTGTGTCATTATTGGGGTCCATGTTATCACAGTTACGTGTAGGTCTAGTCATGAGTCTGTGGAGCCATTCCCTACATTAACAAAGTATCCTTCACAGCAGAATTGAACGAAAGCCAAAGAGGAATTGAGAACACATGGGGATAGTCCAGCTATAGTGTGCTCACAAGTTGATAAATCAGTAATTTTAAACAGGCAGGTTTCCTCACAACATTTGTACACAGGGTGGCCTCTAAAATTCCCAGTGCAACCGGGAACATCAGTGATTCTGTGCTGATTAATCTCACAGCTATTCACCATGCAAGCCCCATAAATAGGTTGGGGCCAATGTGAATCAGTGTGTGGACCATCAGGGCACAAACATGTTTTGACATTTCATGCACATTAGCAAATGTTGTTTGTTGTGCTGGAGGAACCCCACCCAATCCATGCATACAGCCATGGTACACTGTCACTGTCACTCATGCATACATGAAACCCAGACAAGGGTTGGGCCGTGATTAGGCTATTTGAAGACATGTCCCACCCCATGATATGATAAGTAAACTGATTACGCTATACAATGCATTGAGTATTCATTGTAGACCTACCAGAAACAATACCCCAGGAGGAAAGTGAGAGCATGGAAAGCAACTATGAGACAAAAGTAGCCACATGGAACCTTTATGGTAACGGAAAGACAGGGACCAATCAGGCTAACAGGTTGGAGGCTCTTTCAGGAACTAACATGAACAAGGCAAATACACAGTGAGCAGAATGAGACTGGTCAAAGATGGAACAACACTGTCGAAAATGAAAACTGTATTTCTCCTGTGTGCTGCAACGTTACACAATAACCCAAGGCCTGTGTTACACAATTGATTTATATGGCAATGCATAACAGGGATATACATATAATGGAAGCTTCTAAGCCATTCCAGGCAGCAGCAAGGGCAGTGCAGGTTCAAATGCCTGTTCTGCATGGAAGTGCTCACAGGTGTGTGCAGCTTCAGTCTCTCACAAGTCCTGTAGGTGAGAATCAAGTTCAAAGGGCCAACAGTACCTTTCACATGGGAAGCAATGGACAGGTGATTGCAGGTCCTACAGACTATCAGGCAGTGCATTATCTGACCAGAAGTCCATGCAGACAGATTAACTATGACTATGGCATGCAATACTAAAGAGAGAAGAACACTGGAGTCAGCATGTGAGTTTGGTTGTGTGTAGATGAAGGATTATCTGGGTACAAATAGTCCATTTCCAGGGCCCACTAGAGAAGGGAGGGGAGAGACTGAAAACATGGCAGTGGCAGGACTTTTGACCTGGGATGGCATGTGCAGGACATGTCTTATGAGCAATGCTATCCATTTGCAGCTTACATGGACTTCTTGTCACACATACTCCTTGCAGAGATAGCTGATGTCACACTTACTGCTGTCAAGGGTCTGGTCATACATTTGTGTTACCAATGCAATAGCACATCCACTGCCTCATGTATGAGGCAGTTTTTGTCCTTATGAATGATGGTGTCTTAGTTGTGTGCCATATGCTGCAATGAACCACGTTGCCAACATGTATGTGTGCCATAGCTGTGGTCCTCTGATATTGACTTTCAAATGTGAAATGGACAGGAAATATGCCATTTTCACTGTGTGTGATTTTGGGGGTACATTCATACCCATCAAATGTGGATTTTTCAGTATCCTAGTCTGTATATCTGCAATGCTCCATGAGGCTAAACTCTGATTATGAATCCTAGGGATAATGTGATGCATAAATGATTACCCAGACCATGATATAGTGATTTGAATAGGTGTTTAATGACATATGGTAAGACAGTGGTAATGGTGACTATAGTTAAAAGAAGTTGTGTACAATGTGTTGTCTCCAACACAATCCTGCTGCAGTGTTTGGATGGTCCCCCTCATGTTGATGGACAACACTGTCCTCTTCCTCCTCTTCAGGCATTTGTGGGTCTGGTTAATAGAGGGCAATGTTCCTCCTTACACAAATGTTGTGCAGGATGGCACAGGTCAAAATGATCTTGCAGACCATTTCAGGTGAGTATAGGAGGCTGCCTCCCGTGATGTCGAGGCACCTGAATCTTGACTTCAGGATGCCAAAGGTCCTCTCTACTATGGTGCGTGTCCTCCGGTGTGCCTCATTATAGGCATGCTCTGCTGCACTGCTTGGGTTTGCAAATGGGGTCATGATCCATGGCTGGATCCCATACCCCTTGTCAGCTGAAATAGAAAATGAGTGAAAACATTTGAGGGAGCTTGCACCATGATTGTCACTTGCAGGGCAGTTGTTCTCTTGTGTTGTCTGTGACTCATCTGTGTTTGTGTTATTGTGTGGAATCCTAGGCTTCTAGGATGTACCATTGGCATTGGGATGTTTCATTATCTGAACTGGTGTTTGGCTGATTGACCGGATGTCAGCGATATTTTGGTAGACTTGCAGTACATTGGGTATTCCCGTGCATTCTGTCATGTGAAAGAGGTGACTATGGTGGTCATTCTGACCCTGGCGGTCTTTGACCGCCAGGGCGGAGGACCGCGGGAGCACCGCCGACAGGCCGGCGGTGCTCCAATGGGGATTCCGACCGCGGCGGTAAAGCCGCGGTCGGACCGGCACCACTGGCGGGGTCCCGCCAGTGTACCGCGGCCCCATTGAATCCTCCGCGGCGGCGCAGCTTGCTGCACCGCCGCGGGGATTCCGACCCCCCCTACCGCCATCCAGATCCCGGCGGTCGGACCGCCGAGATCCGGATGGCGGTAGGGGGGGTCGCGGGGCCCCTGGGGGCCCCTGCAGTGCCCATGCCACTGGCATGGGCATTGCAGGGGCCCCCGTAAGAGGGCCCCTACATGTATTTCACTGTCTGCTGCGCAGACAGTGAAATACGCGACGGGTGCAACTGCACCCGTCGCACAGCTTCCACTCCGCCGGCTCGATTCCGAGCCGGCTTCCTCGTGGAAGCCTCTTTCCCGCTGGGCTGGCTGGCGGTCTGAAGGCGACCGCCCGCCAGCCCAGCGGGAAAGTCAGAATTACCGCCGCGGTCTTTCGACCGCGGAACGGTAACCTGACGGCGGGACTTTGGCGGGCGGCCTCCGCCGCCCGCCAAGGTCAGAATGAGGGCCCATGTGTCTTAACTGGGAGTGACATGAGACTTCCATACACAGAATCATTCCACAGTGGTGGTAACACGGTTGCATCTATATGGCCTGGACATCCCATCCAATTTAACATATGCAATGGAATTTATTAAATATCAGTGAGGCCCTTTGATTTGGCTAGTTGACATTGTACAACACATCTCCATAAGTTGGCAGCACTGATGTGTTCACAATTGACAATGCACAAATATCCCATATGTGACAAGTTATCTGCAGACCTATTTATCTGCCCTTACCGAGTTGACTCATGTTCAAACGTGTACCTACACTACTGAACCTGGTCCAGTTCAGCAGGCTAACTTGGTTGTGAGGTTGACGGTTTCAGTGTCAGAAGGTCCATATGCCTGTACATCTGTTGTGTATATGTGTAATTGTCTCAAACCGTATGTGTCGGAATGTACACTTTGCAATATTGTGACATCAATATGTGTTCTTAGCACAGTCCACTTGCTTATTGGTAGTGGACAATGTCAGACCAGGAGTGATGTGAGATATTGGTACGGCCTCAATGATTCCATGTCCCCTTCATTACAGTCATCATCATCATGCTCTGTGTGTCATGGTATTATGCCTGCAGCGAAACACATTGCATACCCCTTACACTGTACATATTGTTTGGAAGGGTGTGGGATTGAGTGTTATTGATGTGATATTGTAAGATTAATCTTCTAAGTTGTAATAGCACTTAAAGGCCATGTCATTGTCACTGTGTGGTTTTAAATTGTTCCCTTGTGTCTGGGGCCTGGCATCTGCTGTTATTTGCATCTGTCATTTGTCCCTAGGTGCGTATCCAATTGGGTAAGGATATCAAACATGCCTAACAGTGTCACAATTTGCACCATTTTTTTACGCACAACCCCCATTTTCCCCTACGCCGGCGCTACCTGATTTGAGTCATTTTTTTTTACTCTGACCAGTCCACAGCCCTGGCTAACATCATTCCTTAAATAAGGCGCATGCATGGCGCATAGGAATGGCATTAGCCAGCGGTAACATTCTTGAAAACAAACCAGCGCCAGCGCTGGTTTGCATCAAAAAGTATAAATATGGGACTTCATGTTTTCTAGTGCATAGAAATTAAGGTCCATATTCATACTTTTTTAGCACCGCATTTGCGTCATTTTTGACACAAATGTAGCACAAACTTGCTTTTGTGTCAAAAAATGATGCAAATTCGGTGCTAAAAAAGTATAAATATGGGCATAAAAGTGCCAATTTGGTCATCTGGTCACACCTCGACTGGGGCAAAGTCAAAATTTAAGGCCCACCGCAATGGAGCTTTGTTCAGCTATAGCAAGCGGGAGGCCTCAGTCAAAAGTTTACCTTTGGACTTAAGGCATCATTATGACTTTGGCAGTCTTCTGTCAAGACTGCAACAATGGCGGCCATCAAAATACCACCATGTTCCAGTCATCCGACCTCCATGTTACGATCCACACCGTGAAGAACGCCAAAAAACAGTAAAAAATCCGAAACCGCCAGGACACATGCAGGCAGGGAATAGTCGGTTCCACCACAAGCCCCGCCAGCCCAACACAAATCCGCCCACCATATTACGACAGACAAATCACCACAGCGGTTCTTCTGTGGCAGAAAAACATTGGCAGTCCGAGGCACCCCGGTCAGAAACAGCCACTGACAGAATACTACGCTACATAAGACAGTTTGAATACCCCAAACCTGACACACATCATTACACCCAACAATGCTACACACTACACTACATAACACCTCCCACACAATCTACAATCCTTTGCAAAAAAAACCTCAATACTGAGAAACAGAGATCAGGCAAAAAACACAGAGAGAGCACACTTACACTATAGGCACACACACATCACATGCATCACACACCAGCTACCCGAACACAATACACACATAACGAGCAGACACATTTCACAACATCACATCCCACACAACACACCACCCACACCCCATCAATCACCCAACAATGCACCCTTCCATACACAACACCCCATCCACACACCCTCAACACAATCACAACCATGTCCCCACAAAATCACTCACGATTCACCGATGATGAGTTGAAGGTCATGGTGGATGAAATTGTCAGGGTAGAGCCACAAATGTTTGGAGCACATGTCCAGCTAATTTCAATTGCAAAAAAATTTAGTTATAGCAAAGAATAGTTGACAGAGACAACTCAGTGGGCAGCCATCCATGCACAAGGGATGACATTAGGAAGAAGTAGAATGGCCTACAGGTAGTGCTTTCCATGGCATCAAGACACCACATAGCAATGTAGAAGACAAGCAGTGGGTCCCCACCTCCTCCCCCACAGTTCACATCTTGGGTGGAGAATGTCTTGAAGGTACTGCATCCGGAGGTCCTGACTGGACTACTTGGGGGACTGCAGTCTGGTAAGTACCCACAACATCAATGTCACAACATTGCTGTGTCCTGCATGCCTCCTTACCACCCAAATACTCCCTAATTCACTGATTTGTCCTCTACACCTACCTGCCAATCATCCAATTCCACCACCCCACACAGCCCTACTACCCACACAGCCCTTGGCAGGAGCATGGATGCCACAGGCTAATCTTATCACAATGACTCCCATAATGCACCAAACCATTTATGTGAAAACCTACAATGTGCATATTGCATAATTTTTCATGCATGTATCACTATTGTACTACCTACACCAACTAGAATATATGACTGAGGACCACTACATGGTAATGACAGCAAGGCAATGGCACACCACAATGGCAACCAAGGCTAAACACAGATACAGCACAATGGCAATTGCAAATGGACACTGATCCATATCCCCAAGCCCATAATTGACTGACACTGGGTTGGAAAGTAAAGTTCCAGACTCCATGCAATTGCACAACATCCAGAGACATGGATATTGCCCTGCATGCCCACATACTGTGTACCCAATGGGACATCATGGTGCAATGTGCAGCCAAATTGTGTGACAAGTACCACGCCTGAATACTGACTAGGTACTAGAGTGGACTAGTCATGTCAAGTATCAGATAATAATAGAACTCATCAGCAGTGCCAAATGTACTAATCATTGATGACAGCACCCAACATGGAGTTTGGTAGTCTAGTCACAGTCTTGTATGTACTACCAAGCTATGCTGTGCAACATCTGTCATTGCAGGGAATCATGGTAAGCCACTGTCTGCATCTCACAAAGGGAACCAAACAAAATTATTCAACTGTACTCTGTGTCTGACTTCATCCACAGGTAAACCTGCCATTGCCACCATGAAGAGGATACCAGGCACTTCCAGCCCTCCTAAGGATAAAGGCCCAGTGAAGACAACACTCATGGAATATCAGAAGAGTGACAACCTACCTTGCCCATCTGGAACACGTGCCCAGCCTCACCCTGCCCATCAATCCCCCCCACCCTTGTTGCTCCAACATCACAGCCCAGTAAGTGCCCCCCAATCTGTGCCCCAAGGACTGTTCAATCTATTGTGCGCCCCACAGTACAGGGACCTGATTTGGACCTAGACACCCCAGACAATGATGGTCTGGCTAACACAAGGAGTGGCCACACTGTGCCAGGGGCACAGGCACCTGGGGGAGGTGGGCGAGGCAGGGTTGCTGTGAACCAGAGGATGGGGCACCCAAGGGACTCCACTTACCAGGATGTCATCTCCCAAGTCCTAGGGGCATACCAAAATTCCCAGGACAGGATGGGCCAGATCATCACCATGTTGTGGGAAAATCAAAGGCTGCAGAGGGAATGCCACCAGGAGGTCATTCAGCAGTGGCAGGCACATAAAGCCATGGCATCCATAGCAGGAGTGCTGAGGGACATGACCAGGACCCTGTCTGGTTTAGCAACCCACCCTCAGGCCACTTCCACTTGCAACGTGACATCTGCCCCCTCTATATCAGCGGCAGCCAGTGGAATGGTGGCCCTGCCAGGTAAGTCCAAGCCTCAGACACCCCGCCCTTTGTAGCTGGAAAACCCCCAAACAAATGTGGATGTCCATCCAGACATCCAGCTGGAGCAGATGCCAGGACCAAACCCACTACCAGGAAGTGAACCTCTCCTGATTTGTCATCCTTGTGTGCCACTGAGACACCCTGTTAATTGACTGAGACACTCTGTCAATTTCCCCTTGGTACAAGGACACTGGACCTGTGTGAACCAATGTTGTAGCAGCTGCTCTGATCTATCCATCTACCAAGAGTCCACTAACCATCTTTTTGTTATGTTCTTCACACCAGTTTCATGTCACAAAACTAAATTGCACAAAAAGTCACTTTTGAACCCAACTACTAACAATGGTCCAGCAACATGTGTCCTTCTTCACAAGTAGGGTCTGGTAATGCCCCCTGCTTCTTACTAGCAGTGTAATGGCCTTTGGACAGAGGCTTACTCAGCAGGACACACATGACACAGTAATGTACATTGCCAGATGTTAGAGAGTGAGGATGAAATACACAGTAACACCAGGCAAAAGTCTGTTGCATCATCTGCAATTAGAGCAATACCGAGTGTACCATGAGGATGGAAGGAAAGATGACACAGTAACCACATATACTGGTATTCAACTGTCTCACTAGTGTAGTATAACTCCTATTCATGGGCACCCAGATTGGGCCTATACATCAGCAGGCTCTGGCCCTTCAGATGATACATTCAAAAGCCTATCTTCATGTACTCCTCTCAGAACTGTATTCAATCACCATTGACTACTGACAATGTATACCTCAAGCCTTAGGTGGCAGACCCACAGTTGAAATCCACATCCAGTTGATGGGAAAATGAGAATGCAGGTAATCAAGAGCTAAAATGGTCAGTCCATTTGAGAACAGAATGTTGGAATCTGCAGCTAGAATACATGTTAGAGGTGAACTACTAATAATGTACACCATACAATCTATCTGTCTGCTTTCAGTTCTCACACATAGGCACTGGACATCATTACACCATCACATATGCCAAAGGTCAGGAGGTCTATTACCAGCTATCTACTTTTAATAGTGCACAGACAAAAATATAAAAGGCCCACCCCACATACAGTACTGATTCATGAGCTCTGTCTTACTGTCACCTGCTCCTACTTTCTCTTCATCACGTTCCATATGACCTTATGCAGCCACACGTACAGCTGTCTCACCGTCATCAGCTAGCAATGCTATCTGATGCCTCAGGGCAAGAGTGTGGAGCATGCAGCAGGATACAATGATTTGGCTTACCTTGTGCGGCGAGAAGAGGAGGGCACCTCCAGATAGGTCCGAGCATCTGAATCTTGCCTTCAGGAGGCTGAAGATTGGTTCAATTACATGCCTCGTTCTCCTATGGACCTCATTGAAACAGTGTTCCCCTGGCGCGGCTGGGTACCTCACAGGTATCAACAGCCAAGGAAGGTTTGGATAGCCAGAGTCACCTGTGAACACAATGATAGAACGAATCAAATTGAAGTTCAGTGAATGGGCAGATAGTGATGACAGGTTGCATTCTATAACAACGCATTACATTGCCTACTTACCAACCAGCCAGGCCTTCTCTGTGTGTAGCCGTACCATCATGTGTGGGACATTGCTGTTCCGCATAATGTAAGAGTCATGCACTGAACCCGGAAACTTGGCTCTCACTTGGGAGATGTTATGGTCTGCCAGACACACCACCTGCATGTTGATAGAGTGGTATTTCTTCCTGTTCCTATACACCTGTTCATTGACAGTGAGAGGGACCAGGGATACATGGGTGCCATCAATGGCCCCTACTACATGAGGAATCTGTCCCATCTGATAAAAGTCCATCTTCACATAGGCCATATCCACTCTTTGGGAAAATCTAACATAGCTGTCCATGTGTTTCAAGAAAGCACACAGTACATCCCTCAATACCAGACTGATCATGGGCTGGGACATCCCTGCTGTTAAGGCAACAGTATTCTGGAATTACCCTGTGGCCAGGAAGTGTAGCACTGACAACACTTGAACGATGGTAGGTATGCAATAGGGATTGTGATTGCCTGGCATCAGTTCTGGCTCCAACTATCTACATAGATCCAGGATAATCTGGCAAATCAGACAATAGGTCTGGATTTCATGCCTGTCCTCCATGGTTGCCAAGTCTACCAGTGGAGGGTACACTGGTAGTTACCTCATTTCCCCCATGGCAGGATATCTAAGTATAGAGGAGAGAATGTACGAGGCATGCAGAAGGCACACGTCAGCAGCACATGGAATAATAGCAAATACCTGGCATGTGTAAGGAATGTGAAGCAGTGCTGACTCAAACAATACAGACCATAGAAATGCACATCATACACTTTCATTACAACAAAGTGGCAGAAATGTGAGTCGCATTGGACATGTGACACATATGAATCAGGAAAAGTGTGGGTGACTGTGCAGTCATGCACTGATCACACATATGTAATTAAATTAATATATGGTTATCTGATGCCTGTGTATCGCAAAGTAGCTACACAGACGTATCCACATATATTTATGCTCAACACGTCATATTCTCTTGATTGGCCCATTCTGTAGCATAATGCTGAAGTCACAACATTGGGTGACATAGATTTCTGGTCGATCAGGTGTCTGATGCACTTTAGTGAGCACATGCATTGAGTACATGTGCCCAAAATGGCAGGCGCCTGTCCTACTGTTTTGGACAGTTAGACGTGATCTAAGTCTGCCGGCAGAAGTCATCATAGTGGTAGGCAGTCAAAATTGCCATGCAACTTGTCATAGGTCAACATTGCTGCCTATGGCGGTTTGCAACCAATATCGATGACCGCCGGCAGTGATGGTCCTGTACATGGTGGTTGTGATCGTCATTTTACGAAGTCTTGTTCACTTGACTCCTGACACTGTTGCTAGCAGGACCTCTACTATGTGAGCTGCTGTGTAGTGCCTCTGGGAGCCACCATGCCATGTTCTGAAGTTGATAGGTCCCCTGCACAGGAAGAGCTGGAGAAGCTGGTGGAGGAGGGCCTACCCCTGTATGAACAGGTATATATGGCACCAGAGGAACAGTTGAGTCCAATGCCTATGCCATGTGTGATTGGTGATGTGGGTGATGGTGAATTGGGTTTGTGAACTGTTGCTGGAGTAGATGCATGCATGTGGAATACCATACAGGCCTGTGTGCTGAGAGGATGCCTATTTGTGCTTACTTGCTGTTACAGTTGGTTAGTTTCAATTCCTGTTGGTATGAGGCATGTGTGCACGACTTTCTCCTTTTGTCTGTGTCATCTATGCAAGTGAATGCCCATCAGAAGAAAGGTATCTGGTGTGCCATCGCCAAGCAAGTGAGGATCCTAGGGGTCCACAGCCGGCAGAGCACCCATTGTTGCAAGTGGTGGGAGGACCTGAGACACTGGGCCCGGAAGACCACTGAGGCCCAGCTGGGGATGTCCTCCCAATGAGGGAGGGCTGTCCGTCAGACCCTGACCCCCAGTGGTCTGCATTTTGGCAGTGCCCTATCCTGAGGTGGATAGGCGTTTGAGGGCAGCACAGCAGCCACAAGGGGGTAGGTACTGACTGTTTCCTTGTACTTGGCTCTGGTTGTATGGGGTTTGCTGTCTCACTGTGGCTTCTGTTACTTTGTAGTAGGTGAGGAATTGTTTCAGACTAGTGGGTATCAGTTAGTAATATCTTACAAATGTAGGAGATGTGGATCTGGCTCAAGTGTCAATGCCACATGTGTTGCCCATTCTGCCATTCCTCTGGATGTGAGCTGGTGTTTCACCATACCCATTCACTCTAACCTGGCCCATCCATCTGCATATGGGCGTTAGTGGCTCCAAGGTGTCTCACCACTTCCAGCTGTGCTGATCACCTGTTCGGTCAATTGGGTGACTCACTTATATGGTAGAGGGTCAATACATAACTAGTACTGGTTCAGGTAAGGACTACATGAGAGGCTGCCATCGCAATTACAACACAGTTTTGCCATGTGTGGGACAGTTTATATCTGTGTTTGTTGCTGTGCACCCAGTGTCTGTTCATCTCCACTCAATGGTGTACGTGAAGGTTGCAACAATAGGACATTCTACTTTGGTTGTCTGATTTGTATATTTGGACTCATCATGTTCTTCCATGTGATTGACATGTGGGCATTTCTATTCTGTCCCAATGGGTTGGTTCTAGAGGAGGTGAGTTGCTTGGCAAAGTTTGCTTTTTGCACTATGCTAAGTCAATACTATGTCTGGCAATGCTCAACCAATTCCTTAGCAACCAGGGTAATATGCTGCCTACATCATGTCTGAATGTTTACTTGGGGGCAAAACATTTGAAGTGGGACAGTCTTTGCTACCCTTGACCTAGCTAATGTGTCCAGTCTGGTAAGGGTTATGTTTAGCATTACTGATGTGTTCATGATCTAATGGTATATTTGAACCACTATTTCTTGTGCAGGTATTTTTTGTAATGGCAAATGTTGTATATGCACTGGCAGTCATATAGGTCCGTGTGCACATCATGTGTACATCTCATTTTGGTGTGCAATCTGTGTAGTCCGGAGTTAGGTACATGGACTCACTAGTCAGGTATGGTGTGCTTGATGTTGGTTTACTCATGTTGTGAAGTCCTGGAACTGCAACTGTGTGTCAGATGGAATGGTAGTTGGCCTGTGATATCATCTGTGGCTGTCTGAAGTGTAGTTGTTGTGAGACAGCACTCAGTAATTGCATATGGATGTATCATGTGTGCTTTGTAGGCCATTGTAGCTGCACATGCATTTATGCAGTGATGTGGTGTATCTGTGTGTCGGCAGATGTCCCTCTGTGAATGTGTGAATGTCATACCATGCCTGTACTGTAGACTTGTATTCTACACATCATTTGTCACCTGTATGGGAGTCCCACTTGTTCTAACATCATAAGTTCATGTACTCATGTTGCCATATATGTATAGGGGGTCAGTCAATCATGTGATATGTATAGTAGGTGCTGTGTGGTCTGTAAATGGGGTAGTTTAGACTATCAAGGGACATTGATAATTGAGAGAGACTGGCCAGGTGTTATCTCAGGACATGCATGATGTGTTGTGATCAGTCACCTATTCTTCCAATAGGTGATAGGAGTATTGAGAGATATGTTCTGGAATCTGCTTGCTATGCCTACTTGTGGCAGGGCCTGAGTAGCATGCTGACATGGTTTTACAGGTGTTCGATAGGATTATTCCAGTTGTGCAAATTTACTTGGATACAGATGTGGGTGTGAGGGTTGTCATTGAGGGGTGGTTAGTTGTAACATGTTACCAAAAGATTAGTTTCCCTCTCAAAGTCCACCCCTACCACCTCTAAGTCCTCCCCTGCCCCTCTGCTACTACCAATGTCCCTCACCCACCAAGAAATCGACCACTCCAAAGTGTTCCAAGCCCTCCCCTAAGCCACATTCAAAGCCTCTCCCCCAAGCCCAAAGACCCACCTTCTAACCTAAACCAACCCCCCCACCCCCTCTATTCCCTGAGGAGTCAAGTAGGGGCACTATAATATACCATCCATGCATTGTGCACGATCATGTTTGGACCGGCCTAACGGCAATGTTTGATTGCATATACTGTAGTTATTTATCTGAATATTTATATTTTTTAATATACATACATCTGGAATGCCCAGTATTTGATCCCAAAATTACATCTTTGTCTTGCCTTTCTTTCCTCATGGCTGTCATGGTCTTGCCTGCTTTCTTGTGTGTGTGAGTGTGGTTGTGCTACCAGTTGTGTCTGGGCTGCTTGTGTGGGTGTGTGCTTAGCATTCGTCCCGATGTGATGGTTGGGTATGGTGTATTGGGCAAGTCTGTGTTTGGGGCATTCATTTGTGTTGATATTGTGTGTTTTGTTTGTGTTTGTGTTTGTTTTTGTTAATGGATTTGTGGGCTGCCATTGTGTAGTTCAACTGTGTGCGGGCGTGTGTGTGGTGACAGCTATGTCTGAAGCGCTGTGTAGTGTGTTTGCGTGGTGTGGTGTATGGCTCGTTGGATAGCTGTGTGATTTTGTGTATAAGTACAATGGTGTTGTTACATTGTGTTTGCATGTAATGTGAGGTGTGGGTGTGTGTTGTGAAGTGTTGACGGTGCATGTGAGGTGTTGCGGTTGTTGTGTAGTTTTGTACTTGGCTGGTGTTGTATGTTGTTGTGTTTGACACTGCAGGTGCTGTGTGTGTGCGGCTCGTGTGTGTTTTGGTAGTGTGTGTTGGCCGTGTTGTGTGTATTGAGTCTGTGCGTGTGTGTGTATGTGGCTGTGTGTGAATGTGCATGTCATTGTAGGAGTACCTGTATGTCTCGCCATCGCCACCCATACCAGATGTGTATGTTGTGTGTGCGTCGCGACCTTGGCATTACACAACAGTGACAGGTAAGTATGTGTACTCACAGTTGCTGCCATTGTCTCTCATTCTGTAGTCACTGGGTGAGCAGGAGAAGCAGGAAGACTTCCAATTCAGGTTCCATGGTGGCTCCACACAGGTATGACTTCCTGAAGGTGAGTGTCTCCTTTTTTACTATTGGTTTCTGACAGGGTTTCTGTGGTGGTGCGACCATGGCGGAAACCTTGGCGGTGTGAAACTTCGTATACACATCGCAGGAGACCTCGGTGAAGAATTCTGGGTACAGAATTAGATGTTTTTTCACCAGGGCCAAAGCTGAAACTTGATCCGACGTGCCTTGAGCCCTCCTTGGACACGCTGCACGGGAAGTGCTGGTCAACTTTTTACCTTCGGACTTAGTCACATTTTTGGAGCTTTTTCTTTTTGACATCGGATGACCCTCCGCAGCAAGACGATTTTGAGTCAACGTCATCGGATTGCCTTTCCAGGAGCTCCTGGTGAAATCGTGAAAGTCTGGGGCTCCAGAGCTTTTCAGCTGGGCAAACCTGCAAATTAAGCTGTGTTGCGGTCAACATAAGCAGGCTCGACTGTCAACAGCAGGCTGGTCCCTTAATAGAGCTCTTTTCCAAGCTTTCTCCAAACTTCTCCAAACTTCTGGATCTTCTTCCAGAAGGTCTTTGTAGGTCCTTTAGGAGTTGACAGTTCACCCCAAGGTTCCAGAAGCTCTGAGTTGATCCTTGAGGGTTAGGACTCAAACTCACAGAATGTCCCTAGCTCAAACTCCAAAATGACTACTGGACATTGGTCAGCTAGTCAGTTTCTTCAGAATTTGATGCAGGGAACACTGGTTTCCTATTTTTGAGCTGCAGCAAGCAGGGAATCTCTTCTTGAACCAGTTGAAGCCAGGCAACGTTCTTTTAGTGGTGAAGCCCAAGTGTGCAGCAGGTGCAGTCCTTCAGAGCACAGTGTCCAGGTGCAGATCAGGGGTTCAGCAGGACAGTCCTTCTTATTCTTCTTGTCTTGTTCCTGGTAGGGTTCTGAGGTGTGGGTGCAGCTCTGCCATAGTTATCCTTGCTACTGGTGTGAAAGTCAGGGGAGGATGACTGTCCATTCACAGGCAGGCAAATTTTCCCTAAAAATTCTCTAAAAATCCAACATGGCTGAAACTGAATTTTGGAGGTTAGGTCTAGCTGAGCCCACCCACTGGTGTGGCTAAAACTCCTAAACACACCCCTCTCCTAATCTAATCAAGAGAGCACCTAATTGTCTGGGGTTGCAGGAAGTAGGGGAGATCCTGAGCTGCTCCAAATGTCCTTCCCCCTTTTGAAGACCAGTTTGGCTGCTCTACCCACATCCTGTTTCATCATCTGCTGATGCAGATCTCCTCCCCCAGGCACATCATTTGTGTTCAGCCCAGGCCACTTCACACCTCATCAAGGCAACCTGGCCAGGCTGCCAGAGTCTGGCCAATCAGAGACGGGCACTACAGAGTTGAAGTTGGCAATTTTCAGGTAGCGTTTTAAAACTCTCTGTAAGGAAATGCCTCCTTGGCATGGTTACCCCCTGACTTTTTGCCTTTGCTGATGCTATGTTTTGAATTGAAAGTGTGCTGAGGCCTGCTAACCAGGCCCCAGCACCAGTGTTCTTTCCCTAACCTGTACTTTTGATTCCACAATTGGCACACCCTGGCATCCAGAGAAGTCCCTTGTAAGTGGTACCCCTGATACCAAGGGCCCTGATGCCAAGGAAGGTCTCTAAGGGCTGCAGCATGTCTTATGCCACACTGGAGACCCCTCACTCAGCACAGACACACTGCTTGCCAGCTTGTGTGTGCTGGTGAGAACAAAACGAGTAAGTCGACATGGCACTCCCCTCAGGGTGCCATGCCAGCCTCTCACTGCCTATGCAGGTATAGATAAGTCACCCCTCTAGTAGGCCTTACAGCCCTAAGGCAGGGTGCACTATACCATAGGTGAGGGCACCAGTGCATGAGCACTGTGCCCCTACAGTGTCTAAGCAATACCTTAGACATTGTAAGTGCAGGGTAGCCATAAGAGTATATGGTCTGGGAGTCTGTTTTACACGAACTCCACAGCACCATAATGGCTACACTGAAAACTGGGAAGTTTGGTATCAAACTTCTCAGCACAATAAATGCACACTGATGCCAGTGTACATTTTATTGTAAACTACACCCCAGAGGGCACCTTAGAGGTGCCCCCTGAAACCTTAACCGACTATCTGTGTAGGCTGACTGGTTCCAGCAGCCTGCCACACTAGAGACATGTTGCTGGCCCCATGGGGAGAGTGCCTTTGTCACTCTGAGGCCAGTAACAAAGCCTGCACTGGGTGGAGATGCTAACACCTCCCCCAGGCAGGAGCTGTAACACCTGGCGGTGAGCCTCAAAGGCTCACCCCTTTGTCACAGCACCGCAGGACACTCCAGCTTAGTGGAGTTGCCCGCCCCCTCCGGCCACGGCCCCCACTTTTGGCGGCAAGGCTGGAGGAAACAAAGAAAACAACAAGGAGGAGTCACTGGCCAGTCAGGACAGCCCCTAAGGTGTCCTGAGCTGAGGTGACTCTAACTTTTAGAAATCCTCCATCTTGCAGATGGAGGATTCCCCCAATAGGATTAGGGATGTGACCCCCTCCCCTTGGGAGGAGGCACAAAGAGGGTGTACTCACCCTCAGGGCTAGTAGCCATTGGCTACTAACCCCCCAGACCTAAACACGCCCTTAAATTTAGTATTTAAGGGCTTCCCTGAACCTAAGAATATAGATTCCTGCAACTTACCTGAAGAATAAGGACTGCTGAGCTGAAAAACCCCTGCAGAGGAAGAACAGAAGACACCAACTGCTTTGGCTCCAGACTTACCGGCCTGTCTCCTGCCTTCCAAAGAAACCTGCTCCAGCGACGCTTTCCAAGGGACCAGCGACCTCTGAATCCTCTGAGGACTGCCCAGCTTCAAGAAAGACTAGAAACTCCCGAGGACAGCGGCACTGCTCCAAGAGAACTGCAACTTTGTTACAAGGAGCAGATTTAAAGACCCCTGCAACTCCCCGCAAGAAGCGTGAGACTTGCAACACTGCACCCGGCGACCCCGACTCGACTGGTGAAGAACAACCAACTCAGGGAGGACCCTCCGGCGACTCTACGACTGTGAGTAACCAAAGTTGTCCCCCCTGAGCCCCCACAGCGACGCCTGCAGAGGGAATCCCCAGGCTCCCCCTGACCGCGACTGTCTGAACTCCATTTCCCGACGGCTGGAAAAGACCCTGCACCCGCAGCCCCCAGCCCCTAAAGAAACGGAACTTCTGTGCAGGAGTGACCCCCAGGAGGCCCTCTCCCTTGCCCAGGTGGTGGCTACCCCGAGGAGCCCCCCCCTTGCCTGCCTGCATCGCTGAAGAGACCCCTTGGTCTCCCATTGAAAACTAAAGGAAACCCAACGCCTGTTTGCACACTGCACCCGGCCGCCCCCGCGCTGCTGAGGGTGTGCTTTCTGTGTGGACTTGTGTCCCCCCCGGTGCCCTACAAAACCCCCCTGGTCTGCCCTCCGAAGACGCGGGTACTTACCTGCTGGCAGACTGGAACCGGGGCACCCCCTTCTCTCCATTATAGCCTATGTGTTTTGGGCACCTCTTTGACCTTTGCACCTGACCGGCCCTGAGCTGCTATTGTGATAACTTTGGGGTTGCTCTGAACCCCCAACGGTGGGCTACCTTGGACCAAAAACTGAAACCTGTAAGTGACTTACTTACCTGTTAAAACTAACATTATTTTACCTCCCCCAGGAACTGTGAAAATTGCAGTGTCCACTTTTAAAACAGCTTATTGTGTTTTATGTGAAAAGTATACATGCTAATGAAATGATTCAAAGTTCCTAAAGTACTTACCTGCAATACCTTTCAAATGAGATATTACATGTAGAATTTGAACCTGTGGTTCTTAAAATAAACTAAGAAAAGATATTTTTCTATAACAAAACCTATTGGCTGGATTTGTCTCTGAGTGTGTGTTCCTCATTTATTGCCTGTGTGTATGTACAACAAACGCTTAACACTACTCCTTGGATAAGCCTACTGCTCGACCACACTACCACAAAATAGAGCATTAGTATTATCTCTTTTTGCCACTATCTTACCTCTAAGGGGAACCCTTGGACTCTGTGCATACTATTCCTTACTTTCAAATAGTGCATACAGAGCCAACTTCCTACATTAGTGGATCAACGGTGGGGTACAAGACTTTGCATTTGCTGGACTATTCAGCCAATACCTGATCACACGACAAACTCCAAAAATTGTCATTAGAAATTGATTTTT
Source organism: Pleurodeles waltl (assembly GCF_031143425.1). Lineage (NCBI taxonomy): Eukaryota > Metazoa > Chordata > Amphibia > Caudata > Salamandridae > Pleurodeles > Pleurodeles waltl. Next base: position 1,224,588,220 of record NC_090444.1, read on the forward strand.
GCAATTTGAAATTTTTAGAAAATTCTTTAAAGTCCTGCAAGGGCCTAGTGTTAGTCCTTGTTAGCATTTCTTTTAGAGTTTAAAAGTTTGTTAAAAGTTTGAATTGGATTCTAGAACTAGTTTTAATTTCTTAAAAAGTATTCCAACTTTAAGAAGCATAATGTCTAATACAGATGTGAATGTGGTGGAACTCGACACCACACCTTACCTCCATCTACAGATGAGAGAGCTAAGGTCACTCTGTAAAATCAAGAAAATAACAATGGGTTCTAGACCTACCAAACAACAGCTCCAGGAGCTGTTGGCAGAGTATGAAAGAGCCAACCCCTCAGTGGATGGCAACACAGAGGATGAGGATAGTGACTTGGAGGAAGATTCCCCCCTACCAGTCCTATCTAGGGAGGGCAGGGCCTCTCAAGCCCTGACTCCACAAATACTAGTCAGAGATGCTAGTTCCCTCACAGGAGGGACCAACTTCTCTGAAATCACTGAGGATAACTCCAGTGAAGAGGACATCCAGTTAGCCAGGATGGCCAAAAGATTGGCTTTGGAAAGACAGATCCTAGCCATAGAAAGGGAAAGACAAGAGATGGGCCTAGGACCCATCAATGGTGGCAGCAACATAAATAGGGTCAGAGATTCTCCTGACATGTTGAAAATCCCTAAAGGGATTGTAACTAAATATGAAGATGGTGATGACATCACCAAATGGTTCACAGCTTTTGAGAGGGCTTGTGTAACCAGAAAAGTGAACAAATCTCACTGGGGTTCTCTCCTTTGGGAAATGTTCACAGGAAAGTGTAGGGATAGACTCCTCACACTCTCTGGAAAAGATGCAGAATCTTATGACCTCATGAAGGGTACCCTGATTGAGGGCTTTGGATTCTCCACTGAGGAGTATAGGATTAGATTCAGGGGGGCTCAAAAATCCTCGAGCCAGACCTGGGTTGACTTTGTAGACTACTCAGTAAAAACACTAGATGGTTGGATTCAAGACAGTGGTGTAAGTAATTATGATGGGCTGTACAATTTATTTGTGAAAGAACACCTGTTAAGTAATTGTTTCAATGACAAACTGCATCAGCATCTGGTAGACCTAGGACCAATTTCTCCCCAAGAATTGGGAAAGAAGGCGGACCATTGGGTCAAGACTAGGGTGTCCAAAACTTCCACAGGGGGTGACCAAAAGAAAGGGGTCACAAAACCTCCCCAGGGGAAAGGTGGTGAGACAGCCAAAAACAAAAATAGTAAAGAGTCTTCTACAGGCCCCCAAAAACCTGCACAGGAGGGTGGGCCCAGAGCCTCTTCACAAAACAATTCTGGGTACAAGGGTAAAAACTTTGATCCCAAAAAGGCCTGGTGTCGTAGCTGTAGTCAGTCTGGACACCAAACTGGAGACAAGGCCTGTCCCAAGAAAGATACCACTTCTAACTCCCATCCAGCTAAAACTGGAATGGCCAGTCTCCAAGTGGGATCAACAGTGTGCCCAGAGCAAATCAGGTGTCACACTGAAGCTACATTAGTCTCTGAGGGTGGGGTGAATTTAGCCACACTGGCTGCCTGGCCCCCTAACATGCAAAAATACAGGCAGCAGCTCTTAATTAATGGGACAAGTGTAGAGGGCCTGAGGGATACAGGTGCCAGTGTCACTATGGTGACAGAGAAGCTGGTTTCCCCTGGCCAATACCTGGCTGGACAAACTTATCCAGTCACCAACGCTGACAATCAGACTAAAGTACATCCCATGGCAATGGTAACTTTAGAGTGGGGAGGGGTCAATGGCCTGAAACAGGTGGTGGTCTCCTCAAATATCCCAGTAGACTGTTTGCTTGGAAATGACCTGGAGTCCTCAGCATGGGCTGAGGTAGAACTGAAAACCCATGCAGCCATGCTGGGTATCCCTGAACTGGTGTGTGTCAAGACAAGGGCACAGTGCAAGGCTCAGGGTGAAAAAGTAGAGCTGGAGTCTGGAAGAAAGGCCCAGCCTACCAAGAGGAAAGGAAAGTCAGCTGGGAAACCAGCTGCAACACAGCAAGAAAAAGAGAACCTCTCTTCTCAGGAAGAAGTTCTGCCCTCTGAGGGAACTGAGCCTATAGAGCAGGTTGAGCTCTTAGGCCCAGGGGGACCCTCAAGGGAAGAGTTGTGTAAGGGACAAGAAACCTGTCACTCTCTTGAAGGCCTTAGGCAGCAAGCTGCTGAAGAGTCCAATGGCAAGAAAAATGGAACACATAGGGTCTATTGGGAAGATGGACTCCTGTACACTGAGGCAAGAGATCCCAAACCTGGTGCCACTAGGAGAGTGGTAGTGCCTCAGGGTTTCAGAGAGTTTATTCTGACCTTAGCCCATGATATTCCCCTTGCTGGGCATTTGGGACAAACCAAGACGTGGGAGAGGTTAGTCAACCACTTCTACTGGCCCAATATGTCCCAGAAGGTTAAGGAGTTTTGCCTCTCCTGCCCCACCTGTCAAGCCAGTGGTAAGACAGGTGGACATCCAAAGGCCCCCCTTATTCCACTTCCAGTGGTGGGGGTCCCCTTTGAAAGAGTGGGTGTGGACATAGTTGGTCCACTAGAACCTCCCACAGCCTCAGGAAATATGTACATCCTAGAAGTAGTGGATCATGCTACTAGGTATCCTGAAGCTATTCCCCTTAGGTCGACTACTGCCCCTGCAGTAGCCAAGGCCCTCATTGGTATCTTTACCAGAGTGGGTTTCCCTAAGGAGGTGGTGTCTGACAGAGGTACCAACTTCATGTCAGCATACCTAAAACACATGTGGAATGAGTGTGGGGTGACTTATAAATTCACTACACCATATCATCCACAAACTAATGGCCTTGTTGAGAGATTCAACAAGACATTAAAGGGCATGATCATGGGGCTCCCAGAAAAACTCAAAAGGAGATGGGATGTCCTCCTGCCATGTCTGCTTTTCGCTTACAGAGAGGTGCCTCAGAAGGGAGTAGGATTCTCACCCTTTGAACTTCTGTTTGGCCACCCTGTAAGGGGACCACTTGCTCTTGTTAAAGAAGGCTGGGAGAGACCTCTTCATGAGCCTAAACAAGACATAGTGGACTATGTACTTGGCCTTCGCTCAAGGATGGCAGAGTACATGGAAAAGGCAAGTAAAAACCTTGAGGCCAGCCAACAACTCCAGAAGTTGTGGTATGACCAAAAGGCTGCACTGGTTGAATTTCAACCAGGGCAGAAAGTCTGGGTTCTGGAGCCTGTGGCTCCCAGGGCACTCCAGGACAAATGGAGTGGCCCTTACCCAGTACTAGAAAGGAAGAGTCAGGTCACCTACCTGGTGGACCTGGGCACAAGCAGGAGCCCCAAGAGGGTGATCCATGTGAACCGCCTTAAGCTCTTCCATGACAGGGCTGATGTAAATCTGTTAATGGTGACAGATGAGGACCAGGAAGCTGAGAGTGAACCTCTCCCTGATCTCCTCTCATCAGACCCTAAAGATGGCTCAGTGGATGGAGTGATCTACTCAGACACCCTCTCTAGCCAACAGCAGTCTGACTGTAGGAAGGTCCTGCAGCAGTTTGCTGAACTCTTTTCCCTAACCCCTGGTCAGACACACCCGTGTACCCATGATGTGGACACAGGAGACAGCATGCCTGTCAAAAACAAAATATTTAGACAGTCTGACCAAGTTAAGGAAAGCATCAAGGTGGAAGTCCACAAGATGCTGGAATTGGGAGTAATTGAGTACTCTGACAGCCCCTGGGCTAGCCCAGTGGTCTTAGTCCCCAAACCTCACACCAAAGAAGGAAAGAGAGAGATGAGGTTTTGTGTGGACTACAGAGGTCTCAACTCTGTCACCAAGACAGATGCTCATCCCATTCCTAGAGCTGATGATCTAATAGACAAATTAGGGGCTGCCAAATTCTTAAGTACCTTTGACTTAACAGCAGGGTACTGGCAAATCAAAATGGCCCCTGGAGCAAAAGAAAAGACAGCATTCTCCACACCTGATGGGCATTATCAGTTCACTGTTATGCCCTTTGGTTCAAAGAATGCCCCTGCCACCTTCCAAAGGTTGGTGAATCAAGTCCTTGCTGGGTTGGAATCCTTTAGTGCATCTTATCTTGATGATATTGCTGTCTTCAGCTCCACCTGGCAGGATCACCTGGTCCACCTGAAGAAGGTTTTGAAGGCTCTGCAATCTGCAGGCCTCTCTATCAAGGCATCCAAATGCCAGATAGGGCAGGGAACTGTGGTTTACTTGGGACACCTTGTAGGTGGAGGCCAAGTTCAGCCACTCCAGCCTAAGATCCAGACTATTCTGGACTGGGCAGCTCCAAAAACCCAGACTCAAGTCAGGGCATTCCTTGGCTTGACTGGGTACTATAGGAGGTTTTTGAAGGGATATGGATCCATTGTGACAGCCCTCACAGAACTCACCTCCAAGAAAATGCCCAAGAAAGTAAACTGGACTGTAGAATGCCAACAGGCCTTTGACACCCTGAAGCAAGCTATGTGCACAGCACCAGTTCTAAAAGCTCCAGATTACTCCAAGCAATTCATTGTGCAAACAGATGCCTCTGAACATGGGATAGGGGCAGTTTTGTCCCAAACAAATGATGATGGCCTTGACCAGCCTGTTGCTTTCATTAGCAGGAGGTTACTCCCCAGGGAGCAGCGTTGGAGTGCCATTGAGAGGGAGGCCTTTGCTGTGGTTTGGTCCCTGAAGAAGTTGAGACCATACCTCTTTGGTACTCACTTCCTAGTTCAGACTGACCACAGACCTCTCAGATGGCTGATGCAAATGAAAGGTGAAAATCCAAAACTGTTGAGGTGGTCCATCTCCCTACAGGGAATGGACTTTATAGTGGAACACAGACCTGGGACTGCCCATGCCAATGCAGATGGCCTTTCCAGGTTCTTCCACTTAGAAAATGAAGACTCTCTTGGGAAAGGTTAGTCTCATTCTCTTTCGTTTTGGGGGGGGGGGGGGGTTGTGTAAGGAAATGCCTCCTTGGCATGGTTACCCTCTGACTTTTTGCCTTTGCTGATGCTATGTTTTGAATTGAAAGTGTGCTGAGGCCTGCTAACCAGGCCCCAGCACCAGTGTTCTTTCCCTAACCTGTACTTTTGATTCCACAATTGGCACACCCTGGCATCCAGATAAGTCCCTTGTAAGTGGTACCCCTGGTACCAAGGGCCCTGATGCCAAGGAAGGTCTCTAAGGGCTGCAGCATGTCTTATGCCACCCTGGAGACCCCTCACTCAGCACAGACACACTGCTTGCCAGCTTGTGTGTGCTGATGAGAACAAAACGAGTAAGTCGACATGGCACTCCCCTCAGGGTGCCATGCCAGCCTCTCACTGCCTATGCAGGTATAGATAAGTCACCCCTCTAGTAGGCCTTACAGCCCTAAGGCAGGGTGCACTATACCATAGGTGAGGGCACCAGTGCATGAGCACTGTGCCCCTACAGTGTCTAAGCAATACCTTAGACATTGTAAGTGCAGGGTAGCCATAAGAGTATATGGTCTGGGAGTCTGTTTTACACGAACTCCACAGCACCATAATGGCTACACTGAAAACTGGGAAGTTTGGTATCAAACTTCTCAGCACAATAAATGCACACTGATGCCAGTGTACATTTTATTGTAAACTACACCCCAGAGGGCACCTTAGAGGTGCCCCCTGAAACCTTAACCGACTATCTGTGTAGGCTGACTGGTTACAGCAGCCTGCCACACTAGAGATATGTTGCTGGCCCCATGGGGAGAGTGCCTTTGTCACTCTGAGGCCAGTAACAAAGCCTGCACTGGGTGGAGATGCTAACACCTCCCCCAGGCAGGAGCTGTAACACCTGGCGGTGAGCCTCAAAGGCTCACCCCTTTGTCACAGCACCGCAGGACACTCCAGCTTAGTGGAGTTGCCCGCCCCCTCCGGCCACGGCCCCCACTTTTGGCGGCAAGGCTGGAGGAAACAAAGAAAACAACAAGGAGGAGTCACTGGCCAGTCAGGACAGCCCCTAAGGTGTCCTGAGCTGAGGTGACTCTAACTTTTAGAAATCCTCCATCTTGCAGATGGAGGATCCCCCCAATAGGATTAGGGATGTGACCCCCTCCCCTTGGGAGGAGGCACAAAGAGGGTGTACTCACCCTCAGGGCTAGTAGCCATTGGCTACTAACCCCCCAGACCTAAACATGCCCTTAAATTTAGTATTTAAGGGCTTCCCTGAACCTAAGAATTTAGATTCCTGCAACTTACCTGAAGAAGAAGGACTGCTGAGCTGAAAAACCCCTGCAGAGGAAGAACAGAAGACACCAACTGCTTTGGCTCCAGACTTACCGGCCTGTCTCCTGCCTTCCAAAGAAACCTGCTCCAGCGACGCTTTCCAAGGGACCAGCGACCTCTGAATCCTCTGAGGACTGCCCAGCTTCAAGAAAGACTAGAAACTCCAGAGGACAGCGGCACTGCTCCAAGAGAACTGCAACTTTGTTACAAGGAGCAGATTTAAAGACCCCTGCAACTCCCCGCAAGAAGCGTGAGACTTGCAACACTGCACCCGGCGACCCCGACTCGACTGGTAAAGAACAATCAACTCAGGGAGGACCCTCCGGCGACTCTACGACTGTGAGTAACCAAAGTTGTCCCCCCTAAGCCCCCACAGCGACGCCTGCAGAGGGAATCCCCAGGCTCCCCCTGACCGCGAACTCCATTTCCCGACGGCTGGAAAAGACCCTGCACCGCAGCCCCCAGCCCCTAAAGAAACTGAACTTCTGTGCAAGAGTGACCCCCCAGGAGGCCCTCTCCCTTGCCCAGGTGGTGGCTACCCCGAGGAGCCCCCCCCCTTGCCTGCCTGCATCGCTGAAGAGACCCCTTGGTCTCCCATTGAAAACTAAAGGAAACCCAACGCCTGTTTGCACACTGCACCCGGCCGCCCCCGCGCTGCTGAGGGTGTGCTTTCTGTGTGGACTTGTGTCCCCCCCGGTGCCCTACAAAACCCCCCTGGTCTGCCCTCCGAAGACGCGGGTACTTACCTGCTGGCAGACTGGAACCGGGGCACCCCCTTCTCTCCATTATAGCCTATGTGTTTTGGGCACCTCTTTGACCTTTGCACCTGACCGGCCCTGAGCTGCTGGTGTGATAACTTTGGGGTTGCTCTGAACCCCCAACGGTGGGCTACCTTGGACCAAAAACTGAAACCTGTAAGTGACTTACTTACCTGTTAAAACTAACATTATTTTACCTCCCCCAGGAACTGTGAAAATTGCACTGTGTCCACTTTTAAAACAGCTTATTGTGTTTTATGTGAAAAGTATACATGCTAATGAAATGATTCAAAGTTCCTAAAGTACTTACCTGCAATACCTTTCAAATGAGATATTACATGTAGAATTTGAACCTGTGATTCTTAAAATAAACTAAGAAAATATATTTTTCTATAACAAAACCTATTGGCTGGATTTGTCTCTGAGTGTGTGTTCCTCATTTATTGCCTGTGTGTATGTACAACAAATGCTTAACACTACTCCTTGGATAAGCCTACTGCTCGACCACACTACCACAAAATAGAGCATTAGTATTATCTCTTTTTGCCACTATCTTACCTCTAAGGGGAACCCTTGGACTCTGTGCATACTATTCCTTACTTTGAAATAGTGCATACAGAGCCAACTTCCTACACTCTTTACCTAGTTTAGGTATATTAAATCCAACAATGGCAAGTTGTGGGATCTATTATAACAATCAATTTGATACCAAACTCAAAATATCTGCTCTTATGGAGACTTTATTAATTAAAATAAACTCTCTCCATTTTAGCCTATAGAGGCAATTCACTACAGTGATGGAAAAACAAATATGGCCATTTTACCTAACTAGGGCTTATAAACATTTTTTTATAATGTTCCTGCTTATAGTTACATGGCACCCAACTCTAGGGGTGTTTGGGGGTGTCCTATGTAAATATAAGGGAGTTTAAGACATTGAAAGTACTTTTAATTCCAAAGTCGAATTTGCATATAATTTTAATTCAAAAGCAACCAGCAAGGCAGGCCTGCCTTTAAAATGACAATTGGCACCTCAGCAGTGCACCTATGGGTGCACTGCCTATGCTGGGATCCCTAAACCTACATGCCCTACCATATGCAAGGGACTTATATGTAGGTTGATACTGCCAATTTTAATTAGCCTAATTTGCATATCCACTTACACAGAGCACTGGCTCTGGTAGTGGTAAGCAGTACCCAGGGCACAGCAAAGAGTCAGTAACCACCAGCATCTCTCCAAAAGTTTGGGGGTGACCAGGGCAAAAAGGAGGACTTTCCTACAAACTACATTTTAGTTTGTGGTGTTGCTGGTATTGATCAATGTTTATATATTTGCACTGATGAGGGCTGATTCCCCTTCAGTGGGGTTTTATCAGCTATTGTAGGTTTAAACCTAAAAAGGGAAAGCCTATCAACTTTTAAATGCACTATACTTTTTCAATGGGTTTGGCAAAACTAAAGTGCAAGCAAGACCTTAAAGTGGCAGCATAACAGGTTTTTTTTTGTCTTCCCACTTTTGGATGGCATCACTCAGGATGGCCATCTGATCTTGTGACATTCTGGCTTCTTTTCAACCATGACTTCTTTGTTTCAATGGCTATGGCTCTAATTGGTGGAGTAATTAAACTTGAGAGGGCCCCTCTCAAATTACATGGATGAGGGTACCCTGGCCTGCCATCTACCAGTTTTGGTCCTCTGGAGCTCTGCCCCCCCCCCCCCCCCCTCACACTGCGAGGTCTGCAGGGGCTTATGTTACGACAATGGCTCTAGTGCTGCTGGGCAGCTGCAGATACTTTTAGCACATCTGAAACTCAAATTATGCTGCTGCATTAGAGGCAGTTGTCTACAATTCACACTGTTTGTCCACTGGCTATTCTCTTGATAATGTTGTGTGGCTTTCCTCCTTCTAGGTGCTTCTGTTTGATCTCTGGCTCTGCCCCCCAATGTCACTACTCAAAAAACACTGCTCTCTTTCCCAATTTCAATCCTGTTACCCACTCATGTTTCTTTTGTCATCTCTTCTCCTTGGTATTTTTACTACCATCACCATTAACATTACAATAATGACCCTTTTCAACATTAACATTATCACCATTATCATTAACACCACCATTATCACCATCAATTTCACCGTCGAGTTCACCAACACCGTTAACCATATCATTACCCCACCACTATTACCAGCTATTACCACCATTGCAACCGCCACCATTACCTATTGCCATTAACAATATCACTACCACCTTTACAGCCATCATTACTAATACTATCACCACGGTTACAACACCACCATATACAGCACTACCTTTATCAGCACTATAACCACTATTACCATGTCAATATTACTACCGTTCCTACCATGATCACCACCACCATTACCATTGCTATCACCAGAGCTTTTGTGCATGCCGATGTGTGCAGAAAGTCAGAATCACTGACAATGCCATTTTTTAAAATTTAGCTCTCTTTTTAAACGCAAATACATCCTGCATCCTCTTTGTTTTACATGCAATTTTAAAATAAATTATAAAAGACCGCAGCTGCTGTCTTAAAAGCACCTTATTACTGTGTCCTAAAGTGTGCGCTGGGTATGTGTCTTTTACAAAGGAATAATAAAACACATTTTTTTTCTCACTGTTCGCCCAAACAAGAAAACAAAGATTGGCAAAGCCAGTAATTCTGGCTTTAGCAAGCTGGTGCACTGGTTATTGTTTTTTTTTTATTTATTTTTATTGCAACCATACAATACAACACAAATAAAAAAGAAAAACGGTACTGCCTAAACAATGGTATCATATTCTTGCATTAACATATTTAAATTTAAAAAATGAAGCATTACATAGAATTTTAATAGAGCAGGACGGGTGCTTCGTTGCTGCCATGTGCACGCAGAACAGATAATACTTAATTGCACAATTTTGACTTTGAAATACTGCTATTTAAAGACTATGGGGGTCATTCTGACCCCGGCGGTCTTAGACCGCCGGGGCCAGGGTCGGCGGGAGCACCGCCGACAGGCCGGCGGTGCCCCGCAGGGCATTCTGACCGCGGCGGTAAAGCCGCGGTCGGACCGGCAACACTGGCGGTCTCCCGCCAGTGTCCCGCCGCCCTTTTGAATCCTCCAAGGCGGCGCAGCTAGCTGCGCCGCCGAGGGGATTCCGACCCCCCCTACCGCCATCCAGTTCCCGGCGGTCCGCCCGCCGGGATGGGCACTGCAGGGGCCCCCGTAAGAGGGCCCCTACAAGTATTTCACTGTCTGCTTGGCAGACAGTGAAATACGCGACGGGTGCAACAGCACCCGTCGCACCTTCCCACTCCGCCGGCTCGATTACGAGCCGGCATCCTCGTGGGAAGGGAGTTTTTCCCTGGGCTGGCGGGCGGTCTTTTGGCGACCGCCCGCCAGCCCAGGGAAAAACTTAGAATACCCTCCGCGGTCTTTCGACCGCGGAGCGGTATTTCGGAGGGGGGAACTCTGGCGGGCGGCCTCCGCCGCCCGTCAGGGTCAGAATGACCCCCATAATGTAAACATCCAGGTATGATTTAATAATAAAAAAGGGATAAAGAACGGAAGGAAAACACCCACAGAGTGCTTACCTATCATTCCTGGCACAGATGGGCACTTCTTTTTAGGTGGATGTGGTGATGTGATTAGGAAGGTTGACATTGCTCACTGTGCTAGAGAGCCAGTGGCTGAAGAGAGCTGATCAACTGTCCAATACTTCGGGGGTTATTCTAACTTTGGAGGAGGTGTTAATCCGTCCCAAAAGTGACGGAAAAGTGACGGATTTACCACCAGCCGTATTACGAGTACATTATATCCTATGGAACTCGTAATACGGCTGGTGGTATATCCGTCACTTTACCGTCACTTTTGGGACGGATTAACACTCCTCCAAAGTTAGAATAACCCCCTTCATGTTGGTGAATTGAAGTGCAATGTGAAAGGTAGATCAATGAAAGAAAAAGTCTTACCCAAAGCCCTTCTATTTGTGTTTATACATATCTATTTTGAATTAGTATTTTTTTTGGTCGGGCCAGCATCTTTTGAATTTACTAAAATTATATGCATAATATACTTACTTAAAGCGTTTTTCGGCTACCTATATTCATAGATTGATCTATTGTAGTGATTTTTGCAGTTTGCTCCTGCCCACTACAGCATACACTTCTATACATTGAAGGTAGACCGATTGGCTTTTCCTTTGCTTGTTCTTATATGAAGCTGTCGCTAATCCAGACTTAAACACACAAGACCATAGCATGGATGTACCTGTAGAATGTTTATTTCTTTTTAAACTGCTTTGTCAAATATGGAGAAATTGTTTTTCAGAAAAAAAAACAACAAAAAAAACCAAAAAACAAACAAACAGCTGGCTTATTTTAATGTCCACAGTATGCAACATCTGTGACTTTGAATAAATGAAACTGCAATTCACCCTGTTCACTTTTGTTCTCTCGTCCAGGACATATACCCTATTTTGAATAAGACTGACCAGAGGCGGTTATTTAAATTACAACATTGTCAACCGTTTGTGGCTCTCTAAATACAGAACTCATCAATCAAGTGAAAACCATGGTCAGATTGGTAGTTGGTGGACATCAGTACAAGAAGTGCTACATTGGAAAAAAATATATGTTGTGGACAGATCGGCAATCAGGGTCAGACTGGCCTATAGGCAGATTAGATTTTCTGGCTCTTTGTGGGCCAGTTTTATGGTGTGGTGGGTTGGTTTGAACTGTTGATTTCTGTCATGCTGACGGAAAAATTGCCTGCAGCAAGCACAACTACATACAGTCAACAATGCATTGGAAAACACCTATACAGCTTGTCATAAGTTTAGAAACTGTCCTGATTTGAAAATTGTGGGTCACTTTTTTAGCTTTCAAATTCGCTACTGGGGCCACTTTTAATTTGCCCCCCAAGCCTATTTCTATACCAGTCCGAACTGATCGACTTACTGCATTCATGTGTATATGTGTGTATAGCACACAAATATTAGATTGGCAGTGGATTCAGAATGATGGGGATTACTAGAAAGCAAAAGGTCTAGCTACTCCCAGCAGAGCAGGGGATGCATGAAAAAGAAAGGTTCAAAAAATTAAACTAGAGATGCTGTCGTCCGCTTGGTGAGTGCAAAATCATACGAGAAGTTACTTTATACACCCTGCTCCTGTGGAGCTAGCCTGCTCTGAGGTTTCGGTAGTAGTGAAGCGTGCAGAGAAAGACAGAGTGGGTGCCACAATGGCAGTAATAGGAGGGTAAAGCAGTTCTGTGTATGAGCCAGTATGGTCTAAAATAACCCTGCATTTTCAGAGCCCACAGCAAACGAAAGTTCAGAGTGCCCTTGGTGTGAAACAGACGCACTTTTAAAATCGCATTTCATCAAACAAAAGAACAATGTTCATTATTACTAGTTTTCTATTCTCTTATTGTCAAAACCACCGACCTACGATATTATCCCCCACGAAAAGCTAAATTGTGTTTTAACAACGCTGCATGATGTCATCAATAATTGCAAAATGAGTTCAGCAGGTAGGACGAATTCTGTGCAAACACTAGAGTTCAATGTGATTCAAAATTTCACCTTTATTCCTCTCCCTGCAGGATGTCCTGGAGAGTCATAGACACCCAGCTTTCCCATCTCCCACAGGCCTCTGACGTAGTTGTTGGTGCAAACAAAATATTTTTAATTATGGTAAGTCATAGCCACAGTGCATGTTTTGTCATTTTAACAAGTCAGAGGCGACTCTTTCATTCAAATGATAGATACACGCATGAAATGTTCGAGTAGACATCTCTCAAGGAATTAGCCAGCCCTGCTTATGCACATCACGTTTGCTGTTATAGAGTGAGCTACATGCTTACGAGCTGCACAATATTATAGGGCGAAGCATTTTGTATAATTCTGCACCAACATTTTGATAGCCAGAGTAGGAGAAGATCATGCCTGTGAAAAGGTGGATTGTTAGTTGGGGTGGACTGTCACTGTTTATGTTAGGTCCAGGAAAGGTTTCAGTCGTTTAAACGTGAGCTCAGGGCAAGGTAGCAATGGCACAGAGCAGATAGGCTTAACATAAGAAAATGTGTAAAACATTTAGAAGTACCAAAACAGTTAACAAGTTGAAAACACAACATGATAAGTGTCCCACAATCATAAAAGCCTAAGAAGGGGAACCCAAATTGTTGTGCTGGATTGGGACAAGGATACATTTGGAGGCTATATCTGCAGTGAGAGGGTAGGCCTCTTCAAAGGTAACTAAGCTCCTGGGTATTTCCTAGATGGGTAACCTGTCAAAGGCCAAGAACATCACCCCATACATCAGCCCTGGGAGCAAGTTCAAACCTCTCAAGAAGCTATTTAACTCCTCACTAACAGTTGGAAGGCCACGCAAATGAGCTTCTAGAGGCTTTAAGGTGGCAAAAGTTAACTTTTTAAAAGTATCTTTTGCTAAATCTTTAGTACAAATTCGACTTCCCCAGTGAACTGGGATTATGATAAATATTTTTTTAAAGTTCAAGAACAAACCTTGTACCTGAATCCTAAGCCGATGTAGCATTAACCTACTTTACTAATATATCTCAATGCTTTCCTCTAGCATCCCTAACTCTGCAACAGTGAAAATACCTTTTGGGGCCTTGTCACTGTAATGACATATTTTACATGAAACATTTGCCTGTCCTGTTTTTAAATACCATGAATTTTGCCTTATTGTGTATTAAGGTCTAATAGGGGTTGGCTATGAATATTTGAAAGGAGGATTTTGCCCAGCCAAATGCAGTTATTTTGACAGGTCAAATTTGCAGATTGACAACTGCACAAAGAAGCTACAACTGTAGGCCTGCAATGATGTTTCACCCTGTCACTCTAGGGATGGCACAATGTGTGCTGTAATCCACTAGAGACAGTTAGCATACGGGACCTAGGTGCACATTGTAATAGGGACTTATAAGTTAAAGATGCCAATCAGGAGGATACAAATCTGACACATTTTTAGAGGTCAGAGCACATATACTGGGCACTGGAACGCAGTGTCCCAGTGTGTGGAGTCTAAAAACCAGCAATAAAATCTACCAAAGAGTGGGAGGACCACACAAAAGGATTTGCCATTCATCTAACATCATTGCTAGAGATTACATAAGATTTGCAACTGAGCTGCCCTTTTGGCTGTGATGCAAAATACATTGTAGATTCTGACAGAATATTATTCTTTTCTGGTGCACCATTGCAGGATTCAAGGGACCCCTGCACCATTTCTGAGATGTCTGAGGGTGAGTATACTGGTTTGAGATCTTCATGGACAGTGACCCCCATCCTAGCGACACGTGATGCTCTCAAAAAGGGTTTGATTGGTGCTCTGGTGGAAAGCCAGCATGTGCTCCCTTAGAGCCAGTGACCAGCCCTGTGCCAGAAGTCCCTCAACTGTCTTTAGATGCAGGCAACATACTCCTGGAGGCTGCAGACTACGGGAAGTGTCTGTGGGAGACCCATTTTGTCCAGTGTCCCCAACTGCTGTAGGTGCTGCAAACTTTACATCTCCTAGGGAGTAGACTCTCTTCATCTCTTTGCTTGCATAGAAGGTAGCCTTGCTACATGTTCCTGAACAGTCAAATGCAACAGATCGACATGTAATTCTTTGATTTGTGTGGGTCAAACCATTGTGCAAAACAAGACAAGCCCACATCTGTATGCATGGGCATTTTAGTTACACACCTACGCTTTACATCTGAAAGAAGGTGCATTGTAGCACTTTCTGTAATACAATTGTACTTGCATTACTTAATTGCTAAGATTTAATGGTCAGCGAGAGTTAATAGAAAACCTTTTAAGTGATTTCAGAAATTAATTAAACCTATTTTGGAAAAATTATATTTTGGAGCATTACATTTTTGTCTAATTATACAGGTGGTGTGATTAAATATGCTTAATTGTTCACTGAGTTCCGAATTCAATTGTGTATGCACATCTGCAGATTTAATTGCCAGTGCCATTTTAACCCCCTTTAAATATAATCATACTTAGAGAACTTCTAAACCATTTATCTATCTATCTATCTATCTATCTATCTATCTATCTATCTATCTATCTATCTATCTATCTATCTATCTATATATACAAACTTTCTCCATGTAATTATTTATTATTGCTTATTTCTAGCGCAAGTTGTCATCAAAAGGTCAATTCCAAATCAAAGAGAACGTCAGCAGCTTTCTTCTGTCTATGTGAACCACGCTATAGGTAGGACATTTAAAACAGGTAGTTATTCCAAATCATAGAGAACGTCAGCAGCTTTCTTCTGTCTCTGTGAACCACGCTATAGGTAGGACATTTAAAACAGGTAGTTACTAAGTGCAAGGAATTAGGATGGTGTATAATACTGTTCTCCGATGTTCGCTTACTTTCTAAACTGGCATCTCGTATTTGGATTGACCTACTGATGACAGTCAGCGAACCAGCAACAATGGCGTTTGTCAACATTCAACTGTCAACTCATTAGTCAAACAATTGCCTCAAGGTGGTTATTTGAGAGGACGAAAGGCAGTCCGGAGTTTTAGTTTGTGTTCTCTAAGGAATTTGCCTCAATATTTTTGAAGTCTGAACCTACTTTGTGTAATATTGAATTCTAGATTCAGGCTTGCTCTAAAGTGTAGCTAGTTTTTGAAGATGCCTCATCTTCTGTGCATTGTACATGGTATTTTGAATTTAAGCCTTACCTATTCTGGTAGTTAGTGGAGTGGATTTATGGTACGTTGTAATCAGTGGCGTAGCGTGGGGGGTGCAGTGGGGGCCGGCAGCACTGGGCGCAACATCTGGGGGGGCACAGCTAAAGCCCTCATGACCTCAGAGGAGTTCAGAGATAGCACTTGGGGGCAGGACTAAATCTAGCAGAACCCATCAGCAATATTCATTTCAGATGCAGTTGGAACTGGTCAATTTATCACTTAAGGAATAAGGCCTCTTGATGCTAGTTGTGACCCTCTGGCCAAGTAGGAGATCAGCCTATTGATCCTTGAAGTCCATGTCTTTGTCCTGGATCAAACCCAGACCGTCTAAGCTCCTCTCAGGTCACAGCAAGCAGGCTCCAGCCCTCATCGGTTTTCCAACAGTTTGAGGAAGCGTACTGAGGAGGGTGCCTTGGGAAGTCACATTTATGGTTGGCACCAGCTAGTGGGTGTGGTTGAGCAAGAGTTCCTAATGGCAATCCTATTCACTTCTGCAGCAATTCCTATTTGTGCTACTGCAATCAAGCCCACAATGCACCTTACTCCTAAAATTCACAATGGAGAAACACTTAGGGACTGATTTAGATGTTGGTGGTAACAGTTCAACCATTGAATTTCGACTGAAAACCCATAGTCCACCCTCCATATTTAGATGTTGGTAGTCCCAAAGCCGAAAGCCAAAAAACATTGCCCAGATCCACAGCTGGATAGGGAGAAGTGGCGTCTGGCCAGACTCCAGGCGCTCTTTCTGCAGTGCAGATTTACATGTGCCTTACCACCAAGCAAAAAGTGGCAATCCGACCTTCAATTCTAAGTTAGTGGACTGGGAGGCAAAGAGGTGAAAATTCATCTTTTTCCCAACTTCACCTCTGTTTTTGACTTGACACAAATGGACAACATCTGCCCTCCCTGCTGCCACCTTCCCACTGAGAAAAAACAACCCTCCCATTGCCGTACTCAGATGTAGGGACACTGCATTGCCAGGGTTCATTGGGTAGGCACTGCATGGGAGGGTGAGACCACTGCAGGCGTATACATGTCACTGAAATATTTTTAATAGCTCTGACATGCATATGTTGGGGAGACAAGTGAGTCACATAAAATTCTGTGGACACACTGGCACAACACACATATCTCACACATTCACAACTGTTATTGTGGTGTTATTATTAATTGCCAAATGAATGCTGGCATCGCAATGACAGAACAATCACACTTGTCAACGATGTCTATGTGTGGGCACTGCAAGGGGACCTCTACTGGTAGGTTTGTGCTATGTGTTGTGTATGTGAGTCAGTACATGTATGTGTTTGTGTGTGGATTGGCTGGAGGGAACAGGAGTATGTGGTGGGGTTGTGTCTGTATGTGTGGCACTTGCATGTGGGATCAATGTTGTTGTGTGTGTTGTGTTGCCATGTGACACATTCAGGTGAGTGTTTTTGTTGTGTGGTGGATGTGGTCATGATGTGTGTAGTTGTGCTTGTGTGTACGTTTGTTTGTGTGGCTGAATGTGCAGTTCTATTGGTTGTTGTGGTTGTGTCATGGTTGGGTGTATTAGCAATGATGAGTGTCTGTTGTTTCATGGATGTATGTCAAGGTGTGTTGTGTTGCAATTATAATGGATGATGGTGTGAATGTGGTGTGTTGTATAGCGTGTAGTGCAGGGGGGCACATATGGCTAAGGGACAGTGTTTGTGTGTGTCACTTACCTCTATTCCATACCCCCTGCCATTGTACAAAGTTCATTGGGTCCTGCCGCTGTCTCCCTTCCTCAGCAATATGTTGCCACTCCACCGCTTGCAGAGCTGTAACATCTAAATACGGTGGGTGGAACACGGTCAACTTGACAGCCTTTTTAGGTCCGCTACCGATGCAGGTTGGTGGTAACACTGTGAAGATCTAAATCAGGCCCTTAACCTCTTTTTTAGAGCTTGTGCGCTTACCAGTATTATGGACAGAGAAATGAGTATTCCCTTCTTCTGTAGTCCTGAAATATTGGTTCTGAGGATAGCGTCCCTCCTAATGGGTTTGGTGCCAGTCTAGCTGGAGTGGGAGGCAAAGGGTTGCCATCTCCTGGTCTCACCTTACATTTGCTTGTGAACTAGCTGGCACCTTTACAATTTATGTTTCTGGGTCCACCCTAACAAGTCTTCCTGCACGGGTAAACACCTCTCCACACCAGGGTCATTGATGCTGCCCCAGAGACAATTTTCAAACCTCATTATGGTCAAGTACTTGCTGTGCAGCTGTAACAGGTGAAAGCAAATTAGCCACTAGAATCTCCAGGCAGGGGGCATGTAACCTTTATAGTTAATCCAACTTCATCAATGCAATCAACTTTTACTTAAGATGAAAAAAGTCCTGAATATTGTATTTGTTTGCTGTCAAAAGTTAAAGATTAAAGATTATAATCGGTAACTTACTTTTTCTAGGACCCAAACACTGCCCTGCCAGTGAAAATAGCTTTTGGGGTCAAGTCACTGAAGGAACAGGCCAACTTTAAATTTGCACATGTTCCACTTCTAAATACACGGCAACGTACCTTGTGAGTGCAATGGTGTTCTTAGGGAAGCCTTCTCAACATTTAAAACATGTTTAGTTTGACATAAAGGGTAATTTTGACACATCTGACAGCAGGTGTTTCTGCTGAGTTGTTCAGGCGTCAAATAGTAGGCCTGAAGCCATGCTTTGCATGTCAACTCTATGGATGACATCAGGTGCTAAATTCCACAGGTGAAGTTTAACTTCCAGGCCCTGGGTATATTTCCAGCACCATATGCTAGGACTGTATAGGCAGATTAAATATGTTAATCAGGTGTAAGATAATTGAATCGTGTTTAAAGAAGGAGTACAGGCCCCTGCTTAGCGCCCCTCCCCATTTAGCAGGGTTAAAATGCATAGATTTAAAAAACATCAAAAGTAGGGCCCAGTAAGGGGTGAACACCCTCGGGTGACCATGCATAAAAGGTGGATTTCTTACAACATTTCTATGCTCGGACAATTGGAATTTTGTGCTTTTGGGAATTTTTCTATATTTTTGGTTTGAAGAACATGTGATCAAAAAGTGATAGGAAAGTATTTCACTTTCTTTGGGAAATTTGTTCTAATTCTGTGTTGATAGATTAAATGCATTGCATTGCCATTGGTGTTTCTTGTTTTTAAATATAAAGATGTCGCCCCTAAGTACACCATTGTCACCCTCAAGGTAGGAGCCACATAGACAGATGAAGCTTTCCCTCCTCCAGAAAATCTTGTGATCCAACCCTGTTTTTAGCATCCTGAACCATCCTCGGTATTTCAATGTAATCTGTACAAATTTGAAATTAAAGATCGTATAGTTCGGTTACCTTGGCAAGTGGACACATAAAAATGTTGGACAAGAGGCGTCAAATGGGAGATCTGTGTTGCACAATGGAAGAGACCTCATGTATTTCACACTCATCTTTTTTCCACTCTGATTTGATGCCTGTGGTTTACAAGAAATTGTTGGGTCCATTCAAGTGATGGCTCCCAAGCCCAGATGTAAGAGGGCCTGTAGCCTCCTTGTGCCACATTAGTGTCTTTTTTTATGACACTAATGTGGACCAACGAGGTCATGTTCACTGCACCATATTTACAAAGTGGTGCAATGCATGCATTGTGCTTTTGGTAACCCTTGGGCCACATTATATTTGCGCTAGGCATAATGTGTACAAAGGGGGCATTCCCCCATTAAGGGGACCGCAAAAATGGCACTGTGGAATCTAGGAGATTCCACTGCACCATTTTTAGCAGCTATTTGTAATCCCTGAGGAGAGCAGGCATCAAAAGGGGCATACCATTGTTTTCAATGGGCCCCTATATACTCTGCAGGACAAAATGTTGTGGCTACCCTGAAAGTCTTTTTCTGCACAGGTCTTTTGTGGGACTGACCTCGTTCCTGATCCCCATATACCCCTAGCCTTTGCCTTATTGTAAATGCTACCCATTCTTCGATAGCTATGGGCACTATTATGAAGGTGGATTTAGCATGCTCATCATAGCTCGAAGATCTTGGTTGTGTCTGCTGTCATGTTATCTAGGGAGTAAATGTAAACACACCTTAGCTCATTTTGCAAATGTACAAGACATACACCAAATCTTGAGATAAATATATTTGCAATACACCTGACGTCTCCTAATCTAATATGTCAAGCTGACCAAAGGGAGGTTATTGTGGATGTAAAATATATCTACTTAGTCACGACATAATAACATGCATATCACTCATACCAGTGTTTCACACTCATTCAGATGTGTCAATAGGAAATTCTAGATATGACCCACATATTTTTACTTTTGGTGTTGTTCTTGCATCATGCAGGGGGGCAAAGATTTGTCAAAAACTAAGTGAGAGATGCTCAGGGAAACAAAGTCCAGCTTCGGTAACTCTGAATTTCATAATTAATCTGGAGTTTTGCAAGTCAGCACACATTGCTGACATGCCTTAGTCTGTGTCAGGGAGCCAGTCCATAATTGTAGGATGGGTGTCTCACTGCCTCAAGGCTTGAATTATGAACACTTCACCAATATAGCATCATTTATAGACCTGTAAACGTGAAATAACACATCATGTATACTGGTGTACCAAAACCAGAAGAAACTTTAGATTTTTATTTTTCTGTACACTCATATGCCCAGTGGAACATTCATGAGCACACAAAGAAAATGCCAAACGCCAGTCAGTAGTGTGTTTATGCGGCAGGGGTACTTATCTGGCTAAGAACTGAGGGCCACATGTACAAAGCATTTTTCTAGTCGCAAACAGGTCAATTAAAAGAATCAGCCCATTTGTGACAAGAAAAATGCTTTTTGGGATGTACAAAGCCCAAACTGCGAAATCAGGAACTCGTTACCAAAACGCAATTTGGATTTTGTGATTCAGCGTTAGGAAGGGGCCTGTTCAGGGCCTTCCTTCCTAATACCACATCTGAATGTTTTGTTTGATTGTTTTGTGATCATCAATGCGGTCGCAAAACATTCACAGTTAACATCAATTTGAAATTGATTTAACCCATTTGTATACAGGAACGGGTCCCCATGGGACCCCCTCCCCATTTGTGAATGGTAGTGAAAATAGTTTTGCAGAGCAGGCACTGGTACCCAGGACCACCAACTATTTTGAAAAAGTTCAAGGAAAACTTTTCATTAATTTGCTTGAAATGCATACCGTTTTCCTTTAAGGAAACCTGACTGCATTAAAAAAAAAAGGTCACAGACATGGTGGACTGCTTTCCCCAGCAGGCCACTATCCCTGTGAGTGTGGGCATTACCAATGGGGTCACAAATTGTGACCTACCTCATTAATACTGATGAGGTAGGTATTTGCGACCCCATTGGGTATCGCTGAATGTGTCTGAGGCACATATGTCCATTTTATTTGCGAGTCTCTGCGTTGGTGCTAGCAGGCAAAAGTACCCCACCAGTAGGAAAGCACAGTCATGTGCTGGATCCTGGTATAACTGCATTTCTACAATTTAACTTTTATGCAGTGCAGCAACTTGCTTCAGACCTTGCACTGTATGAATGCTTCACAGAAATGCCACATAGGGGATCTACTGGTCATGAGGCTGGCATTGATATGTCAATCCATTTGAATTCTAGTGCATTTGACCTGCTACCCACACTCATTCCAAAGTCAATGTATCCATGAAGTCAGGCCTACTGGAGCTGCATAGGATTTACACAAATGAAATTGGAACACTGTGCTCTACAAATACACATTTGTAACCAGGGTGGATCCTACCTCAGGGATGGTACTGGAATAATACCCCTAGATTTTGGAGGATAGCGGCTCCTGGTTTGGGACGGGGACTTGTCCTTTGTAGTGACACAGTCATCAAAAGTCCCACCGTACATCTTCACGTAAGCCAGCCCACTCCCAGCTGTGGTACCTGATGACTCCTACCACTTGGGTAGGATCCACCTGTGTTAGAACTATTAAATAGAATAACTTGTTGTTTATAATGCCTGAGTCAGATAGGGATCGACATCCCTGAAGATTCCCCAGACCTGTTAAGACTACCTAATAGAGCAGAAACATGTCAGCTGAAAAAGAGGGGTTTAGCCAATGACCTCAGCAATACCATAATGTTTTGGTTTTTAGACATACCAGAGGACCCACCTATTAAAAGTGACACACTAGGAGACCTCAAGGTGTTTTTAGTCGAACTGGATCCCCCCTTTGTCCGGTAGTTTTTATTTAAGAACTCCCTCGTGTCCGGGTCCCTAAGGAGTCAGCCCGTCCTGGGGACACTGTCCTACCAGGGTGGGGAGAGTTTGCCGATGATAAACCATGTCACAAATATGTGTGTGAGGTTTCCTCTTCCATAATAACGATCTTTGTTAGGACAGTATTCCTGTTACATCCCCACTTGGGACACAGACTTGTTTACCCACTTAGGGCAACAGGCTACTAACCTTGTCTACAAGCTACCATACCTGGTTTGATTGAGTGAATGATTTGTACAACACCATCAATAGAGTAGCAGCCCTACATCCCTTCAGCCTCCAGGGCATCAGTGTAATTGTTCCTCTGTCAATCCATTTCACACATGTATGACATTGACACCTCTAAGGGACGCTAAGTTGGCCTCTGAGGCATGATTACAGCAGCCATACCTCAGGTAAGTGCTCATACTGATGAAGTCTCCATGGTTCATAAATACTACTCACACTCTCTCAGAAACACATACTCAGATGACAATTGTACTTTTCACGGGTTGATCTCACCATCCAGAAAAAACTTAGAGATGTAACTGGCACATTCTCAGCATCTATCAGTAGTGGAATGATTGCAATGTGATGTCTACCCTGCTGACACAGTCCTGAATGCATGTTCAACTTGGGTTTAGGTTTGACACATAGGTACAGGAACAGGTATGAGTCCCCCATATTTCAAGTGTGGATCTGCAGGAATATTTACCCACATCTACATTCAATGCCACTGCCATTATACAGCAGCAAAGGACAAAATTATGCCGCAAGTTTAAGTAAAGTATGCTGCAAGAAAACGTAAATAATGCAGCGTAGTGGGGTACACTTTGCAATAGTATTATTTCATGATTTCATTATCTTTAAACTGGGTAACACTGCCTGGGTATTGGTTGCACCCCATTAGTACCAGTTTAATACTCATATATAGCAATAAGCAACAGAAACGTGACCAGTCCACCTTTCACAGGGTCTTCCACTTTGCAGCAACACCTGTCCTTATATTTTTAGTAGACTTTGGAGCTAGAATCATCTATTTTTTTAAATCTGCAGATATTGCACCAGATGATGGATTATGTGGCAAATACAAAAATCTATAAATATGGAAAAATCAACCAGCGCACACTATTGCATAATTCCAGTGGCCCTGCCTATATTGAAACAACATTAACATTGAGGGTGGGTGAACATTTCTGTGCCACCCGGTGGGGTTCGCTGAGTTTTGACCACTCTGTGTTTTGCATGTAACTTGGGGTTTTGGTCAAATTCCACACTCAGCCATGTGGTGGAGTTTTTTTTTGCATGCAGCTCACCAACGGTAAGTTGGTGAGCGCGAGTGCGAATTGACATCTCCTAGTGAGATTTTTGGGAGCTTGGAGGGCACCCAGTGAAATTTTCCCAATGTGGGTGGTCATGGGTGGTTGTGACTGTTCATGTAGAAAAACCTGCTGCTTGGGTAGAAAATCCACTTGAGTGGAAACAAAAACAACTTGAGTAGCAGCACTGTGTAGTGCCATTTGCACTGATTTCTCTGCATGGAACAAGCTCCTAGTGCTAAAAATCCATGCAGGAGGTGCAACATACCGATTTACGCCTGCTCCTTGGAATTCTGTGGAGTTAAATTCCATGAGTTTCGCTCACCCCTGATTAACCTGCCTCCTCGTCATTTTCAAATGATTATGTGGACGCAGGCTGTTGTGTTGGCAAACTAAGGTCCATATTTATGAAAGAGTGGTGCATCAGAGCACCTACTGGCACCTAACAATACCATGGTTGAGCCATATTTACAATACGGTGCACCATGGAGGTTGTTAGCACAATAGCATCAACATTTTTGTCACTATTGAGGCACTTCGCTACATTAGCGTCTAAAATGTTGATGCTAGTGTAGAAAAGTACAAGGAGAAATATTGTATGGGTGCATCATTTTAACACCTGCTCAGAGTAGGCATTAATAATGATGCCAAAAATGGTGCAGTGAAATCTTTTAAATTTCATTGCACTATTTTTGTGGGCCTCCTAGTGACAGAACGCCCGCTTACATACATTATGCCTGGCACAGGCATAATGTGGCACAAGGGGTTACAAAGTGGCTCAATGCCTGCATTGTACCACTTTGTAAATATGGCGCAGGAAAAAGGCCACCTTAGCGCTGCCTTAGCATCACAAAAACGATACTAAGGCGGCACAAGGGGCTCTTAAATATGCCCCTAATGTAATTTCATGGCATGTGATTAATACCTCTCCACACACATCACACTATTACAACTATCATGGATTACACGCAGACATCACAAAGCTACAAACTTATACTCATTACACTTACTTGTCACATCAGGTTCGCTGGAAGCTGTTCACTTCTCCCTGGGTGAAAGGCATATGTCCACCTTCAAGACATTGATTTAGAAATTAGATTGTAAATGGTGCAAAGACACACTATTCAAATTCAATATTAAACACTATGACGTCACATTTCAACATCCTTACTGATAAATGTATACATTGTCAGAACACGGAATGCAGCTAGTCACCTTAGAGGGATGACCTAGCTGGAAGTAAAAGGTCAAATGTATCTCACAACATATGCCAGAATAATGATTCAGGCACGTGATGTTTTAAGTACTGCTGAGCAGCATTATTTCAGTCCCACTTGCACCATTACGCAAGGGTGCAAACATTAGCACTTGGCACAGAAAATCGTTACTATGACAGGAATGTACCATAAAGGTTGAAGACGATGCATTCCTGCCCTTTGGTGCAGCAAAGCAAGGTGACTTGCTGTGATGTGCTGTGCATAATAAGAATAATAAAAGTGAAAGTTGGTACATACGTACTAGCAGTGTGGATGGTGATATACAATGTGAATTTAGCCAGTGACAGTTTGTCTGTGTTGGAAAGAGGTTTAATAATGATGGCAGGTAGGTGTCCTACACTTAGTAATAACACCGCAATAAGGTACAGTCAAAGTATCAATAAATTAATCCTTGGTCAAACCTTTAGTGCTTGGCTGATGAGCAGCCATGTTTCACATAGGAGACAGTTGTATAAAGCATTTAATATCAACAAAACAGTAAACAAGTAAATCACAGCCCATAATAAAAATCCAACACCAGTGTATAGAAATATGAAACGTTCCAATGTAGGTAACCGGAAGTATGAATTTTTAAAGATTAAATAAAAAAATGTGCTTTGTAGTGCTTAGAAGTGAAAAGTGCCAACTCTGTCAAAGTTTGAGGCCGAGCGCAATGGAGCCCAGGTCTCATACATGAGCGGTGGGCCTCTGCCAAAATTATACCTTTGCTCTTTGTTTGGTTCTCTTTCCCTCGACCTTGAATGGGTGTTCTTGGCAGGCCAGCTTTTGAGTCGACGGCTGTGGCTTGCTTAAGCGCAGGGCCTCAGTAAAGTCCTGGAGCTCCTGAGCTTTCAGAGGGACAAAGCTGAAATCCAGGCCAGGTTACAGTTAGTTGTTGTCAACTTCACTCTTGGTTGGTCAACCTATTGATCTTCTTCGCCAAATGTCTTCAAATGTTTCCAAACCTCTGGATCTTCTTCTTCCAGAAGTACTCTTTGGGGTCTTTGAGTATACAAAACAGCAGCCAAGATTCCAGATGCTATGAGTTGCTCCTTTGAGAGTCGAACTACAATTCCCACAGTGCACCTGGTCAAATACTTAAAATCCCACTGGGCGCTGGTCAGCTGGGCTCTTCTGGCAGGGGTTGATGCAGGTAACTCTTGATAGCTCATTTGTTCCTGTTGCGCACAGGATGTCCATTCCTGAATCCTTTAAAGCAAGACATAGGCCCTCATTACAACCCTGGCAGTCTTTGACCACCAGGGTTGAATTGGCGATCGTACTGACAACAGGCTGGTGGTACAATTTGCCATATTTTGACCGCAGCGGTCCGCCATCATTGTCCCGGTGGTTATAATTCGCTAGGGCAGCGCTGCCCTGGGGATTATGACTCCCCTTCCCGCCAGCCGGTAGAGACCACCATTGAAAGGCTGGCGGGAAGGGGAGTCGTGGGACTGCTGGGGGCCCCTGCACTGCCCATGCAGGAGCCCCCAGGCACAGCTCCACCCTGCTTTTCACTGTCTGCACAAAACTCTGTTTCTGCCCGCCGGCCCAGTGGGGATGTTGAAGTGCGGCCAGTAGGTTTGCGGCCGCTTCGGTGGCCGCTTGGCAGTCCAACCTTGGCGGACGGCCTCTGCCGCCGGCCGAGGTTGTAATGAGGGCCAAAGTCCTCTTTTCTGAAGCCCAAAGTGCGCAGCAGGTGCAGTCCTTATGAGTGCAGTCCTTGTTGGTGCAGAGCAGGGGTTCAGCAGGGGTTCAGCAGGGCAGTCCCTCTTCTTCTTGTTTCCAGGCAGGATCTGAGTTGCTGGACAGCTCTCCCATATTTATCCAGGTTTCTGGGCTGGCAAGCAGGGTGGTGCCCTTGAAAAATGGGGTACAGGGTGCCACCCTCTCTGATAACAACTTCCTTGGCAGTGTGGCATATTTTTGTCCCAGTAAGCACTATTTCACAAAATCCAAAATGGAGAAAATCTCTCTGAAGTTGCAGGAAGTTGGAGTGGGCCTGCTTTCTGTCCTGTCTTTCTCCCATTAAAGACTAATTTGGCTACCCACCCCCCTTTGTGTCCTGGCTTCTGCAGGCAGCAGATCTCCTCCTACCAGACATATCCTTTTGTCTAAGCCCATGCCACTTCACACCTAATTAGAGCACCTCAGCCTGTCAAAGGCTGACCAATCAGAAGAGGTTGCTACAGGGCTGATTTTACGTAACTTTGGGAATTTGTTCTAAAATTATTTCCCTATAATGATTATAAAAAATCTAACCTTGGCAAGTGGTTGGATGTATTTGAACTATTACTGTGACAATTTGGATCGCTGCTCTAGTCCATTCCTATCAAAAGTTAGACTTTATTAAAGTTTAATAAAGCCTTCCAATGTTAGGCTATGGAGCTAGCAGTGCTACAGTAGGGACACTTACAGTTTTTCCCTCACCAGGACATATACAACATCTTGTATAATGTACCTGCTTATTATTACCCTTGGGGTACTTAGGGTAAACCTTAAGTGTGATTTTTATGTAAACACATAAGGTAGCTTAAGACGTTGGAAGTACTGTATGTTTTATTCTAAAGTTGAATTTGGATATAGTTTTATTTTAAAAGCAGCCTGCAAGGCAGGGCTGGCTTTTAAGCACCACAGCAGTGCACACTTGAGTGCATTAAATCTACTGGGCCTCTAAACCTACATGCCCCACCACATGCTAAGGACTTACAGGTAGGCTGTCTTGGCCAATTGTAATTTTGCCTAAATACCATATATCCTTGAACCGAGCACTGGCCCTGGGCCTGGTTAGCAGACCACAGGACACAATCAGAGTCAGAAACCACCAATATCAGTCAAACATGGGGGCAAAAAGTCAGGTGGCACTGCAAAAAGACCTGTTTTCTCACAGTCTGACATAGCGTGCAGTGTCTGCATCAAATGAGTAAGCCAAAACAGCAATACATCACATACACCATTACATTGACATGCCAAAACATTCATCATGGCAGGTTATTGGTCAATAGTGACCCTCAGTTGGGAAAGGGCTGCTTGCCATTACTTGGCTCCATGAGTATTTGCTCCATGTAATGCAGGACAGATTTTATGCCAGGTGTGGTGCTTAGTGTGTCCCTTTGAAACTTCTGCCACTTGGGGTCGCTCTCTCTTGCCTTGTGCGTCACAAGACATCCATGTGTTGCAGCTACATTTTCCATTTTAATTTTAGAATAACTAATGTAGCAATATTACTACATTCTGATGGTACATAAATACCTACTTATGGGGCCTCCAAACCCAAAGGTTCACCACTACTTCTCACAGGCTATCACATCTGTCCAATAGTGTTTGAGCCGCAAAACAGTCTGGCCTTCTCTGAAAGCCTGGATAATGTGTGAATGCACCCTCTTCCATCTGTCCTTTTGATTCTTTGGTGCCTTGTCTCACTCTTCCCCCCGAAGCCACCATACGCGGCAGGTAGCGCATCACCAGCCATGTCAATCCACCAACCTTTCCCTCAGAATAGTTTTTGCCTCTATCCTTCTCAGACATGGCTCTTTCCCTTCTCAAAACCCTAAATAAACAAATATCACCCCTTAAACAACAAACTATGCCAACATTACAGAAAACCCCAAAAGGTCAAACACCCGACAATACAAAGACAAATACAATTATAACATACAACATAAATACATCAGAAGTACTCAATATATAGGTGACAAGGACAGACCAGACTATACCACAAACAGCAAACATCTCTCTCCACTCCAACAACAATCAGCTCCAACCAACACAAAATGAAAGTAACTTTCACACTTCCTAGTATGTAGCCTACCACAACATTGCATTACATTCTGGGTGTACCAACATGTTTTGCCTCAATTTTTCGGACACATTACTAAGTAAATGTACATTGCGTTATGCAATGCACAGCTATGCTGAGGCCCATGCAATGGTAGCTATGTGCCAGTTTTGAGCCATACTACAAGGGTGATGCGCCAGTTCCTACCTGCACAACAGAGGTTGATGTTCTAGATCTATAGAGAAAGTGTGAATTCTGCTGGAGCAAACTTCATAGGTTCACTTCCATGATTCTAGAACTGGGGTGGCACAATCTGGCACGGCAGGCTGACAGATGGCAAAGTATAGGTGTTGAAGCTGGGTGCTTGGAAGTCTTTAATGTCCCCAAGAATTCATAACAGGAGACCAGCCAGATAGCCCTTGAGTCACTCTGGGTTTAAGGGATGCATGTGCAGTCCTTGTCACCCATCCAGGGGAACTGCAGGAAGCAAGGGAGGACTCCAGAGCAGGACTAAGCAGATCTTGCAGAGTTTTTACTCCATGGAATTCTACGGAGTTACACAAGAACTCCATGAGATTCCATGGAGTTCTGCGAGCGGGCAAAATTTGGCACAGTGTGCTCCTTTTGCTGATATTTTGCACTATAATCTTCTTCCATGCTGTAAAATCAGAGCAAACTGCACCATACGGTGCATGAGAGAAAGCTGCTTTTTTTGCTGCTCAAGTAGACCGGTTGCAACCTGCCGCAACTGCACATCTTGAGAAATCTCACCAAGAAGCATTCTAGCTCCCAAAAATCATGCTAAGGAATGCAAATTCTCATTCACAAACTTAACATTGCCAAGCTGCACATGAGAAAACATTCCACCACACGGAAGTTGGTGGAGTTTTGCTGGAACTCCACGCTCCAGCTACATGCAGAGTGGGCAAAACTCAGCACACTCCCACAGCGTAGCATCATTTTTCACCTGCTCTAGCTCCAGAGCTGCTTGCTCCCTCATCAGTATTAATATGAGTTACCAAGGTACACACCAGGATGTCAACCACAGTCATGTGTGCATTAAAAGGTTGGTCCTGGGACCTCTGCCCCACTCTTTTAGGTTCCCTATTCAGATCAATCTCTCTCTTCCTGAGGCATATCCAGGTCCCTTTCTTGTGATGTATCACTGATTCAACAGACAGTTAGAAAACCACAGAGACAGGCTGGCTCTCCCATAATTTGCATACGTCCCACCCAGCATGCAGCTTTGCTGGACTATCAGATTCCATCTGTTGTGATTCTTGTAATCTTCATGTTTTCCTCTGGCAGCTATTTCTTAAACACAAAAGAACCCACGGTCCCCCAGGTTAAGTTGCAGGGCAGGCACTTCTGCACTCAGTGTACAGTCACAGTGCATTCAGTGACCAGTACTGTAATCCTCATGTATCATGCTACCACCAGCATACTGACATGCAGCACACCCATTCAGTCTGCTCACACTGTTCAGTACTACAGACCATTTGTACAATACTAGAGTGTGTCACTCTGAACACACACTACCAGTAAAGCCACATTAACCATGTGCACATGGTTCTACATTTCAGCTACATGGTGCATATGTCTTGCCAAAGGCACATGCATTCTGCACATGATTTTATCACACACACACTTCGAGACCAACCTGAAGCTGGGCAGAGGTAAATGAAACACACAGAAACAGAACTTTAGAAGAGGTGAGTGTGCCAGTAGATCTCACTGCAGTGACCCAGGGTTGAAAGGTCATTGTTAGTGATTTCTACACAGTATTCTGTCACCCCCACATTTGCTCTGTTTTACTCCTGGTGAAGGCAGTTATGTACACCAACAATGAGGGTAGGTCTTTGGGTGGCCATCCTGGTCCAAACAGACTTCCATCCGTGACACCGGCATGTGCATGGAACATGCTCATTTTCCATGTTCCCCTCTTGGAATATCCCATGAACACAGGGTATCCCTCCTTCCTAATTGTAGGTCTAGGATCAGGGAAAAACTGCAAACTGCATACATACATATTTTTTCCATACCCACATTTAGTCAACATAGTCTGACCAATAACTCATAATTTCCAAATACATAGAGAGCATAATTTTTTGTTGTCAGTTTATTTATTATTCCATTTTTTTCATCCAATGGCGTTTATCAAAAACATATGCAATATACATAACATTATTGCTTAGTTATATATACATTTTTATCAAAACAATATCAAATATTAACAATACATTGATAAATTCACATTGCTCAATAAATCTCTTCTCCCCCCTATACTAACACTTTTTCACTTTGGACACACATACCCTCATACATACACATTATCACATCCTTTCTCATCACAGTCATAGCTTGTATACAGCAATATAGAACATGAAGAGATCTTCTCCCCCCCGACCGTTGCAGTGTTGCGAACTGGGAATACACATTGAAAATAGTAAATGCATGTTTTGGTGATTAAAAAGAATACCATAACCACCTTCTGCAGGACCAAATTTCTGATGGTATCTACTGTAGAAGGCCTGAGAGGGGGATGTGAACTTTCTTCAAACTAACCTTGGGGTCTACTCATTTCCTTAATGTTAGTTTCCTCAACTGCAAAGACATAGCCGCTAACAGCAATAGGGACCCCTCCTCCCAGAGTCACTCTATTCCACTTTTATGATGACCCAGGCAGAGCCTCAAGGACTACTTACTTGTGACTGTATCTGCTCATCGGCTTTTACCATTGATGTAACCTAAAAAAATTCCTTAAAGAGTAGTTCTCCTGCAATACTGTTGAACTTTGCTTAATATTCATTTGTTGTTGATTAGTTTTGGAGAAGAGTAGGTACTGTGGGGTCAGTTTTATTATGGCATTCAACATATATGGGAGAAAGGCAAATAATGCTCTCTGTGATATGTCTGCTGTAGTTTGGAATGACTGAGAGGGCAAGATGTGTAGCACAGACATCAATTTTATGTGAGGTGGAATGGTATGGGTCTTTGTAATTGCTGTCAGGAGACTTGGCCCTATCTTCTCCAGCAATTCCATGATAGACTCCCTCATCAATCTGTAAAACTATATGACCCATACCTCCCTGAGGTCAATGAGGAATATGCTTTGGGAGAAAAACTTTCCTTCCTTTTTTGCTATCTACATGGTGGTGGTTTTCTCCTACCTACCACAAGTTGCAGTATGGACAACTTCCAGGGCGTGGTTGAGTTTGCCAAAATGTTCGGTGAATGTGAAAATAGCAAGGTAAGGATGGAATGATTTAATTAATCTCAGCCACTGCCACTAACGATCACTTGGGCTGCATCCCAATCCATAATTTTTTGCCCATCAAGCCACCTCAGTCATGTGCAAATCAGCTTTGGCTGGCCTTTTCCGATGGGGAGCAGGGTCAAGACTGATTTGCATATGGCTGGGTCCAGACTGAAATGGTGTGGTGAGCAAAATAAAAAACAATGGATTTTGGTCCAGATCCCTGACTGGGGGGGATGTTTGACATTGTTCAGCATTCTGCCCATCATCTGTTCCTTTTGCATTTGTCACCCTAGTGGGAAACGTATGTCCAGACGTGGGTTCTGTGCACCAAATTCAAGCCAGGCTGACTGATGAGAAGTGATAACCTGAAACCAGTACCAGAATGCTTGTTTCTGGTCCAGGTAGGACCTGGCCTGGCAGTTCGGGCGGGACTTTTCCCATTGGGAATACGGTCAAGACTTATATGCATATAGTTGGGTCCAAACTGGAATGGTGTGGTGAGCAACAAAACAATGGATTTAGGCCCAGATTTCTGACTGGAGGTGAATGATTGACACTGCTCAGTATTCTGTCACCATCTGTTCTTTTTGCAAATGTTTTGTGATGTTGAGCATTTTATACTACAGCCACTGTGTCCTTTTCTATGCCTGGTTTGCTGATGTGCAACAATAGTGGTGCATTTCTAGTTTGTGTTGTGCTACTTCAAGATGTGTGACACAGTGATACACTTGTAATTACTACTGTGCTACGGTTGTGTTGGATTTTATGGGGGAACGCCTGCAGTGCATGTATTAATTCCTTCATGGTGCAGCTAGATTCATTGCAGCTTTTGCCTCACACAAAACAAAAAACAACACATTTTTGCAAATGCGTAATTTTTTATATATGACTAACTGATTTTGCTGGGCCAGCCCAAGCCACTCACAAATGTGCCCCGAAGGAGATTAGCACCTGGGACAAAGCAAAGTTCTATTGGATTTTCAGATACTTTTTGTTTTTTGCTATGAATAAACATTGTAGGAATGTTTTTAAGGACCACCTATGCTAACCCTTGTATCTTTAAAAAAAAAAAACTTTTTCAGGACACAGAGGCCGACTCCCCTAGCTATAATGGTGAAGTAATATTTTTATCTGAGTTGCTCCCAGCCATACAGACAACTCTGTACTGCGGGACCAAGACTGATCCCATGGTACCGATATGGCTAATGGGAGAAGAAGCTCCTCCGGCCTGGTCAACGACCCCATTTTTAAAAATGTGGTTGCTGTGGGACTCTGGCAGAACCAGTGGTCTAGATATACTTGAATTTTTACCACTTCATATCTGACCTGAGCCCCTCTTTCTACTTTAATTCCTCAAAAAGGCTGAATTAATTTAAAATAAGTCACAAAAATCTCGCTTTTTGAGTAAAATTCTAGCTTTCAGCCAAATTTAGTGTAATTTAGTTCAGCAGTTTCTTCTGCATCAGAGAGCAATGTATCCTTTTGGAATTAACATGCTAAACAAAACATTTTGGAATTTCTTTTTCATGGACCCTTCATGATGCATCTGTAGAAAACATTCCATGAAGAGCTACAGTCGAAATGTTCCTGAAGATTCATCAAATGCCAAAGTTATTAGCAAAACAAAAATCACTCTTCCTATACAAATTCAGACATAACTCTAAAATATATATATTCATTTATAATGCTATGGATTGCCCCGGACAAGTGGAAATCCCATAGCTGGACCCCTTGCATTATTGTATTTGTGCCATGGGGGTAGCGGTCCCCGGGGAGCGGGGGTGCATGAAACCTCCCTTACATTGCATAGATTTCCCAGGGAGGTCCATGACAGGCCCCCTACAATATTCTATTTGTGCCCTGGGGAGGTGGCAATCTCCCGGGGTGCGAGGGGGCATATGGGCACCCTGCATTAATTTAAATTAATTTGCCCTGGGAAAGTGGTGGTACCTAGAGTGTGGAGAGCCATGCGGGCCACCCAGCATGCATATAAAATTATTGTCCCAGGGAGGTGGCAGTCCCCGAGGCTTTGATGAGCTCAAGGAGTGAGGCCCCCTAGTCCCTCCTCCTATTTTTCCACAATGCCTCCTGGACCTGGCCCATCCGGGGGAAATATGGAAAGCAAGCGCAGGAGATCGCACTTGTTTTTTTAGAAATCACATTGACATTTGTGGATCTGCCATGATTTTCACAATGATTTTTCAAAATAAAATAACCCTTGGGGGAGTCCGTGGGGACTCCTGCACCAAAGCTAGGGCGGTGGGGTAATAGTATACTACCCCTATTTTTTTTCTTATTTTTTTACAACTTGGATGAAGCTGAATCCCAAAATGGCTGTCAACTCCTCCTGGTTGAAGTGTTGACTGATGCGCCACATTCTGGTAAATCTGGGCTGTTGGAAAACTAAAAAACTTTGAATTTTACCAGGTATAGTTTACTGAGCTAGCTATAACTTGTGCCCTTGCAGGCACTGCTTATGACTTTGCATATTACATCACATGACGTGAAATGATATCATTGATAACATCACTGATGGCATCCCCAATGACATAATTGATGACATCACTTGGCGCACCAAAATTATGTACAGCCTAAAGGTATTGTGTTTCCATGGATGGAAATAGCGTAGGCTCTTGAGGCAAGCATGATTGTGCATACTGAAAGTTATGTGGTATGCATAAATTACTCCCTTTTAAACAAGATAAAAGAAGGGTGCACCTAATATGGGTTGCAGAGGTATGTTTGAAAGTAGATTGAGGCCTAAAGTCATACGATGCTACAAAAATATCAGTGGTAAAGGTCAAACCTGCTGTGTACAATAGATTATCAAATTCAATTTATTATTTCAGTTATTTAAAACCAGAACCAATATATGCGAGCATCCAGAATTTATAAATAGATTGCACTACAATTAAACATATACATATTGTAGATCCACAAGATGAGCATACTTAAAATAAAGGAGGAGAGTTACAAAGTTCCTTCTGAATGACTCATTAGGATATGTAAACAGCAGCAGCTAGCATAAAGTGCTTATGCTACCGCTGGCGGGAAACATCAGTTTAACTGAAAGTGATTCTAAAGTTTGTACCCATCTATTGGCCCAACTGGCATGAGGAACGTGTGCAACTAGTGACAACTATATCAATTTTACTTAAAATGGTTAAAATTCAGATTACATGACTGAACGTATGCAACCAAGAGCAATAATATCAACATTGATTCAATTAATTCTTAAAAATGAGGCCAAGCAACTATTTACTATAATAATACTGTTGCCAAAACCTAACCGTTTAGCCACCAGCAGCAGGTATACCTAATAACATAGCTGAACTCAAGTATAAAAGTACTTGTGAAATCAACAGTAACAATATCAAATGTATTTTAAAATGAATTCAAATTATAAACTGTAAAGCTTTTTTTATCTGATGATCCCAGCTAACCTAAAATGCTCATGCAGCCTTCAATATAGATCTTCTTTTACCTAAAGTAGTTCTTAAAATTTTCACTACTCAACTATTTTATGACAAAGCTAGAGCCATAAATTTTACAAATTTCCAATTTAGCTGCAGATTTAAACACGCTACTACGGCTACTCTACAAGTCTGAATGGCCCTGTCATTAGAGCTTCTTTTCAAAAGATGCAAAATAGATTAACTTAGTTATTTTTTTTTACACCTGCCACAATGTCTGCATAAATCGAAGGTTGGGTGTCTCCACACTGGTATATTTGTTGTTGTTGGTTATTACCCAGGCGCATCATCATTAAGCTGTGTTTCATTCATGCTGGAAATGGAAAAGAAAGGTAAGGGACCAGAACCAATTTAGTATAGAATTTTATGAGGATCCATGTATGGGAGCGGGCACTGAACTTAATTTTGTCTTCAGTAAACGACCCAAGCTTAGTGACCCTATTTACACACCTTTTGATTGAGTCATATGAAAGCTCAGCATCCCAAAACTCTTGCAGATGTAATTGTTTGACAGAGGATCGCACAGATTTGTTATAAACCAACTGTCGATACTTCTCAAGAGCTGACCAGAGCGCAGTATTTAATATCTCAACAGTATAGCAAATTTGTAGGGGTAGGTGAACAATTCCGCTCCGATGGCAGAGTTTGCAGAGTTTTGCCTACTCTGTGCTCCGCCTGCATTAAGAAAGCTGCTACTCGCATTGAGTAAGCTGCCACTCGAGCAAAAAATCTACTTGAGCTGCAGAAAGAAGTTGCTGCCCTCTGGCACTCCGTGTAATGCCGTTTGCACTAATTTTACAACATAGGAGAAACTCCTGGTGCTGAAAATCAGCATGACTTACCTAAACTCCACCGCTCGCGGAACTCCAGATAGCGTGGCAGAGTTTTTTCGGCACTTAGTAGAGTTCTGCATAGTAGAGCTCAGCAAACTCCACCAAGGCCTACTAATTTTGTACCATGTCTTGATTGCTGTAACTTTCATAGCTAAATCTTGTAGCGTTAACCCAAGTTCTAGACGGAGATGAGCCAGAGAAACATTAAGCTGAATTTGTCTATAAGTGATGCAAGCAAGCCACTTTTCACCACACTGGCCTAGGTAATTGTTGGCAGCAGTTTTGAAGAAAGTATTGTTAATAATGGGTGAAATTAAGAGCCATCTAGCTGTTTAGTCAAAGTGGAAAAGGCATGAATTAACCCCATAGCCTTCTTCCCAATATACTGTTTCTCCTGCATAAAAGAGCCCTGGGCATCCAAGTACATGCCCAAATATTTGTAATATGACACTGACTCTATCAATATGTTATTCTAGGCCAGTCTAACAGAAGACGAGGTGGATATGTGTTTACTTTAGCCAAGGAAGGGGTAAGGCCTGCCATCAAAACATTAAATAAATGTGGGACCAGCATACAGCTTTGTTTCAGGTTAGAACACGTGGGCATTTTCCCCAAGAGTCTTGTGCCATCTCCAATTTTTACTTGCACCCATATATTTGTGTATAGTAAAACTATTGCTTTTACCGATGGAGCTGGCAAGCACCAAAGCTTCAACTTGCTCCAGAGCAACTGTCTGTTGACCTTGTCAAAATAGGCTTTAAAGTCAATGAAACAAAGATTTAGCTTCTTATTCTGAAGTCTATTTTGCTCTGCAAGAAAAGCTGTCACTAGTATGTCCTTTGAGTTGCTCACTCCTTTCCTGAAGCCTGTTTGATTAGGTGGGGGCATTGTTTTTGTTGTTGGACCAAGATATTGAATCTGCAAGAATCAATAGGAAATGTGTTTTGCCTCCACATCAAGAAGGGCTGTGAGCCTGTAGTTAGGCAGATTGGCCCTGTCCCCTTCCTTGTGTATTGGATTGATTATGGAGCCACACCAGCTCCCAGGGACAACACTGCTCAGTCTGATTTCCTAATATAAAGATCTTAACACTCCTGACCAAAAATCTGGTTCCTCTTTAAAGATAGCTTGTAATAACCCGTTTGGGCCAGGGACTCCAACACTGTGGCCTTTCTAAGGACCTTATATATTGCAGCAGATGTAGAATTGCCTTATCCGTCGGATGGGTCATGGATACTTTTTGCCAGAGCTATTGAAAGCTACTGTGCTGGAGGGCTGGAATGACTAATTTGGGAGTTTATCAAGAAGGCTTTGGCAAGGTAATTCACCAACTTATTTTCCATAATATTTGAATTATTAATAGGACTTCCTCTAACACGCAACCGATTAACTAATTCCCAGAATTGTCTGGGATTCTTCTGCTTTGCAGTATATATTATTTTTGACCAGAAGAGATCCTTTGCTTCATTCTTTTCCCTCTTAAGTTGCATTTTATAATCCTTCTAAGCGTTCTTTAAGAGTTCCCAAAGAGAAAGATCGCCTGAGTAAGCTTTCAAATGCCTCGTCAGTCTCTTTTGTTCCTCCTTAAGCAGTTTACATGATTTTGAGAGACAAACCGAGCCAATAAGATCAGAGTAAGTGAAAGGCCAGTGTGTATTTGGTTTGGAGTAAAGGTCTAACAGTTTCTTTAAAAAATGCTCCAAGGCTTCTACTAATTTAGCTTTGGTAGTTAAACTTTCTGACATTATCGATTTGGCATTTGATGCTGTTTCCACTATCGTTTCAGATGACTAAATGCTCACCTTGTTGCTCATGAAGTTCTGAATAGCTCTCTTCTACTGCAAGATTCTCAAAAGATGGTTTCCCCAAACAGGGAACTTCTGTAGGTACCATTGATCCAGGCCCTGCCTCACCAGCAGAGTTAATGGAGACAATACATCCAGCTTGCATTCTTATCGAGTCCTAATTTCCAACCATTACTACGTAGTATATCACCATTAGGAAGAGAGGGCCTTTGGGCTGTATCTAGGGCTGGAACCGCAGAGGAGACAGTGTAGCTCTTTCCACCTGATTGTTGATGCAAACATATGTTTTGATTACTGCTGGTAGGCAGTAAGGCTATTTAAAAAAAAAAAAAAACAATTTGAGGCTCCGACCGAAGGACTCGTGTTTGGGCCTGAGGATGTAATGACTTCTGGTTCTGTAGTTGATTTAGGGTACATGGAAACTGGAGTTGACGTACATCCTGACTAATCTCCTGCAATCAGTATTGTGCTACAGCATTACAACCACATTACCGTGTTGTAGCTGACTTAGAAATGGTGGTGGATGCTCTTGTCAGGTCCAAAACATAATGAGATGCTTGTATGCCTGCGCTACTCTTAGATGTTAGTTTGGTAAATATTGGATAGATGTTTTTTCCTGCTTTTTCATTAGGTTGTATCTGCTTATTTCAGTTTTTTCTTATGCGTTTACTTCGCCTCTTCATTAGTTCAGAGGAAGGTGACATTTTAATAGTTAGGTTAGACGCATCTGTTTGAATTTCTTCAGCTTGCTGTGGCGGGCTAATTTCACCTGGTCAGAGGAACTTGGCGCACTGTCTAGTGTATCCAACCGTGACTCATTCCCTCCCTGCTTTTAATAAGAAATGTCATTTTGACTCCTCGTAATGTTTTCATTTTTGCTGTCAGACTGCTTGAATTTTAGGATACTTACTTGTCAGAAGGTCTGAAAAGAAGGATAACTTATCAATAAACAGGCCACAGGAGCGTTGCACAGGGGATGGAGTATAAACAGATTGTAATCTTGTAATAATTGGTGATGTTAACGTCTCCTTTTTTCAATGATGGCTGCAATATGTCCGACCATTATGTTCATGATATCTATTTGTGCTTCCAGGCTGTCCAACTGAAAGTTCAAAACTTCGATAGATGATTGCAAAGTTGTTATTAAGCTATCTCACCAATGCAGAGTACATTATCCTTGATTGACTGTTTGATTTGAGACAACATGGCTTTTTATGTCAACTTGCTTAGGACGAAAGGCAGGATGCATGAAAGAGGTGTGGAACAACTCCTCAAAAGCCGACCTTCCTAGGTGCTGAACTTAGAATGCCACAAGAAGGGTTTCCGGTGGGACTAAGCTTTCCTCAACCACCCACATGTTCTTGCTTAACACTTGGGTTTTTTCAACGTTCTCCAGAAATAAGTCCTGTACTGAATCCAGTATGCAACTAGATTTGAAGAGAGGTTGACTTATTCCGCCTGATGCCAAACATCCCAAATCTGCTGGGGACTTAGGCAATAGTGAGCCCTCAATGTCTATTGTTTTAACTTCAAAGGCCTGCATCCAGTCCATGTTACTTGAGATTGAGAGCGAACAGGACCATGATCCATCTGTATGGGATTCGTGCATTGTACTAGGCGCAGAAAGATATTGGATACCTTTAGGGTCTGAAGCAAGACCAAGAACTGGAAGTGAACAGGCAATATCTTCCTCCGGTGTTAAAGGTGGCCTGTGCACTTGGGCAACAACCTCCAAAGCATTCTTAGTGGGATTATCAAGGATGATTTGTGCTGCGATTTTGCAGGAGAACATTTTCTGCTTATTAGTGCTGGCTGGACCGGCTGACTATCGATCCTTATGGGTGCCACGCTGACCATTTTAAAGGGAATAATGGGGGATGGGAGTGCAAAAGCATCAGCTTGAGTAGCATAAATTGCTGCCATTGGATCCTTCAAATAAGAGAGGATTGTTTTTCTAGAGTGCAAATGTAAATTGCTTGGTGAAGGAACTTCCACCAGACTTCTGTCAGAGGCTTTTGCTCGCTTGCTTAATGTACTTAGGTCCTTAGGGGGTGTCCTCTTTCACACCTTTAGGGCTAACAGGAGTTTCCAGACCTCATTTTTAATGGTTCTCCAAGTGCTGCAGTTTCTGCATATACTCAGCTTATACAAGGTCTTATGGGAGGTCCTCCACTTATTCAGTTATTCTACTTCTTATTTCTATTCAATAGTTTGTGACCAGTTAAACAATGAAGGAGGAATTTTTCAGTGCCAAGAGGTATAGAGATGGAGAAAGAAGAAGGGGCGCTCACCTGACCACAAGCCGCACCGAGACCTAGCCGGGCCGATTCCGCATTACAGGGCTCAACCTACTTATAGTTGACCTAATGTCAACCGTGCCCTTTTAACTCCACCTTGTTTTACCCCTGCTGAGTTGGATGGAGGAGATTGAAGACGCTGGTTTTCGTAGGCGCCACAAGTTGCTGGTCAAAATTAACA
Source organism: Pleurodeles waltl (assembly GCF_031143425.1). Classification (NCBI taxonomy): domain Eukaryota; kingdom Metazoa; phylum Chordata; class Amphibia; order Caudata; family Salamandridae; genus Pleurodeles; species Pleurodeles waltl. The sequence goes on from NC_090444.1 coordinate 1,224,628,387, forward strand.
AGTGCTGCTTATTAGCTTATGAGAGTGTCATCACTCACCAAACTGGTGCTGGTACTGGCTATGTCGAACACTCTGCACCACACCACCACCGCTGGACCACAGGATATCGGGTGCGCTCCCACCCCTCTGTTCCTATAGCAGGAAAGTTATTGGGCACACAGCAGCACAGTACAAGACCGTTGTGTTTTTCCCAGCCAGGAAGATGTCATGGAGGGATGTAGGTCAAAGACGCTATTCAGCAGGACGTTATGCCCGATTATGTTGTGGAGCACACACACACTTTGACTCTAACCACTGGTCTGCCCCGGTCCAGCTCGGCCTCTTACTCTCCGGAGCTCGCTGAGCTCATAGGCATGCAGGGCGACAGGGCTTAGAATGCTGCCACTCAACTTCCCGGTGGCTGCTTGCCTATCTCCCTTTAAATCTGCACTCTTCCCTCTCTATATAGCATCTCAACATAGCTGAAAGACTTGGACGATTGAACACAAGCTGAAAGGCCTGAACAATTCAACACAAGCCTAGATAGACAATAGATTATCAACCAATGTATATGTGCATATGTACCATAATAATTAATTTTAATGCTGTGCTAAATAGAAATTCTATGTAGCAAGTACATTGATAACGTTTAGATGTATGTTTCCGATCTTCACTGACAATTTCTGAGGTATTGGAGATTGTTGAATGATGTAGAATGTAGGGGTGTCTCACTTAGACTTGGTTTATTTCTCACTGATGTTGTAACCAAGGCTGTAGGGTAGTCTGGCACTCCGCCCATCTCAGGATTGTGTGTAGTATATTTTACCAAACTAAAGAGTGTAGTCCACAGGGTTGGGAAGAGTGTCTTTACAGTGGCACATGCATTCCTGTCAATCTTTTGACTTAAAATGTTGGCCATGTGGAACTCATGTGTGGTGGGGGGTTGGCTGCCCATAAAGGTTTGGGCACAGGGCAGAGATCCTATGGATAGCTTACCTGTTTCTGTACATGTAATTACAGTGGCATTTCAAGGGCTTATTGTCACTAGTACAAGTAGAGGAGGTGCCCAAAATGAATGCTGTTTGGTATAGTAATAGTCAAGGATAAGCAAGCTTTTGGCATCTGGAGCCCAATGCCACTGCACCAGCTGCACTATTGATTGCTACACAATTGTGCAGGTGCAGAGTAAACGTTGTATCTTTTTGGCTAAATGAACCAGTCATGTTTTGATTTACTGAAAGATGATGGTTGGTGCAATGGAATTAAACCCTTTGAGTCCCGTGGTAGAATACTACATATTCTAGAAGTCCCTTATTTTTTTACCCAGGTATTAGTGCTCTACAATATGCCTGTTTCTAGAAACACAATTAAGATTTTGGGAGTCATTCAATTGTACACAACCATCAATTTATGGCTACCGAGCATATCTAGAATAATCTCTATTAGGTTATGGCATATATGCTGCATATATCCTGTCATACGTTAATATTTACTTTTTTCAAGTGCCCTCTCCTTAAAAGGTCCCCTACAATCATTGGGTTCAATTAGATGTATCCTTGGCCCTCTGCAGCCTTCTTAGTGCACATAAACATAATCTGCAATGACATTGAAGTGGGAGTTTATGGATGTCTGAACCACTGATGGTTTTTGGTAGTCCAGTGATTGATGAGATGGCAAATTGAAAAACAAGCACTAACAAAGAAAATGCATCTCACCTTTGGATCTAACAGACTTGCCAATTGCATTCAGCAGTGCAGTCCCAACACTGTAGGACACTCTACAGCATTGTAAGAAAAAAAAGCATACCGGCTGACACATTTTTCTATTGACGCTTGAATGTGTCAGAATGTATGTACGCTTAAGAAAAATGATGTGAGTACCATTTTCTTAGAATTTTAAGTATCCAATCCAAGATGGTTGATGCCAATTGGATTGGTAAACAAAAATATATAGAATTATAAGGCAAAAATGCCAAATTAAAAAACAAGAGGGAAGGAGGATCAGGAGCTAAAGTTTAGTGTTGGTAGTGAGTAAAGGGAAAGGCAATGCATGGAGGGTGCAGGGGAGTAGCAAAAGAGGCAGAGAACATAACAGAAACACATGGCAAGAGACAGCAACACAAAGTGCAGGGCAGTGTGAGAAAACCATTTGAAGGAGAGAAAAGAGCACATGGGGATAAGAGCCTACAGACAATTGAGAACAACATGGAGCAGGAGGTGAACATTGTAGCCCCTGAGTGAAACCACTGGAAAACACCTGCACACACACATTTGTGTACAGTGCTTAAGCAAAAAGAAAATTGCAGCTCCCTAAAATTAAGCAGTGAAAGAACACTAGTAAAGTGGATATGCTCTTTTGGCGGGACAAACAGAAGATGACAAGGCAAGCCTTCAAATAAGAATGAAATTAAAGCCAAGCAGTGGTAAGCAATGAAAGAGCTTTACGACCACTGTAAGTTCTTGGTATGCTAACAATAGATCTTTTGCAACCAAACAGCTTGTGCTGTCTGGTAGGCCTGACCTAAAAAGAAGGGGTAGTGCTATGTGTCCTGAAAATCATTGCTGTAGTGGCAAGTTTTTATCCGTGAGATGTTAATCATGTGGAATGTAAAGACCACTAGTGAAGCGACCCACATATCAGCTGGGGTGAGGGACTCATTCAATGCATTTAATGAAGATCCTAGACATTTCTTAAGCATGCTAAGTTAATAGATGATAGTTACTCTAGCCATAGTTGACAAAAAAGCAGTTTCCCTAGAGATGTGCTCTCCCGAGTCAAGCTACTGCAGGTATATACACAATGTGAATATGAAGCAGGAACCTCATTCTTCCATCACCAGTCAAATAGATGAATGAAGGAAAAGTAAAACTGAAGTCCACAACAGGTTAAGTACTCCTCCAGGTAGCCATGGCATGTCATAATGGGCAGAGGACCCCTTCCCCGCCATCTTTTTTCCTGACCAAGACGAGTATTTGTAAGGCGGAGCAAAGGTCAAACTGACAGACACTCTTCAGGATCTGGTCAGTCAACCTGGTGCTATATATGTACTAAATGTACAGGCACCTTGCTGCATGACCTGATATTTGATAGACAGAAAATTTTACAGACCTGTGAGCATGACCTCCTCAGCCAAGCAAAGTCTTCTGTGAGCCTTCCCCTTGAGACGAGGAGAAGCATCATTGATAGATGTGACATGGGGGCTTCATTTTTAAGCCTTGACCTGTCCATCAGTGACTTTCTTAGAAGAGTGGGTGAGGTCGGCAACTCTGAGTGACTCCATCCCACTCTGTGATGAGTCAAAGTCAGCCAATGATAGGAGGCTTTGGGGTCTTCCTTTCACCAGGAAACAACAGAGGCTTCCTTTCCGCCACCTGAGATCACCGCCTAAGCATGTGTGTATCTAAGAATGTTTGAGTATTTGTGCATGCTGTGAATGGGTGTGTTTGTAGGTGCTGAATGTGAGTTTGTGTGAGCTCATGCAAAAGAGAGTGTGCATGTGTGTGTGTCTGCTCCATCCCTGCTGCACATTAGAGGCCACCACTACCTCTATATTGTTTACTGGTGTACTTCTGGTAGAGCTCGGGAATTTGGAAAATTAAGATGCAGGGTTACAAAGCCCTTGTGCATTTGGCTGAACATGCTCTTCTCAACATTCTTTTCATGTTGTGTAAATAGCTTTGGTAATTGGATTAGTTATTTTTACTACTATTGTAATATTTTTGTGACCCATTCATTCAGGATTGTATGTGGGGAACATGTATGACGTTACCTCAGAAAGTTAATGTAGTGAAGTGCAAAACAAGTGTAGCTATGTTAAGTGTGGGACTGTGATTGACACACTTTTTAGATCTTGCAATGACAACTTCAGCACCACACTTAGCAATATGGATTCTCATGTTATTCTTTATGATGGCGATAATATCTATCTCTTCCCTTAGTATTCGTGGATATGTCTATGTCATACTTTTTTGTTTAATATGTCCATTGCCATATTGTATAAGATGTACACATTTTTAGCTGATACATATATTGCAGGAAGCTTCTATTTAAACAACAACATTGTTTTGATCATTCCAAAGTAAAACCTTAATGGGGTGAATGCTTACTGGGAAAATACACTGGGGGTCATTACAACATTGGTGGTAAAAGCCGCTTACCGCCGTGCAGAAGACCACCAACACACCGCCGTGGAATTCCGCCTCGGTCATTATGACCCACAGTCCGGAATCCGCCAAAATCTAGACACCCACACAAGTGCGCCACACAAAAGGTCAGTGATAAACTGGCGATAACAAAACCTACACCGTCACGCCAACAGGAATACGCCCACACTATCACGACCCACGAATCAACGTGGCAGTCTTTCAACCGCAGTATTCCATTGTTGGTACACACCGCTGCGTTCAAAATACACACACATTTACAAAACACTACCATATTGGACAAATCAAAATACACACACATGATACACATACACACACCACTCCCACACACTCAATACAATATAAAACACACACCCACATCACCCACAAACCCCTATGACCACAATTGCGACTGAAGGCCAGAGAGAGACACTACCATCTACAAACTAGCATCCATAGGCACTCAACACTATCACTCACATAACATCCACGCACCTCACACAACACACCTCTAAATATCACCCCACACATCACAACACACATCAACCCACAAATCACCCACACCACCCCATGGCACCGCAAAGACACCCCAGGTTCTCTGAGGAGGAGCTCAGGGTCATGGTGGAGGAAATCATCTGGGTAGAGCCATAGCTATTCGGATCACAGGTGCAGCACACCTCCATAGCTAGGAAGATGGAGCTATAGCGAAGAATCGTGGACAGGGTCAACGCAGTGGGACAGCACCCAAGAACTAGGGATGACAGAGGTGGAACGACCTACGGGGGAAGGTGGTTCCGTGGTCTCAAGACACCACATCATGGTTCAGAGGACTGGCGGCGGACCCCCACCTCCTCCCCCACAACTAACAGCATGGGAGGAGCAAGTCTTGGCTATACTGCATCCTGAGGGCCTCGCAGGAGTAGCTGGAGGAATGGACTCTGGTAAGGCAAATCTTTACTACTTCATCTCCCACCCAACCTGCATGCCATCACATACCCCCACCCTCGCCCTCACCCCCATCACTCCAACTCCTCACACATGTCCCAATATCACAAACCACACATCCCAAACCCAAGCCCTGCATGCAACACCAAAGCATGGACATCCATCACCAATGCATGGCCACTGCACATACCCATACACCCCCCTAACCCATCATCACACAAGGTCCTACACAGGAATGCAAGCACTGGGGTACAAGGTCACCCACCCATTGCACACCATGGAACACACAGATACAATAATCATGATTTTACACCCCTGCAGGACCCCCACCCAACGTCACCGGACAGGAGGGTCCAGATATGTCCACTCCACCCACAGAAGAGGCCCACAGTGATGACAGCAGCTCTGTCCAACTGGATCTAGATGACCAGCCCGGCCCATCTGGGACCTCGGGACAGTCGGTTCCCCTCACAGTGGCACAAGCCACTACAGAGCTTCCCCCCTCTGGAAACACCAGCACATCACCCACCCAGCGGGCCCATATCTCTGTCCCCAGGACACGTCAAGCAGCAGTGTGTCCACCACTACAGGGAACCCAGGCTAACCCACCACCCCAAAAACAACAGGGACCTGGGGGCAGTGGGCACACAGTTCAGGGGACAGAGGCCCATGAACACAGGGGAACTGGGAGGGCTGCTGTGCGACACGGGGAGGACAGGCCCAGGGAACCCACTCTCCGCGAGGCCCTCTCCAACATCATGGGAGCCTACCACCATTCCCAGGAGACGATGGCAATGGTACTGGCCAAGTTTCAGGAGACCCAGCGGCTGCAGGAGGAACAGTATTTGGGCTTCAGTGAGGAACTCTATCAATTCCACCCTGGGCACAATTGTAGGGGTGCTGAAGGAACTCGTCAACACCAGGAGGGACACTGTGGCACAACAAGGGGCCCCTGACACTAGCCTGGATGATGAACTGCCCACCACCTCCGCCGGCGCTAGTGGACAGGAGGCACCGCCACAGGACCACCACACCAGCACCTCACCCCCTGCAGAGGGAGCACCACCCCGCAAACGGTCCCTGAGATCCTGGACAAAGACAGAGAATGATGCCAAGACCCCCACCAAGAAATGAGACCACCCTGATTATCATCCTTTTGTCCCACCTTCTCACCCTGTCCATCCTTATACTGCCCCAGCTCCACTTCCTATGCCCCTTTGGACAATGCACCTATGAGACTAATAGACTGGACTTTCCCCCACCATCACCCCTCACCATTTTACAATCCCTTCCAATATTGGGCACTTAAATAAACACCCTTAAAGCACAAAACAATCAGGAGTCTGTCTGCGATTTCGAAATAGTGTATTAGCAATTACAGTGGCAAAATGCTCTTTCACATGTAGTGTCAACATACCTATGTCACACAGCTCTAGTCCACGAGGAAACAAAGCAGATGTCACACAGTGGGAACCACATCTGTGCAATTGTAAGGGAAAGTGAAAACTCAGTGACCATGCACTGGGTGAAAATGACAGACAGTAGAGAGGTAGTAGATTAAAATCAGATGTAGCAGGCAGTGTTGTCTTCTTACCTGTGTCTCACTGGAAGTATTGCAGGATCACCGTGTTACTGTTGTCGATGTCCTCTTCTTCTGCTTCCTCATCTTCGCTGTCCACAGGGTCCACAGCAGCCACAAGACCTCCATCTGGACCATCCTCCTGCAGAAAAGGCACCTGTCATCGCAAAGCCAAGTTGTGAAGCATAGAGTAGGCCACGATGATCTGGCATACCTTCTTTGGTGAGTAGAATAGGGAACCACCTGTCATATGGAGGCACCGGAACCGGCCTTCAGGAGGCCAAAGGTCCGCTCTATAATCCTCCTAGTTCACCCATGGGCCTCATTGTAGCGTTCCTCTGCCCTTGTCCTGGGATTCCTCACTGGGGTCAGTAGCCATGACAGGTTGGGGTAACCAGAGTCACCTGCAAATGGCGAGGGACAACTGTTAGACACACACTAACTCATAGGGACATCCACAGACCCAGACAATTATTCCCACTGTATTGGGTCCATGTCCTCACCAAATAGCCACACCCGGTGCCTCTGGAGTTGCCCCATCACATAAGGGATGCTGCTATTCCGCAGGATGTAAGCGTCATGCACTGAGCCAGGGAATTTAGCATTAACATGGGAAATGTACTGGCCTGCCAAACACGCCATCTGCACATTCATAGAATGGTAACTCTTCCGGTTTCTGTACACCTGTTCACTCCTGCAGGGGGGTACCAAGGCCACATGTGTCCCATCAATGACACCTATGATGTTGGGGATATGTCCCAGGGCATAGAAATCACCTTTCACTGTAGGCAAATCCTCCACCTGAAGGAAAACGATGTAGCTCCGCATGTGTTTCAGCAGGGCAGACAACACTCTAGACAACATGTTGGAAAACATTGGCTGGGACATCCTTGATGCTATGGCCAATGTTGTTTGAAAAGACCCACTTGCTAGGAAATGGAGTACTGACAGCACCTGCACTTGAGGGAGGATTCCTGTGTGATGGCGGATAGCTGACATCAGGTCTGGCTCCAACTGGGCACACAGTTCCTGGATTGTGGCACGATCAAGCCTGTAGGTGATGATCACAAGTCGCTCCTCCATTGTCGACAGGTCCACTAGCGGTCTGTACACCGGAGGATGCCGCCATCTCCTCACATGCCCCAGCAGACGTTGCCTATGGAGGAGAACAACGAGCAGAGAGTCAACCAACACTGAGGTACGTAAACACAGCTTACTCTGAAAATATTGGCAAATCGAAATTTGCCTGTATGAGTGTTTAGGCAAGGCCTAGATATGTGTGACGCAGTCCAAAATAATGCCAAGTGGGAACATGAAATGGCGGCTGCCTGACCTGTAAAGTGGGACGTGGGGGGTTTGAGGAAACTGAGCTGGCTTTGTACACCATTGCGGTAGGCGGTCCACGACCGCGGCGCAATCCGGCATTGGTTAACATTGGACCCTATGGGTCCCAGGAGCCAATGACGATGTACACCAGCGGTGACGGTACGCAACGCTGTGGACGTGACTTCCATTTTCTGTCTGTTCTATCACTTGATACCTGATCTTTGACAGGAGAGGACCTACACTGCAAGTGCTGCTGTGACTGGAAGAGACAATGGCTCGTGTGTCTGGGGTAAGGGCCCCTGCCTTCAGCACGGAGGAGTTGGAGAAACTCGTGAATGGGGTCCTCCCCCAGTACAGGCTACTCTACGGTCCTCCAGACAAACAGGTAAGTACACTGTGAGCATGCTGTCTGGGCAATGACTGTGTGGAGTGGGGTGGATGAAAGATAGGGGGGGTGAGAATGAGGCGTGCATGAAATGACGGTGAGTGCATGTGTGTCGTGGCAAGGTTAGGGATGGGGGCCAATGACTGCGACGGTGCAGATGGTAATTACTTCTCTTTTCCCCCTGTACAATTCCTGTAGGTCAGCGACCACCAGAAGAAAGACATTTGGCGTGCCATCGCCAAGGAAGTCCGGACCCTGGGGGTCTACCGCAGACGGAGCACCCACTGCCAGAGAAGATGGGAGGACATTTGCCGCTAGAACAAGAAGACGGCGGAGGCCCAGCTGGGGATGGCCTCCCAACGTGGGAGGGTTGCCCGTCGCACCATGACTCCCCTGATGTTCAGGATCCTGGCGGTGGCATACCCGGAGTTGGATGGGCACTTGAGGGCATCACAGCAGACACAAGGGGGTGAGTACACTCTCATTCTGCTGATTCAGGGCACATTGTAGGTGTCTGGGTGGGGGAGGTGGGCTGTGGGTTACCCTAGGCCAGGGCGAGTTTAGTAGGCAAGGACCCTTCTTAAGGCAGGCCCTGTGGCACCACACCCCACCCCACCTGTGTACAGTGCCAACTACACCTAGTCAGGCTCCTGTAACATCCATGTATGCAGAAATCGGGCATACCCTTGTAACCCATGTCCCTGGGATTCAATAGTAGACTCCAAGTGTGGAGGGGGCTTCTGTGTCTGTCGTGTCTGCCAAACGGTAGCGGTATTGCATGCACTCACCATGTCTTTCTTCTGTCTTACCCCCCCTTTTTGTGGTCTCCCTGTTCTGTGTGCATTAGCATCATCAGGCCGAGGAGCAGTGGCACCCGAGCAGGAGGAAGCTGCATCACACGTGGCCCTGGAGGGCGACACTACGGAATTCACCAGTGGGACGGAGGGTGAGGGAAGCTCCACGGCGGGGACAGGAGCTGACACCAGTGATACAGACTCCTCCTCTGCTGGGAGCTCCCTTGCGGTGGTGGGCCCATCTGTGCCTCCTACATCTACAGGTACAGCCGCCACCCCCACTACCAGCACCGCCCTCCCAGCAGCCCCTCAGCATTTGTCCCATGCCCACTCACCCAGGAGGGTGGGCATCACCTTCGCCCCAGGCACCTCAGCCCCTGCCCCAGTCTCCCCTGCTGCCCTCAGTGAGGAGGCCATTGACCTCCTCAGGTCCCTAACTGTTGGGCAGTCTTCCATTTTGAATGCCAACCAGGGTGTAGAAAGGCAGTTGCAACAAACCAATGCATACCTGGAGGGCACTCACTCTGGTCAGGCAGCCCTTCAGCGTGCTTTTCAGACTCTGGCCTCAGCACTGATGGCAGCCATTGTCCCTGTCTCTAGCCCCCCCCCTCCAACTTTCTCCACCCAGACCCACACCCCTGTACCTCAGCCTTTCCCAAGCACAGCATCAGACCAGCATGCACACACCTCAACACACAAGGGAAGCTCTGGCAATCATAAGCACCACACATCCCACAGGCACTCACGCAAGCATCAGATACATGCAGACACACCAACATCCACTGCCTCCACTGTGACCCTCTCCTCCTCGTCTCCCTCCTTCCTCCTTGTCTCGTCTCCACTCACACCTGCATGCACTACATCCTCAGCCACAACGTCCATCACCAGCACACCCACCACCACACCCCGCTCACGTGCAGTCACCACCCCCACTACCATTCACATGTCCCCTGTGTCCTCTCCCAGTGTGTCTGTGAGGCCACCTCCCAAGGTACACAAACACAGCCACACACCTACCCAACAGCCATCCACCTCACGACAGCCACCAGCCCATGCACCTTCACCCAAAGTCACCAAACTTACACCTCCTACAACCACTACCTCTTCCTCCACTCCCAAACCCCCTCCAGCTACCCGTCCCAGTGTTCCTAAGAAACTTTTCCTGTCCAACCTTGACCTCTTTCCCTCACCTCCCCCACCCCTTCAGTCTCCTAGGGCCCGACTCTCCAGGTCCCAACCTAGCACCTCAGCCACAACATCTGCGGGGACCAGTGGTGCTAGTAGTCACCGGATTCTGGAGTGCACCAGGCAGCAGGGCAGCTAGTGTGGCAAGGAGCCAGAGCACGGACAGTCCCCCACCTGTCAAGCATAAAAGTTAGCCAGTGCCCGGTGGGAGAGGGGAAAGGAATCAGCCACCAAAGCCGCTCCCAGGGGTACAGGTGGGAGTGTGGAGACAGCTGCGACACCATCCAAGGTGGGGAAGGGGCACAGTAAAACCAGTAAGTCTGGGAATATCAGCACGGTGGACAAGACCGCCAGCAGCACTGCTACCCAGGAGAAGACCGCCACCAGCCCCGCTGCCCAGGACAAGACCGCCAGCAGCCCCGCTGCCCAGGACCCCGCCACCAGCAGCCCTGCTGCCCAGGACCCCGCCACCAACAGCACCGCTGCCCAGGACAAGACCGCCACCAGCCCCGCTGCCCAGGACCCCACCGCCAGCAGCACCGCTGCCCAGGACAAGACCGCCACCAGCAGCACTGCTGCCCAGGACAAGACCGCCACCAGCCCCGCTGCCCAGGACAGGACCACCACCAGCCCCGCTGCCTAGGACCCCGCTGCCAGCAGCACCACTGCCAGGACAAGACCGCCACCAGCAGCACCGCTGCCCAGGACAAGACCGCCACCAGCTCCGCTGCCCAGGACAAGACCGCCACCAACCCCTCTGTCCAGAACCCCGCCGCCAGCAGCACCGCTGCACAGGACGAGACCGCCAGCAGCACCGCAGGACAGTGAGCGCCAGTGATTACAATGCTACTGAGGCCACCACGGGCAGGATGAAGCACTCTGGGCACCAAGCCCCCTCCAGAACCAGTGGAGAGTTGCATCCACTACCTCTGTCCTTGGCAGAATGAAGCACTCTGGGTACCAATCCCCCTCCAGAAGCAGTGGAGACTGTTATCCACTTGAGAGACTGTGGCTTTGCACTCCCCAGGATTGAACAGTGGGCAACCCACCCACTGTAGAGACTTGAGAGACTGTGGCTTTGCACTCCCCAGGATTGATCGGTGGGCAACCGACCCACTGTAGAGACTTGAGAGACTGTGGCTTTGCACTCCCCAGGATTGATCGGTGGGCTACCCACCCACTGTAGAGATTTGAGAGACTGTGGCTTTGCACTCCCCAGGATTGAACAGAGGGCAACCCACCCACTGTAGGGACTTGAGAGACTGTGGCTTTGCACTCCCCAGGATTGATCAGTGGGCAACCCACCCACTGTAGAGATTTGAGAGACTGTGGCTTTGCACTCCCCAGGATTGAACAGTGGGCAACCCACTCACTGTAGGGACTTGAGAGACTGTGGCTTTGCACTCCCCAGGATTGAACAGTGGGCATGGAGCCCCCTCGTGGATCTGGCGTCGTGCACTCATCCGGCTGAGGAAACCCCCTTCCCTTTCCCCTGAGGTGCCTGTTTTATTTCTATCTGATGCCCCAGCAGTGTTCTCTTCATGTTGTTCAGGTATTGAGTGTGGGCCTCTCCCATGCCTTTTGGGCCCAGTTGTCCACGGACTAGGATGGTGGAATCCCTTGGACTTGTGTTCCTGGTGTATATAATTGTTTATAGTGTAAATGTATATATATGTAAATATTTTTGATTTATGTAATTGAATATATTACAATTATTCAACTCATTTCCTTTTGTCCTTGCATTCTTCCAGGGGAGAATGGGGGGTGTAACTGTAATTTATCATGCTGCATTTGTGTATGTGTTGTAGTGGGTGAGGGTGGGGGTGGGGGTGTTGCGTATTGCGTGTGTATGTCAATGTTTTTTCCCTCCCCCCTCTCCTGTGTCGTAGGTGCAGTACTCACTGTGGTCTTCGCCGCCGGCATTCGTGCTCCTGGTAGAGGGGCAGGAAGATAAAGGCTGGGAGTATCTGAAGTTCCGGTTCCATGGCGTCCTGGTTCCTCGTGGGGTGTGTAGAGGTGAGCGCTTTCCCTTCCAAGTCCTGTTTCCGCCATGTTTTTGTTCGCGGTCAATCCGCCCTGGAAAAGGTGGCAGATTGGACTGTTGTAATTCCGTGGGCGGTACATTGTCCTCCGCCTGTCTGTTGGCGGTTACCGCCGCAGTGTTTGTTTGTTCCGCCTTGGCAATCGGATTGTTAAAGTGGCTGTCTATGTTGGCGGTTTCCGCCACGGTCGTAATTCCATTTTTTTTACCGCCGGCCTGTTGGCGGTTTTACCGCCGCTTTAACACCGACTGCCAGGGGTGTAATTACCACCACTGTTTCATGTATTAGAAACAACTTCTAAACTAACGAAGTTAAATGTAATGTAGAAAGTAATTACTTGAATCTAACATATCTACATTTATAGGAAAAGCTCAGCCATTGAAGTATTTAACACATTTGAAAACTCTGATTTTGGAGATTGGCAGGAAACATGATGGACATTAGGGGCTATGTATAGATCCTGCTTGAGGGTGTAAGGGTGTGTCCTATTGCGTATTGCCCCCAAGGCACATTGGTATACCAGAAGATGGATCACAGTGGTGCAAAATGTGATCTGGTGCAATACCAAGGTCTGTGTCCTTATTTACATGTGACCCCATGTAACACTTTGCGATCGTGCTTGTGCCATACCCCAGATGCAGGTACAAAGGGTGTAAAGGCTGTCCGGAGTCACATAGAAGTTGTTGCATGGTTAGTGTGCCTACTACAAGGGCAATCTCTGGGAGGGAAGCAAAGGGTTCATAGTGACCAGTCAGACATCTTGCTGCAGGCATATGAGTCACACACTGCATTTGCTTGTGAGGGGAACCTTGCTCTACCTTCAAAGTGAATCTAAGTTGCCACCTACAGTGTAAGAAAGACAGGCAGATTCAAACAACAAGTCTGCCTTTGACAAATGTGCTGTTGAACAGCTCACCCTCTTCTCCAATGCATACAGAGTTAATGGTCACTGCGAAACAAAAGCAGGGCACAAGTCAGGGGTATACGTGGGTACTCAGCATTCACCCACTATTTTCACAAGGTGGACGCTGTCCACCCTACCAAGTGGTTGTGCCGCACTGTAATATGCTTAACTCGTCTTGGTACAATGTTTAAACACCCCAACAATCCCTTTTAAACAGCAACTTGCAGGATGCAGCGAGGGGGCTTTTTTATTTTTAATTCAAACTGGGGCCAAAACAAGGAGGCAGGTGATAAGTGGTCATCAGGCCTCATTTTGTTCTCACTTGAGCAATCTGGAACCTCACACCCACCTGTGAATGTAATGGAGTGGAAACAAAGGCACAGGGCTTTTTGTCACTTCATAGGTAATTGAAAGAGGCATAATTTTGACTGTGGTCACCCCCTGGAATTCAGAAATATGCATGCACAATAAGAGTTTCCGATATGCTGGGCTGTTCCTGTATTTACACAAATAACAATTTAAATCTCACTATTTTATTTTACTTCTTTTATAGCGCTGCTTATCCCAAAACAGGATGTCCGAGCGCTTTACATCACATGTACACATCATACATTGACAATATAAGTGTGAATCTATGTACAGGATGTGTTACATAGGAAAGTGATGGTTACAAGGTGTAGGAGTCACATGTCTTTCATAGCTCACCTTGCTATATTAGAAGGATTGCAGTTTGTGCACTGCAAGTAACAAAAGGATCTCCATTTAAAAACAGTAGCACACTTACCCATCTACATAAAATAAAAATCTGTCATGATCTGCTTTGCAGGAGATGTTAACCCTCTATGCTACTTAGATTCAAAACTGGACTAGACACGACACAGATCTCTCCAGCAATTGTGATAACCACCAGAGTTATCTTACCAGTTTTAATATTCTCTGAGATGTGCAGTGCATACAAAGCTCTCTGCAGCTGGTGCCTTCACTCCATAAGAAGTTAAGTAGAACAGATTTCTTGCCAAGTGTCTCCTTGTGTCAATTTCTTTGTGGCAGAGATTTAAAAAAAACATTTAAATTGAGGCTCAGATTTTGTATTGGAGTTGTGTGACTTTTTTGGCACAACCTCAAAGCTCAATTTAATTTGTTAAATCTGGTATTTCGCTCAAATGTACTCCTTGAAGGCCTGATGAACCTATGTGTGAGGTCTTAGGATCAGATGTAAATTCTTGTATATCACGCACAATGATGTCACTAGTATACTGTCTAACTCGGTTAGTCCCCGGCTTATTTTATTAGGACTTTTCAGGGAAATCGCATACGAACTATAATTCAGTCCCAGATATTTTCCGAGTGACAATCAGTGCAAGAATGGGATTTTTACAAGAAAAAGGTGAATACATAAGCTTCATTGGTCGAAATGTAATTTGTAAAACTGAAAAGAGGATAATGTCTGTTGATTGGGTGAAACCGAAATAAAAACGTACACATTATATTTTTTTCAGATTGAGAAAGCTGGAGACTCGGGCAGCTGAAATGGAGGCTGGATATTGATTAGAATAACAACAGGATATCCAAAAGGTAGGCTGAAGTTGGCAGTTGTCAAATTATCCTGTAGCACTGGATTCTACTTAACGTCTGATAGTCAGCAGATGTTTGGAGAAAGCTGAAGAGAAGAGAACTTTGGGACGTTTGGCACTCCGTCCCTCCCCACCACATCAAAGGCTCATTTCTGACTACACTGGATAGTTGTTTCATAGGAACAATTTTCTACAAGAACTTTGGGAAGAGGCTAAAACAATATAGCGGTGAAAGAATTTTACGAATTTTCTTTGCAGACATGTTCATTAATGGCAAATTATACATACATTGGTGAATTCTACTGAAATATTGTGGAGATACCTAAATGTGGACTACACTTGCAAACCTATGCTTACCTATACTCATTTACCATCCTAATATTCTGCTCCTGGATTTGTCCACAATTTAATTCTATCCTGATATTTTGTAATTTTTTCGTTTCATTATTTTTAGGCAGGATCAGGTATACACAAATATCATTAAGATCAAGATCAAAAAAATAAAATCCCAACAGTTCTTTCCATTATTGAGCTTTCTGAACCACTATGTCCGTTACAGACTATGCACCTAGACACAAGCCCATACATGCCCAAATCTTTTAGTAAGTTAACTAGTGTTTAGTTGTTTTTTTTAAATAAAAAATTTCGGGAACCTCCTGAGTCCAAAGAGGGATCTCTCCTTGTTGTGCCTCACCTGACGAGGCATAGGATTTTGATGCATTCCCAGGTCTAACAGTAATGGTCAATCTGGGAATGTGCCAAAATCCATGGGTGTATGCATGGAAACACCGATGTTCACCCATGGAATGCCTCCCTAGGGCAGAGTAATGCAAGGAAGTGATTTTTCTGCATTGAGTTACTCCAGATTTAACAAGCCATTCAGGGCAATGCAAGGTGGCCTTTGCTTGGCTTGTAAAATCTTACTTTAGTCTTGATGCAATACATTGATAAATATGCCAAATATGCTCCATAATGCTGAATCATAGTTATTATTAGTACCTGTGGCAACTGAGATTTAGCCAGTACTTCTTCCAGGTGTTGTATGAGTACCAAACATGTCGTGAGTATATGCACCCCGTCTGTTTCTTGCAACTTACATCAAGAATAGTACTTGTCTTTGGTAATATTCTGGAGTCGCTCTTAAGGTGGTATAGAGGTGAAAATTAAAAGAGTGCTGATGGACAAAGTAGAAAATGTGCAACAATCAATAAACCAAAATGGAATATCAGTTCCAGCAAAATGAATTAGCAAGCTGAAGAAGCCTTTATGCAAAACGTCTGGCTTTCAATAAAGCTATAACACCAGAGAGCAGCATATAAGATAGTTTACTATTGCAATAAATGAATCAATTCAGAAATATTCAATTTTTAGGCAAATGAAAGACGTCTGGCTATTTAGGAACAACTATGTTTTCTTTTCACCAGAGATGGCTATGAAACATTTAGGGGCAGATTTCCTTGCACCCCTTAGCGCTACTTTTCTTGCACCCCCTAGCGTCCCTCTGCCACCACCATGTGTGCGCCGTATTTAAAATATGTGCGCAGGGTAGTGGGCACTAGCATAATTTTTTTTTCTAGTGGCAATATTTTGGGCATAATGTGGTGCATGGGTTTACAAGGTGGCACAATGCATGCAGTGCTCCACTTTATAAATATGGCAGGGGAAAATGGCACCTTAACACCGCCTTAGCGTTACAAAAATGACGCTGTGGCGGCGCTAATGTGGTGTTAGGGGCTCTTCAATCTGCCCCTTAAATTATTGTACAACATTGCATCCAACCTGAGAACTCCCTTTAACTAAAAGAGTTGATTCAAATATGCAGCACAAAAGCATGCAAGTTTCAATGGTACTGCCCTTAAGGATTACTAGAGGTGATGAGTTTTTTTTCTAAATGATGTTCCTTGAGAGGCCTTTGTCTAGTTTCATGAAAAAAGGTAATACTACAGAATTCCAGTGGGGCAGGTTTTTGTTGGATCTCTGGGTGGCAAGTCTTTGTATTCAATTGGAGGAAATTAAGGTGAATAAAGGCCCTAAACCATCTCAGTTTGGACACAGCCATCTGCAAATCAGTCTTGACCCTGCTCCCCATGGGAACAGTCCTGCCTGAACAGCCAGGTCAGGTCCTCCCTAGACCAGAAACATTCTGGGACCGATTTTGGAGTATCACCCCTCATCAGGCAGGCTAGCTTGAATCCAGTGGCACAGTGAGCATAGGATCCATGCCTGAGAATACCCTTCCCACTTATAGGGACTATGGCCCTCATTACGACCCTGACAGTCAGTGATAAAGTGGCGGTAATACCGCCAACAGGCCAGCGGTAATTACTGCCAAATTATGACTATGTCGGAAAGATCTCCGAAAGACAGCAAATGAACCACATCGACCGCCAGGGCGGATAAAACAGCCACTACAGTGGTAGCCGCCTACAGCCAGGCGGAAGTCAACGTTCCGCCCACCATATTACAACAACAAAATCCACCACCTTTTCCAGGGCGGTACCAACAACATCACAAGCCTGCCAAAAAATGAGCTCAGAAGTGAAAGGTCTCACCATTGGAGACACATGGAAAAAACATGCTACCATGGAACCTGAACTGCATGTATTTCCGATTATATTCTATGTCTTGCTCCACCACGAAGATCAACGCCGGCGAAGACAACAATGGTGAGTACAGCAACCTAGCACAAAAGGGTGGGGGGTGGAAAACGAATGTGACACATACAAGCACAACACACACCCCATACACACAACCAAATGCACAAGAAAGCAAGCTAATCCCCTTAAATCGGCTGAATAATGCAAGGACAAAACGATTTTACCAAAGTGAGTGTAATAATATTAACACAGTAAAAAGTAATAAGTAAGCCAATGTAACAGATATTTACAAATGTACAGAACAAGGGACTGTAGTGTGGTCAGTTTTACGTATCCTTTGCGCATTAGCTTCAGGCTTTAGGTCTTTGTGCATTTTGCCCTGGATGTATTTTATTCCTTTACTCACAGCTTAGAGCCTCCGTGCACTTTGCTCTAAATGCTTTTTATTCGGCTTCGTACTGTTATTTTTCAAATAGCCAGTTCTACGGTCTTGTTTTATATTTCATATCACACTGTTTAGCCTACTTCAGCACTGGAGTTCTCCATAACACATTCTTGTTCACTCTGTGCTTCAGTCAAGGATACAGTCTGGTACATTGCCGATAGACGTGGTAGGAGTTTAGTCTTTGGCATTCCTGCGTAGGGACATTTTGTGATCACGCTGACATGTTAGTTATAAAAACACTTCCTTGTCCTAATACACGCAAGAGGGAGATTCCGACCAGGGAACCACAACTAGACGCTGACTGCCTCATTGCAGATGCTGAACCAAGATCACAGGCCTTTGCTCAGGTATGAGGGCTGATCTCTCCCCAGGGACTCAGAAAGGCAAGTTAGAAGCTTAACATGCTGTGCTCGAAATAGAACTAGCAGAGGGAGAGTTGAAATTGTTAAACACCATGATAGCGTTATTCTTATGTTTTACTCTCCTGGTGACTATTTCAATCCTACTGTGTTGTATGGTTCTGGTTATTGCAGCTCACGCCTTATTATCTAAAATGCAGTCGTTTTTTAAAAACATTATATAAAACTTATACTGCCTTTGTCATTTGTATATGAGATCATACTGTAAATGAGAGAGTTGGTTTGCATCTGAGTGACCACGACTTCCCTGAGAAGTTCCAAAGATGTCATGCGCTCGGCTGCCAAATCATCTCTTCCCTTTGGGAGAAATGAGGCACTGCTAGTTAGCCGGAGCAAAACCGGATTTAGGGTGACAGAGTTCCTTCCACGTGGGTCAGACTCAGTCCCCCACACCGTGAATGATCCTGCTGCCTAGAAATCCAGTAGTCTCATTTAGGATAATGAGAGCCCACGTGACATGGCGCCGCCAACGATTGGCTTGGCTCTAATTTTTGGGTCCGGCTTACTCTCTCGGTCTCATATATATTTTGACTCCTCGGTTCCGTAAGCGGAGACGTCCGTGGGGCTGAGGATTTCCGCGGCCATGGGATAGTTGCATCCTATTACTTAGTGGTCGGTTGTTCAAGCTTGAACTTTGAAAGGAAAATACCCCTTTTATTGGTGTGCCTTCTCTACCCAGGTGCTGTTTATTGCCTAGATGGCGAATCCTCTAGTGGTGCAAGTAGCGCTTAATATGCGCCAACCGCTCACGGGACATCTGTTAGCACATGGCCTGACAGTCCAGGGGGGTCCGGTCACTTTTGTGGTGGACGCCCATACAGCCTATAGAACAGAACTTTTTTATTCTTGGGTCGTATTTCCAGCAGTTGATGGGGGTTCAAACACTTTTCACGAATACACTGTTGCGAATGTCCCTGGACAGTACAGGGCATATGCATACTTAGAGATACCTTTATCTTATCAAGAACACCATAATTGGCTTGATGGCGCCCTCGCACACACTGTAGCACAAGTAAGGTTAGGTCCACTGAGTAATGATGGTCCGACCTGGCCTTTATTGGCTACTTACACACCATATCCTGCGGTTGCTAATTTGGCAGTGGCCGATGTGCGTCGTTTATATATAGTTTAGCAACTACATACAGAAGACTGGTGCAGTTTGTAATGCAGGCATTAAATACTAATGCAGCACGTGCTGCTGCGGCGCACCCACGGGCAGTGGTTCCGGGTATCAATCCGGCCACTGTACACTCAGTTATGGGTAAGGTACCGACTAAACGTGAGGAAACTCCAATTTGGCTGGCGCAAAAAATTAATACGCTGGAAGCAGTATTTCCCCATATGGGACCTCAGGATAAACATAGAATATTGACGATGTATTTGCCGTATGGAATGGTTCCTCCGGTGGACCTTTGTAATACTTGGGGCACGGTGTTTGCCGCACTCTTCACTATGGCGCACGGTACACCGACTTTGGCTAATCTGCCTGAAGTGCTTAAACAGATTGAAGATGAATATGGGGCTGCCCCCGCCTTAGATTTGGGCATGCAGTTGATGGGCAATTTTGCCGCAGTTTCTTCTATTATTTTGAGTAATCTCAAGGGAGAGGCAGTAGCACTAGCAGTGCGTATGCATCTTCTGGATTTTCCGCAGATTAATCAGGAGCGGGAACTCCCGAGAATAATAGCAGAAACATATTCCAGTATTGGTCGCGATAGCCTAGGGGCTAGACCGCAAAAACCCCAATTACAGGTAAAAATAATAAAGATAATGCTAAACAACAGCAACCTGAGGGTACTAAAAAGCGCTGGGAAAAGAAACAGCAAACACCTAAGAAGGATGGGGGACAATCTCCGCAACCAGAGACCCCGCAGAATAGGTATAATCTCAGGAATAGGGATAATTTGAGAACGCCTGATAGATATCAATATACTGATACACGCCAATCTTGTTCCTTTCAGGACTCCTCGGACAAGAGAAGTGAGAGAGGTGGGTGGTCAGAGCGGAGAACTGAGTACGTGAAACCGAGACAGGAATCACAACGCTCAACGGAGGTTTCTATTAAACAGGAAGAGAAACCAGTCCAACAAAAGCAACAATTTAAAAAGAAGAAGGTGGCAGCAGTCTCAGTTAGACATGCCACTCAAGAAGAGAGTTCTCTTGACGAACAAGACATGGGCGTTGGCACTGTTAGACAGCGCGGCAGAGGTCACAATAGTTCGCCGGAGTCTTCTAGAGCATCTGGAGGTGAAAGCAACTGATGACTTCATACAAGTCGAAATGGCAGATATGCGAGTCTCTGATCCTGATAGAGTATATCAAATAACTCTACAATTAGAAGGGGACATTGACCGCATTGTACATGCCATCTTTTGGGACCATGTGGTAAAATCATATGACGTTCTGCTAGCCGAACAAGATTGGCCACCTGACTTTGTTTGCGACTGTCCGGTTGGGGAGGAGGTTATTACACCTTCGTTCTCACCACTTGTTCCGAGAGAACTAGCGGAGTCCTATAGTAAATCATGGGCTCTAGCACAGGCTCCCGCCCTATATAGAAATAACGTGGGGTGGGATAGACAATCACCTTATCATGTAATTCCAATAAAGGGCGAACCTCAGCCGCAGCCGCAGTATCCTATTGAATTTGAAGCAAGGGCATTGGTTAGAAAAATTCTTACACGATTGGAGTACCAGGGTGTAATTGAACCCTGTGTCTCGCCGATGAATAATCCCTTATTTCCAGTTGCTAAACCGGATCATTATAGGATAGTGGTGGATTACAGACACTTAAATGGACATACACGCACATATGTAATACAGAATTCACATAGCGCAGCGCTTATGAATAATATAGTGTGTAAAAAATACAAAACAACATTAGATATCTCGAATGGATTTTTCTGCCAAAATATAGCGCCCGAAAGTCGGGACTATACCAGTTTCAGTGCGTTTGGCTCTCAGAAAAAGTTTTGTCGTTTGCATCAGGGGTATAAGAATAGCCCAGGACTATTTTCGGCTCGTGTAACAGAAATTCTGCACGAGTTGGACCCTGAAGCGTTATCATATGTTGATGACATATAGTTGACAGACGATGAAATTCTGCAACATCTAAGGCGTGTAGCACACATTGTTGTGGTGTTTGCTGAAATAGGCTATAAGTTTAATTTTAAGAAATCGAAGATTGCCTTCCTCATCGTCATTTTTCTGGGATATGAGTTGTCCAGTGAGGGCAAGAGTTTAGCGCCACATTTTTTAGAGAAATGTGCTCAGTTGCAGCCTCCTAATACGGTTCGGAAGCTCCAGTCATTGTTGGGGTTTCTGAATTTTGGCAGAACTTACATTCCTGATTATGCTACACGTATAAAACCCTTATACGAGTTGATTCGCCCGAATTTTTCGAGTAGATTATGGACGATTGAGCATACACATATACTACGAGATTTGCAAACTGATCTCTTAGCAGTTAAACATTTACACACACGGGACAATAAAACGCATTTAGTCATCAGGGTGATACCTGGGGACGTTGGGTTTACATATGTCACCTTTAATGAGGGTGAGACAGTCCCAATTGCATACAAGTCCCACTTGTATTCTGCTGCAGAACAACGATTTGCACAAATTGAAAAAATGCTAACTGCAGTACAGATGGCTGTGATTAAAGAAAGACCTCTTGCCCAGGGCCAACGCATTGTTGTTGTTTTCCCGATTCCGGCCTTAGAGGCTGTTACGAAGGCGAGTGTTCCTAATTCGAAAGCTTTACACCCGCGATGGATACAATGGGCTACGTCTTTGACAGCCACTGATGTAGATTACATATTTGACCCTAAACTTCAGACTCAAGAATTTCTTCAATATGAAATGGAGTACCCAGCTCCCGCTGGCACATTGCCTATTGACCAATATCAAGTGGTCATGTATACCGATGGCTCTGCGCAACCAGCGGTTGGGACTAAACAACAGTATTCTGCTGCATGTGCGGTGGTGAGCGGCACTATGGAGGGGGAAGTGTTCTGCCCCGACATACTTATACACAGACCTTGGGAGATTGTACTGCACAGTTGGCTGAGCTCAAAGCTCTATTGTTAGCATTGGAACACGCGGATCCGGTGATACTGACCTTGCTGGTCTGTGACTCCTACTACTGTGTTCAGTCTTTCAATGAATATTTGCACTACTGGAGGTTAAATGGGTTCAGAGATTCTAAAGGCAACACCATTAAACACAAATTGCTGTGGGGGAAGGTTGCGAATCTGAAGGAAACGCTTCCTAAAGTCCATGTTGTACATACACTTGGACACCAGCGCGTTGGTATACACGTTGCTGGGAACTCTTTGGCTGATGAAGCAGCGAAGTCGGCAGTGGCTGTCGCCACTGTGGCCGCAGTGACTCGTTCGAGTTCCAAACCAGACACAGAAATTTCGTCTGCCATAAAAGCTACGGCTGATGGCACGCCGTTTCCAAAAGGATTCCCTTCTAAATATAGTTACTGATTGGGTAGTATGCTAAATGCTGTTGTTAAAATTCCAGGCATTGGTGTAAGTGAAATGCCAAATAAAGTTGAGAGACCTCGCTTAATATCCGCAGCACATGAGGGGGCGGAATCTGCACATGCTGGTGTGGCTGCCACAATTTCACTTTTGAAGGCTCGTTACTGGTGGCCTGGTCTCTATAAGGAGACAAAGCAGTACGTCCTTTGTTGTGACGTCTGTCAACAAATTAAAGCTTCGACGGCTAGACGCCCGCAGCAGACGCCCCTTCTGATTTCTAATAAACCTTTACAGTGTGTGTACTTGGATCATTGTGGTCCGCTGACACCAGATAGTGCATACAAATATATATTGGTTGCTGTAGATTCGTGCTCCAGATTTGTGTGGGTCTGGCCACAGCGCTCGGCTGATGCTCTGACTGTTATTAAAGATTTGCGCATCTTTGTCAATACATTTGCGGTTGCGGCTTTTCATTCGGACCAGGGCCCTCCTTTTGCCTCTAAGGCATTCAGGGACACCATGGCTTCGTTGGGGGTCCACCTCCAATTCTCGTCTTCATTTCATCCCGAGGGAAATTCTGTTGTGGAGCGTTTAAATCGTGATTTAAAGCAATCCTTAACGGCCAGAGTTATAGGTACGGGTCGTAGTTGGCTAGCCCACCTGTATGGAGTACAGAGAGCACTTAATAACTTGCCTAGAAGGTCCCTGGGGGGTCGTACTTCATATGAGTGCCTGTTTGGAACACAAATGTATGTTCCTGATCTAGATGGTCCTGGTGTGGAGGCGGCAGATACGCCCTTTGACATAAATGATCGTGTCACTGTTTTGCAGGATTTACAACAATTCCGTGAAGATAACTCTTCTGCAAGTGCTGCCTCCTCGGGAATTAAGGATGAGCCAGTAACGCCTACTGGTTGGATACCCAGGATTGGGGATCTAGTGCGTGAAAAGGTCGCAGTAAAGAAAGAATTTGGTCCCTCTTATCGAGCACCAGTCCCTGTGTTAGGGGTTAGCGGCACGAGAACTGTGATTTTACCGCCGCTGGACGGGGCCAAAGGAAATCGCTTTGTTTCTATTGATAATGTCAAGTTACAACATGTGGCCGATTCTGCACAGCAGACCAAGAGGGACACCCAGTAGTTCCGGAATCCCTCTCACCACTGGGGAAGAAGTCCCGCTGCAGGTGATTTGCACCAATGCTGTTTCCTCTCCGAGCTTGGGGAGGGTGGTAGCTGATCCTGCGATTGTTCCACAGACAATGATTAGTTTGGAGTCTTTTGATCAAGTTGCTGTACGTTCTACTGATGTTTCTGAACATGTGGATTATAGCGTGCCTAGGCGAGAGCCACCATCTGCTTCTTTGTTCACGGTTGCGCCTTTTGCAAGAACTGCCTCTGGCTGCTTCAATGACACTGATGATGCTGTGTCAGACTCCTCGTCCTCTATATCTTCAATCCGAGGTCCGCGTAAGCTGCTGGGTGGCTTAAACGCACATATTTTGTTTTTCCTTGGAACTATTTGTGGCTTTTTATGGCTGTAATGACTCTTTTTTTGTGGTTGGGATTTGTGGTTACTTTTTTTCTGGTCATACATGGTCATTTTCTTCCTGAACGATCTGACATTGAGCACGCGGAGACGGTGTTGAAACCACATTTTTCATCTCATATGGTTCGAAGAGACTTGTCCAATGTGAACATTTCTGCAGTACCGATTCCTGATGGGATTGTGTGGGATAAAGTAATGTTTGATATATATGGTCCCACTGAATTGATTCAAATACCATATGTCCTCAAGTTATCAATGAATGATATTGTTATACCAGGCATTGTTTCTGATGATTGAGATGTGAAGACAGTAGATTCTATGCTGACAGAATTGCAATATTATACTGTCTATGACGATGAAGATGCTTACCTATTTAGGGATAATCATGGTGACATGTTTTGCTACAATTATTATGGACACCACTATATTCATAAAGCGAGTAGCCCTAAATCAATATTTGAATATGTGCAATGGGAACATTGCCCGACTCCTCCACAGGGGAGTTCTAAAACGTATTATGATAAATTTGCATATTTTTCTGGACATAATCAACAAAATGCTAAGTCTTACTATTTTAAAGTTACTCCGTATGCTAATAAGCAAATGTTATTGACCGATACTAAATTACTGTATTCAAATTTGTTTGTATCTAAACTTTCGGTTGAGGGGTATGAATATTGGTTTAAGACTGTTGATTTAAAGAGTGTCTGGGGAACGAAAAATTGGCAAATGCAAGGCAGGGACACATTATTTAGGGCATGTATTATCCCTGTGCAGATGATTTTCCTCAATGACACAGTACAACAGACTAGCTGTTTGGGCTTAGCAATGATTGGAGAGTTGAATTTGCCTGGTATACCTGTCCCTTCCAAATTGAACAATTGGCAGCGATATGTTAATGCCACGTTTAATAAGTTTACACACTGGGTCCAGAATAGTACGCTTAACAATTCATTGATACATCCGGGCGGGTGGTTATTATGGCTCGTAGACACTAATAAGTGTCATCAACGTTTTGTCACCTCTTCAGGGGGGTTCACGACTAGTAGGGCAGACCCTCGCTACATATCACCAGAACATGCTGATATCATAACTACATACAGGGGGTTATTCTAACTTTGGAGGAGGTGTTAATCCGTCCCAAAAGTGACGGAAAATTTACGGATATACCACCAGCCGTATTACGAGTCCATTATATCCTATGGAACTCGTAATACGGCTGGTGGTATATCCGTCACTTTACCGTCACTTTTGGGACGGATTAACACTCCTCCAAAGTTAGAATAACCCCCACAGTGTGGGAAAGATTTGTCAGCAATGGTTAAAATCATCCACGCTGGATGCAGTTAAATCACATCTCACGTTGCTGTCTAATGATACTGACTTACAAGATTTTTTGTCAGGACCGAAGATGCCACGGAAGAAGCGTTTTTGATATGAAGTATATAATGAGATTTGGAAGCTTTCACAACAAGAGGCAGCGGCCCGGTTGAGACAAATTGATCAGGAAAATCTGATACAGGCTTTGTCTGTTGTGGATAATGGGATACATACCCTTTCAGACCGTGTTTACACAATTGACAACATCGTTTCCTCGGCTATAGACATTATTAAATCAGATATGTCTTCTTTATATCATGGGCAGAGTCAGACGCGGTCCATCATGCAGCTGGGTTGAACTCTACAGACCTTGAAGGCAGGTCGCGTCCTGTGGCAGCACATTCGTGCCAGGGAGATATTTGTTTCCTTTAATTTGACTCGTCAACAACAGCTGATGGCTAAAAAGGAAGCGACGCATGGTATGTTAAATATTGAAAAATTTGAGAAACTGCCTTTTACGGTTGCTGAGATTCCGTCAGCTGAGTGGTTGATTCATGGGGTTATTAATCTGCCTATCTCCACTCTGCAATTTACTTCTTGTTTGAAACACATTCCGGTGGGTAGATACGAACGGTTGGGAGACAGTTACATACACGAGGTGTGGGAGCTTCCCTTTCTATACAAATATATTAATGGTTTGAGGGAGGTTTTTCTTAGCGGTAGCGAATGGGAAACTTCTGTCAGCCATTCTATGGTTTGTAAACAGCTGTCCTTGCACGGGCGTGTTATGCTTCGATTGCTAACTTAGCTTGTTATCTGAAGGGAGTTCCAGTCCCAGTTATTAAAAACACTTTCCAGGTGCTTTCCAACGGCAGTTACATTCTTCTTAACAGCGAACACTGTTGTGGCATGCGTGCCGGAATAGTTTACGTCGTAGTTGTCACCAAGGCCGTTACGTGCTGCGGGAATGTGTTGTTTCCCCCCACTCAAATTAGGGAGGTAGCAGAAATCTGGCCTCATATTGCTACTTCCAAGGTAAATTTCGCCAAGTTGAGTCGATTAAAGGCTCTATTGTTTCAAAAGCATGTGGCCCTTACATCTGCTAGCGAGACCTACACACTTCAGGTGGCAAGGTCATCAGCGGAAATACAGTCCCTTTTGAATACTAATTTTCCGAGTCACTTTGGTGAACTTGTGGGACGTATATTTAATGCATCCAGCACTACTGGAATTGCAATTTTTTTCAAAGCCGTTGGTGTTGGTTTTGCTCACACCTTCTCCTCCATATTCGGTTTAATACCTTCGGCTATTCACTCTATTTTCGGAAGCATTTTTGGGGGTTTCCCGATTACTTTGGCTTTATTGGCTGGAGTTTTGCTATTGCTGCTGTTCTTCCGCAATGGCTGTCCCGCCACGACGAGATCCCATGTTGATGCTCCCGGCAGCGCAGCTGTGTTGTGAACGCATGATGCAGCATTTTGGAGCAACACTCCTGGGTCATTTGGAGTGTGACTGGTCTCTGACATTCCGGCCGGTTTTGGATTGTGTGGAACGCGTGTTTCGGTGCCTCTGGTCCTCGTTTGAACATGCACTGGCTCTCTGTCTTTCACTGCAGCACCCTCCAGTAGTGGATGCTGATCTGTTGATGTTCCCGATTAGGGCACATTCCCAGACTTGTGCACTACGGTTGCGTTTGCTTCGTGAGGCAGTTTATTAGATTCCCTTCCTGGAGGAAGATGGTATTGTCTCCATCATAGGCCCTGCACGGGGTGCCGCCCTGAATGGTTTTGCGGCTTTGGAACACACCTGCTCCATGGTACATTTTGGCGTGGATCTTCCGATATTGACATATATCGAAGTGGAGGAACTCCTGCTTTCTATTGCTTCTGTCTGACAACTGGATTTTTTTTTTCCTCTCTTCTCAATGGAGCAAAAATTGACATTATGTTGGATTTGGCTTTTTCGTCACATGCTTCCCAAATTTATGTCTTTATTGTCCTCTGACCTTGTCGAAATGTATCTTTTTATGTTTTGTTCATATCTGGGGCGTGTTTTTATTTTCTTAGAACCACTTGCTACCGACAAGGGGAGGGTGTAGTGTGGTCAGTTTTACGTATCCTTTGCGCATTAGCTTCAGGCTTTAGGCCTTTGTGCATTTTGCCCTGGATGTATTTTATTCCTTTGCTCACAGCTTAGAGCCTCCGTGCAATTTGCTCTAAATGCTTTTTATTCAGCTTCGTACTGTTATTTTTCAAATAGCCAGTTCTACGGTCTTGTTTTATATTTCATATCACACTGTTTAGCCTACTTCAGCACTGGAGTTCTCCATAACACATTCTTGTTCACTCTGTGCTTCAGTCAAGGATACAGTCTGGTACATTGCCGATAGACGTGGTAGGAGTTTAGTCTTTGGCATTCCTGCGTAGGGACATTTTGTGATCACGCTGACATGTTAGTTATAAAACACTTCCTTGTCCTAATACACGCAAGAGGGAGATTCCGATCAGGGAACCACAACTCGGCGCTGACTGCCTCGTTGCAGATGCTGAACCAAGATCACAGGCCTTTGCTTAGGTATGAGGGCTGATGTCTCCCCAGGGATTCAGAAAGGCAAGTTAGAAGCTTAACATGCTGTGCTCGAAATAGAACTAGCAGAGGGAGAGTAGAAATTGTTAAACACCATGATAGCGTTATTCTTATGTTTTACTCTCCTGGTGACTATTTCAATCCTACTGGGTTGTATGGTTCTGGTTATTGCGGCTCACACCTTATTATCTAAAATGCAGTTGTTTTATTAAAACATTATATAAAACTTATACTGCCTTTGTCATTTGTATATGAGATCATACTGTAAATGAGAGAGTTGGTTTGGACCTGAGTGACCACGACTTCACTGAGAAGTTCCAAAGATGTCATGCGCTCGGCTGCCAAATCATCTCTTCCCTTTGGGAGAAATGAGGCACTGCTAGTTAGCCGGAGCAAAAACGGATTTAGGGTTACAGAGTTCCTTCCACGTGGGTCAGACTCAGTCCCCCACACCATGAATGATTCTGCTGCCTAGAAATCCAGTAGTCTCATTTAGGATAATGAGAGCCCATGCGACAGGTCGCTGCCCCGTCCTCAGTTCGTGTGGGCCATATTGTCCCCACTTGTCACCTGCATCAACATGGAGAGAACACTGCAGGGGCATCAGTTGGCAAATAGGCAGGCACCTCAGGCGGAGGGGTGGAGGGCACCTAAGCCGGGAGTGGAAACAAGACCACTGGTTCTGGAGGGGGCAACATGCCCTATGCTTGGTCCTGGGGAGTGTTAGGCCACAGTCTCTTCAGTGGGTGTCTTGCCCACTGGTGCTAGAGTGGACAAGCCACACAGAGCCCATGGAGGCAGGATTACATTGCGTCTGCCAGCGGTGATGGGTGCACTGTGTTGGTGGTAGTGGGAGGCTCCTGCACATCCCCCGCACCCTCGGATGGATTCACTATGGTAGTGCTGATGGTGGTGGGAGACTCCTGCACATCCGCTGCACCTTTAGATGGATGCACTGTATTGGTGATGGTCGGAGGCCCCTGCACATCCCCTGCACCCTCAGATGGATGCACTGTGGTGGTGCTGGTTGTGGTGGGAGGCTCCTGCACATCCCCTGCACCCTTGAATGGGTGCACTGTGGTGGTACTCATGGGAGGCTCCTGCACATCCCCTGCACCCTCGGATGGATGCACAACGATGGTTGGTGGTGGGGGCTCCGTGACAGCTGCTGGTGCAGGCTCCTGGCAGTTCTTGCCTGCTGGTGCAGACTCCTTGCCCTTTCGGGTGGCAGGTGAAGGCTCCTTGCCTTTATTGCCTGCTGGGGCAGGCTCCTTGCCCTTCTTGCCTGCTTGTGCAGGCTCCTTGCCCTTCTTGCCTGTGGGGGCAGACTCCTTGCCATTTCGGGTGGCAGGTGCAGGCTACTTGCCCTTCTTGCCTGCTGGGGCAGCCTCCGTGCCCTTTCGGGTGGCAGATGCAGGCTCTTTGCCCTTCTTGCCTGCCGGTGCAAGCTCCTTCCCCTTTAGGCTGGCTGGTGCAGGCTCCTTCCCCTTCAGCAAATGTGGCCTGGATTCCTTTCCATCACTTGTAGGTGCGGATAGAACTAGGCCCACGGAATGTGTGGCTGAGGTGCTTGGCTGGGTTCTTCCTACCCTGGCCATACGTGCAGGACGGGGGAACAGGGGTAGGGAAGAGGCCACTGTGGATAGGAAAAGTTTCTTAGGGACATTGGGGTGGGATGAGGGAGAAGGAATGGGAGTGGACGATGAGGGAGTGGTTGTTGGAGGTGTTTGTCTGCTGGATTTGGGTGCAGGTGCATGGGCTGTATGCTGTTGTGAGGTGGATGGCTGTTGGGTGTCTGATTGCTTCTGTTTGTGCACTTTAGGAGAGGGGACAGACAGAGTGGGGGAGGACAGAAGGGACATGTGCATGGATGATGTGGAGGTGTCTGCCAGTGAGGTGTGTGTTCTGCTTAGTGTGGGGATGATGCTGGTAGTGGATGATGATGTAGTGCATGCAGGTGTGAGTATGGACATGGCTGGGAGGGAGGTGGTGGGGAGGGAGGAGGGGGACAGTGGAAATAGTGGAAGGTGTAGTGTCTGCAAATGAATGGTGTTTGTGTGAGTGCCTGTGGGATAAAGTGTGGTGCCTGTGTTTGCCTGTGTCGCTCTTGGGTGTTGTCTTGTGTGCATGCTCGTCTGTATGTGTGCCTGGGATGGGTTGGGGTTGAGGAGAATGGGACTAGGAGGTGGAAGTTGGAGGGGGAACCGTAGAAACAGGGACAATGGCTGACATCAGAGTGGAGGCCAGAGCGTGAATCGATCTCTGTTGTGCCGCCAATCCAGTGTGAATGCCCTCCAGGAATGTATTAGATTGTTGCATCTGGGCTGCCAGCCCCTGGATGGAATTCACAATGGTTGACTGCCCTACAGAGATGGAGCTCAGGAGGTCAATAGCCTCCTCACTCAGGGTAGCAGGGCTAACTGGGGCATGGCCTGAGGTGCCTGGGATGAAGGATATGCCAACCCTCCTGGGTGAGCGGGCACGGGCAACTCACTGAGGGGCTGCTGGGAGGGCGGTGTTGGTACCTGTAGCTGGGGTGGTCACAGAAGTGTCCACCACCACCAGGGAGCTTCCATCAGAGGAGGTATCTGTGTCTAAAGTATCCCTTCCAGTCTCTGCAGTGGTGCTCCCCTCGCCCTCTGTCCCACTGTTGCCCTCAGCGTCAGTAGACTCTGCCTCCTGGGTCCTGTGGGATGCAGCTCCCTCTGTCGCCGGTGCCTCTGTTCCTCTGCCAGATGATGTTAATGCACATAAGGACAGGATGACAAAACAAAAAAGGGAGAGAGAGACAAAGGATGCACTGGGTCAATGGCTGCACCAACCCCACAGTTGGCATACACAGCACCCTCACACACAGGGAACATACCTATGCACTTTGCATTGCACCACCACTGATATCGCTAGCCACCAAGGCATGAGGAGGGGCACACACCGCCAACTCCAGCACACCTGGGACCCACGCAACCCTGACCAGTAGTGCATGCTTACAAGCTAGGTAGGCAGGATTATCCCTTCAGAATCCTAGCCACCAGAGGACCTATTCTGCTATGTCAGGCCTGGCCTAGGGGCACCCACTGACACACATCCACCACCCGAATACCACCCCACCAGGCATAAGTTGTAAGGATGGGCACTGAACTCACCCCCTTGTGGCTGCTGTGATGCCCTCAAGCACCCATCCATCTCTGGATAGGCCACCGCCAGTATGCAGGCCATCAGTTAGGTCAGGTTTCAACGGGCACCCCTTCCACATTGGGTGGCCATCCCCAGATGGGCCTCTTCCATCTTCTATGCCC
Source organism: Pleurodeles waltl (assembly GCF_031143425.1). Taxonomy (NCBI): domain Eukaryota; kingdom Metazoa; phylum Chordata; class Amphibia; order Caudata; family Salamandridae; genus Pleurodeles; species Pleurodeles waltl. The sequence goes on from NC_090444.1 coordinate 1,224,659,943, forward strand.
AGCGTCTCAGTTCCTCCCACCGCTTGCGACAGGGAGTGCGCCACCTGCTATAGACCACCAGGGTCCGCTTGGCAATGACACGCCATATACCCTTCTTTTGATGGGTGCTGACCTGCAGAGGCAATACACACAGGAAAATCCCATTTGACAAACAGTCCAACCTGCTACACATATGGCCCACAGTATCCGTTCCCATCACCGTTGGCACACACATAGCCCAACACACGTGCTGTACGCCACAAAGAGGACATCCACCCCCCCCTTACATGAGGCCTTCACACACACACACCACTCCATACATCCATGCATTGTCCCCACATTGTACTCACCTGTTGGTCCGTACTGGGGTAGGACCCCATCCACCAGTCTCTCCAACTCCTCTGAAGTGAAGGACGAGGCCCTGTCCCTGGTCACATGGTAAGTTCCAGACACAGGTCACCGCAGCACATGTAGTGTAAGTCCTCTCCTGTGGAAGGTCAGGTAGCAAGTGAGGAATCAGATTCAGATAGAAAATGGCAGTCACGTCCCTGGCGGTGCATACCTTCACCACTGACGTAGATCACCATTGGCCACTGTACTCCATAGGGGCCAATATTAACCAATGAGGAGTTGCACGGCGGTTCCTGACTGCCTCCCGCCACGGGTCACAACGTCAGTGGAATTACCTCAATTCCACCTATCCCACCCCACAGGACAGACGGACTCCATTTCAGGGGGGTAGCCCTATGGATTCATGCTGCTTCACAGGAGAAATAGTCACATCCTGGACACATCACACTGACACATTACAAGTTAACAGACTACAAACTCCTGTTGTGGCTCCAATGTTCAGTTTGTGACAGCCTCTTCACTCTTGTGTCCCTTAGATACCTACCGCTGTGGATGAAAAGGAGATGAAGACATAACCCTGTGTACAGACCCCTGATGGACTTGGCAACACTGGAGGACAGGCACGTTATACTCACCTATAGACTTGACAGGGCCACAATCACAGAGCTGTGTGCCCAATTGGAGCCTGACCTGATATCTGCTATCCGTCACCCCACTTCGATCCCCCCTCTTGTGCAAGTGCTATCTGCTCCATTTCCTGGCAACTGGTTCTTTCCAAGTGACAGTGGGCTTGGCAGCAGGAATGTCAAAGCCAATGTTCTCGAACGTGCTGACAAGAGTCTTGTCTGCGCTGATAAAACACATGTGCAGCTACATTGTTTTCCCCTAGGTTCAGGATTTGGCCACAGTGAAGGCTGGGTTTTATGCAATGGGACATATCCCAAACATAATTGGTGCAATTGATGGAACACATATTGCATTTGTCCCCTCTCCCCCGGCAGAATGAACAGGTTTTCAGGAATCATAAGAGTTTCCACTCCATGAATGTTCAGATGCTTGGCAGACCAGTACACCTCCCATGTCAATGCTAAGTATCCTGGGTCGGTGCATGATGCCTTTGTCCTGAGGAATAGCAGCATCCCAAATGTGATGGCCCAACTACAGAGGCACATGGTGTAGCTAATAGGTGAGCCCTGTTTCCCACCCAGTAGATTTTGGTGTATGGGTATAGTGCTGGCCATATAGGATAGTGTGTGGCTAAATGTTGTCCCTCAATATTTACAGGTGACTGTGGTTACCCAAACCTATCATGGCTGCTGACCCCTGTAAGGAATGCAAGGACAAGGGCAGAAGAACGTTATAATTATTGGACAAAAAGAAAAAAGGGAGCACACTGCCTCACACTCAAGCAAAAAGTTAGCCCCAATGCATCATGGTAAATGCAGTCACTTCGTTTTGTGCTGAAAAAGTAATCAAAAGTCTTTCACCTAAGTAGGTGCAGCAAGTGCTGTGTATCTCTGGACACGTGTTTCTAGGTTTAGCCCGTCATCAGCAGAGAGCAGCCAAGTCTGTGGGGTTGCTTGAAATGCCGCCAAAAGTCTTCTCGGGTTTATGTACCACTCACTGGCGCACAGGTGCCTCTCCAGAGCTCGTCAGCTCGTTAGCTCAAGGGAGCAGTCATTGGACAAAAAGAAAAAAGGGAGCACACTGCCTCACACTCAAGCAAAAAGTTGGCTGCTCTCTGCTGATGACGGGCTAAACCTAGAAACACGTGTCCAGAGATACACAGCACTTGCTGCACCTACTTAGGTGAAAGACTTTTGATTACTTTCTCAGCACAAAACGAAGTGACTGCATTTACCATGATGCATTGGGGCTAACCTTTTGCTTGAGTGTGAGGCAGTGTGCTCCCTTTTTTCTTTTTGTCCAATGACTGCTCCCTTGAGCTAATGAGCTGACGAGCTCTGGAGAGGCACCTGTGCGCCAGTGAGTGGTACATAAACCCGAGAAGACTTTTGGCGGCATTTCAAGCAACCCCACAGACTTGGCTGCTCTCTGCTGATGACGGGCTAAACCTAGAAACACGTGTCCAGAGATACACAGCACTTGCTGCACCTACTTAGGTGAAAGACTTTTGATTACTTTCTCAGCACAAAACGAAGTGACTGCATTTACCATGATGCATTGGGGCTAACCTTTTGCTTGAGTGTGAGGCAGTGTGCTCCCTTTTTTCTTTTTGTCCAATGACTGCTCCCTTGAGCTAATGAGCTGACGAGCTCTGGAGAGGCACCTGTGCGCCAGTGAGTGGTACATAAACCCGAGAAGACTTTTGGCGGCATTTCAAGCAACCCCACAGACTTGGCTGCTCTCTGCTGATGACGGGCTAAACCTAGAAACACGTGTCCAGAGATACACAGCACTTGCTGCACCTACTTAGGTGAAAGACTTTTGATTACTTTCTCAGCACAAAACGAAGTGACTGCATTTACCATGATGCATTGGGGCTAACCTTTTGCTTGAGTGTGAGGCAGTGTGCTCCCTTTTTTCTTTTTGTCCAATGACTGCTCCCTTGAGCTAATGAGCTGACGAGCTCTGGAGAGGCACCTGTGCGCCAGTGAGTGGTACATAAACCCGAGAAGACTTTTGGCGGCATTTCAAGCAACCCCACAGACTTGGCTGCTCTCTGCTGATGACGGGCTAAACCTAGAAACACGTGTCCAGAGATACACAGCACTTGCTGCACCTACTTAGGTGAAAGACTTTTGATTACTTTCTCAGCACAAAACGAAGTGACTGCATTTACCATGATGCATTGGGGCTAACCTTTTGCTTGAGTGTGAGGCAGTGTGCTCCCTTTTTTCTTTTTGTCCAATGACTGCTCCCTTGAGCTAATGAGCTGACGAGCTCTGGAGAGGCACCTGTGCGCCAGTGAGTGGTACATAAACCCGAGAAGACTTTTGGCGGCATTTCAAGCAACCCCACAGACTTGGCTGCTCTCTGCTGATGACGGGCTAAACCTAGAAACACGTGTCCAGAGATACACAGCACTTGCTGCACCTACTTAGGTGAAAGACTTTTGATTACTTTCTCAGCACAAAACGAAGTGACTGCATTTACCATGATGCATTGGGGCTAACCTTTTGCTTGAGTGTGAGGCAGTGTGCTCCCTTTTTTCTTTTTGTCCAATGACTGCTCCCTTGAGCTAATGAGCTGACGAGCTCTGGAGAGGCACCTGTGCGCCAGTGAGTGGTACATAAACCCGAGAAGACTTTTGGCGGCATTTCAAGCAACCCCACAGACTTGGCTGCTCTCTGCTGATGACGGGCTAAACCTAGAAACACGTGTCCAGAGATACACAGCACTTGCTGCACCTACTTAGGTGAAAGACTTTTGATTACTTTCTCAGCACAAAACGAAGTGACTGCATTTACCATGATGCATTGGGGCTAACCTTTTGCTTGAGTGTGAGGCAGTGTGCTCCCTTTTTTCTTTTTGTCCAATGACTGCTCCCTTGAGCTAATGAGCTGACGAGCTCTGGAGAGGCACCTGTGCGCCAGTGAGTGGTACATAAACCCGAGAAGACTTTTGGCGGCATTTCAAGCAACCCCACAGACTTGGCTGCTCTCTGCTGATGACGGGCTAAACCTAGAAACACGTGTCCAGAGATACACAGCACTTGCTGCACCTACTTAGGTGAAAGACTTTTGATTACTTTCTCAGCACAAAACGAAGTGACTGCATTTACCATGATGCATTGGGGCTAACCTTTTGCTTGAGTGTGAGGCAGTGTGCTCCCTTTTTTCTTTTTGTCCAATGACTGCTCCCTTGAGCTAATGAGCTGACGAGCTCTGGAGAGGCACCTGTGCGCCAGTGAGTGGTACATAAACCCGAGAAGACTTTTGGCGGCATTTCAAGCAACCCCACAGACTTGGCTGCTCTCTGCTGATGACGGGCTAAACCTAGAAACACGTGTCCAGAGATACACAGCACTTGCTGCACCTACTTAGGTGAAAGACTTTTGATTACTTTCTCAGCACAAAACGAAGTGACTGCATTTACCATGATGCATTGGGGCTAACCTTTTGCTTGAGTGTGAGGCAGTGTGCTCCCTTTTTTCTTTTTGTCCAATGACTGCTCCCTTGAGCTAATGAGCTGACGAGCTCTGGAGAGGCACCTGTGCGCCAGTGAGTGGTACATAAACCCGAGAAGACTTTTGGCGGCATTTCAAGCAACCCCACAGACTTGGCTGCTCTCTGCTGATGACGGGCTAAACCTAGAAACACGTGTCCAGAGATACACAGCACTTGCTGCACCTACTTAGGTGAAAGACTTTTGATTACTTTCTCAGCACAAAACGAAGTGACTGCATTTACCATGATGCATTGGGGCTAACCTTTTGCTTGAGTGTGAGGCAGTGTGCTCCCTTTTTTCTTTTTGTCCAATGACTGCTCCCTTGAGCTAATGAGCTGACGAGCTCTGGAGAGGCACCTGTGCGCCAGTGAGTGGTACATAAACCCGAGAAGACTTTTGGCGGCATTTCAAGCAACCCCACAGACTTGGCTGCTCTCTGCTGATGACGGGCTAAACCTAGAAACACGTGTCCAGAGATACACAGCACTTGCTGCACCTACTTAGGTGAAAGACTTTTGATTACTTTCTCAGCACAAAACGAAGTGACTGCATTTACCATGATGCATTGGGGCTAACCTTTTGCTTGAGTGTGAGGCAGTGTGCTCCCTTTTTTCTTTTTGTCCAATGACTGCTCCCTTGAGCTAATGAGCTGACGAGCTCTGGAGAGGCACCTGTGCGCCAGTGAGTGGTACATAAACCCGAGAAGACTTTTGGCGGCATTTCAAGCAACCCCACAGACTTGGCTGCTCTCTGCTGATGACGGGCTAAACCTAGAAACACGTGTCCAGAGATACACAGCACTTGCTGCACCTACTTAGGTGAAAGACTTTTGATTACTTTCTCAGCACAAAACGAAGTGACTGCATTTACCATGATGCATTGGGGCTAACCTTTTGCTTGAGTGTGAGGCAGTGTGCTCCCTTTTTTCTTTTTGTCCAATGAACGTTATAATTATGGCGAACAAGAATGATAATTCAAAGGACATTTGGCCTCCTGAAGGCCAGGTTCTGGTGCCTCCATCTAACAAGTGGATACCTGTGCTACACACCCAAGAAGGACTGCCAGATAGTAGTGGCATGCTTCATGTTGCACAACCTAGCCCTCAGACGACATGTCCCTTTTCTGCAGGAGGAGGAGACTGGAGATGCCAGTGTGGCAGCAGTAGACCCTGTGGACAGTGAGGATGAGGAGGCAGAAGATGAGGATGAGGACAACAGAACACCAGTTATTTGACAATACTTTCAATGACACACGGGTAGGACAGTATAACTTAACGTTTCAATGACTTTAGTTGTAATCTGTGTGGCAATGGCATGCTGACATTTCCAACGTCTATGACAATTCATTTTGCAGATGTTGGTGACTTGAAATATATTCCTGGTGTGATCGCTACAGCCAGCTACAGGTCATTAATCTATGCTCAGTCTAATATACTCCTGGTGTGATCACTACAGCCAGCTACAGGTCATTAATCTATGCTCATTCTATGTAAGGTTCAGTTTCAATGTTTGTACTTGTTTCAATTAATACATATTTGATATACATGACATACTCCAAAATGATTTTTTTTCAAAGGGTGTTTATTGAAGTGCTAACATATAAGGCGCAAGTGCAATGGGATGGGGTGATGATGGAGGAAAGTCCAGAGTATTGTTCCAGTCTGTTTGTAGCACAGGTGCTTTGTCCAAGGGGACATAGGAAGGGGAGCAATGGCAGTTCAAGGTGGACAGGGTGACTGAGTGGGACACAGGGGGTACAGTCAGGAGAATTGTATTGGCAAGTGTCTGGATCACAGGGAACATTTACGGGGTGGGTCACCTTCTGTGGGGGAGGGGTGCTGGTGGCCTGTGCGTCCTGTGGAAGGGGCCTCCTGACCACTAGTGGAAGTGGAAGGCTGCTCAGATGTCTGGCTACTGGCAGGTGCCCGCTGGTGTGAGATTGCCTCCCTCATAATGTTGGCCATGGTTGCCAGCACCCCTGCTATGGAGATCAGGGTGTTGTTGATGACCTGCAGGTCCCCCCTGATCCCCTGGTGCTGTTCCTTCTGCAGCCGCCTGTTCTCCGGCACGTTGTCCAGGATTTGGCCCATCGTATCCTGGGAATGTTGATAGACTCCCAGGATCTCGGAGAGTGCCTCCTGGAGAGTCGGTTCCCTGGGCCTGTCCTCCCTCTGATGCACAGCAGTCCTCTCAGTTTCCCTGTTGGCCTGTGACTCTGTCCCCTGAACTGTGTGCCCACTGCCACTGACCCCAGGTCCCTGATTGTCTTGTGTGTGAGGTGTGGCCTGGGGTCCCTGTAGAGATGGACACACTGCTGATTGACATGTCCTTGGGACAGGGGTGTGTGTGTGCTGGGTGGGTGTTGTGGTAGTGTTTCCAGATGGGGGAGGCTCAGTGGTGGTGTGTGACTGGGCCTGGGTGACCGGCTATCCAGTGGTCCCTGATGGGCCAGGTAGGTCATCCAGATCCTGAAGACCTGAGTTGCTGTCATCACTGTGGGCCTCTTCAGTTGGGGGACTGGACAGTGCTGGCACCTCATCTCCACTGACATTGGCTGGGGTACCTGTGGGAAAGTCAATGATGTGTTATGGCTTATGTGTCTGACGTATTTTACATCCGTGGCTTCCCCTCTATGGTTGAATTTTCCCTGCCAGCTTTCACTTGTGTATGTTAGTGTATGGTGGGATTGTTAGTTCTCTCTGCTATGCATGCTGTATTGATGGGTGTCTGTGCAGGGCTGTGAGGGGTGTCCATGCATTTGTACAGCATGCAGGGCTTGGCATTGGGATGAGTGAGATGTGATGGTTAGGTATGTGGGGTGAAGTGGAGTGATGGGAGTAAGGGTGATGGTATGTGATGGCATGCATGTAGGCGGTAATAATAGTAGAGAGTTGACTTACCAGAGTCCAGTCCTTCTCCGACTCCGGCCAGGCCCTTAGGATGCGGTATTGCCAAGACTTGCTCCTCCCATGCTGTGAGTTGTAGGGGAGGAGGTGGGAGTCCACCGCCAGTCCTCTGGATAGCGAGCTGGTGTCTTGCTGCCCCCTACCCCCGTAGGTCGCTCCACCTCTTCTTGATGTCATCCCTAATTCTAGGGTGCTGTCCCACGGCGTTGACCCTGTCCACGATTCTCCGCCATAGCTCCATCTTCCTGGCTATTGATATCTGCTGCACCTGTGCTCCAAATAGCTGTGGCTCTACCCTGATAATTTCCTCCACCATGACCCTTAGCTCCTCCTCTGTGAAACGGGGGTGTCTTTGTGGTGCCATGGGTGTGATGTGAGGTGTTTTAGTGACGGTCTGTTGGGTAATGTTTTGGGGTGTGTGATGTGGCGTGTGTAAGTGGTTTATAGGTGTGAGTGGTATGTGGTTCTAGTTGTGTCAGTGGTCTTGGTGTCTCTCTGGTGGCAATGCTTTGTAGTTGTAAAGGGCTGTGGGTAGAGTGGGTTTGTGTTTTATAGTGGTGTGTATGTGGTGTGTGTATGGGTGTCTGGTGTGTGTTGTTTGAATTGTCCAATGTGGTGGTGTTTTGTCTGTGGGTGTCCATTGTGAGCATGGGGGTATGTACCCCAATAGATACTGCCGTTGAATGTCCGCTGTGGTAATTCGTGAGTCATAATGTGGCGGGCGTTGATCTGTTGGCGTAACGGTGTGGGTTTTGATGCCGCCACTTTTCCACTGACATTTGGTCTGGTGGATTAGTGTATGTGGCTAAATTCTGACGGATTGGTGTGTGTGTGTCATAATATGGTGAACAGATATCCGCCGCTGCGGTGGTAAGTTGGCGGCCATCAGCGTGGCGGTGAGGTAAGTGGGACTTCCGCCAATATCATAATGAGGGCCTATATGAACACAAAAAGATAGAAGACTGAATGCTGAACATTGTCAAAAATTCACCCCAATCACAAATCTTGTTAAATCCATTGTATTTCTTTTGCTCACTATACCACCTCAGTTTCGACCCAGCCATATGCAAATCAGTCTTTACCCTGCTCTCCATGGGAACAGTCCAGCCTAAATGGCCAGGTCAGGTCCTCCCTTCACTGGAAACAAGCATCCTGGAACTGGTTTCGGGTTGTCACCCCTCATCAGCCAGGCTAGCTTAAAGACCCTTCTCTGGTCCAGTTTGAGCCATAGTTTCCAATCCTTTATGGAGTTTCCGCCTTAAAGAGTGATAATTCATTGCCCTGTACCCCCCTAGGACCGTCACCTAGTTTTGACTTACCTTCAGGATTCTCCCTTTGAAGCTCTGTCCTTAGTTTCCCTAAAATGTCTCAGTTTTTTCTAGTTGCTGTAGCTTCTGAATAGAAATTTGGAGAAATTGGAGCTCTCCTGTTTCACAAACCATTTCTGAGGTTTTACAGGACAAGGCAGTTCTCTCTCAACATCCAACCCTCATTTTGAAGGTTTCCTCCTCCATTCATGCATTCCAGAATTTGGTCCTTCCTGCTTTTTCCCATCTTCTTCGTCTGACCAGGAGATTTCATGGCATATTCTGGATTTGGTCAGAGTTCTCACCATTTACTTAGAGAGAGCTGCACCCTTTCAGAAACCTAATATTTTTGTTTGTTTTCTTTGGCATGGTCAATAGTGGTCAGTGCCCTTCAGTTTCTACCCTATGATGTGTCAAAAAACATGTGCTGGCCAATGACATTATCCAGCGAGGTAGATGCACCATATTTATGGTATGGCACATCATCTTGCAAACATTAAAGGTGCATCAGAAATTCGGATGCATCTGTGAGAAGAGTGCTGCAATGTATCAGCCCCAAAAGGGGTGCATTGCTGTAGGTGGGTCTATGACATGTGCAACTTCAGCAATGCGTAAAAAAGTGGAGGCAATGCATTAGTTGTGACTAACACAACTGGCTTAATGTGTGGGTACTAACGTAACTGAGTATGAAATGGTGGAAAAGTCACCTTAGAATTTATTCCATTGGTCCTGGATGTAAAGCATAGAAGTATGAAGTATGACTATGTGTCACATTACAGTGGGAGTAGTCTACTTATGTGTACAAAGATGCCTAAGTATGTGTGACATATTAAGTGCCTCTATGATGAGACTAGATACAAGTAAATGCTGTAATATAAAGTGGCAATTCATGTGTCACCCAGCTTATGTCTATACTTACCTTTTGTGCTTTGGAGTATACTTGGCTGGACTTGGGAGACTGTTGGGGACCCATTCCTATACGGCTATGTGACAATCCTGCCCTGTCCCTTACATGAAGTACACTGTGTCACATTGCACTGCTGCAGTGGCTGATGATTTCATAGGTGCCATGGTCCCAGGTTGGTCAAGGGTTCCTACAACATGATTGCTCCATGTGTAGGCATACTGCTAGTTGAGGGGATATGATTTACTTAATTATTAGAGTGTGTTAGGTGACTTCAGCTGGTCAGATTCCTATTCCACAGCCACTGTGTCACTTTTTAGGCCTGGGTTACTGAGGCGTAGGAATTTTGATGCATTCCAGGGTAAGAGCAATGCATCTAAAAGATGCGTCACGCATTGCTAAACTCGTAAATATCACTGCATCAGTTGTAAGTGATATTTTACAAAGGAACGCCTACCCTGCATACATCAAAAACTGCATCGCACAGCCAGTTCTAGCACAGGTATTTTCTGTTGCATGCCTACAAAAACTGACACATTGGGCCAAATGCGTTGCCTCGTGAATATGGAGTGCAGATTGTGCTGCCAAAGCTTAAAAAATAATGACTCAACAACGGTGCAAGCTCCTTGTAAATATGCCCTAAGTTTCAAATTCAAATTAAGGCTGTAATTTCTTTAGTTTACCAAACAGCTGGAACTTCTCTTTCTAAAGATACACAGAGTTGTTAAAAAAGGGAAGTATAATTTTCCTGGGATGCTTTCAAAGGGGCTTCACTCAAAGGAATTTCTGTGGCAGCAGCGTGGTCTAACCCTCATACTATCATACCTTATTATAAATTGAGAATGGGTGATATATTTTCTTAGTTTTTTGGGACTGCTGTATCTTCTGCAGTGCAGTAATATGTATGCTGGTGTTCTTTCTTCAAAAATTGTTTTGAAATAAATGTTATAGGTACTGCATCAAAATTTTCATTTTTTTGGCACTGGCTTGGTATATGTTCATTTCATAGGCACTGTGGCGAGGAAGTCGGATGAGTTAGTTAATGTCTCAGTTACCTAGAGGTAACCTTCGTTACTCAGTCATAGTCTTCCTATATCCCCCTGTCTCCCACTTGCCCCTAGATGGAGACAAGAGAGAAATTGATGTTTTGGGTGTTTTGCCAGGTATTCTCAGAAAATATTACTACAGACCTTCACCTATATGGTGTCATCCATGATGACTTCCTGTGAACCACATTGGTAGTAATGTTGTTAAATTCTTTTGCTATTTTGAGAGGTGATTTATGTCCATGAGCCACAGTATGGCTCATTTTGTAAGAACTGTGGCTAGGACGAGTGTGACTTGGAATAATGAAGATTATCAGCAAGTAAGTGAGTCAATATCTATAAAGATGGGGCTCTTTTCTTCTCTCTCCTTGCATTGATTCACCACATGCTGCTGTGCACCAATGGAGATAGCCTTCCAAAATAGTGTAGTTTCAGATACTCTTTAATCAGTTGTATTACCAAGACCAGACTATTAGCAGAACTCCACCCTACTCCTTTCTACTTACCAAGGAATACTAATACTGTGATTTTAAATGTTTAAAATATTGCACGTTTGAATTCTGAAGTACATAGACAGAAGAGTGACATCCAAATCAAACGTACAACAAAGATGGAAACGTGTGGAGTTACACTCAGCAGGAAACATGAACACAGTGGAGCTGTCGGAGCAATCACCCACTGAGTGCAGCAATTTAATATACACTTGGCAAAGAAATAGATAAGCAGAGCAGGCTCAGAAAGGTTGAAGCTGAACTGAGCTCGCTAATTGCCTTCAAACATGTACTGTATGCCAATGCAATGTTTGCCCTTTACACAAATGTAAATTTATGTTTTTTGCTGTTTTTCTTGTCGAGAAAGTGTACCATTTATAGAATACTAATGATAATGATATTAACCTCGACGGTGTACATGGACATCAATGCTCAAAACTATTGACAGGTGTTACTGAAAATGTTGATGCATTTTTTTTTCACAGTGATGATCTAAGGGTGAATTTATTTATGAGAGCTTATCTTGCCTGCATCCACTCGAAACCAGGCATAATGCATACCTCCAACCATTACCCTTAGAATGTACTGGCTTAATGTAGGAAAGAAGAGCACCCTGTGCAACTGCAACTAGCATACCTAATACCTTTCTAAACAGCACAATTATCTGAAATCTTTGTTTCTGCTTCCTAAAAGTCATACATGTGGAGTCCTTGTCATCTTACACATCAGACTTCCTTTTATGCCCAGAAACAGTAGGGCTCCACCTAGAGCCCTTGAATTTCAAAGCAAATTATAAATTAAATTGGCGGTACAAGCTGTACCTAGAATGTTCATTGCTTTTCTAATTGCAGAGCTCATTGAAGGAGTATAAGCAAAGATACACAATTCAATACGTAACATGCTTGTCTGTTGGAGATACTTTTTGTTTTACCACTCCCTGCAAAGTCCTTAGGACAGAGCTAAAACTGCGGAGTGTCCACACAGAAAAAGCTAGGACTGTCCTATCTTTTTATGTGAGGAGACACGACAGTCATAAAGATACTAGTGGTAAAATACTTTCTAAATAGCAAACAATTATAAACTTATGCATGGTGCTGCCATGATACGTTTCATTGGACTCAGAAAAAACACATTTAGATACACTCTGGCATTATTCATGGTCACGATCAATCAAAGGGATGGGGCAGGGGACGGTCATTGGAAGAGCCCAAACATCACGATATAGGCCTGGTGAGTACATCAAAAAACATGTCCAAAAGGTTAAACAGCAGGAAACTGCTGTACAATGAGGGAGGACTTCCACTCTAAAAATGCTCTTGAATTTGGACCCCACACTAGTCATAACCCAGATGGAGCTATGGAGTAATAGAGGCCACCTGTGGTTTTGAAAAGATACAACAGATTATAGATCAATCCCAATACAATTGACTTACTAGTTTGTTTGAGAACTCAGGGCCAGATTTATGCTGGCCTTGCGCCATTCCAACGCCACATTAGTGTCATTGTTTTACGCTAATGTGGGTTTGAAAGGGGAAAAACGCTGCACCATATTTACAAAGTGGTGCAATTCTTGCATTCTGCCTCTTTGTAACCCCTAGTGCCACAATATGCCTGTTCCAGGCATAATGTATGCAAGGAGGGTGTTCTGGCACTGGGGGGCATAAAAATGGCATAAAGGAATCTATGAGATTCCTTTGCACCATTTTAGTCGCCATTTTTCAACGCCTGCTAAGTGCAGATGTTAAAAAATAGGCGCCCATTGATTACAATGGGCCTCTCAGGTGCTTTGCAGGATTTGCGTCATGGGTTTTGATGCTAATCCTGCAAAGCGTTGGACTAGCATAAAAAATTATGATGTTAGTCACCATAACTACCACCATGGTGCACCATATTTTAAACCTAGTGCTACCATGGTGGCGTTAGGGGAGTGCTAGAAAAGTGGTGCCGCACTATGTGCAGTGCCACTTTTCATAAATCTGCCCCTTAGTTTTGGATAGGGCCATCTCTTCATCATTGCACAGAACATTGTGTATGTCACAACTGACACACTTCACATGTAACCTTATTCAAAAAATTGATTCACCTCTTCTGCCATGGACAGATGGCACTTTGTTGGAGCGACCAGAATCCTAAATGTAAATTAGTAAACCTCTCTCCAAGTAAGCAGCAATCCTACATTCATAACCCATCATCAATGAATGCCTCTACACTTCCTGAAGAACTAAAATCTTCGTGCCATTAGAGGGGCCATTAAATCTGCCACTTTTTCCGTTGTATCTGATTACTACACTAATAGTCTTGGCTTAGTGTGCTTGGTTGGGGCATTATTGTACCAATAAGAATCATTGCGCATTTCAGTGTCTTTTCCCTTGGAAGTTATTCCTGATCAAGTATCTTTTATTTGAGGGTCTTTTTTAGGTAGCACACTAACTCCCTGAAGCTTGCCTAAAAAGGGAAAGGAAAGTTGCTCATTATATTTGCTCATTCATCCACTTCACTCCATTTAATTATTGCTTACTACGAGTAGAGGGAGAGATGGACTGGAACCTGTACAACTACTCCTACCACCTCTCATTTCAACCCCTGTCACAATGATTCTTATTCAAAACATGAAAATTACCCACTTCCTCCTTGCTGTTACTAAATAACTATAGAACATTTTTTCACTTTTGCAATGTTTTGCTATAATAATCTGTTGTGTTATGTTGCGTTAGTTTATGTTACGCTATTATTACTTTACATTATGTTACTTTACATTGTGTTAGGTTAGATTAGGTTAGGTGATCTTAGGTTAGGTTATGTGCTGTTTTATAATATGCTATGATAAAATATGGTGTGCTGTGTTATGTTAAAAGTATTTATGTAAGTGTAGTACTGTGTACAGCTGCTACCACACTCCTGAATCACAAGATTAACAAGGCCTACCTACATTTCCTACCAGAAGAGGCTTGTGTAAATCAATTAATTTATTTTATAAAACAATGATTTTCATTCAGATCATAAAAATTAACCACTTTGTCCTTGATGTTACTGAATAATTATAGAACATTTTACCCTTTTTGGTAGTGTTTTGCTATAATAATCTGCTATGTTATGTTGCGTTCATTTATGTTACGTTATGTTACTTTACATTATGTTACTTTACATTGTGTTAAGTGAGATTAGTTTAGGTGATCTAATGTTAGGCTAGGTTAGGTTTGGTTGTGAGCCCAGCTTTTCCCCTGTGCCCCATTACAGCAATCCTGGAAGACCTAGGTAAGGAGCCCCAGACTTTCTGGGAAATCTTGTTATTTGTTAAAAAGTGGTTTGTACTGCTGCCCATGTCTGTTTGCTGCAGGCTCCCTGTGTTTCAGGCATCTTGGCCTTTTTAAACTGTTGTTTTCTTAGCCCTGACTGTTTGAAATTTCCCTCCTATTTTGTGCCAAAAGACTCCATAAAGCCCCCCCCCCCTCTTTTTAAGTAAAAAGTCTACATGCACCTCAGTGGCTAACCAGAGTGTGTTTAGGAGACTGCTTAATCTGTTTCTGTGAATTAAATTGTGTTTAGAAACTGTCTGCATCACCTGTTTTTGCCTTGAAAAGCCACATATGAGTGCGTGACAAGCAGTATTTCAGTCTTTTTCCAATCTCTCCCTTACCAGGAATGTAGACTCTGCCAGCTTGGAAGTGTGGATTCAGCCTGTCTGTATTCAAGGAGATTCTGAATAGAGCAGCAGCTTTCTCCTCCCTCCCCACAGGGGATTTGGCTTCTGTTGACTTGGCCCTTATATCAGTTTCTATAGGTTGTTGCATATGTTGTTGTGATTGGTTGTTGGGATTAGTGTTTCTATTGGTTTATGGATTAGGGTTGGTTTTATGATTGGAACTAGGTTTGAGATTCTTATTGGTTCATGTTTTTAGGGTTGGGGTTGTGATTGGTACTAGGGTTGGGATTCTTATTGGTTCATGGTTTTAGAGTTGGGGTTGTGATTGGTTGTTAGGACTAGGGCTTTGATTGGTGAATAGGGTTGGATCTCCAATTGGTTGTGGTGTTTAGGGTTACGAATCTGATTAGTTAGGGTTAGGACTAGGGTACTATTGGCCAATGAGGCTATATAGGCTTAGGGCTCAGGGCTCAGCCCAGGCGGAGAGGCTAAGGGCAGAGAGGACAAGGGCATTTGCCTGTTTGGGCCTGTTCAGGACTGGTCAGGTCTATGGCCAGAAATGCTGCCCAATTTCCCATTTACCAGAAAGGACCTTACCCCATACACATCCATCAACATGCAAACATAATATCAGCAAAGGCATCCAACCCATGCATCTCAAACCAACCTCATACAGATTGCAATGTCTCATCAACGAACACAAAACCCAACATACCACATCTGTTCACATACCCACCACACCTACAACAGTAATACACCTTCATTCTCACAGCAAACACTACTCTGTCCATTCCCACTAACACAACTTGCCATCACCCACACAACACAAAACCACATTATATATTACTTTCACCCATCCAGATAAATACTCCCTATTCATACAAACCTACAGCAATATCCTCTGTTTGCTCCTGCCAGATCCCCTTTTATCATGACAATACCTAAACCCAGCCTTCCAAAATACAATCTACAAACACCCTTCTCCTCTCTTCACCAATTACACACAACCATACAATCCTTGCACTCCACTCCACCACACCTATTACCTCTTCCAGTGATCAAAACTAACACAAACACCCCTGACCCACATCCACACACCTCCAAAACAC
This sequence comes from Pleurodeles waltl, assembly GCF_031143425.1. NCBI lineage: Eukaryota > Metazoa > Chordata > Amphibia > Caudata > Salamandridae > Pleurodeles > Pleurodeles waltl. The sequence continues at coordinate 1,224,675,809 of NC_090444.1, forward strand.
ATCAACACCCCCTTTAATATTCTAATGCCACTCACCAGCACTAACTCACAAACAAATCCTTCATAGAAAAGCACTGTAGCAATATCTTCTCTTACTATTCTACAAAAACAAAACATACCACACATGAGCACATCAAATTAACACAAACTTTCATAATACCTTCCGTCACACCCACTCCTACCCTCATGACCACACAAAGAATCCACATCCTGACCAATCTTTACCCCTACATTCTCACTCTTCACTAACATCTACCACAAGCACCCCATCACAGCACCAATCATTCACCCGTCTCTCATTCATTGCACAACATAGAGCCTTACATTATAATCCACATGCTCCACCACCCCAACCCATATTCCTTCCACACTAAACAGGCACAAACAAAATAAACAACATGACGCTTGTAACAACCTTGCATCCCCTTGTCTATTACAAAATGAGGATACTCTTAAAAAAAAAGTACACTCTTTATGTCTCTCTCAGCCACGAAGTCCGCCACAACACACAGACCCAACAAAATGCCTCCTAAGCCTGCTGGAAGAGGAACACTATATTGAAAAGCAGGACTAGTGTGACCCTCACACAGTTATCACAACTAACACACCTGCTGTAGGCTCAAAATATACTGCTCACCCTTCTCCAAAACATAACAACACTGCCACAAACACACATTTTCTAAACTGCCTGCTCAGAAATGCTCGATCACCCTCCAAAAACAAGCACCACATTTATGACGTGCTCAGGTACGCACAATCTGGCTTACTATTCATAACGGAATAATGGTTGGAAGATGACATGACCCCAGTATTGCATGAAGCCATTCCTCTGGGCTATCAAACCATCACACAAAACTGTATAGGCAAGAGAGGAGGGGGACTAGCGATTATATTCAACCAAGCAATAAATCTCATTAAAACAGACAACATTTCCATACCAGGTTGTGAAGCCCTCCTCACCAGATGCAACCCTACTCTAACTTCCTCCTGTAACTTTTTCTTCTTTTACTGACCTCCCCCTAACAACTCAACACGCACAGACACCTTTCTAGATACAGTCTCAAACCTTATAACATTATACTCAAACCTATGCATTCTTAGGGACCTAAACATTTAGTTTGACAAACCCAATATGCCGCATCTGAAAGCTATCACCACTGGCCTAGACGCATTGAACCTACATCAGATTGTACACAATCCCACACACATTGATGGACACATACTATATGTCATTTTTGCAAAGCCAGAACTAGTTACTGTTCATACCATTCATAGCATCACACCAATCACATGGTCAGACCACCATTTAATAACTTTCCAACATAAAACACCACAAATCAACACACCCCCATAGCAACTTACATACATGCATCTTTCGACCATGGAGCAAACTCAATTTTAAAGACTTAAAAATACAACTAACAACCAAAAAAGACCCAGATACAATTAATTCTGTTCCAAAATGTGATGAGTGCCTACAGGAAGCTTTCTTTATCCTAATACCACTCAGAAAAAACAAACATGAGAAAAGAAAACCAATACCTTGGAGAAACACAGAACTTAAAAAGATAAAGCAACAAATCAGAAGGTTGCAATGGACCTGGCTCAAAACAAACAACATTCAAGACAACTTTTAGCTACACAAACTTAACAGAATATTCAAATCACCAATCAAAAAAGCTAAAAAAGGTACTACTCAGAAAGAATTCTGAATGCTAAATCTGCAACCCAAAGAATTTTATAAAATTCTCAAAGAATTTCAAAAACCTCAGGCATGAAAGGAAGTCATCCCACTACCCAAGATTTACACAAATAAACTGGCAACTCATTACACAACCAAGGCAGACACATTGAGCTCCTATTTAAAACAGAAGAAAACCATCAGCACCAACCACTTTCCTAAAATTCCCTCCAACAAATATCACAAGGTGAATTTATGGATTTGGTCAAAGCAAGCAGGCCTTCCAGTTGCCCTTTTGACCCTTGTCCACACATCTACAAGAAAATTGTGTTATCTACTTCTGCTGCCACACCTGTAAGAAGAATCATCAATAACACTTTAACTACATGAACTCTTCCTGAAGAACTGTAAAAGGCATGCATACATCTGTTCTTAAAGAAAACAAACCTAGACCCACAGGACCTCAACAACTACACATGGATCGTTCCTGGTAAAACTGATAGAAAGAGCAGCATTTGCCCGGATGTCATTGAAAACAATTCCATCCACACACATAAGCTTTATTCGACTAACAGACCATCAAAGCAATACAATACAATACAATATAAATATAAGTAAACATCATAATCTCATAGCAAAAGTTAAAAAAGTCAAATCCATGTTTGCCCGACTTGGAACAATTTCAAATCATTGTAAATAAAAGATGCGTATGCGCCGTGCCATTACTAAAAACTTGCTTACTGCATAAATTGTCACACTCGAATTATGGCTTTTTAAAATCCTCAAAGCTAAAAAACATTTCCTTAAGTTCAATTCCTGACAGATTTTGCGAATCCATTTAAACCTTGGGGTTGAGTAAGCGGGACAAAAAAACATAAAATGTTCTACTGTTTCGGAAGAAGTGCCACATGCAGGACAAAATCGGAGCTTAACTTAGGTCCCCATCTGCTCGTCAAGGCCTTTAAAGGTAATGTTCCGAATCGAAATCTGGCATACAAACTTTTGCCTAGTAAGTCAGGTATTATATCTAGATATAGTTCGAACTCTGGGTACCATTTGAAATCAAAAAACAAATTAGTTAAATGACCATTCGATTTTTGAGAAATGTAATTATTACGTATGTGGGACCAGTAAGCTCCTTTCAGTACTTTTACATGGAACTTCACAAGTTGCTGGGGATTCTCCCAAAAGTTCCCCAATCCCAGCATGTTAATTATTATGAGCTACTATGTTCCCACATATGTTTTGTCATTTATTTATATTTTGATATAGGATTTATTTAGGATTTCTTCTGTGTCCATGATGATTTATGGTATATATGTTAAGGGGAGGAGGGACATCGTTAATGACCGTAATGGTTGAAACGTGTTGCCATGCTACTGTAAGTCGTTTTTTAAAAGGATCTTATGGTTTAAAATAAACATTGCAGTTGCTTGGAGTGCCGGTATTTGGATTTCTTTTTCATAAATATATATATATGTGTGTGTGTGTATGTGTGTGTGTACATGTGTGTATATATATATATATATATATATATATGTGTGTGTGTGTATATATATATGTGTGTGTACATGTGTGTATATATATATATATATATATATGTGTGTGTGTGTGTGTATACATATAAATGTGTACATTATTCTATGCTTCATAGGTCATTGCGTAGCTCCTAGACACGTTGCTACATTTGATACTTTTGAATCCTTGCTTTCATTTTTCTATCACACTGATCAAATGTTTTATTATCATAAACATTTCGCTATTCAAAAACTGAGGAAAGATAAATACATGTTAGAAAAGTACACTTATTAATTAACTTCAATTATTGCAAATCTTGAAAGTCTGTGTTAGTACACTACTACTTTTCTTCTCATATTATTATACTCATTATTATATTCTATGCACATATATTCCCTTACTATGTGTATACATATCTATTTATTACTCTAGTTCTACTGTACTAGAGAAAAATTAAATAAAAATAAATAAAATAAAATCTGTAAATCATTTCAAATTATAAATAATTAAAGTAAAGTAAAACATATATATATATACATATATATAAATGATAAATAAATAATAGAAACATTTAAATACAAATATTTAAAAAATGTATATATAAATAAAATAATAAAGAAAGAAACAATACAAGTTTACTGTCTTGTAAGCTTTACTCTGTCTCCCCATCAACCTATGTCTCTATCAATCTATCCTTCATTACCACTCTGACTCATCCCAAACCCCCATTCTACTACTTGTATCTCCAGAATAACCCTGCATAAGCTCTTCCCTCTTCTACCACATCTAGTTCATCCCAAACCTCAGTTTACTGCAACGATCTCCCAAACAACCTTACTAAATTCTCCCTCATCTATCTCACCTTTTACTCATCCAAAACCCCTCCTGCTACAATGATCTCCCTAACGCTTTCCACAGACTCTTCCCTCCTCCATCTCTCCTTTACTCCATCCCAAGCCTCATCCTATTACTATAAACTCCCAATTAACACTTCTGGATTCTTCCCTCCTCTATCCCTCCATCATTCTAGTCAATCCAACTAACAAACTCACATATCCTCTGCTCAAATTAACTCATAATAATACTATTACTGTACTCATATTTCCCTATATTAATCCACCATGAATTCCTTTTGGATTCCGGAGTAGCGTTCCACTCGCCAAAAAGCACTTTGTTGCCTCGTCAGGGGTAGTAAGCACTATCTAAATACTATTACAATTACAATTATGTGCTGTTTTACAATATGCCATGCTAAAATATGTTGTGCTGTGTTATGTTGAAAGTATTTTTGTAAGTGCAGTACTGTGTTCCAACAGCTGCTGCCACACTCCTGAATCACAAGATTAACAAGGCCCTAACTACCTTTCCTACCAAAAGATGCTTGTGTAAATCAATTAATTTATTTAAAAAAAATTGTGTCATTTTCTGGTTCATTCCAAAGGTCTCAGCGATTGAAGAAGATGGAGTGGCCTTTACATTCAGAAATATGCCCAATGAGATTCATTGTTTTATTCCGTTTTAAGTTGACAAGCAGTGGTATCTATCCGTTTAGTGTTTATAATTGCTTGTGCAGCTTCTATAATCAAACAAGCAGAGTTAAGATTCCATATCCTTAGTCACATGATGAACATGCATTTGATTAGGCTGAGGTGACATATTTGAATCCTGAATATCATTTTTCATGATTATTGAGCAAGGAAGAATAGGTCAAGCAAAGTATGTTTTCTTGGAAACATTTTGTGCTCAGACTAGTCTCCTGCTAGTATCTCTTGTCACATTTGAACATGTTGTATTCCCTCATATTCAATATTTATGTGACTTAGCAGCAAGTAAAAAATGTGTGTAATTTTGTACATTTTTAGGTACATTTTGCGAAAGTGAGGCCAACATATGCAATACTGTCCCACATCTGTTCATTTCAAGATGGTGCTCGCTGTCATATTTGACATGGGGAGTTGTTTCTGGCAATTCCTCATAGAATTACTAGTATGGACCAACCCAACTATAATGATTTCTCCTAGTAACTGCTTTCCTGTGTATTCTCCAAATTAAAGCTGCATATTTTTTGCAGGACTTAACTATCTAGGATTCTAGCTGATCTATATTCAGATTACTATCAAAGTACAACCCTAAAAAATTAATTGCATTTAATTTTTAATGAGCCTGACCCAACACCTCAGGATAGTCCATTGTAAAAATACTGGTAAAGGTCCATTGCCCAGGAGCATTACCTCAGTCAGGGGTAGACTTATTCATTTTGCTATATGTGCCAGGCAAGAATCAATTAGTTCTACCCCTCCCCTCTCTTACCTCCACTACCTGCTCTGTGCCATTGTATGTATGTGCTTAGTAGTCAAGGTTTTGTGTTATGATGATCCCAACGAGCAAAAGCATGTCTCAGATGAAAGGAGGGAAGAATCTGCCAAACCCATGAGGACCACAGATCAAAGGTAGAGAGTAGCAACCTAGGGCCAGATGTACGAAAGGATTTTACCCATTCTGTGTCTATGGGAAAAAGCTTTCGTACATATGACCCCTACTTTCCTCTTATTTGTTGCAAATTGCCCTAAAAAGGGTTCAAACCAGGCTTTAACCATGCCATTCACTCCACGCTTCAAGACTTTTATTGGTAAGGTGATGACAGCCTGTAGCATAGGTGGACAATAAATCATATGTGCCCTATTTATAGCCAAGTGATGCAGCGCCATAACTCACATTGCTTCGCTGTGCTGCGTCACAGGGTGAAGATCAGGTATGCGCTGTGTTTAAAAGATCATGGTGCGTTCCTACCTTTGTCACTGTGCTAGTGCTTTTTTGGTGCAAGGGTGCCTCTGTTGTTAGGGGGATTGTTCCTGCACAAAAAAAGTCTCTGGGTCATATTCCTCTTTCTATATGTGCTGCAGAATGCAGAAAGAGGAAATAATAAGGAGAAATGAAGATATTTCTCCTTGTTAAGCCTCACCTGGGGTGGAGTAGGTTTTTGAAGTATTCCTAGAACTACCACTATTAGTATTGGTAAATCAGGCAATGCTTCAAAATCCATGGATGTTGCATGGGAACACCCATGCAACACCCATGGAAAACCTCCTGTGGGTAGAGTAATGCAGCACAGCAATTTGCTCTGCATTGCTTTACTGCAGATTTATGAAGCCACTCATAGCCACTCATTTATGAGAGGCTTCATAAATCTTATTTTGGGCTATGTCGCTCTTGCATCACATTGCATGGTGCAAGAACAACTCAACAGGGCTTCTAAATATGCCCCTATAAGTTTAGAACTGATGCTTTACCCAGAGTCATTTGCCCACTAAGACGGTTTTAACCTTGCTTGCTGAGCAAAGAACTCTGTGCTTTGTGCTTTCTGTATCAGTTGTTTTTGCAAACCCTTCTCATTGCTTAAGAACTAAGAGCCTGATTTAGAAATTGGCAGATGAATTACTCCATCACAATGGTAATGGATATATCCTATGGGATTTAGATATTGGTGGGCGGAATATCCATCATTGATGTGACGGAGTAACTCATCCACCAATATCTTAATCAGGCCCTAATTCACAGAACTGATATAGGTTTGTTACTAGGTGAATCTTCTGGAAGTAAGAGCACATTTTAAAAAACAGGGTTATTACGGTGTGTTTCAACTTTGCGAATATCACAACATGCTCTGAAGTGATTTTTTTTATTATTTCAGCAATAGTTTTCAGCACAGTTCCTGCCCATAGATTCAGTGGAATGGCATGTCAGCCTTCCCAGACTGCTTGTTAGCTTGCATCATTGAGTAGTCCGCCAAGTATTTTAGGCATTTACACTGCATGAATGCCAGAAAAAAGAGGCAATACTATGATCAATAAACACATGGCTGTATTTTTATTAAAGTTTATACATATTTCTGTAGTATCCCTTTTTACATCCTCCATAGTTGTTTATCAGTTTCACTACCTGTGTTGAAAGGTTTCCCAAATGACTATAAATCTTTTTTTGTCGATATGTGCAGGAGTATAACAACAATAACAACAATTAGTTGATGATTTAGAAGACTGCTCTTTCTGTCATTTTCCAACTTTTTGTAGTGCAAACTGAGGCACATATTTATACTTTTTTAGCACCGCATTTGCATAATTTTTTAATGCAAAAGCGGCGCAAACTTACAAAATAGAATTGTATTTTTTTAAGCTTGGGCCACTTTTGCATCAAAAATGATGCAAATGCGGCCCAAAAAAAGTATAAATATGGGCCTGAGTTTTCCTATAAGATCCCTTGAGACATTCTTACGGGAAAGGGTCTGCCTTAATTGCTTGTTACTTCTTGCTCATTAATCTGCTAACTATGGGTGGCTAGTTTGATAAAAGGAGGGTGAAGGACAAAAATAAGTGGTCCTGCCGAAAATGAATTATTTGATGTAGTTAGCTGCAGGCATCTTAAGCTATTGACAGCCTGATATCACTTATTCTGTAGAAATTAGAAATATAAGCAGACAAGAGAATAGTTTTGGGTGAGCCCCTCCAGCCATTAGCTTTTATATGTTTTTCATGGTTTGTCATTGTTTGAATGGGTTAGTCATCAAGGTCTTGGCATTTTGTGGATGGCTACATTGTGCCCTGTGTATCCCCAAAAGGTTTTGATAATAAAGCTTTAAGTTTCCCTTTCGCTATACTACATATGTGACATGAAGTGCAGCTTGAATTGAGTCTCGGTGTGTTCTTTGATCTATTTACTTTGGTGAACTTTTAAATTGATGGATTAGGGATGAGTTTGTTTATGAAGTGATCGCTGTTGGAATGTTATCACCTTGTCATACACTTACATAAGAATTTGCTAATTATCTTGGAGCATTCATTTAGTTTACTTTTCTGTGGGGTTAACATGTTGTAGAATTTTCTTCTTGCTAAAGAAAGACGTGCACAAAGGCTTTCTTAACTCCTTTACTGCCAGGCCTTTTCCCCCTCTTGTGTCGAACCTTTTTTGGGCTATTTGGGGTAGTTTGCTCTTAGGCCCCCATAACTTTTTCTCCACATAAGCTATCCATGCTAAATTTGCATTATTTTTTTCCAATATCCTGTGGATTCTAAAGGTGTCCAGAGTTTGTGGAGGAGACCGAGAAATTAGCCAAAATGGGAAAAAAGTGCTACAGAAGGAAGCATCTGTTTTTTCCCTACAAATGGCATCAGCAAAGAAATTGCAGTGCTAAAATCATCATCTTTCCAGCTTTCAGAAACAGGTAGACTTGAAATAAGAAAAACAAGTTTATCAAGACAGTTTTGGCATTTTACTGGGACATACCCCATTTTGACTATGTTTTGTGCTTTCAGCCTTCTTCCAGTTAGGGATAGAAATGGGTGGGAAACCAATGGTGGATTCTGGACAGCTAAACATTTCTGAACAACAAACAAAATTATGAATGAAGCAAATAGGTCATTTGTGTAGATCCTTCAAGGTTTTCCTAAAGAAAGCGACAGTTGAAATAAAAAGTATAGACATTGAGTTGAAAAAACTGACATTTCAGTCCATGTTTTCTTCTGTAACCTTTTCCAGCAATAGCAGTTTTTTGAAAGCAATACACTGTTATATCTGCTGGACCCTTCTGGTTGCAGGGATATATGAGACTTGTAGGTGTATCAAGAACCCAAAGTACCCAAAGCCAATAAATGAGCTGCAGCTTAGAATGGGCTTTCATTGTATACCAGGTGTACAACAATTTATTTGGTAAAATGTAGTGAAAAATAGGTATCAAGGAAACCTAAATATTTCCAAAATGGGCACAAGACATGGAGTTTAAAAGCAGTGGTTATTGCACATCTCCAAACTCAGGGGTTCCTATATTAGCTTGTGAATTACAGGGCGTTTCTCAAAATGACTTCTCTCTTAAACACTGTCATAGATTTGGAAGGCAAAAATTTAGAGAAAGACAATTGGCAATAACACTTATTCATCTATTTTGTGTTGCCCCATGTTTCCAGAAAGAAATGGTACCTCACTTCTGTGGGTAGGCTTAGTCCTCGCGACAGGAAATACCCAAAACACAACCTGGACACATCACATTTTTACAGTGAAAACTGACGTGTTTTTTGCAAAGTGCCTAGCTGTGGATTTTGAGCTCTAGCTCAGCCTGCAATTAGGGAAACCTAGCATACCTGTACATTTTTGAAAACTAGATACCTAGCTAAATCCAGGATGGGGTGACTTGTGGGGATCTAACAAGGTTCTGTCAACCAGCATTCTTTGGAAACCCCATAATTTGGGGTCATATTTCGGTGATGGAAAGTTGTGGAATCTGAGGGTACCCACAAATCCCCTTCCACCTAGCATTTCTCCAAGTCTCCCTATAAATATGGTACTTCACTTGAGTAGGTAGGCTGTTAGCCTTAGGGTGATCACCCTCAACTTTTTGCCTGCCTCCCTCCATGTTTTGACACAGTTTTTGCTGGTTTTACTACTATGTGCAATTTACTACTGCTAGCCAGTGCTAACGTCCATATGCTCTCTCCCTTGAAACATGGTGACTTGGCTCATACCCAATTGGCTTATTTAATTTACTTGTAAGTCCTGAGTAAAGTGCACTACATGTGCCCAGGGCCTGTACATTAAATTCTACTAGTGGACCTGCAGCCCTGCTTGTATCACCAACATAGGTAGCCCCTAAACCATGTCTCAGGCCTGCCATTGCAAGGGCTGTGTGCAGTTTCACTGCCAATTTGACTTGGCTTTTTAAAGTACTTGGCAAGCCTATCCCCCCCCCCCCTTTCTACACATAAGTCACCCCTAAGGTGGGCCCTGGGTAACCCATAGGGAAGGGTGCTCTGTAGCTATGTAGGGTGCTTTGTATCTCTGTAGTTTATATGTCCTGGTAGTGTAAAACCCCTAAATTCATTTCACACTGCTGTGAGGCCTGCCCCTTTCATAGGATAGCATTAGGGATACCCTCATATACTGTTTGATTGGTAGATCCTAATCTAAAAGGAGCAGCCAGGTCATATTTAGTATGGTCAGAATGGTGATACATAATCCTGCTTAATGCTGAAGTTGGATTTTATATTACTATTTTAGAAAGTGAGTATTTCTCTAAACTTAAATCATTCTGTGCCTTCCAATCCCCGTCTGGCTAGGTTTAGTTGACAGCTTCCTTGTGCATTCACTCAGACAACCCCAAACACAGGATTCTCTGTCACACTTGCAAACCTCTGCATATTGAATGGGTCTTCCTGGGCTGGGAGGGTGGAGGGCTTGACACTTATATGTCAAAGGACAGTAGTCTGCCCTCACACAAAGGACTGCCACACACCCTTACTGGGACTCTGACAGACAGGATGGAACTAAAAGGGGACCTTGTGCACTTCTAAGCCACTCTTTGAAGTCTCACCCACTTCAAAGGCACTTTTGGGTATTTAAGCAGGGTCTCTGACCCTACCAACTTAGACACTTCTTGACAAGACACTCTTGTCTCAGACACTTCCTGGAGAAGAGAACCTGATCCAGAACCTGCAACCTGCCAAGAAGAACTGCTGGGTTGTCCAAAGAATTCACCTGACTGATTTTCTGAGAAGGACTGCTGCTTTGCTGTTGCCCTGCTGCCTTTCTGCTCTCTGGCTGTGCTGAGAAGTGTTCTCCATGGGCTTGGATAGAGCTTGCCTCCTGTTCCCTGAGGTCTCAGGACCAAAAAGACTTCATTCCTGCAAGAGAACTCCCTGTGCGTGGGAAATCGATGCACAGCCTGCAGAAAACGACACACAGCCTGTGCGTGAGAAAATCACCGCACATCGAACCGGAAAGACACAGCCTGACTTCGCAAGGAGAAGATTGACGCAGCACCAGCGTAAGGACTGGAAATTAGACGCAAGGCTCACTGGATCGGCGAAAAAGCCGAGCTGGAACGACAACACCCAACTTCCTGAGAGGAATCGATGCAGAGCGTGCCGTGCATTAGAAAGTTCCACACAACGCCAACCAGATCGACACAGCCCCTGTGTCTTCGTTCTGCAAGCACCGGATTTTAACGCATTGTTCCCGGGCCATCCGAAAACCCCACAACCCAAAGAGGACCCATGTCTGAGTGCTGGAAATTGACACAAAGCCTTACCTGCATGAAAAATAAACAACTCATAACCCTGTGCGGCCGTATAAATCAACACACACCTGCCTGTTTTCCACGCATCTCCTCCTCTGCAGTTTCTTGCAGAGATTTGGAACGCAAACCAGGTACTTTGTGCTTGCAAGAGACATTCGTTGCTTTTAAGAGACTAAATACACTTTAAATCATTTTTACAGTGATATCTGTTATACTTTTCAATTTTGGCATGGTCTCCCTTAACTTTTTGCCTCTGTTTCCCAGGTTGTTGATGTGTGCTGGACTCTGTTTTTGCTGTTTTTGTTATTCTGGGCACTTTACCACTGCTATCCAGTGCTAAAGTGTAAGTGCTCCTATACAAAATGTGTATGTAATTGGTTCATCCATGATTGGCATATTTTATTTACTGGTAAGTCCCTAGTAAAGTGCACTAGAGGTACCCAGGGCCTGTAGATCAAAAGCTACTAGTGGGCCTGAAGCACTAGTTGTGACACCCACCTTAGTAGCTCTGTCAACAATGCTCAGACCTGCCACTGCAGTGTCTGTGTGTGTAGTTTTAAACTGCCATTTCGACTTGGCAAGTGTACCCACTTGCCAGGCCTAAACCTTCCCTTTTTCTTATATGTAAAATACCCCTAAGATAGGCCCTAGGTAGCCCCATGGGCAGGGTGCAGTGTATGTTTAAGGTAGGACATATACTAATGTGTTTTATATGTCCTAACAGTGAAATACTGCTAAATTCGGTTTTCACTGTTACAAGGTCTATCCCTCTCATAGGTTAGCATGGGGGCTGCCTTTAAATGTGATTAAAGTGTAGATTCCTTTTGGAGCAGATGGACATTTAGAGTTTGGGGTCTCTGAGCTCACCATTTAAAAATACATCTTTTAGGAAAGTTGATTTTAAGATTATGGGGGTCATTACAACCCTGGCGGTCTTTGACCGTCAGGGCTGTTTTGGAGGAAGCACCACCAACAGGCTGGCGGTGCTTCCATGGGGTATTACGACTGCGGTGGAAGCGCTGCGGTCGCACCGCCGGGACCGACGGTTTTCCGCCACTTTTGTCCTGGCGGAAGTAATCCTCCAGGGCAGCACTGCTTGCAGCGCTGCCCAGGGGATTACGAGTCACCCTCCTGCCAGCCTTTTCATGGCGGTAAGAACCGCCATGAAAAGGCTGGCGGAAAGGGGAGTCGCGGGCCCCCGGGCATGGGCAGTGCAGGGGTCCCCTGTCACGGCCCTGTGCAGCTTTTCACTGTCTCCACAGCAGACAGTAAAAAGTGCGATGGGTGCAACTGCACCTGTCGCACAGCCGCAACACCGCCGGCTCCATTTGGAGCCGGCTCCTGTGTTGCGGCTGAGATCCCCGCTGGGCCGGCGGGTGGAAACCAGGTTTCTGCCTGCTGGCCCAGCGGGGATCTCATAATGGCCGCGGCGGGAGTGCAGCCGCATTGGCGGCCGCCCAAGGTTGTAATGAGGGCCTGTGTGTTTGAAAATGCCACTTTTAGAAAGTGAGCATTTTCTTGCTTAAACCATTCTATGACTCTGCCTGTTTGGGGATTCCCTGTCTGGGTCAGTTTGACAGTTGGGCTGTTTGCACCTCTCTCTAGACAGTGACATAAAGGGAGCTGGGGCATAGCCTACATATCCTGATGAGCCATCTGTGCTAGGAGAGGAGTAGTCACTCACACCTGAAAGGGTTGTGCCTGCCCTCACACAATACAGTCTCCAACCCCCTGGTGTGTGTCTGGGGCCTGGCCAGGGCAAGGCAGGATTTCAGAAACAAGAGAGACTTTTCTTTGAAGTAAGCCTACTTCAAAGGGCAAAATGGGTATAAGAAGGGCACCCAAAACCACAGACTTTAAATCACTTCTGGAAACCAAGCGGAACCTCTGCCTGGAGAAGAGCTGCCCTGCATGTGACTGTTCTTTGTGGAACTATCCTGCAGTTGCTGCTTCTGCCTGTGCAAGAGGACAAAGACTGGACTTTGTGTGACTTTCTACTTATGAAGAACTCCCCAAGGGCTCGAAACTGAGCTTGCCTCCTGTTGTTTAAGTGTCAGTGAAAGTAAATACTTCTCTCTGCCAGCACCTGGAGCCTCTGCTGATACTCCTGCCCTGCCAAGAGGTGCCCCTATCAAGTTCCTGGGGCCTTGACAGGTGAAGCTTGTGGACCAAGGTTGAAAATCCACGCACAGATCGCCGTGCGTGGAAATTTCCGACACAACTTTCGAGAGCAGCTAAAGAAGTGACGTACCGTGTGCTCCACGGCTGAAATCCATGCAGCGCTTGCATCGCGACTGTGAAATCAACGCAGGCGGCTGGAGAAACGACACTCGGCACTGCTGACAGAGGCTGCAATGACACAACATCGCTGGGCGCAGAAAAACAATGCAAGCCTGCCCGGACCGACGTGTTTTGCCCAGATCGACACATCTCTCTCCTGCAGAGAAAGAAACAACGCATGCCAAGTGGCTCTGAGAAGGAGAAACGATGCATGACCTTGCTTGCGGGTGAGAAATCTACACACTGCTTACCTTTTTCAATGCACATTCATCCGTGCTGCTTATATTGATGCGACCCCCGGTACACTTTCACACTAACAGCGTTAGCGCTGTGTTTAAAAAAACATGAAGACTCTTTTTACTTTTTAATTAATAACTTGACTTGTGTATGGTGGATTTTTGTCGTGTTGGTCTTGTTTTGTTTAGAAAAATATTTTCTAATTTTTCTAAACCTGTGTTGTGTCATTTTGTAGTGATTTCATTAAGTTTCTGTGTGTGTTGGTACAAATACTTTACACCTAGCACTCTGAAGTTAAGCCTACCTGCTTGTGCCAAGCTACCAAGGGAGTGAGCGGGGGTTAGCTGAGGGTGATTCTCTTTTAAACTGACTAGAGTGAGGGTCCTTTGCTTGGACAGGGGGTAACCTGACTGCCAACCAGAGACCCCATTTGTAACAATATTTCAACATATACTTATTGGATCTTAATTGTTTTGACCTACATCTTATCAGATAAATATTGTATATTTTTCTAAACAATGTGTGGTGTATTTTTGTGGTGTTCTACTGTGTTATTGCATGATTTATTGCACAAATACTTTGCCTTCAACGTTAAGCCCGACTGCTCACTGCCAAGCTACCAGAGGGTGGGCACAGCATAATTTGGATTGTGTGTGACATACCCTGACTAGAGTGAGTGTCTTTGCTTGTACAGGGGGTAACCTGACTGCCAACCAAAGACCCCATTTCCAACAAAAAGTATGTCATAAATTCATCTTGTGTGCCATGATATATTATAAACAAATCATCTATAAATCTTACTCACAATTTACATGGTTGCCAGTAGTTACCTATAGTTAGGACCACGTTTCGATGGGAGAAGCATTTTTTATCTTGCTTATATCTTTAGTGCCATTTGACAGATCTTCACGAAAATTTCCAAAAGAAGGGTGCTGTTAATTCTTGCTGTGCATGGAGAGGTTCGGCGTGATCCATCAAGCGAGAGCCAAGAAAAAGGGGGGAAGTGTGTTTCACATGTTAATTTCCATAGGGGTTTTAAATATGACTACAGCTCGAATCGCTGGGCAGAATTTCACCATGTAGGAAACTCCTCCTTTTTGCCCTGGTCACCCCCACACTTTTTGGACAGGTACTGGTGGTTACTGACTCTTGGCTGTGCCCTGGGTACTGCTTACCAGTCCCAGGGCCAGTACTCTGTGTAATGTGGATATGCAAATTAGGCTAATTATAATTGGCAAAGTTAACCTACCTATAAGTCCCTAGTATATGGTAGGGCATGGAGGCTTAGGGACCCCAGCATAGTCAGTGCCCCCATAGGTGCACTGCTGAGGTGCCCACTGTCATTTTAAAGGCAGGCCTGCCTGGCTGGCTGCTTTTAAATTAAAGTTACATGCAAATTGGACTTTGGAATTAAAAGTAGTTCCAAAGTATTAAACTATCTTATTTTTACATATAGGTCATCCCTAAGGTGTGCCCTATGTGCTCCTAGGGCTGGGTGGCATGTAACTATAAGCAGGGACCTTATAAAAATAGTTGCAAAGCCCTGGGGCCAGATGTAGCATTTTCCGAATCGCAAATTCGGATGCAGAACGGTGTCTCAGACACTATCTGCGAATCGCTATGGGGTCGCAAAGACCCACCTCATTAATATTAATGAGGTAGGTCGCATTTTGCGACCCCATAGCGAGTCCCTGCACTCACAGGGATGGTGGCCTGCTGAAGACAGCAGACCTCCATGTCTGTGACTGCTTTTTAAATAAAGCATTTTTTTTGTTTGTGTTGCAACCCGTTTTCCTTAAAGGAAAACGAGTTGCAATACAAACAAAATAGCTAAACCTTTTGGTTTCATTTTTTCAGAGTAGGCAGTGGTACATTGGACCACTGCCTGCTCTGAAAATTTTTTTTTTGCCAACATTCACAAAGGGGAAGGGGTCCCCTGGGGACCCCTTCCCTTTTGCGAATGGGTTACCACCAGTGTGACACTGGTGGTAACTGCGAATTGCTTTGCGACCGCGTTCGCAGTCACAAAGCAATTTAGCATTGCGATGCGAGTCGCAAATAGGAAGGGGACACCCCTTCCTATTTGCGAGTCGCATTCACATTTTGCGAGTTGGTACAGACTCGCAAAATGTGAATGTGCATCGCAATGAGCATTTTGCATGGTGCAAACAGCGATTTTCGCAGTTTGCACCATGCAGAATGCTTCCTACGTCTGGCCCCTGGTGAGGTAAAACAGCCAAATTCATTTTTCCCTCATTGTAGTGAATGGCCTCCCTATGCTAGAATGGGGAGACTTTATTTTAATTTTTAAAGTCCCCTTAAGTAACAGATACCAGAAGTTTGGTATCAAATTAATTGTTATAATAAATCCCACAACTTCCAGTTGTAGGATTTAATCTAACTTGTTCAGGTAAAGAGTTTTAAACTTTACCTGAAAAGTTGCCAACTTCAGCCCTGCAGTGCTTTTGCTGCTGTGCTCTGATTGGCCAGCCTCTGGCAGCCTGGCCAGGCTGCCTTGATGAGGTTTGAAGTGGCCTGGCTCCACACAAAGAGATGTGCCTGTGGGAAGAGATTTCCCTCAGCAGATGGTGAGGCAGGAAGGGGGAGGGATGGCAAACTGGTCTTCAAAGGCAGGGAAGGACATTTTGGAGCAACCCAGCAACACCCTCACATCCTGCAAACCCAGACAATTAGGTGCCCCCTTGATTCGATTAGGAGAGGGCAAGAGAGGGGTGTGTTTAGGATCTTTAGCCACACCAGTGGGTGGGCTCAGCCAGATGTAACCTCCAAAAATCACTTTCAGACATTTTGAATTTTTGAGGAATGTTGCTCCCTGGGATTGATTTTTGCCACACTTCCCAGGAAGTAGTCATCACAGGGGGAAGGACCCTGCACCTGATTGGAGAACCAGGACCCCCCTGTTTTTCACCCAGGAGCAGGGATAAAACTGGCAGACCGGTACCCACACCTCAGATCCTCATCATATTCCAACAAGGAAGAACTACAGGAGAAGAAGGACTGCCCTGCTGGACCCCTGGCCTGCACCTGGACCCTGCACTCTGAAGGGGTGCACCAGCTGCACACTTGGGCTTCACCACAAGAAGGACTTTGGCTGGCTTCAACTGGTTCAAGGAGGGACTCCCTGTTTGCTACAGGTGAAAAAATTGCTAACCAGAGTCCCCTGCACCAACTCCTGAAGAAACCAACCAGCTGAACACTGTCCAGTGGCCAAAAAGGAGTTTGTGTCAGGTGCATTGTGGGAGTTGTAGTCCACACCCCCAAGGATCATCTCAGAGCTTCTGGAACCTTGGGGTGAGCTGTGGACCCCAAAAGAACCTTAAAGGAACATCTGGAAGAAGATCCAGAAGTTTGTAGAACTTTGTAGAACTTTTGGAAAAAACCTCCATAGAGGGACCGACCCGCCACGGCAACTGTAGCCAGCTTGCCTCAACCGCGACCCGGCCTGAATTGCAGGTTCGTCCCGGTATGCGACCAGATGACCAGGTTGGCGCTTTTTGTTTCTAGGCACTAGAAAACAATAATTCTTTAAAAAGTCATATCCCCGGTTCCCCTTATCCTATTTTTTTTTTTTTTGTGTCATTTTAAAGATAAAAATATAATCCATTTTTATATGTTGATTTTGGATTTTTAAACTGTTTCCTGTGTTTTATTTAATTACGGTTTTGTGATATTGGAATGCTTTACAGTCTGTCTCCTAACTTAAGCCTTGCTGCTCGTTGCCAAGCTACCAAGGATTGAACTGGGTGTACTGCTCCCTCCAAGTCAAAGCAAACACTTTGGTTCCAGAGGGTGAAAGCTGTAAAAGTAATCCCTCCCACTGAAAGTGGATGTTTCATCTCTTTCTCTGCGGGCAAATATGCAGGCAGGGAAAGAGATTGGAGAATTGCTCTTGCACACAGGGAGCTGCATGTTTAGCAGCTGTATGTGTGCAGTAGCAATTCTGGTTCCCTCAGGAGGCAGCATGCTGGCTGGGACTGCAGGAGCCTTGAGGCTCATATGGCAGTCCCCATAGTGCATACTGTAGGACGCTGGCTCTCTATAAGGTGTAAGAAAAAACATGCGCTGTGCAGAGACTCCAAGCAAACCCATCTTGGTATCCAGAGGTAAAAAGCAGAGCACCTAATGCTCTATTTTGGTGGCAGTGTGGGTGAGCAGTTAGGCTTATCTTGGAGATGTGCAAAGCATTTGTTGTTCTCACGGTATCAATAAATGTGGACACATACTCGGAAGAATAACTCAAAACAAATTTATAAAAATGCATCAGATTTTTAAGATCAAGATCATGAATACATTGGAAATACTTATTTTGTAATGATTTGTCAAAGGTTAGAAAATATATGCTTTCTGTGCTTGATTATGTAACATAGGAATAAATGGAAAAATCTTTAAAAATGCATATGAAATCAGGCAATGCTCTCACAAGTGTCACCTTCTACTTTTAGGTTGAGGTTTCAGAGATGCCCTGTGGGGCAGCTGGAGAAGTTCAGGCGGTTCCCTTTTCAAGCGGGAGCAGCGGCTCAAGTTCCTGGAGTTAGTGCACAACGGAGAAGGGGACCACTTGGAAACCCACTGCACAGGTGGACTTAAAGGCAAGTCGGTGAGTCTCCTTGGACGGTAGAGGTTGCAAGGGATTAAGGACCCCTAAAGCATAGCTTGCATTGCACTGCAGGGGGCAGGTAGGCTGGGTGCAGTAGAGAAAGGTCAGCCTATAGTCGTTTGCCAGGGAGTCCTTGGAGCCAGGAGCAGGCTACTTGGAGGGTAGATTGCAGGTCAGCAGGCCCACTCTGGGGGTGGTTTTTGGGTGTCCTGAAGTTCCTCACCTGGTGCTTGCTTCTGTGCTCTGCAGAGTCTGGAGTGAACTTTGCTTCTGGGTGTACAACATTGGCGTCCAGTACCCAGGCAATAGGACTTCAAGCCCTGAAAGTTGCAATGCCACCAAACTTGGCACACTAGTAGGTTTTGTCCTTCGGGTCTGTAATGTGGATTTTTGACAGGCTCCTGGGTTCGCTTCATTGGTCAGCGGCCAGTCAGTGAACTGGACTTCACTGCTTCCTTGCTTGCAGTTTGCAGGAGAGTGATATTTCAATCTGAGGGAGGTTCTTGGTGATTTTCAGAAGACTAGAGGTGTCTGGAGTTTTGTAGAGTCCTGCAGGTTTCCAGGCAATACCTCAGCAGTGATTGTGGAGTCCTTGGTGCAGCAGGTAGGGTTGGTGACATTTTCTTTGTACAGCAGGACTTCTGTTCTCCTGCCTCAGGTCTTCTTTGTTCCTGGTCTTCTTGTGTCTGTCAAATCTTATCTGTAGGTCTAGGGATGACCCCTAAATACTACATTTAGTTGGCATTGAGGGAGTACCTGGTAGTGGCTAATGGGCCACCTAACTTAGGGTGGGTACAACCACTAAATGCCCACTTCCTGTGGGAAGGGGGCCACATCCCTCATCCTGATTGGCTATTTTCCTACAATGCAAGATAGAGGAAAATGAAATGGAGTGGTCACCTCACTTGCCGCACCTAAGGGGTGGTGCAGGCTGAGAGGGGCCACTTCTCTTACTCTGGCTACGTTTTCCCACCAGTTTTCCCACTCAAAGTGGGGGGAATACCATTGGGTGACCATCTGTTGCTAGTATCCAAGGCAGGGTCAGATTTCATAGGTGGTAAGGCCTTTGAAGATGACTGCTGGCGCATCAAGTGAAGGGAAGCCAACCAGCATTTGGTCTAGATTGAATTATTTGGATCTGTCATTTATAAGGGAGAGTGAATGCGAACATAACTTTGATGTTAGAGGAAATAATGTTTTCTTTTTAGATTGAAAGGATCCTGTGATTCTTGGAATATAGTTTATTTGTGGATATTACCCCTATTTCAAATTGCCCAAGGTATGATCGGTACCTGTTATTTCGGTATAGTCTTCCCAATTCTTTTACCATGTGGAACACTTCAATGGTCCAATATGGGAAACAAAGCCTAGAACTGGAAGAGGTGTTAGTGCTGGAGAAGTGGCAGGAGATATTTTTGGTGCATATATCCCATCTTTAGGGTGATTCTGAATTATGTGAAGATTAGAAAGCTGTCTATGATTGTGGATAAACTGGCAACGAGTACAGCAAACTCCTTATTAGTTGTAAATACAGAGATAGTAGTGACAAGATCTATAGTTTTGCAGAACAGTCTTGCATTAGACCGTCTACTCACAAAAGAGGGCAGAAACTGCCAGATACTTCAAATTCAATAATGCTGTACTTACACCCCAGACAAAAGTAAGGATTTGGAGAAGTATATTCAGAACATTTCTGTTTTGAAATTGTTGGAAGCAACAGGCATGTGGGAAGCTATTGGAAATAATCTTGCTGATATAGGTATATGCTTTAGAAACCTAGGGCGAGGAGAGCAGATGTTGGGCTGGAAGAGAATCAGTATACATTTTATGATGTCATGGAGGAGTCTAGATGGAAATTGATGAAAACCATGAGGTGTTATTCTCACTTGAAGGTTTTATCGTGATTGTGATGACAATTCATCACCAGAGGGGAGATTGGTAACACATAATTTTGGCTGTACCATTATGTCACAAGAGTGACATAATAATGTAATCAACAACACTGACCTCGTCATGAGTGATGTTATATGTGAGGTGATAAGCAGTGCATTGCAGGGGCATAAGTTACAGTTAGGGCTGCTACATTTCTCTGGTTTTATGCAAGTACATTCATTACCTAACTATAGCATTCCTGCAACCTTTGTTTTATTCAGTGAATGTCATATATATATATATATAATATGAAAACCATTGTAATTTATTATTTTTAATATGGGGCCTATTGATGATATAGAAGAGGTTCCAAGTATGAACATAATGTAATTGATTGTTGTCTCACATGATACATGTTAAATTGAGGAATTATGTATGAATAATTGGGGTTTTCTATGATCAATTTATCAACTATCTAATAATTTTCTAACAATGTTTTACAATTTTATATAGTTAATTGGTTATGGTCAACTTTTTACATTCTACCCAGTTTCAATATTGATTCATGTGTAATAATAATTAATTTTGATCAGTTTCCGATTTTTTGCAATATTTATAATATTTATAAAATTTGTGACTAGATGATGATGTGTACAAATTGAGAAAACTATAAGTAAATAGTTGTATACTTGTAGAGAGAATATATTCTATAGAAACATAACTCAAAAACATACTTTAAACAACATCTGATTGACTGATTGAATATAGGTTGACCAGAACAATTGATAACTGTGGTTTCAATGATGAATCAATTTGCATTATTTGTCATCAAATAGTTAACCTATGATTGATACCAGAATGAATTAATGATATGTATTAATATGAATTATTATTTATTTGTGCTTCTCAAGTGATACACATATGATATCTATGTCTTTTTAATTCGAATTTTTTAAAGCATTCTCATGAATGAAGGTGATTCCTTTATCAATTGTTGAATTTAAATAATGATCTTTGCATGTTTTAAAATTGCCGCCGCTTTACATCACACTAGGTTGTTATGGAAACAAATGAAGGACTTCTAATTTGCATGTAAATGGTGCCGGCTTTGTAGCCAATCTGTCCAGTAGAAGGCGTTTTGCCGAAACGCGTTGACATTGCATTTCAGGACTCTGTGTTACCTGCATAAAGAAATACATTTATGAACTGAATACGAGCTTATTGGATATGAATTTGCTTCGATAATTGGGATCTATTCGACGGGATCGGTGCAGTCGTCAGATGGCCATCAGTCCATCTGTTGAAGAATTATATATATATATATATATATATATATATATATATATATATATATGCAAAAAAAGAGAATACTGGGTAGTTCCCAAGTTTAGGTGGAGAGCAGCTCTAGTAAGGAGCACCCTGCAACACCAGCGACACTCTAGATTTGCTCACCTCAAATGTCTGTTTATCTAGCAAAGTTTTTAAGCATTGGATCAGCACAGTGCTATCCACGCCGAGATAGATAGTGACAAAGTCGTTTACCATTTGTACAGCAAAGTCTTTAAGCATAGGTTTGACACAGTGTCAACCTTGCCGAGCTGTAAAATGACAAAAGCCAGTTGCCACTCCAGGCCCAGTATTACAGCTTTGGACTGGTAAAATACCATCCAAGCCAAGCCATAATTTATGCGGCACTCTAACCCTGAAAGGGATTTATGACATCTTTTATAACATCATTAATAATATTAATGTAACAATGTAACAGCAGTCAAAATATTGATGAGATAAATGTGCATATCTATATATATATATATATATAAATCGATATATATATAAATATATATCTGTCTCTCTTGATATATATATATATATATATATATATATATATATATATATATGTATATTCTGAAAAGTTCAACAGTGTGTGTGTGGGGAAGAGAGTGAGCGTTTGAGTGGTGTATGTATGTGTGAATGGGGGAATTAATGGAGTATGTGTGACTGACAGTGCATGAGTGCAACTATCTGCAAGTGAGTGCACAAGTGGTGTATGGTGATTTACTGAGTGTACGAGTGTGTGCATGTGTGAGTGAGATGATGAGTCATTTATGGTTGATTGAGTATATGAGTGTGCCTAAAGGTGATAGAGTGTATCTGTGCTATTTAAGTGACTGTGTGAGTGCATGAATGGTGGATGGGGATTGACAGTGTATGAGTGCATGTATGGATGAATGAGTGAGTGGATGAGTGGTGTACGGGTGACTAAGTGATGGCATGAGTGGTGTGTGGGTGATTAAGTGAATGCATGAGTGTGTGTATAGGTGAGTGACTATATGAGAAATGTATAAGTGAGTGAGTGTCTGCATGACGTGTTAGTGGTGTGTGGATGAGTTTGTTAGTGCAAGAATGGTGTATGGGTGATTGACTGAGTGCATCAGTGGGTGTAAATTAGTAAGTGTCTGTATCAGAGCTGCATGTATCAGTGAATAAGTGAATAAGTAGTGTATGGTTGATTGACTAAGTGCATGAGTGGAAATATGTGTGAGAGAGTGTGTGAGTGGTGTATGGGTGAATCACTGAGTGCATCAGGGCATCTATAGGAGAATGGGTGTATGAGTGGTGTATAGGTGACTGAGTGAGTGTATAAATGTCATGGGGGACTGAGTGAGTATATGAGTGTGTGTATGGGTGAGTTATTGAGTGTATGAGTGTTGTATGGGTGATTGAGTGAGTACATAGTGTGTGTATGGACTTGTAGTGTATATATAGGTGCTGTCTGCCTGTAAGTATGAATCTGTAAATACGTCTGTCGATGTCATACTACGTGAGTAAGTGGTTTATCATTTTTTAATTGGTATATGAGTAGCAGTATGAGTAGCAGAGTGCATATGTATTTGGACATATTTGAGACGACATGTATATGTAAGTTAGTTAAAATTTAAATTATCATCTTAAAATCAGAAAACTGTTTGCCTTTCTCCAACCTACCTAAGGAGTACGTTTTGTGTATTATACTGGACTGTAACAGTTATGAAGCACATTTGTTTAATGCCAACTTCAGGTTTAAGTAAAATAGCACCCCACCTTCATTTGTAGAAAGATCAAATCATGTTTGAACAGTTTCTTTATATAATACTAAACTAGATTATTGATCTACTTCAGTACATTTTAAAATTATTGTATCATTTATTGACTTGGTATCATACTACAGTATAAATAGTGGTTATGTGTGTGCATGTATAAATGTATAATTTGGTATTTTCATGTCTTATTTGATCTTGGAGTAAGCTAATATTTTTTTATTTAGTTTGCAGTATGGATATCAGAGTTCATATCTACCTGAGCATACTAGTCTAAAAGTTGAGATATAAGTCACTTAAACTCACTAGGAATTTTTTTACCTTTTAATCACTAACTATCATGCTATATATCTATCTATAGTATTCCTCATGGGTACATTTTCTGTATTACAATAGAAGTATAACTCTTGTTAAACAGGTGAACTAATGCAAAGTACAGCTGACAGTAAAGCTACATATCGATACTCACCTCTACTAGGCTTGAAGCATGTTTAATGCCTGATTGTTTAAATCACTAAGTAGGTTATAACAGGTCTTGACCATATATAAAAGTGTCTCTATGAGTTGCTAGGTATGTGTGACACTACAGCATACATGGTTGCTATCCATGTCTATCAAGTATTAATGAATTAAATGTAAGCATATTTTCTTTATCTTTGTTATTTTTAAAATGTATCCATATCAGCTGAAAAGACCCACTCCATGGTTTTTGTTCTGATCATGTGATTGAATGGGATCCACGACTCCGGAACCATGGATCCTGCTATTTTTTGTATAAGATTAGTTTGAAATATAATGGCATTTGTCTTTTATATTGTAATCAGGGTGCACCTATATGAAAGTATATATAATTTAACCTATAGTTGATTTACTTTTAAATATGTGATATTTTATGTGTTTTGTGGAACTGCAGATCCACGAAGGGAACTGTGGATCCACCTGTTTTGGAAAAAATAACATTCTCATTTGATTGGCTATATTTGGACTCCACCCTGTTACAGTTGCAGACACACCCTGTAGTAGTCATTTCTGGTTTTATCTATGTGGAGGGAGCACTGAAATCCTGAGGACCTGTTACATTGGGTTGCATTTGGAGTTTTTTCTAAACCAATACCTACTACTTCATCAGTGACTCAAGAACCAGAAGATCCCACCATGGAAGCAGAGGAGAGAACATTTTCAACCAATAAGGAGAGTGAAGTGTGGAGACGCTTTTACCATCACTCCAGGGGGGAGGAAGATGACAGCAAAATATGTCACTTGTAATATCTGTGGCAAGCAACTTTAATGTGGCACTTCAAGGAGATATTCACAAGGAACCAGTTCATCCACAAATGGGTGTGCAATAGAATCCTGCGTGAGAGGGAAGTCACTGAAGTTCCATCTACTTTGAGTGCTGCTGATGGACAGTCTTCAGCTTCTACACAATGTCATCTGTATCACAGGATCTGGGAAGAACAGTGACTTTACTGTGTCACATGCAGCAGGCAAGCACAACATGGGTCTGAGAGCAAGCATAAAGCTGTGAGAAGGAGGGAAAGGTGGGCAGGCACACACAAAACAAGGCTGAGAACAAGGAGAAAGCAATGAACATGAAGTAAAGGTAAGGAGCTGGCACACAAAAAATAGGGGTGAGAGTAGGGAGAAGGCAATGATAAGGAGGGAGAGGCAAGAAGCAGGCATGCAAAAACATGATTTGTAGCAACAAGAAAGCAATGAGACAGAGAGAAAGGCAATAGCCAGGCAAGCAAAATACAAGGTTGAAAGGAAAGAGAATGCAGTGAGAAGGAGGAAAAGGCACAGAGCAGATATGCAAAAAACAGATGTGAGAGCAGGAATAAAGCAGTGGTACAAAGGGAAAGGTTAGTTAGAGGCACGCATATACCAGGCTGAAAGCGAGGAGAAAGCATTTAGAATGAGGGAAATGCAAGCAGCAGGCATGCACAAAATGAGGCTGAGAGCACGATGAAAGCAGTGAGAACGAGGGAAAGGCAAGCAGCAGGCACACATAAAAAGGGATGAGAGCAAGTAGATAACAGATCGGTCCAGAGAAAGGCAAGCAGCAGACATTGACAATACAGAGCAAAGAGCAAGGAGAAAGCAGTGAGAACAAGGGAAAGTCAAGGGGCAGGCACACAAAAATGGAGAGAAGCAAGGAAGAGCAGTTAGAACGAGGAAAAGGTAAGCAGCAGACATACTCAAAAGGGGCTGAGAGCATGGAGAAAACCGTGAGAACGTTGGAAAGTCAAGCAGTTGGCATGCCACAATGGGGCTGGGAGCAAGGAAAAAGCAAAAAGGAGGAGAAAAATACAAGCAGCAGGCACACATAAAATGAGTCTGAAAGTAAGAAAAAAGCAATGAGAACGAGGGAGAGGGAAGCACCAGGGATGCACAAAATGGGGCTGAGGACATTGAGAAAGCAATGAGAATGAGGGAAAGGCAAGAAGCAGGCATTGCCAAAATGAGACTGAGAGCAAGGCGAAAGCAATGAGAAAATGGGAATGTCAATGAGCAGGCATGCAAAAACCAGGGGTAGAGCAAGGAGAAAGCAGTGATAACGAGGGGCAAGCAGGCATCAGCCATGTACAAAAAGAGTTTGAAAGCACAGAGAAAGCAGTGAATATGAGGGAATAGAAAGCAGCAGGTATGCACAAAACAGGGCTGTGAACAAGGAGAAAGCAGTGAAAATGACCAATCTGCAGGCACACACAATATGGGGCAGAAAGCATGGACAATGCAGTGAGAACAAGAGAAAGTCAAGGACCAGACACACAAAAAACTGTGGGGGGTGACAAGGAAAAGCAGTGAGAATGACGGAAACCCAAGCAGAAGGCATGCACAAAGTGGGGCTCTGAGTAAGGAGAGAGCACGGAGATGGAGGTAAAGCTAAGCAGTAGGCACACACAAAAAGAGGCAGAGAGCAAGGAGAAAGCAGTCAGAGGGAGGGAAAGGCAAGCTGCAGGCACCCACAAAATGGGGTCAAGAATGATTGAGAAGGAGGGAAATTCAAGGTGCAGGCATGTACAAAACGGGGCTGATAGCAAGCAGAAAGTAGTGAGAATGGGAGAAAGACAAGCAGCAGGCACACAAAAAATGGGACTCAGAGCAAGGAAAAAGCATTGAGAACAGGGAAAAGTCAAGGAGCAGGAATGCAAAATATGGTGGTAAGCAAGGAGAAACAATGAGAGCAAGGAGACAGCAAGCAGCAGGCACAAACAAAACAAGACTGAGAGGTAGGAGAAAGCAATAAGAAAGAATGAAAGGCTAGCAGCAGACATGCACAATACAGGACAGAGATCAAGGAGAAATCATGGAGAACACTTGAAAGTCAAGAAGCAGGTACTCAAAAAACTGAGGGGAAAGCAAGGAAAAGCAGATAGAATGAGTGAAAGGCAGGCAGCAGGCATGCTCAAAATGGGTCTGAGAGCAAGGAGAAAGCAGTGACATTGATGGGAAAGGCAAGCAGCAGACAAGCACAAAAGGGGATTTAGAGCAAGGAAAAAGCAGTGCGTCTGAGAGGAAGGCAGGCAGCAGGCACACAAAAAAGGAGTTGAGATGAAGGAGAAAGAAGTGAGAATGAGGGAAACACAAGTAGGAGGCACTGACACAATGGGGCTGAGAGCAAGGAGAAAGCAGTAAGAAAGAGGAAAAAGCAAGCAGCAGACACACAGAAAATGGGACTGAGAGTAAGGAGAAAGCAATAAGAATGAGGGAAAAGCTAGCAGCAGGCATGCACAAAATGGGGCTGAGAGTAAGGAGAAAGCAATAAGAACGAGGGAAAGGCTAGCAGCAGGCATGCACAAAATGGGGAAGAGAGCAAGAAAAAAGCAGTGAGAACAAGGGTAATTCAAGAAGTAGACATGGAAAATCCAGGGGGGCAATTAGGAAAAAACAGTGAGAACAAGTAAAAGACAAGCTGCAGGCATGCACAAAATAGGGCTGAGAGCAAGGAGAAAGCAGTGAGAATGAGGAACACAGAAGCAGCAGGCGCACACAAAACGGGGCTGAGAGAACGGAGAAAGCAGTTAGAATGAGAGAAAGCAGGCAGCAGTCACACACAAATCGGAGCTTAGAGCAAGGAGAAAACAGTGAGAAAAAAGAAAAGTGAAGCAGCAGGTACAGAACAAAATGGGTGGGAGCAAGGAAAAACAGTGACAACAAGTGAAAGGTGAGCAGCAGCCATGCACATAATAGGGCTGAGAGTAAGGAGAAAGAAGTGAGAATGAGGGAAAGGCATACAGCAGACATAGAAAATCTATAGTACCTAGGTAACCAGGTTATTGGGGTTCCAGGGGATCCCTATGGGCTGCAGCATATATTTTGACATCCATAGGGAGCTCAAGCAAATGGTTCTGCAGGACTGACATTGGAGCCAGTGTGAAAAGGTGCAAGCACCCTTTCACTACCACTTTTCACTGCACCAGGTCACTTATAAGTCACCCTATAGCAGACCTTCTAGGCAAGAGGGCAGGGTGAAAAGTACCTGTGTTTGAGGGCAACCCTGCACTAGCAGAGGCGACCCCACAAACTCCAGGCCCATTTTCCTGGACTTCGGGAGTGCAGGCATACCATTTTACACCTGTACTGATCATAGGTCAATACCTATGTCCTGCTACATAATGGTAACTCCAAACATAGGCCTTTTTGGTATGAAGCATGTTGGAATCATACCCCTATGCTTTTGCAAACATTGGTTGTGTGATCTCAAGCACTCAGGGGGTTCCTTAGAGGACCCCCATTATTGCCATTACAACCTTCTGAGGGTTTCGGGGCAGCAGAAGCTGCTGCCACCTTCCAGACAGACTTTTGCCCTCCTTTTGCTTGCAAAGCTCAAGGCCAAGAAGGCAAAAAAAGGATTTCCTTTGGGAGTGGGGTGTTACCCCTCTCCTATTGGAAATAGGTGTTACAGGCTTGGGAGGGGTAGCATCCCCAAGCCACTGGTAATGCTTTGAAGGGCACATTTGGTGCCCTCCTTGCATAAACCAGTCTACACCTGTTCAGGGACCCCTGGCATGAAACTGGACAAAGGAAAGGGGAATGACGACTCCCCTGTCCGTCTCCACTCCAGGGGTGGTGGTCAGAACTCCTCCAGAGGGTCCCTAGGTTTTGCCATCTTGGATTCAAGATTTGCAGGGAACTCTGGGAGCATTTGAGTGAACAGTGCCAGCAGGAGACATCAGAGCCCCCTCCTGATAGATGGACACCCAGCTAGGTGACCAATCTCCCTTTCAGGGCTATTTAGGGTCTCTCTCTTGGGTGGTTTCTCAGATTTGGATTGAAAGACTCCAGCAGGATTCCTCTGCAACCTCCCCTTTGACTTCTGACTGAAGAAACTGCTTCTGGATGCTCCAGGATCCGACAAACTGCAACAAAGAAGCAAGACGCCTCCTGCAGCATTGTGACCACTGCTCCTTCCAGCAACTGCAACATTTCCCCAGTCGTGCATCATCTGAGGACGGTCCGTCTTCAGCCTGCACCAGAATGAAGAAGGAATCTCCCTTGGGGTAAAGGAGTCACTCCCCTGCTTCTGCAGGCACCAACAGCAATGAGAACTGGCTGCATGGATCCCCTCTTGTGCTAAGCTGTGTGGATCCTGCATCACTGGTTGTAGACCGAAGTGATCCGGATGGTCCTCTCTTCCAGCTGTTCAACTTGGGTTGAGGTAAGCCCTTGTCTACCCACGCAGGACAGTACCAAGGTGTGCTGTATCCTTTGCAGCTGCCAAGGCTTGATGACATCTTTTCCAAGGGATCTTCAAGTATCGTGAAGCTCCAGCCCCCAGCAGTCCATCCAGCGAGGCACGGCTCCCTGAGTGGTTCTCTGGTGTTGTGAGAGCCCTTTTTGTACTGCTGCATGGGCCCCTTCTTTGACTTTCATGTTCCCATCCTGTGGGACTCCTGTGGATGCTGCTGGTGCTTCTGTGGGCTCTCTGTGTTGGTGATGACCCCTCTGATTCCACCTTCTGGGTAGAGTCCGCCTGCTCCTTTCTGGTCCCCGGCAGCTCCACTTTCCATTAACCACAGGTTTTGGGTGTGCCAAGGCTTGTTTGTGGAATCCGAAGACGCAAACCAAACTGTAATCCTCCTTCTGGCATGGGACATCACCTGCATTCTCCAGGAACTTGACTTCATCTTCTTGAGTGCAGTGCTGACTCTCATTCTTCACTGTCGACTCACCTCTTGCACCATCAGTCTAGTGGGTAGGGGCTCCTGCCCTTCCTGGACTCTGCTGTGGCTCTTGGACTTGGTCCCCTTCTTCCACAGGTCCTCTTGGCCGGGAATCCACTGTTGGTGTCTTGTAGTCTCCTCTGGGCTTTGCATTATTGTTCTAAGTGGATGTTCTGGGGAAATTACAGTGATTTAATCCTGCTTACCTGGTCAGTAAGCCAGGTAGTGGGTAGTGGTAATTACCTTTGGGCTTTCCTAGTACTCCCAGCTCCCCTCTACACACTCCACTTACCTAGGTGGGGAACCAACTCTTGCATTCCATTTTTTTTTGTATATGTTTTGTGCTCCCCCTTGGACTATTTCTCTCTATTGTGATTTTCACTAATTGAACTGTTTCCTAACTGTTATTTTGCCTATTTCTGCATACTAGTGTTTATAATGTGTGTATTACTTACCACCTAAAGGAGTATAGCTTCTAGGGTATGTTTTGTATCTGTGTCACCAAAATAAAGTACTTTTAGTTTTGTAACACTGAGGGCCTTATTTATACTTTTTGGTGCAAAACTGCACTAAGGCATTTTTGCCCCAAAACGTTTTGCACCGGCTTGCACCATTTTTTAGCACCAGCTGGGCACCATATTTATGGAATGGTGCAAGCCGGTGCAAAGGGTAGGCTAGCTTAAAAAAAATGACGTTAGGCAGTTTTGAGTCAAAATAAATGATTCTGACCAGATTAGCATCATTTTTTGACGCTAAGGGGCATATTTATACTCTGTTTGCACTGCATTAGCGTCATTTTTTTAAAACTCTAATTCAGTGCAAAACTAACTCCATATTTATACTTTGCTGCTAGACCCGTCTAGCACCAAATTTATGGAGTTAAAGTCATTTTTTGGAAGTGGAAACCTACCTTGCCTTAATGAGATGCAAGGTAGGCGTTCCTGTGCAAAAAAATGACTCTATGGCCTTAACACCATATTTATACTCCCATGCAAAAATGGTGCAAGGGAGGGAGGAGGGGTCAAAAAATGGGGCAAAGCTTGCTTTGCCCCATTTTTTAAGACCTTGATCAGGGCAGGCGTTAGGGGACCTGTGGCCCTATTTCCATGGTGGAACACCATGGAATAAGCCCAGAGGTGCCTTCCCTAGGCCCTAGGGGCACCCCCACCCACACTAGAGGGACTGCGAGGATGAGGGACCCCATCCCAGGTAAGTACAGGTAAGTGCATTTTATTTTTGAAAGTGCCATAGGGGGCCCTGAAATGGGCCCCCATACATGGTACAGGATGCAATGGCCATGCCCAGGGGACCCCTGTCCTCTATTCAGGCCACTGGGGTGGTGGGCATGACTCCTGCCTTTTCTAAGGCAGGAGTCATGTGGCACGGTAGGTTTAGCACCATAAAATGATGCTAATCTGGTTAGAGTCATTTTTTTTTACTCTAACCTGCCTAAAGCCATTTTTTGGTGCTAAACCCTCTTCTTCTATACTGCCAGCCCCACCGACGAAAGTAATTTTTTAAAACTCTAGCCTACTCTTTGCACCGGCTTGCACCATTCCATAAATATGGTGCCCGGCTGGTGCACAGAAATGGTGCAAGCCGGTGCTAAACTTTTTGGTGCAAAACTGAGTTAGTGCAGTTTTGCAGCAAAAAGTATAAATAAGGGGCAATATTTTGTAAGTTTGCGCCACTTTTGTGTCATAAAATGACGTTAATGCGGTGCAAAAAAAGTTTAAATCAGGGCCTTGGTGCTAGATGGGTCTAGCACCAAAGTATAAATATGGAGTTAGTTTTGCACCGAATTAGAGTAAGAAAAAATGACACTAATTCGGTGCAAACAGAGTATAAATATGCCGCAGAGTATAAATATGCCCCTAAATATGGCTCTAAGGCCATAGAGTCATTTTTTGCACGGGAACGCCTACCTTGCATCTCATTAAGGCAAAGTAGGTCTCTACTTTCAAAAAATGACTTTAACTCCATAAATTTGGTGCTAGAGGGGTCTAGCACCAAAGTATAAATATGGAGTTAGTTTTGCACTGAATTAGAGTAAAAAAAAATGACACTAATTCGGTGCAAACAGAGTATAAATATGCCCCTGAGTGTTTTTCTTTCATGTGTCTAAATACTGTGTGATTACAGTGGTATTGCTTGAGCTTTGCATGTCACCTAGATAAGGCTTGGCTGCTAAGCCACAGCTACCTCTTGAGAGCATGGCTTCCAGACACTGGATACACTACACTAATAAGGGATACCTGGTATAAGGTGTACATACCATAGGTACCCTCCACACCAGGGCAGCCTCCTACAGCATGCACATAATGGGGCTAGGAGCAAGGAAAAAGCAAACAGAAGGAGTGAAATCCAAGCAGCAGAAACACACAAAACAGTCTATAGATTTAGGAGAAAGCAATGAGAACAAGGGAAAGGGAAGCACCAGGCATGCGAAAATTGGGGCTTTGGGCATGGAGACAGCAATGAGAATGAGGGAAAGGCAATTAGGTATGCACAAAACAAGGCTGAGAGCAAACACAAATGAGTGTATATGAGGGAAAAGTATGCAGATGGCTTACACAAAATGGAGCTGAGAGCAAGGAGAAAGCAACGAGAATGAGGGAAAGGCAGGTAGCTTTAACACACAAAACAGGCCTGGGAACAAGGAGAATGTAATGAAAATGAGGGAAACACAATCAGCAAGCATGCACAATAAGGGGCAGAGAGCATGGAGAAAGCTGTGAGAAAAAGGGAAAATCAAGGACCAGACACACATAAAATGGGGGAGGGGACAAGGAAAAGCAGTGAGAACAAGGGAAAGGCAAGCAGCAGGTATGCACAAAGCAGGGTGGGAAGCCCGGAAAAAGCAGTGAAAAGGTGGAGAAGGCAGGCAGCAGTCATACACAAAACAAGGTTGATAGCAAGGAGAAAGCAGTGAGAAGGAGATAAAGGAAATGAGCAGACTCCCAAAAATTGTGGTGAGAGCAGGGAGAAAGCAGTGGGAACAATGAAAAGTGAATGAGTAGGGACACAAAAAACTGGGGGGCGAGGAAGGGGAAAGCATTGAGAACAAGGGAAAGGCAAATAACAGGCATGCATCAAATGAGGCTGAGAGCAAGGAGAAAGCAGTGAAAATGAGGGGAAGGCAAGCAGGAGGTATGCACTAAAGGGGCTCAGAGCAAGGAGAACGCAGTGAGATGAGAGAAAAACAAGCAGCAGGTGTGTGAAAGTACCCTCTTTTTGGCATGTTACCCCCAATATCTGCCTGATGTCAGTGTGTTGGACTGTGTTCACTGGGATCCTGCTGACCAGGACCCCAATAATTATGCTCTCACTCCTCTAAATTGTGTCACTGCATACTGGTAACCCAGTATTTCACCCAAAATGTGCATACTGGTCCCCCCTTATAAGTCACTAGTATATGTTACCTAGGTACCCTGGGCACTGAGGATCCAGGATACCACTATGGGCTGCAGCATTTCTTTTGTCACCCATGGGGAGCCCATGCAATGACTTCTACAGGACTGCCATTGCAGCCTGTGTAAAAAGGTGCATGCAGCCTTTCACTGACATTTACACTGCACCATGTCACTTAATAGTCACCCCTCTTGCAGGCCTTCCAGCCCTGAAGGCAGGGAGCAGAGTAACTGTGTGTGAGGACACACCTGCAATAGTAGAGGTGCCACCACAACCACCAAGACAATTTTCCCGGACTTTGTAAGTGCGGGAATGCCATTTTATGTGTGCACTGAACATAGGTCACTACCTAAGTCCAGCTCCACAATGGTACCTCCGAATATGGCCATGTTTTGTGTCAAACTTGTAGACACTGCCTACATTTCATTAATAAGGGATAACTACACCTGGTATAAGGTGTACGTACCATAGGTACCCACTACAAACAAGGCCAGCCTCCTACATTGGAGGTGCAACAGTGGGATAACTACTTGCAAGTGTCTTATCACTCTGTCACCAGTGCTTTCCACAGGAAAGAATACTCTGTACCTAGAGCTATACATATATATACCTAGTACAAGGTTATAGTCTCTTACCTTCCTTTCCAAGAGACTAGAGGTTAGGTAGTTTAGGTTTTCCTTACACTACACTGACACTCACACTACATCATATCTACTGCTGCACCTAACTCTGTTGTCATGGGTACTCCCTATAAGTGCATGACCTTCTAAAAACTGAAGGGGAAGAACCCCAACAAGAATTTTCATCTCAGCCTCCTGATGACCAGGAACATACTGGTAGCCAGGAGGAGGAGGAGGACGAAGATTCTACACTCTTACAGTCAGGGAATCATCCTTCAGATTCAGGGGAGGGGTCTTCCAAAGATCTTCCACCTAGCAAACCTAACAGTGTAGCTGGCAGTGGGAGGGTTAGTCACTCTGGTAGGGCTGCCTTCATACTTAGATATAAGGTCACTGGATTACAAAAACTAGGGAAAGATCTACTTCTGCCCATTCCCATATCACCTCAGTTTCTGAGGGATCCCATGGTTCAACTCCAGGTGATGACTCCGTTGATAAGGAGCTCAGGAAACTGAGACTGGAGAAGGCCAGGCTGAGGCTGCAGCAGCAACAGCTAGCCCTAGATAAGGAGGCCTTGGCTGTTGAAAGGGAAAAGCAGTAGTTGGGCTTAGTTCCCCATGGTGCAGTAGCAGTTTCAGGAGTTATGGAGTTAGGGAGGACACCATTGACTCTAGACATCTGCACACAATTGTTCCCCCATACAAGATGGGGGGTGATATTTACAAGTGGTTTGCTGTACTTGAGAGGGCCTGAAAAGTTCAAAGGGTCCCTCAAAGGCAGTGAGCTTTTATTCTGTGGTTGTCCTTCTCTGACAAGGGGAGGGATAGACTTCTCACTGTCAGAGAAGAAGATTCAGACAGCTATGGTATTCTTAAAACTGCACTCTTGGATGGATTTGGCTTAACCACTGAACAATACAGAATTAAGTTCAGAGAGACCAGAAAAGAGTCCTCACAGGATTGGATATACTTTGTGGTCTGTTCTGTTAAGGCTTTAGAATGCTGGTTACATTCAGCAAAGTGTCAGACTGTGAAGGCTTGTACAATCTTATCCTGAGAGAACATATTTTGAATAACTGTGTGCCTGATTTGTTACACCAATACTTGGTAGACTGAGATCTGACCTCTCACCAAGAATTGGGAAAAAGGCAGACAAATGGAAGTTGGTAGCAAGGAGAAACCAATGAGAAGGAGTGAAAGGCAAGAAGCAAGCATGCAAAAAACAGGGTTGAGAGCAAGAAGAAAAGTAGTGAGAATTGAGGGGTAGGCAAGAAGCAGGCATGCAAAAAAAGGGTTGAAAGGAAAGATGAAGCAGTGAGAAGGAGGAAAAAACATGGAGCAGGCACACAAATATAAAATGTGAGAGCAAGAAGAAAGCAGTGGGAAAGAGGGAAAGACAAGTAGGAGGCATGAACAAAACGGGATGTCACGTTTCACCTTTGGCTTACCACCCAGATCAGATGGGGATTGCGTGCGGCCTTGGTTCATGCAAATCCTACTATGGCCGAGGTAGGGGCGACCCCTTCCGGTAGCCACAGTGCTGCTGACAGTGGTACGCCACCATAGTCCGTGCCCTCCAGAAGGAGTCCACGAGAAAAAATCCTGATGGGAAAAAAACCTCTTAGACAGGAACTCCCTAGAACAGAAAGGAGGACACAAGAGAATCAGAACTTCCATGCCAGGAAAATAACTGGAAAGACCGAGGAAAAACAGGAGCAAAAACTGGAGTCCAGAAGACCAGCTGGAACGCGATCACCACAGGAGAAGTGTTGCATCACAAAGAGAAAAATCTATTCCCTTATATACTACTTGACAGGAAGTGACATGCAGGAAGAAGTAGAACTGCCATCTTGGACTGGGAAAGGAGCTATAGAACAAGCTAGGAAAGACACCATTTTTGTAGGGGGAACAGATGCATGCAGGGAAGGTGAAGGAGATGGTATGCTAAGAAAGGAAAGAGAAATCATGGCCCCTCAAGGAAGAAAAAGGAAAAAGGAGAAGGCCCCAAAATGGGCCGCCAGGTACGTGAGAGTGCCGGGGGGGCGCAGGCACCCCGCGACAACACCCGTGCCACACATTATACACGGCGAGGGCCACAGCCCAATCCTGGGCATCTGCCCCACCGCAGTAAAGAAAGCAGAGTGTGGCTAGAAAAAAGGGCTTCGTAGGGCCCCGCAATCCGGAAAACGGACTGCGGCCCCCACCGCAGCCGGAGCGGGAGATGCCGCGGGCCTCCCCGGCATGACAGTATGTCCCCTCCCGAGGCCCTTGGCTTGTGCGGGAAGAGACAGAAAAAGCGACGGACCAGAAGAGGGATATGAACCGAAGAGGAGCCCTCCCAGGAGCATTCACTCATAGGATAGCCCTTTCAATGGATGAGAAACTGGAGGCGTCCACGGAAGAATCGAGAGTCACAGATCTCCTGGACCTCATATTCAGGTACGTCATCAACCAATTGAGGAGGATGACGGGAGACGTGTCTGTGAAAAGGATCAGGCACATAAGGTTTTAGCTGAGACACATGAAACACAGGATGGATTTTCCAAGTCTGATGCAAACGAAGGCGAACTGAAACAGGATTGATCTTTTGAAGGATCAGAAATGGTACATAATATCGGGGTTTGAATTTGTTTTGGGACAATTGGAGAGGTAAGAATTTAGACGAAAGCCAGACTTATTGTTGATTTGATAAGACGGGGCATCACAACGTCTTTTATCAGTCATCCTTTTCTTGCGTGTCTTGGTGGCTTGAAGATTAGAATGTATATCACGTTGGATACCGCGTAATCGTTGAACAAATGTTGTGATGCAGGGACTGTAGATGATTCTCTGAGAGTAACAGGAAAGGCCTTAGGATGGAACCCCTAAGAGCAATAAAAAGGAGAGACCTTTGAGGAACTATGCACTGCATTGTTATACGAGGATTCGGTGAGTGGTATGTACATAGACCAATTACTTTGCGTAGCATGGCAGAAACCACGTAGCTATTGTTCAAGACCTTGGTTTAGGTGTTCTGTCTATTAGTTTGGGGATGGAAACTAGATGACACGTCTATTTTGAGTGTCTTACAAAATTGTTTCCAAAAGCGTGAGATGTATTGGGAACCGCAGTCCAAGACGATGACTTGAGGGAGGCCATGAAGCTGAAAGATCTCATGAATAAAGATTTGACTTAATTCTTTTGCAGTGGGTAGTTTCTTTAATGCAGTGAAATGCCCTAATTTAGTGAAAGAGTAAATTGTCACCATTATTACTCGATTCCCAGCTGAGGGAGGCACAGAACACAGGATGTCAGTGGATACAGTATGCAACAGAGCTGGTGGAACAGGTAAAGGAAGGAGCAAACCTGCTTGTCTATTATGAGGTGTCTTTGCTTGAGCACAGATGGGACAAGAAGTCACATAGCTTTCAGTATCTGTTTTAAGTGTGGGCCACCAAAAAGAGCATAGTAGGAGGTCTTGGGTGACTTTAGTGCCACGATGGCCAGTGATAGGGGAATCATGGCACATTCGTGGGGCCTCTGTTTGGACTGTTTTCATAGGCAGGAACAATGTTTTCTTGTGATAATGGTATTCCTTATCTTTACGTACCTGTGGACGTAAATTATTAATTTCAGTCTTATCGAGGTTTGAATACTCAGATTTGATTTATCAAGAAAGGATTGTACTAATCCGATAATTCTATCAGGTTCAATTAAGTTTTGCATAGGAGAATTACCACTCTCAGGATAGTGTTGTGACAGGGCATCTGACAAAATATTTTGGGAACCAGGGATGTAAGTTATGTAGAAGTTGTATTGTCTGAAGAAGAAAGCCCATCGGGCTTAATGGCTATTTTGGTACTGGAAGTTTCTTAAACACTGCAAATTCTGGTTATCTGTTCTCACCTCAAAGGATTCTTTAGATCCCATAAGAAATTGTCTCCATTCCATGCAAGCTGTCTTCAAGACCAGCAGTTCTCGTTCTAACACCGAGCAATTGCGTTCCGAATCAGGAGTATGTTTTCAAGGTAAAATACGGGGTGTTCTAACCCATCATCACTTAGTTTTTGCAGTAAGGCGTCCCCTATCGCCTTTTCTGAAGCATCTGTGACAACAATGAACTGTTTGGGGGTATCTGGATGCCGTGAAATGGGAGCTTAAGTGAATACATGTTTTAATGCTTGAAATGCAGTTTCCGCATCCGTGGTCCAACAGAAGCTTTTCTGTAGATTTTCTTTCTTAACAGTTTGCGTGATATGACTGGTTTGCTTGGC
The DNA here is from genome assembly GCF_031143425.1 of Pleurodeles waltl. NCBI lineage: Eukaryota > Metazoa > Chordata > Amphibia > Caudata > Salamandridae > Pleurodeles > Pleurodeles waltl. Next base: position 1,224,713,603 of record NC_090444.1, read on the forward strand.
AAAGTCCGCTATGAATTGAGGATAGAATTTGGCCAATCCTAGAAAACACTGGGTTTCTTTGATGGAGGAGGGAGATGGCCAATCCAGAATGGCTTGGACCTTGTCTGAGTCCATAGCAATTCCTACTTGGGTGATATGATACCCCAAGTATTTCACTTCAGTCTGATGGAATTCAAATTTTTCTGGTTTGCAGAATTGATGATGTTGCCTAAGTCTTTCTAGTACTCAGAGTACATGTTTAGTGTGATGTTCTGGGTGAGTGGAGAATATTAGAATATCATCCAAATATACAACCACTGTTTGGAGTGAAAAGTCAGAAAAGATAACGTCCATAAACCTCTGAAATATGTAGGGAGCATTGGTGAGCCCAAAGGGCATTACCCAATACTTATAATGGGCAAAAGGAGTTCTGAAGGCAGTCTTCCATTTGTCACCTTCTTTTATCCTTAAAAGATGGTAGGCTTCCCTAAGATCTAATTTGGTGAATTTCTTTGCTCCTATGACGGCTTATAAAATATCTTTAATGAGGGGCAGAGGATAACAGTCTTTAGTAGTGATCTAATTTAATCTGCAAAAGTCTATACAAGGATGTAAATCCTTTGTCTGCGGGTGAAGAGGAATGGGCAATCAGACCACTCTGAATGTTCTCCTGTAGATATTCTTTGAGAATCTTTTTCTCAGGCTCGGTAAGTAGCACATTCTCCCAAAGAGGATTACAGCATCAGGTTCCAAAGGGATGGCACAATCATATTCTCTGTGAGGTGGTAGTACTGGTTTCTCTGGTTACTGAAATACGTCTGCATATTCCAGAGAGTGACTTGGTACTCCTTGGAGGAGGTTAATGGAACAGCCTACTTTAGGTGGTGTTAATAACATGTTCTTTGGGGACCAATAAGTTCCTGATAAATAACAGTGCTATTGACAGAATTGGAAAGAAAGTGAAATGGTTCTGGTTTACCAATTAATATAGGGATTGTGCCGGGTTATCCATTGAATACCCAGAATCCTTATGTGATTTGGTGATGAAATCAGGTCGAAAGAGACATATTCCTGATGTTTCCTGAAATGTAAACACAAGGTAAGAGTGGTAATAATTACAGGTCCTGAAGCAAGGAGGGAACCACCCACTGTATGAACTTGCTTTGGTACGTCCTTGGGTATCCGGGGGATTTTCCTTTCCAGAGCCCATGTATCATCTAAGTAGATACCACTGGCCCCACAATCCAAAAAGGCTCTTTCTTCTTGGCCATTGGCTAATTGTAAGGTGACAAGTAAAAGGAAAAGAGCTGTTATTTCTTCTCTGGAGGAACAAATGGAAGGTATCTCGAAACATCCCGTCCTCTCCCTTCTCACAGAGGACGGGAGTTGATGTTTCCCAGGGGCTTTGACAGACAAATGGACAGGTACGAATTAGATGACCAGAAGCACCACAATAAAGACATTGGCTCTCATTACAACCCTGGTGGTCGCTGTTGAAGTGGCAGTAATACCTCCAACAGGCTGGCGGTAAAACAAATGGGATCATGACCACGGCGGAACCGCCAACACAGACAGCCACTTTAACACTCCGACTGTCACGGCGGTAGCAACAAACACCATGGCAGTAACCACCAACAGACAGGCGGAAGACAATGTACCGCCCACCCCATCACAACCTGCCAATCTGCCAGCTTTTCCAGGGTGGGTACCAAAGCCATCAAAAGCACGGCGGAAACAGGACTTGGAAGGAAAACCACTCACTGCTCGACACAAACTAAGAACCAGGATGCCATGGAGCCCATGCTGTAGGTCCTGCCCATGCTGGTCTACCTCCTCATCTACCAGGAATACGAAAGCCAGTGGTGACGACCACGGTGAGAACGGCACCTAGTACACAGGGGAGGGGGGAGGATAAAGAGTGACACACACACGCAACATGCAACACACCCACCCTCACCCACAACACAATACACACACAAAAATGCATCAACATTACATTTACACCCCGTAACCCCCTTGAAGAATGTAAGGACAAAAGGAATAGAGTCAAATCAGTGATATATTAGAAATAGGCAGATATACGTAATAAATCGGAAAACAGTAGTTACAAAAATATTCAATATGTACATAAGGCGGTACATTGTCCATTCAAAATGTCCGTGGGCCACTTGGCCACAAATCATGGGCCAAGCCCACACTTGACTCCTGCCTCAATACGGAGAGAACACTGCAGGGGCATCAGGTCGAAAACACAGAGGCATCTCAGGGGGCATTGGGAAGGGGGGCACCTCAGCTGGAAGATGGAATAACACCACTGTTCCTCGAGGGGGCTCCATGCCCACTGCTTTGTCCTGGGAGTTCAAAGCCACAGTCTCTCAAGTGGGTGGTTTGCCCACTGCTTGGTCCTGGGGAGTGCAAAGCCACAGTCTCTCAAGTCTCTCAAGTGGGTGGGTTGCCCACTGCTTGGTCCTGGGGAGTGCAAAGCCACAGTCTCTCAAGTGGTTGGGTTGCCCACTGCTTGGTCCTGGGGAGTGCAAAGCCACAGTCTCTCAAGTCTCTCAAGTCTCTCAAGTGGGTGGTTTGCCCACTGCTTGGTCCTGGGGAGTGCAAAGCCACAGTCTCTCAAGTGGGGGGTTTGCTCACTGCTTGGTCCTGGGGAGTGCAAAGCCACAGTCTCTCAAGTGGGTGGTTTGCCCACTGCTTGGTCCTGGGGAGTGCAAAGCCACAATCTCCCTAGTGTGTGTCTTTCTCCACTGGTTCTGGAGGGGGCTTTGTGTCCAGTCTGCTTCATCCTGCGAAGGATTGGGTGAGTGGATGCATTTCTCCACTGGTTCTGGAGGGGGGCATTGTGCCCAGTCTGCTTCATCCTGCCAAGGACTGGGTGAGTGGATGCATATCTACACTGTTCTGGAGGAGGCTTTGTGCACAGTCTGCTTCATCCTGCCAAGGATTAGGTGAGTGGATGCCTTTCTCCACTAGTTCTGGAGGGGGCTTTGTGCCCAGTCTGCTTCATCCTGCCAAGGATTAGGTGAGTGGATGCCTTTCTCCACTGGTTCTGGAGGGGGCTTTGTGCCCAGTCTGCTTCATCCTGCCAAGGATTTAGTGAGTGGATGCCCTTCTTCACTGGTTCTAGAGGGGGCTTCGTGCCCAGTCCGCTTCATCCTGCCAAGGATTGGGTGAGTGGATGCATATCTCCACTAGTTCTGGATGGGGCCTTGTGCCCAGTGATGCAACACTTTGGGTGGGGGAGTTCACAGTCCTTCACCAGGGAGCCTGAGGCACGCGATTTGCAGGGACCAGGTTGCATGATAGTCCATGGAGGCAGGGCTAGACTCCATCCTGCAGCGGCTAAGGCTGCATACTGGTTGTAGTGCCGGTGGTGGTTGGGGTGCTGCCAGTGGTGGTAGGAGGCTCCAGCCCTTCTCCTGCAGCCTCAGACGGCTGCCCACTGGGGCTGCTGCTGCTGGTAGTGGTGCTACTGTCAGCGGTGCAGGTGAAGGTGCTTGCGGGAGTGCCTGCAGCATTGCTAGCGGCGGTGCAGGTGGCGGTGCTGGCTGTGGTGAAGGTGCTGGTGCTGCCAGTGGTGGTTGGAGGCCCCAGCCCTTCTCCTGCCACCTCAGACGGCTGCCCACTAGGGCTGCTGCTGCTGACAGTAGTGGTGCTTGCGGTGGTGCTAGCAGCGGGGCTTCTGGCGGTGCTGGCTGCGGAGCAGGTGGCAGTGCTAGTGGTTGTGCTGTTAGCCACCAGTCCTTCACCTGCAGCCTCCGACGGCTGAAGTGCCTTGCCTGGTGTTTTCTGCCCCTTTCTCACCTTCGCAGATGGTGGTGTCACCTTGGGTCTGGCATCTGGAGTCTTTGAGGTGGCCTTGCTGGGTGGTCGGTGCTCCTTCACCTTGCTGCGTGCTGTCCCGCTCTTCTTCTTGGCAGGTGGCGGAATGTTTTTGTCCTTGGCAGGTGTTGGTAGCACACTGGCTGGGCTGACATGTGCCCCCTTTGAGCCTCTGTAGCTGCAGGAACCACAGCGGATGTCAACTTGGTGGCTGAGGTGCTGGGCTGGGTTCTGGACACCCTGGCCCGAGGGAAAGGACAGGGGGAGGGTTAGGGAAGAGGTCAATGTTTGCCAGGAAAAGCTTCTTAGAGACACTGGGGCGGGAAGAGGGAGAGGGTTTGGGAGTGGAGGAAGAGGGATTGGTTGTAGGAGGTGTCTGTCTGCTGTGTTTGAGGGCAGGTGCATGGGCTGGATGCTGTTGTGAGGTGGATGTCTGTTGAGTGGATGGGTGCTATAGTTTGTGTACTTTGGGTGGAGGGGTCACAGACACACTGGGAGAGGACACAGGGGAGGTGTGCATGGATGTGGGGGTGGTGACTGCCAGTGAGGGGTGTATTGTGATGGGTGTGCTGGTAATGGAGTTAGTGGATGAGGATGTAGTGCATGCAGGTGTGAGTGGAGATGCTACTGGGAGGGAGGTGGATGTCGAGGAGGAGGAGGACACAGTGAAGGCAGTGGATGTTGGTGTGTCTGCATAGAGATGGTGCTTGTGTGAGTGCCTGTGAGATGAAGTGTATTGCTTGTGTTTGCCTGAGCCACTTTTGTGTGGTGATTTGGGTGAATGCTGGTCTAAGGGTGTGCTTGGGATAGGCTGGGGTTGAGGAGACTGGGATTGGGTAGAGGAAGTTGGAGAGGGGAAGCTAGAGACAGGGACAAGGGCTGCCATAAGGGAGGAGGCCAGAGCCTGAAATGCTCTCTGTTGGGCCGCCACACCAGAGTGAATGCCCTCCAGGCATGCATTTGTTTGTTGCAAATGCCTCTCGACACTCTTGATGGCATTCAGAATGGTTGACTGCCCAACAGTGAGGGATCTCAGGAGGTCATTAGCCTCCTCACTGAGAGCAGCAGGGCTGACTGGGGCAGGGCCTGAGGTGCCTGGGGCAAAGGAGATGCCCACCCTCCTGTGTGAGCGGGCACGGGAAACACGCTGAGGGGTGGCTGTGAGGGCAGTGCTGCTGGGGGGTGGCGGCTGTACCTATTGTTGGGTTGGGCACAGAGGTGTCCACCGCTGCCAGGGAGCACCCATCAGAGGAGGAGTCGATGTCTGTGGTGTCCCCTCCTGTCCCCGTTGTGGTGCTCCCCGTGCCCTCCGTCCCACTGGTGCCCTCACCGTCTGTGGCTTCGGCCTCCAGGCCCATGTGGGATGCAGCTCCCTCTGTTGTCGGCGCCTCTGCTCCTCCGCCAGATGATGGTAATGCACACAAGGACAGGGTGACAAAAAAAAGGGGGGGAGAGACAGAAGATACACTTGGTCAATGCCAGCAACACCACCACCATTGACGTACACAACACACAGGGAGCAGCCCTATGCACTAGGCCATGCACTACCAGTTACTAAGATAGTCACCAGCCCATGGGGTATAATGCCTGCTGCCAATCAACTGCGCACCTGAAACCCACAGAACCCTGCCCAGTAGTAGATGTCCACTAACACCATTGGGGTAGGAGTGCTCCAGAGCCTGCCCATCAAGGGACCTACCCTGCCTTCTTCGCCCTGGCCTAGGAGCACCCACCTAGGTAACCCTTAACGCGCACAAAGTCAGGATTCAGAATCTGTACTCACACTGTTGTGGCTGCTGTGATGCCTTCAAGAGCCCATCCAACTCCAGATAGGCCACTGCCAGGATGCAGAACATCAGGGGGGTCATGGTGCAACAGGCACCCCTTCCTCGTTGGGAGGCCAGCCCCAGATGGGCCTCGGCTGTCTTCTTTGCTCAGGTCCTCCCACCGTTTGCGGCAGTGGGTGCTCCACCTGTCAAAGACCCCCAGGGTCCGCACCTCCTTGGCGATGGCATGCCAAATACTTTTTTTCTGGTGGGCACTGACCTGCATGGAAAAGACAGCAGAGAAGGGAATTAGTCAACCGTCCAGACCGTCACACTCATGGCCCACCAGATCCCTCCCATCCCCTGACGCACATACATTGACCACCATACATGCAGCACTCTGGCCAGGGCGCCTTTGCCCCCCCCACATGTGGCTTACACACACAGCACTCCCTACATTCATGGCCCACGCATCATGCTCACAATGTACTCACCTGTTTGTCTGGAGGACCGTAGAGTAAAGTGTACTGGGGTAGGACCCCATCCACCAGTTTCTCCAACTCCTCTGCGGTGAATGCAGGGGCCTTTTCCACAGACACATGAGCCATTGTCGCTTGCAGACACAGGTCACAGCAGCACTTGCAGTGTAGTTCCTCTCCTGTTGAAGGTCAGGTAGCAAGTGAGTGAACAGATAAAAAATGGCAGTCACGTCCATGGCGGTGCGTACCGTCACCACCAGTGTACATCTCCATTGGCTCCTGGAACCCATAGGGTCCAATAATAACCAATGCGAAGTTGCACAGCGGTCTTCAACCGCCTACCGCAACGGCGCACAAAGCCAGCAGAATTACCTAATTTCCACTTGTCCCTCCTCTCAGGTCAGGCAGCCGCCATTTCAAGGGGGCACAAGGCATGGCACCTAACTGCGTCACAACAGACATTGGCACAGCAACTGATTTTTGGATTCACATACTGGTTCTGTAAGGAAAAAATGCATCATTAGTGCAATAGATGTGTGAATATGACCCACTGATCACCGTTTTCTTCCATAGGCTTCAACCGATGAGGCTGAATATGAGATGGCGACATCCTCCTGTGTACAGACCATGGTGAACCTTGCGACAATGGAGGACAGACACATTATCATAACATATAGACTTGATTGGGCCACAATCCAAGAACTGTGTGCCCAATTGGAGCCAGACCTGATGTCAGCTATCCGCCAGCCCACAGGTATACCCCCTCAAGTGCCGGTCCTGTCAGTGCTCCATTTCCTGGCAAGTGGTTCCTTCCAAACTACAGTAGCCATGGCATCAGGAATGTCTCAGCCAATGTTCTCTAACGTGTTGACCAGAATGTTGTCAGCCCTGCTGAAACACATGCGCAGCTACATCGTATTCCCCCAGGTGGAGGATTTGACCACAGTGAAAGCTGACTTTTATGCCCTGGGATATATCCCCAACATCATTGGTGCCATTGATGGTACACATGTGGCATTTGTTCCCCCCCCCGGAGAAATTAAAAAGTTTTCAGGAATAGAAAAAACTATCACTCTATGAGTGTGCACATCTCCCATGTGAATGCCAAGTATCCTGGCTCTGTGCATAACGCCTTTATCTTGAGGAATAGCAGCATCTCATTTGTGATGGGCCAACTCCAGAGGCACCGGGTGTGGCTAATAGGTGAGCCCAAGGTCCCCACCCAGTATAAGTAGGTGTTTGGGTATGGGATTGCCCCTAAGTGTGTCTAACGGTTGGCCCTCGATATTTGCAGGTGACTGGTTACCCCAACCTCTCATGGCTACTGACCCCAGTGAGGAATGCCAGGCCAAGGGCAGAGGAATGTTACAATGAGGCACATGGGCGAACAAGGTGGATAATTGAAAGAGTCTTTGGCCTCCTGAAGGCCAGGTTCAGGTGCCTCCATCTGACTGTACTACACACCCAAGAAGGTGTGCCAGATTATCATTGCATGTTGCACAACCTGGCCTTGAGATGCCAGGTGCCTTTTCTGCAGGGAGATGAGCCTGGAGATGGTATTGTGGCAGTGGTGGAGCCTGTGGACAGTGAGGAAGAGGAGGCAGAGGAAGAAGATGTGGACATCAGAAGTAATATAATACAGCAGTGCTTCCAGTGACACACAGGTAAGACACTGTAACTTCACTTTACATTTCAGTTTTCTGTTGGACATTGTACATGGCAGCCTGATTTCCCTATGTCTATGGCCACTTACTGTACCCGTTGGCATCTCTATTTTCAGATCTCTGTGGCCCACTCTGACTCCTGGTGTTGTTTACTGCTGCCAACTAAAGGTCATTCCAATGAAAATGTAACTGTACATATGACTTGCTATGCTTTGATAATGTTATACTAATACATATTTGAATCATTTGACAGACTCCAGATTTGTATTTGTTCCAAGGGTGTTTATTTAAGTGCTCATAAGTAGAGGGATGTGCAATGGACTGGGGTGATGGTGGAGAAAAGTCCAGGGTAGAGTCCAGTCTATTTGAGTCACGGGTGCATTGTCCAAGGGGGCATAGGAAGTGGAGCAATGGCAGTTCAAGGTGGACAGGGTGACAGAGTGGGACAGAAGGGTGACAATCAGGAGAGTCTCATTTCCTGGCGGGTGTCTTGCCAATGTTCTCTGGCTTCTGCCTGGATCGCTTGCGGGATGGTTCTCCTTCTTCAGGGGGTGGGGTGCTGGTGGTCTATTGGTCCATCAGGACCTCCTGTCCACTAGCACCGGCGGAGGTGGAGGGCTGTTCTTCGGTGTGGCTAGTGTCAGGGGTCCGTTGTTGTGCCACTGACTCCCTCATGGTCTTGCCCATGTCAGCCAGTACCCCTGAAATGGTGACTGGGATGATGTAGATGTTTTTGAGGTCCTCTCTGATCCCCAGGTACTGTCCCTCCTGCAGCCGCTGGGTTTCCTGCAACTTGTACAGTATGTGGCCCATGGTCTCCTGGGAATGGTGGTATGCTCCCAGGATGTTGGTGAGTGCCTCCTGGAGAGTCGGTTCCCTGGGCCTGTCCTTCCCCTGTCGCCTAGCAGTCGTCCCAGCTTCCCTGTTGTCCTGTGCCTCTGTCCCCTAAACTGTGTCCCCACTGCCTCTGACCCGAGGTCCCTGATTGTCCTGGGTTTGTGGGCTTGCCTGGGGTCCCTGTAGTGGTAGACACACTGCTGATTGATGTGTCCTGGGGACAGTAGCATGGGCCCTCTGGGTGGGTGCTGTGCTGGTGTTGGGAGGCTCTGTGGTGAGTTGGGACTATGGCAGGGTAACCAACTTTCTGGAAGTCCCTGATGGGCCAGGTTGGTCATCCTGATCTAGGCGTGCCGAGCTGCTGTCATCACTGTGGGCCTTCTGGGGGTGGACTGGATGTTGCTGGCAACTCCTCTCCGGTGATGTTGAGTAGGGGTCCTGTGAGGATGCAAATGCAGTGTTAATTTTTCTGTGTGTGACATCTTGTGCATGAGTATGTTCCCCACTATGGTTGTTATTCCCAAGGCAGCTTTGACTTGTGTGAGTTGTGCTTGGTTTGGCTAAGTGATTGTCACTAGTGTGGATGCTGTGGTGATGGGTGTCCATGCAGGTCTGTGATGGGGTCCATGTATTGGTGTTGCATGGTATTGAGATGGGTGGGTTGTGATAGTGGGGTATATGTGAGGTGGTGGGGTGATGGGGTGAGGGGAGGAGTTTGTGATAGTATGCAGGTAGGGTAGGGGATATAGTAGTAAAGATTTGACGTATCAGAGTCCAGTCCTCCTGCTACTCCTGCGAGGCCCTCAGGATGCATTATTGCCAAGACTTGCTCCTCCCATGTTGTTAGTTGTGGGGGAGGAGATGGGGGTCCTCTGTACTGCTAACTGGTCTCTTGCAACCACTGAACGCACATTCCCTGTAGGTCATGCCACCTCTTCCTGATGTCATCCCTTGTTCTTGGATGCTGTCCACGATTCTCCGCCATAGCTCCATCTTCCTAGCGATGGACATCTGCTGCACCTGTGATCTGAATAGCTGTGGCTCTAGCTGGATGATTTCCTCCACCATGACCCTTGGCTCCTCCTCTGAAACCCTGGGGTGTCTTTGGGGTGCCATGGATGTGGTGTGAGTGATATGTGTGCGGGTGTGTGGGGTGCTGTGTTGGAGTGTGTGGTGTGAGGTTCATGGATGGTGTATGGGTGAGGTTGTTTTGTCTCTCACTTGCCAAAATGTTTGCGTCGTAAAGGGTTGTGGGTAATGTGGGTGTGTGTTTTATAGTGGTGTGAGTGTGTGGTTGTGGTGTGTGTATGTGTGTCAGGTGTGTGCAGTTTGAATTGTCCAACATGGTGGAGTTTTGTTAGTGTGTGTGTATTTTGAGCTTGGTGGTGTGTACCGCCAATGGTTCACCACGGTTGAAAGACCACTGCAGTGATTTGTAGGTTGTGATACTGTGGGCGTGTTCCTGTTGGCGTAACAGTGTTTATCACTTTCTTCTGGGGGACTTGTGTGGGTTCCTGTATAGTGGCGGATTTCTCTGTGTGATTCATAATCCCTGTAGCAGAATACCGCCACGGTGACGGTATGTTGGCAACCGTCAGCATGGCGGTAGGCACCATTTACGTCCAAGGTTGTAATTAGGGCCATAGTCCTTTTCGTCATCTAGTTTCACGCTCACTAGTCGATAATGATCCACAGGCCATATCAATTTGCATAGGTTCCTCATCTGTAGATCCTTTAGATTCAGAACGAGTCTCCTCAGAACGATGAGGAATGGCACGTGAAGTTCCTGAACGTGCTGGTATACGGCTCTTTTTCTTTTCCATCTTACTCTCATTAAGGCGGTATTCTATGGAGAGAGTCAAGTCCATCAAACCCTTGAGGTCCTCCACTCTAGTGGAATGCACTAATTCGTCTTTGATTTCTTCCCGAAGACCTCTTTGGAAAAGGGTAACAAGGGTACATTCTACCCACGATGTTTCAGCAGCCAATTGTCTAAACTGTGTGATATATTATAAGACTTCATGACTTCCTTGTTGGATGTCGCATAGGGCTTCTTCTGCCAAGGATTCAAGTCCAGGACTCTCAAACATCTGCTTAAAGGCAGCAACAAAGGCTGGAAAATTAGACAGATGGGAATCTTGGGAGGTTACCAGAGGAATTGCCCAGGCTAAGGCCGGACCAGACAGGGCACTGATCAAATATCCGACCTTAGTCTTATCTTGCACAAATTGTAAAGGTCAAAATGCAAAGTAGACTGTCAAGGCATCTAGGAATTCTCACAACTTACTAGGATCCCCAGAGAAGTGAGGTGTATTGGCAGAGATGGTGGGAACATAAATGGTCCTAGAGGCTACGGCTTATAGTAAAGCCACATTTTTGGTTTGTAACTGTTGTAGTTCATGGGCTTGTTGTAGGATCGTCAGGAGCAAGGTTTGACTTGTTGGTTCTGTATTTGTCGAGGGGTTCTCCATGATCCCGGACCACGACTGGAGTTTTGGGCATTGGAATCTGTCACGTTTTACCTTTGGCTTGCTGCCCAGATCAGATGGGGATGGCGTGCGGCCTTGGTTCTTGCAAGGCCTACTCTGTCTGAGGTAGGGGCGACCCCTTCTGGTAGCACCAGTGCTGCTGACAGTAGTACACCACCACAGTCCATGCCCTCCAGAAGGAGTCCCTGCGGAAAATCCCCAAAGGGAAAAAAACTCTTAGACAGGAACTCCCTAGAATAGAAAGGAGGGCACAAGAGAATCAGAACTTCGATGCTAGGAAAATCACTGGAAAGACCAAGGAAAAACAGGAGCAAATACTGGAGTCCAAAAGACCAGCCAGAGCGCGACCACCACAGGAGAAGTGTTGCATCGCAAAGAGAAGAAGAATCTATTCCCTTGTATACCACTTGACAGGAAGTGACATGCAGGAAGAAGTAGAACTGCCTTTGTGGATTGGGAAAGGTGCTATAGAACAAGCTAGGAAAGACACCATTTTTGTAGGGGGAACAGATGCATGCAGGGAAGGTGAAGGAGAATGATATGCTGGGAAAGAGAAATCATGGCTCCTCCAGGAAGATAAAGGAAAAAGGAGAGGGCTCTAAAATGGGGCACCAGGTAAGTGAGAGGGCCGAGGGGGGCGTGGGCACCCCGCGACAACACCCGCGCCATACATTCTACGTGGCGAGGATCAACGCCCAATCCTGGGCCTCCAGCACCTACGCGGTAAAGGAAGCAGAGCACAGCTGGAAAAAAGGCCCACAACGGGCCCCGCGATCCGGAAAACAGACCGCAGCCCACACTGTGGCCGGAATGGGAGACGCCGCGGGCCTCTGTGGCATGACACAGGGCTGACAACAAGGAGAAAGCAATGAGAACAATGGAAAGGCAAGCAGCAGGCACACACAAAATGGGGCTAGAAGCAAGGAGAAGTCTGTGAGAAAAAAAAAAGCAAGAAGCAGCTTGTACAAAATGGCATTGAGAGAATGAAGAAAGCAATGAGAAGGAGAGAAAAGTAAGGAGCAGGCACACAAAAAACGGGGATGTGAGCTGGGAGAAAGCAGTGAGAACAGAAAGGTAAGGAGCAGGCATGTAAAAAACTGGGGTGAGAGTAAGGAGAAAGCAGTGAGAAGGAGGGAAAGGCAAGAATCACACACTTCAAAAAATGTGGATGAGAGCAACAAAAAAGCTGTGAGAATGATAGAAAGCCAAGGAGCAGGCACTCAAAAAACGGGCATGTGAGCAAAGAGAAAACTTTGAGAAAGAGGGAGAGGCACGGAGCAGGCATGCAAAAACAGGGATGAGAAGAAGGAGAAATCAATGAGAAGGAGTGAAAGGCATGGAGCAGGCATGCAAAAAAGGTGAGAGCCAGGAGAAAACAGTGAGAATGAGTACTAGGCAAGTAGGAGACATGGACAAAATGGGTCTGATAGCAAGGAAAGGCAAGCAGCAGGCAAACAAAAAAGGGGGTTAAGAGCAAAGAGAGAGCATTGAGAATGAGGGAAAGGCAAGCAGAAGGCATGCACAAAAAGGGGCTGAGAGCAAGGAGAAAGAAATGAGAATGGGGAAAGTCAAGCACCAGGTATGCATAAAATCAGGCTGATGGTATGGAGAATCCAATTAGAATGACGGAAAAGCAAGCAGCAGGTATGCACAAAAACTGGCACAGAGTAAGGAGAAAGCAGCGAGAGCAAGGGAAAGTCAAGGAGCAGGCACACCAAAAACTGAGGGGAAAGAAAGGAAAAGCGGGATTGAGGCATGGACAAAACGTGTCTGAGAGCAAAGAGAAAGCCTTGACAATGAGGGAAAGACAAGCAGGAGACATGCACAAAGTGGGACTGGGAGCAATAAAAAAGCGGTGAGAACAAGGGAAAGTCAAGGAGCAGGCATGCATAAAACCGGGCTGAGAGCAAGGTTGAAAGCAATGAGAATGAGGGAAAGGCCAGCAGGTGGCATACATAAAAAGGGATGACAGCAAGGAGATAACCGATCAATCCAGAGAAAGGCAAGCAGCAGACATGGACAAAACAGGGCACAAAGCAAGGAGAAAGCAGTGAGACTAAGAGAAAGTCAAAGAGCAGGCACACAAAAAATGAGGGAAGCAAGGAAGAGCAGTGGAAATGAGGGAAATGCAAGCAGCAGGCATGCACAAAATGGGGCTGAGAGCAAGGACAAAGCAAAGAGAAGGAGTGAAATCCAAACAGCAGGAACACACAAAACAGGGTATAGAGTAAGAAGAAAGCAATGAGAACAAGGGAAAGGCAAGCACCAGGCATGCAAAAAATGGGGTGACGGCAAGGAGAAAGCAATGAGAATGAGCAAAAAGCAAGAAGCAAGCATTTAAAAAATGGGACTGAGTGCAAGGAGAAAACAGTGAGAACAAGGGAAAGTCAAAGAGCAGGCATGCATAAACATGGCGGGGTGCAAGAAGAAAGCAGCAAGAATGGGAGAAGGGCAAGTAGCAGATATGCACAAAACAAGTCTGTGAGCCAGGAGAAAGTAGTTAATATGAGGGTAAAGTAGTCATCTGGCTTGCACAAAATGGGGCTGAGAGCAAGCAGAAAGAAATGACAATGAGAGAAAGGCAGGAAGCTTTCACACACAAAACAGGGCTGGAAGAAGGAGAAAGCTATGAAAATGAGGGAAATGCAATCAACATGCATGTACAATAAAGGCCAGAGAGCATGGAGACAGCAGTGAGGACAAGGGAATGTCAAGCATCAGACAAAAAAAACTGAGAGGGGTGAGGGGACAAGGAAAAGTAGTGAGAATTAGGTAAATGAAAGAAGCAGGTATGCACAAAACAGGGCGGAAAGCAAGGGAAGAGCAGTGAGGAGGGAAAGCCCCATTTTGTATGTGCCTGCTTCTTGCTTTTCCCTCATTCTCACTGCTTTCTCATTGCTTCCCCCAGGGGTTTTGCATGCCCGCTCCTTGACTTTCCATTGTTTTCATTGCTTTCTCCTTGCTCTCAGCCCTGTTTTTTGTGTGCCTGGTACTTGCATTTCCATCTTTCTCACTGCTTTCTCCTTGATCCCAGCCCCAGTTTGTGCATTCCAGCTGCTTGCCTTTACCTCATTCCCATTACTGTTTCCTTGCTCTCAGCATAATTGTGTGTGAGCCTGCTTTTTAGCTTTCACTCACTCTCATTGCTTTATTCTTGCTCTCAGATGTGTTTTGTGCATGCTTGCTGCTTGCCTTTCCCTCCATCTCACTGCTTTTCCTTGCTTTCGCCCTCAGTTTCTGCATGCCTTCTGCTTGACTTCCCTTGTTATCACTGCTTTGTCCTTGCTCTCAGCCCCAGGTTGTGCTTGCTTGCTTCTTGCCCTACCCTTCTACTCACTGCTTTCAACTTGCTCTCAGCTACGTTTTGTGCGTGCCTGCTGCTGGTTTCTCCCTCCTTTTCACTGCTTTCTCCGTGCTTCTCCCTTGTTATTATGCATGTCTGCTCCTTAGGTTTAGCTTTGTTCTAACTTCTTTCTCCTTTCTCTCAGCCCCATTGTGTGAGTTCATGCTGCTTTCCCTCATTCTCACTGCTTTGTCCTTGCTCTCAGCTCACTTTTATTGTGAGTGCCTGCTATTTTCCTTTCCCTTGTACTCACTGCTTTTCCCATGCTCTCAGTTCCATTTTGTCCTTGACTCATACTTGCATTTCCTTCATTCTCACTGCTTTCTCCTTCCTCTCACTCCTGTTTTCTGTATATCTCCTGGTTTCCTTCCCCTCGTTCTCACTGCTTTCTCCTTGCTCTTAGCCCCTTTTTGTGCATGCCTACTGCTTGCCTTTTCCTCCTTCTCACTCTTCTCCTTGCTCTCAGCCCTGTTTTGTGCATGCCTGGTACTTGCCTTTCCTTTGTTCTCACAGATTTTCCTTGCTTTTTGCTTCCAGTTTTTTGTGTGTCTTCCACTTGACTTTCCTGTGGCATCACTGATTTATCCTTGCTCTCAGTCCCATTTTGTGCATGCCTACTGCTTGCCTTTCCCTTGTTATCACTGTTTCTTTTTGCTTACAGCTCTGTTTTGTACGTCTGCTGCCTGCCTTTACCTCATACTCACTGTTTTCTCCTTGTTTACTCCCCGAGTTTTTTATTTTGTGCCTGCTACTGGACGTTCCCTTTTTTCATTGCTTTCTGCTTGCTCTCATCCCTGTTTTGTGCATGTCTGTTTCTTGCATTTCCCTCGTTCTCACTACTTTCTCCTTGCTCTCACCACTGTTTTGTGCATGCCTTCTGCTTGCTATTCTGTTGTTTTCACTGATTTCTCCTTGCTCTTAGCGCGGTTTTGTTCATGCATCCTGCTTGCTTTTCCATCGTTCGCACTGCTTTCTCCTTCCTCTCACTCCCCTGCTGCTTGCCTTTACCTCATTTGCAGTGCTTTCGCATTGCTTTCAGTCCCATTTTTTAGCATGCCTGCTGCTCGCCTTTCCCTCCATCTCTCTGATTTTCCTTCCTTTCGCCCCTAGTTTTTTGTGTGCCTGCTGCTTGATTTCCCCTTGTTATCACTGCTTTCTCCTTGCTCTCAGTCCCATGTTGTGTGTGTCTGCTGCTTGCCTTTCCCTCATACTCACTGCATTCTCCTTGGTCTCACTCCCTTTTCTACATGCCTTCTGCTTCCCTTTCCACAATTCTGAATGCTTCCTCCGTGCATTCAGACCCATTCTGTGTGCCCCTGCTGTTTGCCTTTTTCTCATTCTCACTGCTTTTCCTAGTTTACACCCATTTTTTTTTATGTCTGCTCCTTGACTTTCCCTTGTTGTCACTGCATTCTCCTTGCTCTCAGCCCCATTTTGTGGATGTATGCTGCTTGTCTTTCCCTCATTATCACTAGTTTTTCCTTGCTACCATCCCAGTTTGTGCATGCCTGCTGCTTGACTTTCCCTTAATCTCAATGTTTTCTTGTTGCTTCCCACACTCTGGTGTTTTGCATGCAAGCTTCTTGAATTTCCATTGTTATCAGTGCTTTTTCTTTTCCCTCTTGCCCTGCTTTGTGCATGCCTCATGCTTGCCTTTCCCTAGTTCTCGATGCTTTCAAGTTGCTCTCAGCCACATTTTGTGTGTGCCAGCTGCTTGCCTTTTCCTCATTATCCTTGCTCTCAGCCCAATTTTGTGCATGCCTCCTAATTGTCCTTCCCTCTCTCTCACTGCTTTCTCATTGCTCTCAACCCCCTTTTTTGCATACCTGCTGCTTGCCTTTCCCTCAATGTCACTGCTTTCTCCTTGCTCTCAGCCCCATTTTGTCTATGCCTCCTGTTTGTCTATCACTCATTCTCACCGCTTTCTCCTTGCTTTCACCTCTGTTTTTTGCATGCCTGCTCCATGCCTTGCACTCCTTCTCACTGATTTCTCCTTCCTCTCATTCCTGTTTTTGCATGCCTGCTCCATGCCTCTCCTTCTTTCTCAAAGTTTTCTCTTTGCTCGAATCCACATTTTTTGAGTGACTGCTCCTTGGCTTTCTGTCGTTCTCACAACTTTCTCCACATTTTTTTCAGTGCCTGATCCTTGTTTTTCCTTTCTCACTGCTTTCTCCCTGCTCTCATCCCCATTTTTAGTGTGCCTACTCCTTGCCTTTCTCGCCTTCTCACTGCTTTCTCCTTGCTCTCAGCCCTGTTTTTGCATGCTTGCCTTTTCCTCGTTCTCACTTCTTTTCATTGCTTTTTCCCACTCGTTTTTTGTGTGCCTGCTCCTTTTTTCCACTTGTTCTTACTGCTTTCTCCTTGCTCACTGTCCAATATTGTGGATGTCTGCTGCTTGTCTTGCCCTCATTTTCACTGCTTTCTCCTTGCTCTCAGCCCCGTTCTTTTCATGCCTCCTGAATGCCTTTACCTCAATCTCATTGCTTTCTCCTTGCTCTCAGCCCAGTTTTTGTTTATGCCTGCTGCTTGCATTTCCCTCATACTCACAGCTTTCTCCTTGCTCTTAGCCCCTTTTTGTGCATGTTTCCTGCTTGCCTTCTCCTCATTCTCAGTGCTTTCTCCTTGCTCTCAGTCTCATTTGACGCATGCCTGCTACTTGCCTTTCCCTCGTTTTCCATGTTTTCTCCTTCCTCGCCCCCACTTTTTTGTGTCCCTGCTCACTAACTTTCCCTTGTTCCTACTGCTTTCTCCCTGCTCTCACCCCCAATTTTTGTGAGCCTGCTCCTTTACTTTACTTCATTTTCACTACGTTCTCCTTGCTCTCAACCTTGCTTTGTATGAGGCTGCTGCCTGCCTGTGCCTCCTTCTCACTGCTCGTTCCTTGCTCTCGACCATGTTTTGTGCGTACCTGCTGCTTGCCTTCCCTCATTCTCACTGCTTTTCCTTGTCCCCTCCACCTAGTTGTTTGTGTGCCTGGTCCTTGACTTTCTCTTGTTCTCACTGCTTTCTCCATGCTCTCTGCTCCTTATTGTGCATGTCTGCCTGATTGCGTTTCCCTAGTTTTTGTTGCTCTCCCATTATTCTCAGCCTTGTTTTGTGTATCAAAGCTGCATGCCTTTCCCTCATTCTCATTGCTTTCTCCTTGCTCTCAGCCCAATTTTCATGCATGACTGCTGCTTGCTTGCCCCCATACTCACTACTCTCTCCTTGTTCTCAACCACTTTTTGTGCAGGGACAGTGAAGGAGCAGGCATGCATGAAACAGGGCTGAGAGTGAGGAGAAACTAATGAGAAAGAGGGAAAGGCAAGCAGCAGGTTTGCACAAAACGGTGCTCAGAGCAAGAAAACAGCAATGAGGATGAGGTAAAGGCAAGCAGCAAGAATACATAAAACTGGGATGGGAGCAAGGAGAAGGCAGTGAGAAGGAGGAAAATGCAAGCAGCAGGTTCACACAAAACAGTGCTCAGATCAAGAAAACAGCAATGAGGATGAGGGAAAAGCAAGCAGCATGGATACACAAAACAGGGCTGAGAGCCAGTAGATAGCAGTGAGAATGAGGGGAACGCAAGCAGCAGTCTTGCACATAACAGTGCTGAGAGCAAGGAAAAAGCAATGAGAATGAGGGAAAGGTGAGGAGCAGGGATGCACAAAACCGGACTGAGAGGAAGGAGAAAACAGTGAGAAAGAGGGAAATGCAAGCAGCAGACACAAAAAACAGTGCAGAGAGCAAGGAGAAAGTAGTAGTGACAAGGAAAATCAAGCAGCAGGCATACAAAAAACTGGGGTCAAAAATAAGAAACAACAGTAAGATTGTGGGAAAGAAAAGCAGCAGGCATGAAAAAATGGGGCTGAAATCAAGGAGAAAGCAGTCAGAATGAGTGAAAGGCAAGCAGTAGGCATGCACAAAATGTGGGTGGGAAAATGGAGAAAGCAATGAAAACAAGGGAAATTCAAAGAGCATGCATGCAAAACAAAAGGGTGAAGAACAAGGAAAAGCAGTGATAATGAGGGAATGACAAGCAGCAGACATGCACAAAGCTGGCCTGAAAGCAAGGACAATACATTGAGAAAGACAGACAGGCAAACAGCAGGTGTGCAAAAAATGGTTTGAGAGCATGAATAAAGCAGTGAGCACAAGGAAACTGCAAGCAGGATGTATGGACAAAACAGGGCTTAGATAAGGAGAAAGCAGTGAGAATAATAGAAATCCAAGCAACAGGCACACACAAAATGGGACTGCGAGCATGGAAAAAGCATTCAGAAGGGGGAAATGTAAGGAGCAGGCATGCATAAAACAGGGCTGAGAGTAAGAAGAAAGCAGTGGAAACAACAGAAAAGCAAGCAGCAGGCACACACAAAATGGGGCTGAGAAAAAAGTAGAAAGCAGTGAGAAAGAGGAAAACGTAAGCAGCAGGCATGCACAAAGCAGGGCTGTGAAGAACTAGAAAGCAGAAGAACAAAGAAAAGGTAAGCAGGAGACATACACAAAACTGGGCTGAGAGAAAGGAAGGAAAGTCAAGGAGCAGGCATGCTTAAAATAGGGCTGAGAGTAAGGAGAAAGCAGTGAGAACGAGGGAAAGGCAAGCAGCAGCCACACACAAAATGGGTCTGAGAGCAAGGAAAAAGCTTTGAGAAAGAGTGAAAGGAAAGCAGAAGGCTCACAGAAAAAAGGCAGAGAACAAGTAGAAAGCAGTGAGTACAAGGGGAAGGCAAGCAGCAGGTGTACACAAAATGGGCTTGAGAGCAAGCAGAAAGCAGTGAGAATGAGGGAAAGGAAAGCAGAAGGCTTGCACAAAACACTGCTGAGAGCAATGAAACAGCAATGAGGATGAGGGAAGGGCAAGCAGCATGGTTGCACAAAACTGGGCTAGGAGCAAGTAGTGAGAAAGAGGAAAACTCAACCAGCGGGCATACACAAAACAGGGCAGAGAGCGAGGAGAAAACAATGAAAATGTTGGAAAGTGAAGGTGCAGGCACACAAAAAATAAGGAGGGGAAGAAGGAGAAAGCAGTGAGTACAAGGGAAAGGCAAGCAGTAGGCATGCACAAAAGGGGGGTGAGAGCCAGAAGAAAGCACTGAGAACAAGGGAAATGCAAGCAGGATGCACACTCAAAATGAGACTGAGAGCAATGAGAAACCAGTGAGAATGGAGGAAAAGGCAAGCAGCTGCCATGCACAAAATGGGGCTGAGAGCAAGGAGAAAGCAGTATTAACAATGGAAAGTCAAGAATTAGGCATGAAAACAACCCGGGGGGAAGCATCAAGGAAGCAGTGATAGCGAGGGGAAGTCAACCAGTAGACATGCACAAAACTGGGCTGAGAGTAAGGGGAAACCAGTTTTATTGAGGGAAAGGCAAGAAACAGGCATCCACAAAATGGGGGTGGGAGCAATGGGAAGGCAGTCAGCTGGTGGGAAAGGCAAGTAGCAGGCACACACAGAGTGGGGCTGAGAGAAAGGAGTAAGCAGTGAGAAGGAGGAAAATGCAAGCAGCAGGTTCACACAAAACAGTGATCAGATCAAGAAAACAGCAATGAGGATGAGGGAAAAGCAAGCAGCATGGATACACAAAACAGGGCTGAGAGCAAGTAGATAGCAGTGAGAATGAGGGGAACGCAAGCAGCAGTCTTGCACATAACAGTGCTGAGAGCAAGGAAAAAGCAATGAGAATGAGGGAAAGGTGAGGAGCAGGGATGCACAAAACCGGACTGAGAGGAAGGAGAAAACAGTGAGAAAGAGGGAAATGCAAGCAGCAGACACAAAAAACAGTGCAGAGAGCAAGGAGAAAGTAGTAGTGACAAGGAAAATCAAGCAGCAGGCATACAAAAAACTGGGGTCAAAAATAAGAAACAACAGTAAGATTGTGGGAAAGACAAGCAGCAGGCATGAAAAAATGGGGCTGAAATCAAGGAGAAAGCAGTCAGAATGAGTGAAAGGCAAGCAGTAGGCATGCACAAAATGTGGGTGGGAAAATGGAGAAAGCAAAGAAAACAAGGGAAATTCACAGAGCATGCATGCAACACAAAAGGGTGAAGAACAAGGAAAAGCAGTAATAATGAGGGAATGACAAGCAGCAGACATGCACAAAGCTGGCCTGAAAGCAAGGACAATACATTGAGTAAGACAGACAGGCAAACAGCAGGTGTGCAAAAAATGGTTTGAGAGCATGAATAAAGCAGTGAGCACAAGGAAATTGCAAGCAGGATGTATGGACAAAACAGGGCTTAGATAAGGAGAAAGCAGTGAGAATAATAGAAATCCAAGCAACAGGCACACACAAAATGGGACTGCGAGCATGAAAAAAGCATTCAGAAGGGGGAAATGTAAGGAGCAGGCATGCATAAAACAGGTCTGAGAGTAAGAGGAAAGCAGTGGAAACAACAGAAAAGCAAGCAGCAGGCACACACAAAATGGGGCTGAGAAAAAAGTAGAAAGCAGTGAGAAAGAGGAAAACGTAAGCAGCAGGCATGCACAAAGCAGGGCTGTGAAGAACTAGAAAGCAGAAGAACAAGGAAAAGGTAAGCAGGAGACATAAACAAAACTGGGCTGAGAGAAAGGAAGGAAAGTCAAGGAGCAGGCATGCTTAAAATAGGGCTGAGAGTAAGGAGAAAGCAGTGAGAACGAGGAAAAGGCAAGCAGCAGCCACACACAAAATGGGGCTGAGAGCAAGGAAAAAGTTTTGAGAAAGAGAGAAAGGAAAGCAGAAGGCTCACAGAAAAAAGGCAGAGAACAAGTAGAAAGCAGTGAGTACAAGGGGAAGACAAGCAGCAGGTGTACACAAAATGGGCTTGAGAGCAAGCAGAAAGCAGTGAGAATGAGGGAAAGGAAAGCAGAAGGCTTGCACAAAACACTGCTGAGAGCAATGAAACAGCAATGAGGATGAGGGAAGGGCAAGCAGCATGGTTGCACAAAACTGGGCTGAGAGCAAGTAGTGAGAAAGAGGAAAACTCAACCAGCGGGCATACACAAAACAGGGCAGAGAGCGAGGAGAAAACAATGAAAATGTTGGAAAGTGAAGGTGCAGGCACACAAAAAATAAGGAGGGGAAGAAGGAGAAAGCAGTGAGTACAAGGGAAAGGCAAGCAGTAGGCATGCACAAAAGGGGGGTGAGAGCCAGAAGAAAGCACTGAGAACAAGGGAAATGCAAGCAGGATGCACACTCAAAATGAGACTGAGAGCAATGAGAAACCAGTGAGAATGGATGAAAAGGCAAGCAGCTGCCATGCACAAAATGGGGCTGAGAGCAAGGAGAAAGCAGTATTAACAATGGAAAGTCAAGAATTAGGCATGAAAACAACCAGGGGGGAAGCATCAAGGAAGCAGTGATAGTGAGGGGAAGTCAACCAGTAGACATGCACAAAACTGGGCTGAGAGTAAGGGGAAACCAGTTTTATTGAGGGAAAGGCAAGAAACAGGCATCCACAAAATGGGGGTGGGAGCAATGGGAAGGCAGTCAGCTGGTGGAAAAGGCAAGTAGCAGGCACACACAGAGTGGGGCTGAGAGAAAGGAGTAAGCAGTGACAATGAGGGAAAGGCAAGCAGCAGACACATACAGTGCAGAGCTGAAAGAAAGGAGAAAGAAGTGACAACAAGGGAAAATCGAGGAACAGGCACGCAAAACAAATGAGGCTAAAGCTAGGAAAAGCAGTGAGAATGAGATAAAGAAAGAAGCAGGAACGCATATAATAGGGCTGAGAGCAAGGAGAAAGCATTCAGAGTGATGTAAAAGAAAGCCGCAGGCAACCAGAAAATAGGGGTGAAAGCAAAGGAAAAGCAGTGAGAATGAAGGAAAGACAAGTAGGAGGCATGGACAAAATGGTACTGAGAGCAAGGAAAGGGCTTTGAGTACGAGGGAAAAGAAAACAGCTGGTATGCACCAAAGGGAGCTGATAGCAAGGAGTAAGCAGTGAGAATGAGGGAAAGGCAAGCAGCAGGCTCACATAAAGCAGGGCTGAGAGTAAGGAGAAAGCAGTGAGAACAAGCTAAATCTAAGGATCAGTCACACAAAAAATTAGCCAAAGAGTAAGGAGAAAGCAGTGAAAAGGAAAGAAAATCAAGCAATAGGCATGCACTAAAGCGGATTGAGAGCAAGGAGAAACCAGTGAGTATGAGGAAAAGTAAGCAGCAGGCACACACAAAATGGGGCTAAGAGGAAGGAGAAGGCAGTGATAACAAGGAAAGTCAATCAGCAGGCACACAAAAAACTGGGGGTGAAAACAAGAAAAGCAGTGAGATAGGGCAAAAGGTAAGCAGCAGGCGTGTACAAAACAGGGCTGATAGCAAGGAGAAAGCAGTGAGAGCGAGGGAAAGGTAAGCAGCAGGCTCACACAAAACAGTGCTGAGAGCCAGGAAACAGCAATGAGAAAGAGTGAAATGTAAGCAGCTGAGATGCACAAAACGGGGCTGGGAGCAATGAGAAAGCAGTGAGAAAGAAGGAAATGAAAGCAGTAGCCACTAACAAAACAGATCTTAGAGCAAGAAAAAAGCAATGATAACTAAGGAGGGGTAAGAAAGCAGTGAGCACAAGGGAAAATGGGGCTAAAAGGAAGGAGAAAGCATTGAGAATGAATGAAAGGCAAGCATAAGCTATGCACAAAATGGGGTGATAGAAAGTAGAAAGCAGTAAGAATGAGCAAAAGCAAGCAGGAGGCATGCACAAAACAGGGCTGGGAGCAAGGGGACAGCAGTGAGTGTGATGGAAAGGCAAGCAGGAGGCACACAATAAACAGGGCTGAGAGCAAGGAGAAAGAAGTGAGAAAGAAGCAAAGGCAAGTATCTGTCACGCACAAAATAGGGCTGAGAGCAAGGAGAAAGTAGTGAGAATAAAGGAAAGGAATGTAGCGGGCATGCACAAAACAGGGCTGAGAGCAAGGACAAAGCAGTTATAACAATGAGATGTCAAGGAGCAGGCATAGAAAATTCCAGGGGGGAAGCAATGAGAAAACAGTGAGAATGAGCAAAAGTCAAGCAGCAGGCACACACAAAACTGGGCTGAAATCAAAGAGAATGCAGTGAAAACAAGCTAAAGTCAATAAGAAGACTCACAAAAAAATGGGGGAAGCAAATAGAAACAGTGAGAAGTGGGGAAAGTCAAGCTGCAGGCATGCACAAAACAGAGCTGAGAGCAAGGAGAAAGCAGTAATAACAAGGTAAATTCAAGCAGCAGGTGCACAAAAAACTGGTGGCAAAAGCAAGAAAACACAATGAGATGGGGAAAGGCAAGCAGCAGGCATGCACAAGATGGGGCTGAGAGCAAGGAGAAAGCAATGAGAGTGAGGGAAAGACAAGCAGCAGGATCGCACAAAAGGGTACTGAAAGCAAAGAAAGAGCAATGAGACGGAGGGAAAGATAAGCAGCCAGACACACAAAACGGGGCCAGGAGAAAGCAGTGAAAACAAGGAAAAGTCAAGAAACAGGCACACAAAAAACTAGGGGGGAAGCAAGGAGTATGTACTGAGCATGAGAAAAAGGCAGTCAGAAGGCACACACAAAATGGAACTGAGAACATAGAGAAAGTAGTGAAAGAAAGAAAAAATTCAAGGAGCAGGCAGACAAAGAATGAGGGGGAGAGCAGGGAAAAGCAGTAAGAACGAGGGAAAAACCAGCAGCTGCCACACACAAATTGGGGCTGAGAGATAGCACAAGGCAGTGATAATGAGGGAAAAGCAAGCAGCAGGCATGCACAAAATGGGGCTGAGAGCAAGGGGAAGGCAGTCAGTAGGAGGGGAAAGGCAAGTAGTAGGCAAGATGTAGGCAAGCAGCAGGGACGCACATAATGGAGCTGAATGCGAGGAGAAAGAATACATAACGATATAAAGGAAAGCAGCAGACATGCAGAAGTTGGGGTGAGAGAAGTAAGAAAGCAGTGAGAATGAAGGAAAGGCAGTATGAGGCAGGGACAAAACGGGACCAAGAGTATGGAAAAAGCAGAGCATAAAAGGTAAAGGCAAGCAGCAGGCACACACAAAAGGGAGCTGATAGGAAAGAGAAAGCAGTGAGAACAAGGGAAAGGCAAGCAGGAGGCATGGACAAAATGGGGTGGAGATCAAGGAAAAGTAGTGAGAACGAGGACAAGCAAAAAGCAGGCCTGCACAAAGAGGGGCTGAGATAAAGGGGAAAGTAGTGAAATTGAGGGAAAGGCAAGCAGCAGGCATGTACAAAACTGATCCAGGAAAAAGGGTGAAACCAGTGATAACGAGAGAAAGGCAGACAGCAGGCATGCACAAAGTGGGGCTAAGAGCAAGAGGAAGGCAGTCAGAAGGAGGGAAAGGCACATAGCAGGCACTCACAAAGTGGGGCTGAGAGCATGGAGTAAGCAGTGAGAATGAGGGAAAGGCAATTAGCAGACACACACAATACAGGGCAGAGAGCAAGGAAAAAGAAGTGGGAAGAAGGGAAACTCAAGGAGGCAGGCACATAAAAAAATGGGGGAAAGCTAGGGAAAGCAGCGAGAACGAGATAAAGGCAAGCAGCAGGGACACACATAATGAGGATAAAAGCAAGGAGAATGCATTCAGAGCATGTAAAGAAAAGAAGCAGGCATGCAGAAAATGGAGATGAGAACAAGGAGATAGCAGTGAGAATGAAGGAAAGGCAGTAGAAGGCAGGCACAAAATGGACCAAGAGTATGGAAAAAACAGAGCATATGAGGTGAAGGCAAGCAGCAGGCACACACAATAGGGAACTGATAGCAGAGAGAAAGCAGTGAGAACAAGGAAAAGGCAAGCAGGAGGCATGGACAAAATGGGATGGAGAACAAGAAGAAAGCAGTGAGAATGAGGAAAGGCATGCAGCAGGCATGCACAAAAAGGGGCTGAGATAAGGGGAAAGTAGTGAGATTGAGGGAAAGGCAAGCAGCAGACATGTACAAAACTGATCCGAGAATAAGTGTGAAACCAGTGATAACAAGAGAAAGGCAAGAAGCAGGCATGCACACAATGTAGCTGAGAGCAAGATGAAGGCATTTAGAAGAAGGGAAAAACACATAGCAGGCACTCAAAAAGCAGGGCTGAGAGCAAGTAGTAAGCAGTGAGAATGAGGGAAAGGCAATCAGCAGAGACACACAATACAGGAGAGAGAGCAAGGAAAAAGCAGTGGGAAGAAAGGAAACTCAAGGAGGCAGGCACATAAAAAATGGGGGGAAATCTTGGGAAAGCAGTGAGAGCGAGATAAAGGCAAGCAGCAGGTACACACATAGGACGTCATTACAACCCTAGCGGTCAGTGTTAAAGTGGCAGTAACACCGCCAACAGGCAGGTGGTAAAAAAAATTGGATCACGACCAAGGCGGAAACCGCCAACATAGACAGCCACTTTAACACTCCGACCGCCACTGCGGTAGCAACAAACACCGCAGCGGTCACCGCCAACAGACAGGCGGAAGACAATGTACCGCCCACAGTATTACAAGGCACCAATCCGCCAGCTTTTCCGGGGCGGTAGCAACACCATCAAAAGCACAGCAGAAACTGAACAACGAAGGGGAACCACTCACCTCTTGACACTCCACGAAGAACCAGGACGCCATGGAGCTCGAATTGCAGATCCTCCCCATGTTGGTGTATCTACTAATACACCACGAAGTAGAAAGAAGGCGGCGGTGGTGGCAGCGATGCCGGTGAGTACTGCACCCTGCACACAAGGGAGGGGAGGAGGGAAAAGAGAGTGACACACACACGTGCCATGCAACCCCCCCAAACCCCCACCCTCACCCACAACACCATACACACAAACATATCCAACAACAATACAGATACCCCCTGTCACCCCCTGGAAGAACGCAAGGACAAAAGGAAATGAGTCTAACCAGTGTTATGTTGGAACATTCAGATATATCAAGAGAAAAGCAAATAATCAGTATATACAAATATTGCAAATGTCCGTGGACCAGTGGTCCCAAAAAGCATGGGCAAAGCCCACACATGATACCTGCCTCAAAACGGAGAGAACAATGCGGGGGCATCAGGTCGACAAAACACAGGCACCTCAGGGGGAAGGGGCGAGGGGGCACATCAGCCGGAAGATGGAACGACGCCACTGCTCCTCGAGGGGGCTCTTTGCCCAATGCTTGGTCTGGGGGAGTGCAAAGCCACAGTCTCTCAAGTGGGTGGGTTGCCCACTGCTTGCTCCAGGGGAGTGCAAAGTCACAGTCTTTCAAGTCTCTCATGTTGGTGGATTGCCCACTGCTTGCTCCTGGGGAGTGCAAAGCCACAGTCTCTCAAGACTCCAAGTGGGTGGGTTGCCCACTGCTTGCTCCTGGGGAGTGCAAAGCCACAGTCTCTCAAGTTTCTCAAGTGGGTTGGCTGCCCACTGCTTGCTCCCGGGGAGTGCAAAGCCACAGTCTCTCAAGTCTCTCAAGTGGGTGGGTTGCCCACTGTTTGTCCTGCTTGGGAGTGCAAAGCCACAGTCTCTCAGGTGAGTGGGTTGCCCATTGCTTGCTCCTGGGGAGTGCAAAGCCACAGTCTCTCAAGTTGGTGACATGTTCGACTGGTTCTGGAGGGGGCTTTGTGCCCAGAGTGCTTCATCCTGCTAAGGATTGGGTGAGTGGATGTATCTCTCCACTGGTTCTGGAGGGGGCTTTGTGCTGAGAGTGCCTCATCCTGCCAAGGAATGGGTGAGTGGATGTATCTCTCCACTGGTTCAGGAGGGGCTTTGTGCCCAGAGAGCTTCATCCTGCTAAGGATTGGGTGAGTGGATGTATCTCTCCACTGGTTCTGGAGGGGGCTTTGTGCTGAGAGTGCTTCATCCTGCCAAGGAATGGGTGAGTGGATGAATCTCTCTGCTGGTTCTATCTCTCCACTTGTTCTGGAGGGGGTTTTGTGCCCAGAGTGCTTCATCCTGCCAAGGATTGGGTGAGTGGATGTATCTCTCCACTGGTTCTGGAGGGGGCTTTGTGCCCAGAGTGCTTCATCCTGCCAAGGAAGGGGTGAGTGGATGAATCTCTCTGCTGGTTCTGGAGTGGGCTTTGTGCCCAGAGTGCTTCATCCTGCTAAGGATTGGGTGAGTGGATGTACCTCTCCGCTGGTTCTGGAGGGGGCTTTGTGCCGAGAGTGCTTCATCCTGCCAAGGAATGGGTGAGTGGATGTATCTCTCTGCTAGTTCTATCTCTCCACTGGTTCTGGAGGGGGCTTTGTGCCCAGAGTGCTTCATCCTGCCAAGGATTGGGTGAGTGGATGTATCTCTCCACTGGTTCTGGAGGGGGCTTTGTGCCCAGAGTGCTTCATCTTGCCAAGGATTGGGTGAGTGGATGTATCTTGCCACTGGTTCTGGAGGGGGCTTTGTGCCCAGAGTGCTTCATCCTGCCAAGGAGGGGGTGAGTGGATGAATCTCTCCGCTGGTTCTGGAGGGGGCCTTGTGCCCAGAGTGCTTCATCTTGCCAAGGATTGGGTGAGTGGATGTATCTCTCCACTGGTTCTGGAGGGGGCTTTGTGCCCAGAGTGCTTCATCCTGCCAAGGATTGGGTGATTGGATATTTCTCTCCACTGGCTCTGGAGGGGGCTTTGTGCCCAGAGTGCTTCATCCTGTCAAGGATTGGTTGAGTGGATGCCTTCTTCCACTGGTTTTGGAGGGGGCTTTGTGCCCAGTGATGCTGCACCTGGGGTGTGGCAGTTAACATCCTTTCACCTGGGTGTCTGAGCCATGCGATGTACCTGGAAAAGGTAGCATGGTACTCCATGGAGGCAGAGCCACACTCCATCATGTGGCGACTTAGGCTGCCAACTGCTGGTTGTGCCAGTGCTGGAGGTGGTGCATAAAGTGGTGTGTCCAGGGTCCAGGACATCGCCTGCAGCCTCAGACGGCTGCCCACTGGTGATGCTGCTGATGTCCGACAGAGTGGTACGTGCTGGGCACGTGGCACTGCAGATGGTGGTGCAGGTGGTGGCGGCTGTGGCGGAGATGCTGCTGGTGCTGGCTCTGGTGCAAGTGTCTGTTGTGATGGAGGGAGACACCATACCATCTCTGGCAGCCTCGGTTGGCTGATCCTTGGGGAGGATGCTGCAGACTGACATGGCAGTGGTGGTGCAGGTGGCAGTGCAGATGGCAGTGCAGGTGGCTGTGCAGATGGAGGTCGTTGCGGCGGTGGTTACTGTGGAACAGGTCGCTGGCATCCCTGACAAAATGATGGTCACCAGCCCCTCACCAGGAGGCATCCTGTCCTGAAGTGATTTGCCCTTTGTCTTGTGGCCCTTACCCACCTTGGCAGTCGCTGTTAGGACCTTGGCACTGTCCTCTCTGTGTTTGGGCGAGGCCTTGCTGGGTGGTTGGTGCGACTTTCTCCTGCTGGAAGCCGGCCCCTTTTTGACCTTTGAAGGTGGTAGAATAGGGTGGTCCTTCCCATCTGTAGGTGGCACACTGGCAGCTCTGACGGATGCCCCCTTCGATCCACCCCAATTTGCACGGATCACAACGGACGCAGATGTGGTGGCTGAGGTGCTGGGCTGGGATCTAGACATCCTGTCCCTAGGGGACGGGCTGGGGCGAGATATAGTTAGCTAGGAAAAGTTTTTTAGACACATTAGGATGGGAAGATGGAGGGGGTGTGGGAGGGGAGGAAGTGGTAGTGGTTGTAGGAGGTGTACGTCTGCTGAGTTTGGGTGAAGACGCATGGGCTGAAGCCTGTTGAGAGGTGGATGGCTGTTGAGTCGGTGTGTGCCTGCGTTTGTTTACTTTGGTAGGAGGGCTCACAGACACACTGGGAGAGGACACAGGGGACGTGTGAATGGTAGTGGGGGGTGGTGATTGCACATGAGCGGTGTGTAGTGATGGGCATGCTGGTGATGGAGGCAGTGGCTGATGATGTAGTCCATGCAGGTGTGAGTGGAGATGAGACTGGGAGGGAAGTGGAGGACACGGAGGATGGGAACACAGTGAGGAAGTGGATGTTGATATGTGTGCATGGGTATGGTGCCTGTGTGAGTGCCTGTGGGATGTGTGGTGCTTATGTTTTCCTGAGCCACTTTTGTCTGTTGATGTCTGGGTAGTGGAAGTGGGAGGAGACAAGGCTGGACACAGGGACAATGGCTGCCATCAGTGCTGAGGCCAGAGCCTGAAATGCTCTCTGTTGGGCCGCCACACCAGAATGAATGCCCTCCAGGTATGCATTTGTTTGCTGCAAATGCCTCTCGACACCCTGGATGGCATTCAGAATGGTTGACTGCACAACAGTGAGGGATCTGTGGAGGTCAATATCCTCCTCACTGAGGGCAGCAGGGCTGGCTGGGGCAGGGCCTGAGGTGCCTGGGGCAAAGGAGATGCCCACACTCCTGGGTGAGCAGGCACGGGAAACACGCTAAGGGGCTAATGGGAGGGCGGTGCTGGTAGGGGGGGATGGTGGCTGTAACTGTTGTTGGGGTGGGCACAGAGGTGTCCGCCACCGCCAGTTAGCTTCCATCAGAGGAGGAGTCGCTGTCGCTGGTATCCCCTCCTGTCCCCGTCGTGAAGCTCCCCTCGCTCTCTGTCCCACTGGTGCCTTCACCCTCTATGGATTCACCCTCCTGGGCCATGTGGGATGCAGCTCCCTCCTCTGCTCCTCCGCCAGATGACGCTAATGCACGCAAGTACAGGGTGACAAAACAAGAAGGGGGTGGAGAGACAGAGGACACACATGGTCAATGCCAGCAACA
The DNA here is from genome assembly GCF_031143425.1 of Pleurodeles waltl. Taxonomy (NCBI): domain Eukaryota; kingdom Metazoa; phylum Chordata; class Amphibia; order Caudata; family Salamandridae; genus Pleurodeles; species Pleurodeles waltl. Next base: position 1,224,743,607 of record NC_090444.1, read on the forward strand.
CAGCTACCGTTGGTAAACACAACACACACAGAGCTTCCCTGTGCACTAGGCCTTGCCAACCACTCACTATGGTAGTCACCATCCATGGGGAAAAATACCTAACACCAACATATACACACCTGACACCCACAGGACCCTGCACACTAGTAGCTGTCCAATTGTACCATTGGGCTAGGGGTGCTTCTGAGCCTGCAAACAAGAGAGCTACCCTGGCATGAATGCCCTGGCCTAGGGGCACCCACAGCCCACACCCCCACCCAGATCCCTCCTAAACCGCGCAGAGTCAGCTTTATGACACTGTACTCACCCCCTTGTGGCTGCTGTGATGCTCTCAAGCACCCATCCAACTCCAGATAGGCCACTGCCAGGATGCGGAACATCTGGGGGGTCATGGTGAGATGGGCACCCCTTCCACGTTGGGAGGCCAGCCCCAGCTGGGCCTCCGCCGTCTTCTTGCTCCAGCAGCGCAGGTCCTCCCAACTCTTGCGGCAGTGGGTGCTCCATCTGTGATAGACCCACAGGGTCCGCACTTCCTTGGCGATGGCACGCCAAATACCCTCCTTCTGGTGGGTGCACACCTGGAGGAAAAGTACAGGAGGATTGGAAATTACTCACCCGTCTGGATCGTCATACTCATTGGCCACCAGTTTCCACCCATGCCCTGACGCACATACACTGACCATCCTCACATGCAGCCCTCAGCCTTCCCCAACATGTGTCTTTCATCCACACCACTCCAAACATGCATCATGCTCACAGTGTACTCACCTGCTTGTCTGGAGGACCATAGAGCAACATGTACTGGGGGAGGACCCCATCCACAAGTTTGTCCAACTCCTCCGCAGTGAAGGCAGGGGCCCTTTCCCCAGACACATGAGCCATTGTCGCTTTCAGACTCAGGTCACAGCAGCACATTGTAAGTCCTCTCCTGTTGATGGTCAGGTATCAAGTGAGTGAACAGATAGAAAATAGCGGTCACGTCCGTGGCGGTGCATACCGTCACCGGTGGCGTACATTGCCATTGGCTTCTTGAACCCATAGGGCCCAATGATAACCAATGCTGAGTTGCGTGGCGGTCTTCAACCGCCTACCGCGAAGCTGCACAGTGGCAGCGCAGTTACCTCATTTCCCCTTGTCCCTCCTCACAAGTCAGGCAGCCGTTATTTCCGGGGCGCACATGGCTTGGCACCTAACGGCGTCACAGCACATATTGGCATATATACGGACTAACTTTTTCGCACACTGATTTACTAACATTACTGCAGACACAGTTGTGTTACCTATATGGTAAATGACCCTCTGCTCACCGTTCTCCTCGATAGGCTACAACCGCTGGGGCAGATGATTATCACAATCACATACAGACTTGATCGTGCCACAATCCAAGAACTGTGTGCCCAATTGGAGCCAAACCTGATGTCATCTATCCGCCAGCCCACAGGTATACCCCCTCTAGTGCAGGTCCTGTCAGTGCTCCATTTCCTGGCAAGTGGCTCCTTTCAAACTACAGTGGCCATGGAATATGGGATGTCTCAGCCACTGTTTTCTAACGTGTTGACCAGAGTTTTGTCTGCCCTGCTGAAACACATGCGCAGCTACATCGTGTTCCCCCCGGGGGAGGATTTGCCCACAGTGAAAGCTGACTTCTATGCCCTGGGACATATCCCCAACACCATTGGTGCCATTGATGATACACATGTGTCATTTGTCCCCCCCCACCTGCAGAAATGAACAAGTGTACAGAAATCAAAAAAGCTACCATTCGATGAATGTGCAAATGGTGTGTTTGGTGGACCAGTACATCTCCCATGTGAATGCCAAGAATCCTGGCTCTGTGCATGACGCCTATATCTTGCGGAACAGCAGTATCCCTTATGTGATGGGCCAACTCCAGAGGCACCGGGTGTGGCTCATAGGTGAGCCCAAGGTCCTCACATGGTATGAATAGGTATGGGTTAGTCCCTAAGGATTAGTGTGTGTCTAACAGGTATCCCTCAAAATTTGCAGATGGCTCTGGTTACCACAACCTCTCATGGCTACTGACCCTAGTGAGGAATGCCAGGACAAGGGCAGGGGACCGCTACAATGAGGCACAGGGCCAAACTAGGAATATTATTGAGAGGACGTTTGGCCTCCCGAAAGCCAGATTCCGGTGCCTCCATCTAACAGGTGATTCCCTATACTACTCACCGAAGAAATTGGGCCAGATAATCGTGGCATGCTGCATGTTGCACAACCTGGCATTAAGACTTCAAGTGCATTTTCTGCAGGAGGATGAGCCTGGTGATGGTCTTGTGGCAGCGGTGGAGCTTGTGGACAGTGAGGAAGAGGAGGCAGAGGAAGAAGATATTGACAACAGAACGAACATCATCATGCAGTACTTCCAGTGACACACAGGTAAAAGACTGTAACTCCTCCTCACATTTCAGAATACTGCAGGACATTGTACATGTCAGCCTCTTCACCTCTGTCTATGGACACTGACTGTTCCCTTTGGATTTACTTTTTGCAGATCTGGGTACAACATTCTGCCTTCTGCTATATGTCCTGCTGGCCTACAACTGTCATACATTGGTATAAGTAAATGGACATTTACATTGCAATTTGTTGCTAATGTTGTCATAATACATTTGAGAAAGATCTAAATGTCACCAGATTGGTTTGTGGTTAAAGGGTGTTTATTTAGGGGCTAATGAGGATAGGGGTATGTGCAAGGGGCTGGGGTGATGGTGGAGGAAGGTCCATAGTAGAGTCCAGTCTCTTGGTATCACAGGTGTATTGTCCAATGGGGCATAGGAAGGGGAGTAATGGCAGTTCAAGTTGGACAGGGTGACATAGTGGGACAGAAGGGTGACAATTAGGAAAGTCTTATTTCCTGGCGGGGTCTTGGCAATGTTCTCTGGCCTCTGCCTGGATCGCAGGGACCGTTTGCGGGGTGGTTCTCCTTCTGCAGGGGGTGGGGGGCTGGTGGCCTGTTGTTCCTGTGGCGGTGCCTCGTGTCCAGTAGTGCCGGCGGAGGTGAAAGGCTGTTCCTCTGTTTGGCTAGTGCCAGGGGCCCTTTGTTGTGCCACTGCCTCCCTCATGGTCTTGCCCATGTCAGCCAGCACCCTTGCTATGGTGACCAGGATGGTGTAGATTTTGGTGAGGTCCTCCCTGATCCCCATGTAGTATCCCTCCTGCAGCCGCTGGGTCTCCTGAAACTTGGCCAGTACCATGCCCATGGTCTCCTGGGATTGATGGTATGCTGCCATGATGTTGGAGAGTGCTTCGTGGAGAGTGGGTTCCTGGGCCTGTCCTCCCCTTGTCGCACAGCAGTCCTCCCAGCTCCCTGTTGTCATGTGCCTCTGTCCCCTGAACTGTGTTCCCACTGCCACTGACCCCAGGTCCCTGATCGTCCTTGGTTAGTGGGTTTGCCTATGGTCCCTGTAGTGGTGGACACACTGCTGATTGACGTGTCCTGGGGACAGTGGCATGGGCCCATTGGGTGTGTGCTGTGCTGGTGTTTCCTGAGGGGGGGGTTCTGTGGTGGTTTGGGACTGTGGCAGGGGAACCAACTGTCCAGAGGTCCCCAGATGGGCCAGGCTGGTCATCCTGATCCAGGCGTGCAGAGCTGCTGTCATCACTGTGGGCCTCTTCTGTGGGGGGACTGGATATGGCTGGCACCTCCTGTCCAGTGACGTTGGGTTGGAGTCCTGTTGGATGTAAATGCTTTGTTATTGTATCTGTTTGTGCCATCTTGTGCAATGGGTGTGTTCCCCTGTATTAATGTGCTTGCACTGTCGCCTCGGCCTTGTGTGATTGGTGGTTATGTGGGTTTGGTGAGTCTCTCTACTGGGCATGCTGTGGGGATGGCTGTCCATGCAGGTCTGTGATGGGTGTCCATGCATTGTTGTTGCTTGCAGGGCTTGGTATTGGGAAGGGTGGGTTGTGATAGTGGGGTGTATGTGAGGTGTTAGAGTGATGGTGTGAGGGTAGGGGTAGGAGTTTGTGATGGCAGGCAGGTAGGGTGGGGGATAAGTAGTAAAGATTTGACTTACCAGAGTCCAGTCCTCCTGCTACTCCTGTGAGGCCCTCAGGATGCATGATTGCCAAGACTTGCTCATCCCATGTTGTTAGTTGTGGGGGATGTGGTGGGGGTCCACCGCCAGTACTCTGTACAGCAATCTGGTGTCTTCAAACCACAGAACGTACCTTCCCGCGTAGGTCGTTCCACCTCTTCCTGATGTCATCTCTGGTTATAGGATGCTGTCCCACTGCATTGACCCTGTCGACGATTCTCCACCATAGCTCCATCTTCCTTGCAATGGAGGTCTGCTGCACCTGTGATCCGAATAGCTGTGGTTCTACCCGGATGATTTCCTCCACCATGACCCTGAGCTCCTCCTCAGAAAACCTGGGGTGTCTTTGAGGTGCCATGATATGTTGTGAGTGATGTGTGAGGTGATGTGTTGGGGTGTGTGCTGTGAGGTGCGTGGATGGTGTATATGTGATTGTTTTCTGTGCCTCTGGATGATGGTGTGGTCTTTGCTTTTCTCCCTCTCTCTGCTTGTTCAAATTTTTTCTCTGTAAGGGGTTGTGGGTAATGTGTGTGTGTGTTTTATAGTGGTGTGAGTGTGTGATGTGTGTATGTGTGTCAGGTGTGTGTATTTTAAATTGTCCGATGTGATGTAGTTTTGTGTGTGTGTGTATTTTGAGCGCGGCGGTGTGTACCGCCAATGGTTTACCATGGTTGATAGACCGCCGCGTTGATTCTTGGGTTGTGATACTGTGGGCGTATTCCTGTTGGCGTGACGGTGTTGGTTTTGCTATCACCAGTCTATCACTGACCTTTCGTCTGGTGGACTTGTGTGGGTGTCTGCATAGTGTCTGTTTTCTCAGTGTGGGTCATGATACCCGTAGCGGAATACCACTGCGGTCACGGTATGTTGTCTGCTGTCAGCACGGCGGTAAGCGTGATTTTCAGATCGATGTAAAGGAAAGAAGCAGGCATGCAGAAAATGGGGATGAGAGCAAGGAGAAAGCAGTGAGAGTGAGGGAAAGACAAGGAGCAGGATCACATAAAACAGTGCTAAAAGCATGGAAACAGCAATGAGACAGAGGGAAAGACAAGCAGCCGGACGCACAAAAAGGGGGCAAGAAGAAAGCACTGAAAACAAGGGAAAGTCAAGGAGCAGGTACACAAAAAACTTGGGGGGAAACAAGGAGTTTATAGTGAGAATGATGGAAAAGCAAGCAGCTGCTACAGACAAAATGGGTCTGAGAGCAAGTGCAAGGCAATGAGAATGAGGGATAAGCAAGCAGCAGGCATCCACAAAATGGGTCTGAGAGCAAAGGGAAGGCACTCAGTAGGAGGGGAAAGGCAAGTAGCAGGCACTCACAAAGCAGGCTGATAGCAAGGAGGAAGTAGTGAGAATGAGGGTAAGGCAAGCAGTAGATTCACACAATACAGGGCAAATAGCAAGGAGAAACCAGTGAGAACAAGGGAAAGTCAAAGAGCAGGCTCAGAAACAAATGTGGGGAAAGCTAGGAAAAGCAGTGAGAATGAGATGAAGGCAAGCAACAGGGATGCACATAATGGGGCTCAATGTGAGGATAAGGAATTCATAACTATATAAAGGAAAGCAGCAGGCATGCAGAAGTTGGGGGTAAGAGCAAGAAGAAAACAGTGAGAATGAAAGAAAGGCGGTAGCAGGCAGGGACAAAACAGGAGAGTGTGGAAAAAGCAGAGCATACAAGGTAAAGGCAAGCAGCAGGCACACACAAAAGGGAGCTGATAGAAAAGAGAAAGCAGTTAGAACAAGGAAAAGGCAAGCAGGAGGCATGGACAAAATGGGGTGGAGAACAAGGAGAAAGCAGTGAGAATGAGGAAAAGCATGCAGCAGGCATGCACAAAAAGGGCTGAGATACAGGAGAAAAAAGGAGTTTGTACTGAGAACGAGTGAAAAGCAAGCAGCTGGCAAAAACAAAATATGTCTGAGAGCAAGTACAACGCAGTGAGAATGAGGGAAAAGCAAGCAGCAGGCATGCACAAAATGGGGCTGAGAGCAAGGGGAAGGCAGTCAGTAGGAGGATAAAGGCAAGTAGCAGGTACTCACAAAGCAGGCTGAGAGCAAGGAGTAAGCAGTGAGAATGAGGGTAAGGCATGCAGCAGATGCACACAATACAGGACAAACAGCAAGGAGAAAGCAGTGAGACCAAGGGAAAGTCAAAGAGCAGGCACAGAAGAAAATGTGGGGAAAGCTAGGAAAAGCAGTGAGAATGAGAGGAAGGCAAGCAGCAGGGACACACATAATGGGGCTTACTGCGAGGAGAAAGAATTAATAACGATATAAAGAAAAGCAGCAGGCATGCTGAATTTTGGGGTGAGAGCAAGAGGAAAGCAGTGAGAATTAATTAAAGGCAGTAGGAGGCAGGGACAAAACGGGACCAAGAGTATGGAAAAAGCAGAGCATACGAGGTAAAGGCAAGCAGCAGGCACACACAAAAGGTAGCTGATAGCAAAGAGAAACAGTGAGAACAAGGAAAAGGCAAGCAGGAGGCATGGACCAAATGGGTTGGAAAACAAGGAGAAAGCAGTGAGAATGAGGAAAAGCATGCAGAAGGCATGCACAAAAAGTGGGTGAGATAAAGGAGAAAGTAGTGAGATTGAGGAACGGCAAGCAGCAGGAATGTACAAAACTGGTCTGAGAGAAAGTAGAAACCAGTGATAGCGAGAGAAAGGCAAGCAGCAAGCATGTACAAATTGGGCTAAGAGCGAGGGGAAGGCAGACAGAAGGAGAAAAAGGCAGATAGCAGGCACTCACAAAGCGGGGTTGTGAGCAATGTATCAATGTATGTGAGAATGAGGGAAAAGAAAGCATAAGACACACACAATACTGGGCAGAGAGCAAGGAAAAAGCAGTGGGAAGAAGGAAATCTCAAGGAGGCAGGCACATAAAAATGGTGGGCAAGCTAGGGAAAGCACTGAGAGAGAGATAAAGGCAAGCAGCAGGGACATACATAATGGGGATGAAAGCAAGGAGAAAGCATTCAGAGCGATGGAAAGGAAAGAAACATGCATGCAGAAAATGTTGATGAGAGCAAGGAGAACGTAGTGAGAATGAAGGAAAGACAGTAGGAGCCATGGACAAAACGTGACTGAGAGCATGGAAAACGCAGTGCATACGAGGGACAGGAAAGGACCAGGCATGCACAAAAGGGAGCTGATAGCAAAGAGAAAGGAGTGAGAACAAGGGAAAGGCAAGCAGGCGGCATGGATAATATGTGGCCGAGAGCAAGGTGAAAGAAGTGAGAATGAGGAAAATCAATCAGCAGGCATGCACAAAAAGGGACTGTGAGCAAGGAGAAAGTAGTGAGATTGAGAGAAAGGCAAGCAGCAGACATGCACAAAACGGGGCTCAGAGCAAGTGGACAGCAGTGAGTAGGAGGGAAAGGCAAGTAGTAGGCACTCACACAGAGGGGTTGAGAAGGAGGAGTAAGCACTGATAATGAGGGAAATTCAAGCAGCAGACACACACCATACATGGTTGAGAGCAAGAAGAAAAGAGTGAGAAGAAGAGAAGGGGTAGTCAAGGAGTAGGCACGTAAAAAATGGGGGAGAGCTAGGAAAAGCATTGAGAACAAGATAAATGCAAGCAGCAGGGAGGCACATAATGGGGATAAAAGCGAGGAGAAAGCATTCGGTGGGATGTAAAGGAAAGAAGTAGATGTGCAAAAAATGGAGGTGAGAGCAAGGAGAAAGCAGTGAAAATGAAGGAAAGGAAAGTAGGAAGCATGGAGAAAACAGGACTGAGAGCAAGAAAAAAGCAATGAGTATAATGGGAAGCAGGGAGCAGGCATGCACAAACAAGAGGCTTAAAGCAAGGAGAAATCAGCGAGAACAAGCTAAAATCAAGAAGCAGGCATGCACAAAACCGGGCAGAGAGAAAGGAGAAAAAAGTGATAACAAGGAAAAGTCAAGCTGTAGGCATACAAATATCAGGTGACAAAAGCAAGGGAAAGCAGTAAGATGGACGGTAAGGCAAGCAGCAGGCATTCAAAAAACAGGGCTGAGAGCAAGGAGAAAGCAGTGAGAACAAGGGAAAGGCAAACAGTAGGCATACACAAATAAGGGGTGTGTGATAGGAGAAAGCAATGAGAACGAGTGAAAGGCAGGCAGCAGGCATGCACAAAATGGGGATGAGAAAAAAGGAGAAAGCAATGAAAAAAGGGAAAGTGAAGGAGCAGTCACAGACAAGAACTGAGGAGGGAAGCAAGGAGGGAGCAGTGAGTATGAGGGAAAGGCAAACGGTAGGCACATACAAAATGGGGCCAAAAGTAAGGAGAAAGCATCAAGAATGAGGGAAAGGCAAGCAGCAGGCATGCACAAAACGGGGGAGAGTAAGAAAAAAGTAATGGGAATGAAGGAAAGCCAATCATGCACATAACGTGGCTCAGAACAAAAAAAAAAGCAGTGCAAGAGAGGGTAAAGGGTAATGCAAGCAGCAGGCATGCAGACAACAGGGCAGCAGAGAGCAAAATAAAAGCAATGAAAACAGGGGGAAGTCAAGGAGCAGGCACACAAAAAAATGGAGGGGGTAAGCAAGGAGAAAGCAGTGAGCACAAGGGAAAAGCAAACAGCAGGCATGTACAAAATGGAGCTGCGAATAATGAGAAAGCAGTGAAAGAAAGGGAAATTCAGGGAGGAGGCATGCAAAAAATGGGGGGAAAGCAAGGGAAATCAGTGAGAATGAGGGAAATACAAGCATCAGGCATGCACAAAACTGGCTGAGAGCAAGGAGAACACATTGAAAATGAGGAAAGGCAAATGGCAAGCACACACAAAATGGTTTTGAGAGCAAGGATAAAGCAGTGAGAGCAATACAAAGGCAAGCAGAATGTATGGACAAACCAGTACTTAGAGCAAGGAGGAATCAGTGAGAATGAGATAAAGGAAAGCAGCAGACACACACAGAATTGGTCTGAGAGCAATGATAATGTAGTAAGAACGAGGGAAAGGGAAGCAGGAGCCACCCACAAAACTCAGCTGAGAGAAAGCAGAAAGTAGTGAGAAGGAGGGAAAGTTAACGAGCTGGAGTGCACAAAACCGGGCTGATAACAAGTAGAAAGTAGTGAGTACGAGGGAAAGGAAGCAGCAGGCATGTACACACCGGGGCTGAGAGCAAGGACAATGGGGGAAATGAAGCATCAGGCTTGCAAAAAAAAAGGTAGAGAGCATGGTGAAAACAGTGAGAAAGGGGGAAATGCATGCAGCAGGCACACACAAAAAAGGGCTGAGAGGAAGGAGAAAGCAGTGAGAATGAGTTAAAGGCAAGCAGCAGGCAGTCACAAAACAGAATTACGAGGAAGGAGAAAGCAGTGAGAACAAACTAAAGTCAAGGAGCAGACACTCACAAAAATGGGGGAAACAAGAAGAAAGCAGTGAGAAGGAAGTAACGTCAAGCAGCAGGCATGCACAAAATCGGTTCAAGATCAAGGAGAAAACATTCAGTGAGGGAAAGGCAAGCAGCAGGCCCACACAGAATGGGGCTGAGAGCAAGGACAAAGCAGTGATAACAAGGAAAAGTCAAGAAGCAAGCAGACAAAAAAGTGGGGGAGACAGCAAGCAAAATCAGCAAGAAAGGAGGGAAAGGCAGGGAGCAGGCATACAAAAAAAGGGACTGAAAGCAGGGAGAAACAATGGCAGTGAGGGAAAAGCAACAGTGGGAATGCACAAAAGGGGGGTGAGAGAAAGGAGAAAGCAGTGACAATTAGTTAAAGACAACTATGTACAAAATGTGTCTGAGAGCAAAGAGAAAGCAATGAAAACAAGGGAATGTCAGGGGACAGGCACACAAAAAACCCAAGGGGGGAAGCAAGGAGAAAACAGTGAGTATGAAGGAAAATCAAGCAGCAGGCACAAACAAATTGGGGCTGAAAGCAAGGAGAAAGTATTGAGAATAAGGGGTAAAGGCAAGCAGGAAGCATGCACAAAATAGGGGTGAGAGCAAGCATAAGGAAGTGAGAAAGAAGAAAGTTTAAGCAGGAGAAATGGACAAAACAGGTCTGAGATCAAGGAGAAAACAGTGAGAACAAGAAAAAACAAGCAGCAGGTATGCACAAAACAGGACTGAAAGCAAGAAGAATGCATGAGTACAAAGTAAAGGTAAACAGCAGGCATGCTCAAAATGGAGCTAAGAGCAAGGAAAAAGCAGTGAGAACAAGGGAAAGACAAGCAGCAGGCAAGCAAAAAACTGGGATAACAGCAAGGAGAAAGCAGTGAGAACGAGTGAAAGCAAAGCAGCAGACATACACAACAAAGGACTGACAGAAAGGAGAAAGGTGTGAGAAAAAAAAGAAAACAAACAGGATGCAGAGACAAAAAGGGGATGAGAGCAAGGAGAAAGCGGTGAGAATGAGGGAAATGCAAGCAGCAGGCACACAAATAAACAGGGTGAGAGCAAGGAAAAAGCAATGAGTATGAGTGGAAGGCAAGCACACAAAAACTAGGGCTCAGAGCTAGGAGAAAGCAGTGATAACAAGGGAAATTCAATCACAAGGCACCTAAAATAATTGAGGCAAAAGCAAGAAAAAGCAGTGATATGGAGGGAAAGGTAAGCAGCAGGGATGCAAAAGAAGGGCTGAGAGCAAGGTGAAAGCAGTGAGAGCGAGGGAAACACCAGCAGCAGGCTCACACAAAACAGTGCTGAGAGCAAGAAAATAGCAACGAGAATGAAGGAAAGGCAAACAGTGGGACGCGCAAAACGGGGCTGGGAGCAAGGAGTAAGCAGTAAAAACAAGAAAAAAAAAGGAACAGGCATACATAAACACTTGGTGGGAAGCACTGAGAAAGCAGTGAGTACGAGGGAATTGCAAGCAGCAGGCATATAGATAATGGAACTGGGAGTACAGAGAAATCAGTGAAAGAAAGGGAATTTCAAGGAGCAGACATGCAAAAATGGGGGGAGAGCATGGAAAAGCAGCGAGAGTGAGGGAAAGACAGGCAGCAGGCATGCACAAAACTGGGCTGAAAGCAAGGTGAAAACATTGAGAATGAGGAAAGGTAAGCAACAGGCACACACAGAATGGTTGTGAGAGCAAGGATAAAGCAGTGAGCACAAGAGAAAGCCAAGCAGGATATGTGGACACAAATGAAGAGTGAGAATGAAATACAGTAAAGCAGCAGGCACACAAAATGGGGCTGCAAGCTTGGAGAAAGCAGTGAGAATTAGGGAAAGTCAAGAAGCAGACATGCACAAAACATGCTGAAAACAAGGAGAAAGCAGTGAGAATGAGGGAAAGCAAGCAGCAAGCATGCAGAAAATGGACCTGAGAGCAAGTAGAAAGCAGTGAGTATGAGGGAAAGGAAGCAGCAGGCTCGCACAAAACAGGGCTGAGAGCAAGGAGAAAGAAGTGAGAACGAGGGAAAGGTAAGCAACAGGCTTGCAACAGAGGAGCAGAGAGAAAGGAAACTACAATGAGAATGAGGAAACGGCAAGCAGAAGGGATGTAGAGAACAGGACTGAGAGCAAGGAGAAAGCAATGAAAAGGCAAGAATGAGGCACCTAAAAAGCCAGGGGGGCAGCAAGGAAAAAGCAGGGAATATCAGGGAAAGGCAAGCAACATGCATGCACCAAACAGGTGTGAGATCAAGGAGAAAACAGTGGGAGAAAGGGAACAGAAATCAGGAGACATGGACAAAACAAGGAGAAAGCATTAAGAACCAAAAAAGAAAGCAGCAGGAATGTGCAAAATAGTGCTTATCGCAAGGAGACAGTTGTGAGAGTGAGGGAAAAGCAAGCAGAAGGCATGTACAAAATGGGGCAGAGAGAATGGAGAAACCAATGAGGAAGAGTGAAAGGCAAGAAGCTGTCAAGCAAAAAATGGGCCTGAGAGCAAGGAGAAAGCAGTCAGAATGAGGGAAAGCCAAACACTAGGCATGTACAAAACTAGGCTGAGAGCAAGGAAAAAGCAGATATAACCATGGAAATTCAAGGAACTGGCACACAAAAAAAAGTGGGAGAAAGCAATGAGAAAGCAGTGAGAATGAGGTAAAATCAAGCAGCAGGCAAGCACAAAACTGGGCAGAGAGGAAGGAGAAACCAGTGATAACAAGGTAAAGGCAAGCAGCATGCATGCAGAAGACAGGGCTGAGAGCAAGGGGAAGGCAGTCTGTAGGAGGGAGAGGCAAATAAAAGATCAAGGAGTAAACAGTGAAAATGAGGGAAAGGCAAGCAGCAGATACACACAATACAGGTCAGATAGCCAGGAGAAGGCAATGAGAACAAGAAAAAGTCAAGGAGCAGTCATGCAAAAAAATGGCGGGAAAGCTAGGAAAATCATTGAGAATGAGATAAAGGCAAGCAACAAGGATGCGCATAATGGGGCTGAAAGCAAGGAGTGACCATTCAAATAGATGTAAAGGAAAGCAGCAGACATTGAGAAAATGGAGGAGAGAGCAAGGAGAAAGCAGTGAGAATGAAGGAAAGGCAGTAAGAGGCATGGACAAAATGGGAATGAAAGCAAGGAATAATTAGTGAGTCTGAGGAAAATGCAAACAGCAGGCACTAACAAAAGGAAGCTAAGAGTAAGCACTGTGAATGTGGAAAAGGAAAGCAGCAGACACTCACAAAAAAGGGCTGAGTGCAAGGAAAAAGCAGTGAGAATGAGGGAAAATCAAGTAGCAGATACACAAAAATATGGGTAGGGAAGCAAGGGAAAAGCAGTGAGAAGGAGGGAACGTCATGCAGCAGGCACACATACAACTGGGCTGAAAGCAAGGAGAAAGCAGTGAGTACAATGAAAAGGCAAGCAGCAGGCAAACACAAAAGGAGGCTGAGAGCAAGGAGAAAGCAGTGAGAATGAGAGAAAGACAAGCAGCAGGAATGCACAAAAGGGAGATGAGAAATGGGGATGGAAGCAAGGAGAAAGCAGTGATAAGGAGATAACTTCAAGCAGCAGACTCACACAAAAGCGGGCTGATAGCAAGTAGAAAGTAGTGAATAAGACAAAAAGGCAAGTAGCAGGCCTGCACAAAACTGGGCTGTGAGCAAGGAGAAAGCAGTGATAACAAGGGAAAGTCAAAAGGTAGGCAGACAAACAACTAGGGCGGAAGCAAGGAAAAGCAATGAGATGGGGGAAAGGGAAGCAGCAGGCATGCACAAAATGGGGCTAAGAGCAAGGAAAAAGTATTGAGAATGAAGGAAAGGCAAACAGCAGGCTCGCAGAAAACTGTTCTGAGAGCAAGGAAACAGCAATGATAATGAAGGAAAGGCAAGCAGCAGGGATGCACAAAACTGGCTGAGAGCAAGAAGAAACCAGTGAAAAAGAGGGAAATGCAAACAGCAGGCATGCACAAATCAGGACTGAGAGCAAAGAGAAAGCAATAAAAATGAAGAAAATTCAAGGTTCACCCACACAAAACACTGTGGGGAAGCAAGGAGAAAAAATAGTGTATGAGGGAAAGGCAAGCAGCAGGCATGAACAAAATGAGGATGAGAGCACAGAGAAAGCAGTGAGGACAAGGAAAACCAAGCAGCAGGAATGCAAAAAACAGGACTGAGAGCAAGAAGAAAGCATAAGTACGAAGGAAAGGTAAACAGCAGGCATGCACAAAATGGAGCTAAGAGCAAGGAGAAAGCAGTGAGAACGAGGGAAAGGCAAGCAGCAAGCAAACAAAAAACAGGCGAAAGCAGTGATAATGAGTAAAAGCAAAGCAGCAGGCATACACAAAACAGGACTGGCAGAAAGGAGAAAGCTGTGAGAAAAGGGAAAAGCAAACAGGATGCATACACCAAAAGGGGATGAGAGTAAGGAGAAAGCGGTGGGAATGAGGGAAAAACAAGCAGCAGGCACACAAAAAAACTGGCTGTGAGCAAGGAGAAAGCAATGAGCATGAGGTGAAGACAGGCACACAAAAACCAGCGCTGAGAGCAAGGAGAAAACAGTAATAACAAGGGAAATTCAAGCACAAGGCACCTAAAAAAATTGGGGCAAAAGCAAGAAAAAGTAGTGATATGGAGGGAAAGGCAAGCAGAAGGCTTGCAAAAGACGGAGCTGAGAGCAAGGTGAAACAGTGAGAGCGAGGGAAAGACAAGCAGCAGGCTTGCATAAAACAGTGCTGAGAGCAAGAAAACAGCAACGAGAATGAAGGAAAGGGAAGCAGTGGGACACGCAAAACGGGGCTGGGAGCAAGGAGAAAGCAGTGAAAACAAGAAAAAAAGGAGCAGCCATACATAAACACTTGGGGGGAAGCATGGAGAAAGCAGTTAGTATGAGGGAAATGCAAGCAGTAGGCGCATACATAATGGAACTGGGAGTAAGGAGAAAGCAGTAAGAGAAAGGAAAAAATGCATGCAAAAATGGGGGGAAAGCATGAAAAAGCAGTGAGACTGAGGGAAAGACAGGCAGTAGGCGTGCACAAAACTGGGCTGAAAGCAAGGAGAAAACATTGAGAACGAGGAAAGGCAAGCAGAAGGCACACACAAAATGATTGTGAGAACAAGGATAAAGCATTGAGAACAAGAGAAAGGCAAGCAGGATATGTGCACAAATCGGAGCTGAAAGCAAGGAGAAAGCAGTGAGAATGAGATAAAGGCAAGCAGCAGGCACACACAAAATTGAGCTAAGAGCAATAACAAAGCAGTGATAATGAGGGAAAGGGAAGCAGGAGGCATGCACCAAATTCAGCTGAGTGCAAAGAGAAAAGAATGAAAACAATGGAAAGTCAAGGGGCAGGCACACAAAAATCAGAGAGGGTAAGCAAGGAGAAAGCAGTGAGTACGAGGGAAAGGCAAGCAGTAGGCATTTACAGAATGGGGGTAAAAGAAAGGAGAAAGCATTGAAACTAATGGAAAGTCAAGCAGGAGGCACGCATAAAATGGGGGTGAGAGCAAGGAGAAAGCATTGAAAACAAGAAAAAACAGGGGCTGAAAGGAAGGAGAAAGCAGTGATAAAGAGGGTAGGCAAGAAGCAAGCATGCACAAAACGGGGCTGATAGTAAGTAGAAAGCAGTAAGTACTAGGGAAAAAAAGCAGCTGGCATGCAAACATGGCGCTGAGAGCAAGGAGAAAGCAATGAGAATGAGGGAAACATGAGCAGCAGGGACACAAAAAAAGGAAACAGAGCAAGGCGAAAACATTGAGTAAAAGAGAAATGTGTGTAGTAGGCACCCACAAAACACATCAAATAGTAAGGAGAGAGCAGTGAGAACAAGGTAAGGGCAAGAGTCAAACATGCACAAAACGGGCTGAGAGCAAGGAGAAAGCAGTGAGAATGAGGAAAGGCAAGCAGCAGGGTCACACAAAATGGTGCTGCGAGCAAGGAAAAAGCTATGACAATGAGGGAAAGGCAAGCAGCAAGCAGACATGCTCAAAGTGGGCTGAGAGCAAAAAGAAAACAAAGAGAGAAAGGAAATTCAAGGAGCATGCATGCAAAAAAATCAGAGGGAGAGCAAGGAAAGAAAGTGAGCATGGACAAGGAGTGTGAATGAGGGAAAGTCAAGCAGCAGGTATGCACAAAACTGATCTCAAAGCAAGGAGAAAGCATTGAGGCTGAGGGAAAGGAAAGCAGCAGGCACCCACAAAATGGTTGTGAGAGCAAGAGTAAAGCAGTGAGCACAAGAGAAAGGGAAGCAGGATGTATGGACAAAATAAATCTTAAAGCAAGGAGAAAACAGTGAGACTGAGATAAAGTCAAGCAGCAGGCATGCACGAAATGGGGCTACAAGCATGGAGAAAGCAGCAAGAATTAGGGACAGTCAAGGAGCAGACATGCACAAACCTGACTGCAAACAAGGAGAAAGCAGTAAGAATGAGAGAAAGCAGGCATGCATAAAATGGACCTGAGAGCACGGAGAAAGAAGTGAGTACGAGGGAAAGGAAGCAGCAGGCATGCACAAAACAGTGCTGAGAGCACAGAGAAAGAAGTGAGAACGAGGGAAAGGCAAGCAGCAGGCTTGCAATAGAGGGGCAGAGAGAAAGGAAACTACAATGAGAATGAAGGAAAGGCAAGCAGCAGGGACGTACAGAACAGGACTGAGAGCAAGGAGAAAACAATGAAAACAAGGAGCAGGCACACAAAAAGCCAAGGGGACAGCAAGGAAAAAGCAGTGAGTACAAGGGAAAGGCAAGCAACATGCATGCACCAAACAGGTGTGAGAGCAAGGAGAAAGCAGTGGGAACAAGGGAACTTAAATCAGGAGACAAGGACAAAACAAGGAGAAGGCAATAAGGATGTGGAAAAGCTAGCAGGAGGCATGCACAAAACAGTGCTTAGTGCAAGGAGACAGCTGTGAGAGTGAGGGAAAAGCAAGCAGGAGGCATGTACAAAACAGGGCTGAGAGAATGGAGAAAGCAATGAGGAAGAGGGAAAGGCAAGAAGCTGCCAAGCATAAAA
This sequence comes from Pleurodeles waltl, assembly GCF_031143425.1. NCBI lineage: Eukaryota > Metazoa > Chordata > Amphibia > Caudata > Salamandridae > Pleurodeles > Pleurodeles waltl. Next base: position 1,224,759,981 of record NC_090444.1, read on the forward strand.
TGGGGCTGAGAGCAAGGACAAAGCAGTGAGTGAGAATGAGTGAAAGCCAAGCAGCAGGCACGTACAAAACTAGGCTGAGAGCAAGGAAAAAGCAGATATAAGAATGGAAAGTGAAGGAACTGGGACACAAAAAAAAAAGACCCCCTATATCATTTTTATTATGTTAGGTTGGGTTCCCTCTTGTATGCAGAGTCTCTGCTCTGGGAGTGGAGTCTACCTTCTGCACACCTAGCAGAGACTCTGCTTGGAACAAAGATTTTCGCTCACTGTAAAAAGCAGAAAATAAAATACAGTAAGAGGAAGTCGGTGGATGCAATCACTTGACACTATCAACGAGGATGAGGAACTGACTGCCAACAGAGCATCTGCCTCGAAACTCACATGGTTGGTCACTAAGGCGGTCATTACAACATTGGCGGTAAAAGCCGCTTACCGCTGTGTAGAAGACTGCCAACACACCTCCGCGGCCGCGGAAATCCGCCACAGCTATTATGACCCACAACACGGAATCCGCCAATATTCAGACACCCACACAAGTCTTCCACACCAAAGGTCAGTGATAAACTGGCAAAAACAAAACCTCCACCGTCACGCCAACAGAAATACGCCCACACCATCACGACCCACGAATCCACGTGGCGGTCTTTCAACCGCGGTATTTCATTGGTGGTACACACTGCTGCGCTCAAAATACACACATATCTCCAAAACACAGCCACATTGGACAAATCGAAATACACACACCTGATACACATACACACACCACTCCCAAACACCCAATACAATATAAAACACAAACCCACATCAACCACAAACCCCTACGACCACAATTACTGAGAGAAGGCCAGAGAGAGACACCACCATCAACAATATTAGCATCCAAAGGCACACAACACCATCACCCACATAACTTCTACGTACCTCACACTACACACCACTACATATCAGCACACTTATCACCCCACACACCACCCCACACCTCACCTACACCACCCCATGGCACGGCAAAGACACCCCAGGTTCTCAGAGGAGGAGCTCAAGGTCATGGTGGAGGAAATCGTCCGGGTAGAGCACAGCTATTCGGAGCACAGGTGCAGCACACCTCCATTGCAAGGAAGATGGAGCTATGGCGAAGAATAGTGGACAGGGTCAATGCAGTGGGACAGCACCCAAGAAATCAGGAGGACATCAGGAAGAGGTGGAACGACATACGGGGAAGGTGCGTTCCGTGGTCTCAAGACACCACCTTGCGGTTCAGCGGACTGGCGGCAGACCCCCGCCACCTCCCCCACAACTAACAACATGGGAGGAGCAGGTCTTGGTGGTTCTGCATCCTGAGGGCCTCGCAGGAGTAGGTGGAGGAATGGACTCTGGTAAGTCAAATCTCAACTATTACATCCCCCACCCTACCTGCAAGCCAGCACATACACCCACCCTCACCCCCATCACTCTAACTCCTCACAAATATCCCAAAACCATAAACCACACATCCTAACACCAAGCCCTGCATGCAACAACAAAGCATGGACACCCATCACTAAAGCATGGCCACTGCACATACCCATACACCACTCTAAACCATCATCACACAAGGTCCCACACAGGAATGCAATCACTGGGGTACACAGTCACCCACCCATTGCACACCATTCCACACACAGATGTAATAAACATCCTTTTATACCCCTGCAGGACCTCTACCCAACGTCACCGGACATGAGGGTCCACACATGTCCACACCACCAACAGAAGAGGCCCACAGTGATGACATCACCTCTGTCCAACTGGATCTAGATGACCAGCCCCTCCCATCGGGTACCTTGGGACAGTCGGTTTCCCTCACACTGGCACAAGCCACCACAGAGCTTCCCTCCTCTGGAAACACCAGCACAGCACCCACCAAGCGGGCCCATAACTCCATCCCCAGGACACATCAATCAGCAGTGTGTCCACCACTACAGGGAACCCAGGCTAACCCACCACCCCAACAACAACAGGGACCTGGGATCAGTGGTAGTGGGCACACGGTCCAGGGGATGGAGGCACAGGAACACAGGGGAACTGGGAGGGCTGCTGTGCGACAGGGGGAGGACAGGCCTAGGGAACCCACTCTCCACGAGGCCCTATCCAACATCATGGGTGCCTACCACCACTCCAAGGAGACGATGGCAACGGTACTGGCCAAGTTTCAGGAGACCCAGCACCTGCAGGAGGAACAGTATTTGGGCTTCAGGGAGGAACTCAGAGCCATCAATTCCACCCTGGGCACCATCGTAGGGGTGATGAAGGAAGTACTCAACACCAGGAGGGACACTGTGGCACTACAAGGGGCCCCTGACACTAGCCTGGACGATGAACTTCCCTCCACCTCTGCCGGCGCCAGTGGACAGGAGGCACCACCACAGGACCACCACACCAGCACCCCACCCCCTGCAGAGGGAGAACCACCTCGCAAACGGTCCCTGAGATCCAGGACAAAGACAGAGAACGATGCCAAGAACCCAGCCAAGAAATGAGACCACCCTTAATGTCATCCTTCTGTCCCACTTTGTCACCCTGTCCATCCTTTAACTGCCCCAGCTGCACTTCCTATGCCCATTTGGGCAATGCACATGTGAGACTAATAGACTGGACTCTGCCATGGACAGTCCTCCGCATCACCCCTCACCATTTTGCTACCCCCTCAAATATTGAGCACTAAAATAAACACCCCTAATGCACAAAACAATCTGGAATCAGTCTGTGTATTAGCAATTACTGTGGCAAAAAGCTCTTTCATTTGTAATATCAACATACCTATGTCACACAGCTCTAGTCCATGATGAATCAAAGCAGAAGTCACACTGTGGGACACACATCTGTGAAACCGTAAGGGAAAGTGACAACTCAGTGACCATACACTGGGTAAAAACGACAGACAGTAGAGAGGTAGTAGTGTTAAAGTACAAATAGTAGGCAGGTTTGTAATCTTACCTGTGTTTCACTGGAAATATTGCTGGATCACTGAGTCCCTGTTGTTCATGTCTTCTTCTTCTGCTTCCTCGTCTTCACTGTCCACAGGCTCCACAGCTGCAACAACACCGCCATCTGGACCATCCTCCTGCAGAAAAGGCACCTGTCGTCACAAAGCCAAGTTATGAAGCATTCAGCAGTCCACGATGATCTGGCACACTTTCTTTGGTGAGTAGAATAGGGATCTACCTGTCGTATGGAGGCACCTGAACCTGGCCTTCAGGAGGCCGAAGGTCCATTCGATCACCCTCTTAGTTCGCCCATGGGCCTCATTGTAGAGTTCCTCTGCCCTTGTCCTGGAAATCCTCACTGGGGTCAGTAGCCATGACAGGTTGGGGTAACCGGAGTCACCTTCAAATGGCAATGGACAACTGTTAGACACACACTAAACTGTAGGGATATCCACCGACCCAGACAACCATTCCCACTGTCTTGCTTCCAGGTGCTCACCTAATAGCCACACACGGTGCCTCTGGAGTTGACCCATCACATAAGGGATGCTGCTATTCCACAGGATGTAGGCGTCATGCACTGAGCCAGGGAACTTGGCATTCACATGGGAGATGTACTGGTCAGCCAAACACACCATCTGTACATTCATCGAATGATAACTCTTCCGGTTTCTGTACACCAGTTCACTCCTGTGGGGGGGGGGACCAAAGCCACATGGGTCCCATCAATGGCACCTATGATGTGGGGGATATGTCCCAGGGCATAGAAATCACCTTTCACTCTAGGCAAATCCTCCACCTGAGGGAAAACGATGTAGCTCCGCATGTGTTTCAGCAGGGCAGACAACACTCTGGACAACACGTTGGAAAACAAAGGCTGGGACATCCCTGATGCTATGGCCACTGTTGTTTGAAATGACCCACTTGCAAGGAACTGGAGCACTGACAGCACCTGTACTTGAGGGTGGATTCCTGTGGGATGGTGGATAGCTGACATCAGGTCTGGCTCAAGCTGGGTACACAGTTCCTGGATTGTGGCACGGTCAAGCATGTAGGTGATGATCACATGTCTTTCCTCCATTGTCGACAGGTCCACCAACGGTCGGTACACCGGAGGATGCCGCCATCTCCTCACATGTCCCAGCGGACGGTGCCTATGAAGGACAACAGCGAGCACAGAGTCAAACAACTCAGAGGTACATACCCACAGCTTACACAGAACACCAATCATAATCCAAAAAGTGGCCTGTATGTGTGTAGAGTCTAGGTTTAGGTATGTGTGACATAGTTAAAAATGAAGCCATGTGGGCCCCTGAAATGGCGGCTGCCTGACCTGTAAAGTGGGACAATAGGATGTGAGGTAACTGCGCTGGCGTTGTACACCGTTGCAGTAGGCGGTCGAAGACCGCGGCGCTATGCTGCATTGGTTAATATTGGACCCTATGGGTCCCAGGAGCCAATGATGATGTACGCCAGCGGTGACGGTACGCACCGCCGCGGACATGACCGCCATTTTCTATCTGTTCAATCACTCGATACCTGATCTTCGACAGGAGAGGACCTACACTGCAAGTGCTGCTGTGACCTCGGTCTGGAAGAGACAATGGCTCGAGTGTCTGGGGAAAGGACCCCTGCCTTCACATCAGAGGAGTTGGAGAAACCCGTGGATGGGGTCCTCCAGACAAACAGGTAAGTACTCTGGGAGCATGCTGTATGGGCTATGCCTGTGTGGAGAGGGGTGGATGTAAGAAGGAAGGGGGTAGAGTGCGGCGTGCATGAAACGACAGTGAGTGCATGTGCCACATGCCAAGGGTAGGGATGGGGGCCATTAACTGTGACAGTGCAGTTGGTAATAAGTTTCTCTTCCCCCAGTACAAATCATGTAGGTCAGCGCCCACCAGAAAAAAGATATTTGGCGTGCCATCGCCAAGGACGTCCGGACCCTGGGGGTCTACCATAGACGGAGCAACCACTGCCGGAAAAGATGGGAGGACATTCACCGCTGGAGCAAGAAGACGGCGGAGGCTCAGCTGGGGATGGCCTCCCAACGTGGGAGGGGTGCCCGTCGCACCATGACCCCCCGGATGTTCAGGATCCTGGAAGTGGCGTACCCAAAGTTGGATGGGCTCTTCAGGTCATCACAGCAGCCACAAGGGGGTGAGTACACTCTCATCCTGCTGATTTAGCGTGCAGTGGAGGTGTCTGGGTGGGGGAGGTGGGCTGTGCGTTTCCCTATGCCAGGGCGAGTTTAGTAGGCAAGGTCCCTCCGTAAGGCAGGCCATGTGGCACCCCACCCCACCTCTGTAGAGTGCCAAGTACACCTAGTCATGCCCCAGTGCCATCCATGTGTCCAGATGTCGTCCATAGCCTAGTAGGCCATTTCCCTGGAATTGAACAGTGGAGCCCAAGAGCGCGCCTTAGTGCAGGGGGCTTCTGTGTCTATCGTGTTCGCCAATGGCACTCAACATGTCTTTCTTCTGTCGTCCCCCCCTTTTTGTGGTCTCCCTGTTCTTGTGTGCATTAGCATCATCAGGTGGAGGAGCAGTGGCACTGGAGCATGAGGGAGCTGCATCCCACATGGCCCTAGAGGGCTAAACTACAGACTCGGAGTTCACCAGTGGGACGGAGGGCGAGGGGAGCTCCAACATATGTGCCCCCCGCATCTACAGGTACAGCCGCCACCCCCCTCCCAGCCCCTCAGCCTTTGCCCGTGCCCGCTCACCCAGGAGGGTGGGCATCAGCTTCTCCCCAGGCACCTCAGGCCCTGCCCCAGTCACCCCTGCTGCCCTCAGTGAGGATGCCATTGACCTCCTCAGGTCCCTCACTGTTGGGCAGTCTACCATTTTGAATGCCATCCAGGGTGTGGAAAGGCAGTTGCAACAAACATGCATTCCGGGAGGGCATTCATTCTGGTCAGGCGGCCCTTCACCGAGCTTTTCAGATTCTGGCCTCAGCACTGATGGCAGCCATTGTCCCTGTTTCAAGCCTCCCCCTTCCAACTTCCTCCACCCAATCCACTGTACCCCAGCCTATCCCAAACACACCTTCAGACCAGCATGCACACACGTCAAAACACAAGGGAAGCTCAGGCAGACATAAGCACCACACATCCCACAGGCACTCACGCAAGCATCAGACACATGCAGACACACCAACATCCACTGCCTCCACTGTGTCCCCCTCCTCCTTGTCTCCCTCCTCCCTCCCAGTCTCGTCTCCACTCACACCTCCTTGCACTACATCAACAGCCACTACTGCCATCACCAGCACACCCACCACTACACCCCGCTCATGTGCAGTCACCACCCCACTACCATTCACACGTCTCCTGTGTCCTCTCCCAGTGTGTCTGTGACGCCCCCTCCCAAGATACACAAACGCAGGCATACACCTACCCAACAGCCATCCACCTCACGACAGCCAGCCCCCAGTGCATGCACCTTCACCCAAATTCAGCAAACGAACACCTCCTACAACTACAACCTCTTCCTCTACTCCCAACCCCCCTCCAGCTACCCGTCCCAGTGTCTCCCAAAAACTTTTCCTGTCCAACCTTGATCTCTTTCCCACACCTCCCCCACCCCGTCCGTCTCCTAGGTCCCACACTACCACCTCAGCCACAACATCTCCGGGACCAGTGGTGCCTGTAGTCACCGGAATCTGGAGTGCACCGGCCACCAGGGCAGCCAGTGTGGCACAGAGCCACAGCACAGAGAGTCCCCCACCTGTGAAGCATCAAAGGTTGGCCAGTGCCCGGCGGAAGAGGGGGAAGACTCCAGCCACCAAATCCGCTCCCAGGGGTCCCGGTGGGAGTGTGGAGTCAGCTGTGACACCTCCCAAGGTGGGGAAGGGACACAAGAAACCAGGAAAGTCTGGGAAGAGCAGCACAGCGGAGGAGACCGCCATCATCCCCGCTGCCCAGGAGGCCACCGCCATCATCCCCTCTGGGCCAGAGAGGACCACCAGCACAAGCCCCGCTGGACTACAGAGGACCGCCAGCACAAGCCCCACTGGGCCAGAGAGGACCGCCAGCACAGGCCCCACTGGGCCAGAGAGGACTGCCAGCACAAGCCCCGCTGGGCCAGAGAGGAGCGCCAGCACAAGCCCCTCTGGGCTAGAGAGGACCGCCAGCACAAGCCCCGCTGGGCCAGAGAGGACCGCCAGCACAAGCCCTGCTGGGCCAGAGAGGATCGCCAGCACAAGCCCCGCTGGGACAGAGAGGACTGCCAGCAGCTGAGTCACTGCAAAGGAGCCCGCCACTCCAAGCACCGCTGAACAGGGCACCGCAGCTCCAAGCACCGCTGAACAGGGCACCACCACCTCAAGCACCGCTGAACAGGGCACCGCCGCCTCAAGCACCGCTGAACAGGGCACCGCCGCCTCAAGCACTGCTGAACAGGGCACCACCACTCCAAGCACCGCTGAACAGGGCACCGCCGCTCCAAGCATCGCTGAACAGGGCACCGCCGCCTCAAGCACCGCTGAACAGGGCACCACCGCCTCAAGCACCGCTGAACAGAGCACCGCCGCCTCAAGCACCGCTGTACAGGGCACTGCCGCCTCAAGCACCACTCAACAGGCACCGCCGCTCCAAGCACCCCTGAACAGAGCACCGCCGCCTCAAGCACCGCTGAACAGGGCACCGCCGCCTCAAGCACCGCTGAACAGGGCACCGCCGGCTCAAGCACCGCTGGACCATGAGCGCCAAGGGCACTGACGCTACTGAGTCCGTCACGGGCAGGATGTAGCACTCTGGACACAAAGCCGCCTCCAGAACCAGTGGAGAGATACAGAGATACATCCACTACCTCTGTCCTTAGCAGGATGAAGCACTCTGGGCACAAAGCCCCCTCCAGAACCAGTGGAGAGATACATCCACTACCTCTGTCCTTAGCAGGATGAAGTACTCTGGGAACAATGCGTCCTCCAGAACCAGTGGAGACTGTTATCCACTTGAGAGACTGTGGCTTTGCACTCCCCAGTATTGAACAGTGGGCAAGCCACCCACTGTAGAGACTTAAGACTGTGGCTTTGCACTCCCCAGGATTGAACAGTGGGCATCCCACCCACTGTAGAGACTTGAGAGACTGTGGCTTTGCACTCCCCAGGATGGAACAGTGGGCAACCCACCCACTGTAGAGACTTGAGAGACTGTGGCTTTGCACTCCCCAGGATTGAACAGTGGGCAACCCACCCACTGTAGAGACTTGAGAGACTGTGGCTTTGCACTCCCAGGATGGAACAGTGGGCAACCCAGCCACTGTGAGACTTGAGAGACTGTGGCTTTGCACTTCCCAGGATGGAACAGTGGGCAACCCACCCACTGTAGAGACTTAAGAGACTGTGGCTTTGCACTCTCCAGGATTGAACAGTGGGAATGTGGCCCTCTTGTGGATTTGGCGTCGTGCCCTCAACCGGCTGAGGTGCCCCCCCTTTCCCTCCCCCTGAGGTGCCTGTTTTCTTGCTCTCTGATGCCCCTGCAGTGTTCTCTCCGTCATGGTCGGGGATCTTGTGTGGGCCTCGCCCATACCGTGTGGGCCCAGTGTTCTGCAGACTTAATTGGAGAACTACCTGGACTACTGCTTGGTGTATATTTTGTTTATGGTGTATATATATATATTTTTGCCTACTTGATTTTTGATGTATTACAATGGTTCCACTAATTTCTTTTTGTCTTTGCATTCTTCCGGAGGGGGGTGGGGGGTGTGACTATCATGTATTAATATGTATTAGTGTGTGTGTTGTAGTTGGTGAGGGTGGGGGTGTATTTGCGTGTGTGTCCCTGTTGTTTCCCTCCCCTATGTCGTAGGTGCAGTACTCACTGTGGTTTTCGCCGCCGGCGTTCGTGCTCCTGGTAGAGGAGCCGGAAGATTATTGCAGGGAGAATTTAGAGTTCCGGCTCCATGGTGTCCTAGTTCCTCGTGGGGTGTGTAGAGGTGAGCGTTTTCCCTTCGGAATCCTGTTTCCACCGTGTTTTTATCCGCGGTGATTCTGCCCCGGAAAAGGTGGCGGATTGGCCTGTTGTGATTCTGTGGGCGGTACTTTGTCTTCTGCCTGTCTGTTGGCAGTGACCGCCAAGCTGTTTGTTTGTACCGCCGTGGCGGTCGGAGTGTTAAAGTGGCCTGCCCACTGGACCATCCTGGGGAGTGCAAAACCACAATTTTGCAAGTAGATAGCAGCCGCCACTGGCTCTGGAGGGGGACTGGTGCCCAGACTGGATTAGTCTCCCCGTGAAAGTTCCTGTCCCGTCACTGTCCGAGCTGCACATGGGATAACGATGCTTGATGTGGCGGTCTTATCATTCTTACCCGGTGCATGCCCTGTTCAGCGGTGCTTTGCCATGGCGGTCCTGGACTGTTCAGTGGCGCTTTGCCATGGCGGTCTCTGGACTGTTCAGCGGTGCTTTGCCTTGGCGGTCTCTGGACAGTTCAGCGGTGCTTTGCATTGGCGGTCTCTGGACTGTTCAGCGGTGCTTTGCCATGGCGGTCCTGGACTGTTCAGCGGTGCTTTGCCATGGCGGTCCTGGACTGCTCAGCGGTGCTTTGCAATGGCGGTCTCTGGACTGTTCAGCAGTGCTTTGCCATGGCGGTTTCTGGACTGTTCAGCGGTGCTTTGCCATGGCGGTCTTTGGACTGTTCAGCGGTGCTTTGCCATGGCAGTTCTGGAACGGGCATTGGTGTGTGGCATGACGTTCCCTAGACTGGGCATTGGTGTGTGGCATGACGTTCCCTAGACTGGGCATTGGTGTGTGGCATGACGTTCCGTCATAGCCCACCTGGGCTGTGGCAGCCGGGGCCCTCCTGGGCACTGACTCCGGCGGTGGCGGTGATCTCCTGACCAGTGACGATACTTGGGCCCTCCTGGGCAATGACTCCGGCGGTGTCGGTGGTCTCCTGACCACTTATGATACTTGGGCCCTCCTGGGCAATGACTCCGACGGTAGCGGTGGTCTCCTGACCAGGGACGATACTTGGGCCCTCCTGTGCAATGACTCCGGCGGTGGTCTCCTGACCAGTGACGATACTTGGGCCCTCCTGGGCAATGACTCCGGCGGTGGCGGTGGTCTCCTGACCAGTGACGATACTTGGGCCCTCCTGGGCAATGACTCCGGCGGTGGTCTCCTGACCACTTACGATACTTGGGCCCTCCTGGGCAATGACTCCGGCGGTAGCGGTGGTCTCCTGACCAGAGACGATACTTGGGCCCTCCTGGGCAATAACTCCGGCGGTGGCGGTGGTCTCCGGACCAGTGACGATACTTGGGCCCTCCTGGGCAATGACTCTGGCGGTGGTCTCCTGACCAGTGAAGATACTTGGGCCCTCCTGGGCAATGACTCTGGCGGTGGTCTCCGGACCAGTCATGACGGTGCTGGCGGTGGCGTCTCGACCGCCGGGAAGGATGCCGCCCTTCTCCGCCGTGATACTCACAACAGGCTTGGCAGACTTCCTCTGGCCCTTCCCCACCTTTGGTGGAGTCACAGCTGACTCTCCAATCCCCTTGGGACCCCTGTGAGTTGTTTTCCCTCCAGGAGTCTTCACACGGTCCCGTCGTACACTTTCCAATTTCAGAGCCTTTACAGGGGGTGGGCTACCAGTGCCTTGGCTCCTGGTCATACTGCCTGCCCTGGTGGCCGGTGGACTCCACACACCTTGAATAGGCACCACATGTATTGGAGGCTTTTTGGCTGAGGCGCTACGACGGGACTGATGAATTGGAGTGGGGGGTGGGGGCAAAAAGGTCAACTTTACAGAGGGACAGTTTCTGACGAACACTGGGATGGGTAGTTGGAGGGGGCCTGGGAGTGGAGTAAGAGGAGGTGGTTGTAAGAGGTGTCACTTTAGGTGTTTTGGGTGCAGGTGCAGGTACTGGAGGCTGTCGTGAGGTGGATGGATGTTGGGTGTGTGGGTGCTCACGTTTGTGTACTTTTGGAGGGGGCGTCACAGACACACTGGGGGAAGACACAGGGGATGTGTAAATGGCAGTGGAGGTGGTGAGTGCAGGTGAGCTGGGTGTGGTGCTGGGTGTTCTGTTGCGAGTCCTGGTGCCTGTAGATGTAGTGCATGCAGGTGTGTGTGTAGACAGGACTGGGAGGGAGGAGGGAGAAGAGGAGGAAGGGGACACAGTGGAGGCAGTGGATGTTGCTGTGTCTGTATGTGTGTGATGCTTGCGTGAGTGCCTGTGGGTTGTGTGGTGCCTATGTTTGCTTGAGCTACCTGTGTGTGTTGACTTGTGTGCATGCTGGTCTGTAGGTGTGCTTGGGATGGGCTGGGGTACAGGGGATTGGGTCTGGGTGGAAGAGGTTGGAGGGGGAGGCTAGACACAGGGACAATGGCTGCCATCAGTTCTGAGGCCAGAGATTGCAGGGTTCGCTGAAGGGCAGCCTGACCAGAATGAATGCCCTCCAGGAATGCATTACAGTGTTGCAACTCTCTTTCTACACCCTGGATGGCATTCACAATGGTAGACTGCCCAACAGTGAGTGACCTGAGGAGGTCAATGGCCTCCTCACTGAGGGCAGCAGGGGTGACAGGGGTAGGGTCTGCGGTGCCTGGGGCGAAGGTGATGCCCACCCTCCTGGGTGAGCGGGCGCGGGGCGAATGCTGAGGGGCTGCTGGGAGGGCGGTGAGGGTAGGGGAGGTGGCGGCTGTACCTGTAGAAGTGGTGCGCACAGATGGTTCCGCCACCACAAGGGAGCTCCCATCGGTGGATGAGTCTGAGTCGCTGCTTGGTGATCCGGTGGCCGACGTGAAGCTCCCCTCGTCCTCCGTCCCACTGGTGCATTCTGAGTCCGTGGTGTGGCCCTCCATGGCCATGTGGGATGCAGCTCCCTCGTGCTCCGGTGCCACTGTATCTCCGCCTGATGATGCTGATGCACACAAGAACAGCGAAAGCACAAAAAGGGGGGGAGACAGAAGAACAGGTTGAGTGCATGGCATACCGCTACCGTTGGCGGACAAGACAGACACAGCAGCCCCCTGCACTACGCTGTGCTTCTGGCCTCTGCATATGCAATTCCTGGGATATGGCCTACATGGCTATGGTGGATATCTGCACACATGGATGCCACAGGGGCATATAAACCTGTACTTGGCACTCTCCTGCGGTGGTGTAGAGTGCCACATGGGCTGCATTACAGAGGGGCCTAGTCTACGTATTTCTGGCTGGCCTAGGTACACCCACAGGCCTCCTCCCCCACCCAGACCCCTCCACTGCACGCAAAGTCCACAGAATGAGGTTGTACTCACCCCCTTGTGTCTGCTGTGATGCCCTCAAGCGCCCATCCAACTCAGGGTAGGCCACCGCCAGGATCCGGAACATCAGGGGGGTCATGGTGCGACAGGCACCCCTCCCACGTTGGGAGGCCATCCCTAGCTGAGCCTCCGCTGTCTTCTTGCTGCAGCGGCGAATGTCCTCCCATCTTTTCCGGCAGTGGGTGCCCTGTCTCTGGTGGGCCCCCAGGGTCCGGACGTCCTTGGCCATGGCACGCTAAATGTCCCTCTTCTGGTGGGCGCTGACCTACATGACATGCACAAGGGAAGACGAAAAGTCATTACCAACTGCACCGTCGATGTGAGTGGCCCCCTCCCTACTCTAGCCATGTGGCCCATTCATTCACATGCATTAATGTTCCCTGAACTCTGCCCCCTTCCCTCTTACAACCAGCCCTCTCCACCCAGGCATAGCCCATACAACGTGCTCCCTGTGTACTAACCTGTTGGTCTGGAGGACCGTAGAGTAGCGTGTACTGGGGGAGGACCCCATCTACCAGTTTCTCCAACTCCTGAGCAGTGAAGGCAGGGGCCCTTTCCCCAGACACAACAGCCATCGTCGCTTCCAGACCGAGGTCACAGCAGCACTTGCAGTGTAGGTCCTCTCCTATCGAAGATCAGGTATCTAGTGATTGAACAGATAGAAAATGGCAGTGACATCCGCAGCGGTGACGTTCGCGGCGGTGCGTATCATCACCGCCGGCGCACCTGTTCATTGGCTCCTGGGACCCATAGGGTCCTATGTTAACCAATGCAGCATTGCGCTGCGGTCTACGACCACCTACCGCGACGGTGTGCAACGCCAGCGCAGTTACCCCACAATCCCATTGTCCCAGTTTAGAGGTCAGTCAGCCGCCATTTCAGGGGCCCACATGGCTTCATTTACTTCTGCGTCACACATAGCTAGGCCTACACTCAACACACATACAGGAAGGATTTTGTGTTTGGTGTAGTCTTCTGTGTAACTGTGGGTACATACCTGGAGGAAAATTGACTTTGTCGTCGCTGTTGTCCTTCGTAGGCGCCATCAGCTGGGACATGTGAGAAGATGGTGGAATCCTCCGGTGTACCGACCGCTGGTGGACCTGTTGACAATGGAAGAGCGACATGTAATCGTCACCTACAGGTTTGACCGTGCCACAATCCAGGAACTATGTACCCAGTTGGAGCCGGACCTGATGTCACCAATCCGCCATCCTACTGGAATCCCCCCTGACGTGCAGGTGCTGTCAGTGCTCCATTTCATTGCAAGTGGGTCATTTCAGACAACAGTGGCCATGGCATCAGGGATGTCCCAGGCCGATGTTTTCCAACGTGTTGTCCAGAGTGTTGTCTGCCCTGCTGAAACACGTAAGGAGATACATCATTTTCCCTGAGGTGGAAGATTTGCCTACAGTTAAAGGTGACTTCTATGCCCTTGGACATATCCCCAACGTCATAGGTGCCATTGATGGGACCCATGTAGCTCTGGTCCCCCCCACAGGAGTGAACAGGTGTACAGGAACAGGAAGAGTTATCATTCCATGAATGTACAGATGGTCTGTTTGGCAGACCAGTACATCTCCCAGGTTAATGCTATGTTCCCTGGCTCAGTGCATGACGCCTACATCCTGAGGAATAGCAGCATCCCTGATATGATGGGTCAACTCCAGAGGCACTGTGTATGGCTATTAGGGGACTCTGGTTACCCCAACCTTTCCTTGCTATTGACCCCAGTGAGGAATCCCAGGACCAAGGCAGAGGAACGCTACAATGAGGCCCATGGGCAGACTAGGAGGGTGATCTAACGCACCTTCGGCCTCCTTAAGGCCAGGTTCAGTTGCCTTCATATGACAGGTGGTTCCCTATTCTACTCACCGAAGAAGGTGTGCCAGATCATCATCGCCTGCTCAATGCTTCATAATTTGGCTTTGCGACGACAGGTGCCTTTTCTGCAGGAGGATGGTCCAGATGATGGTGTTGTGGCAGCTGTGGAGCCTGTGGAGCCTGTGGAGCCTGTGGACAGTGATGAGGAGGAAGCTGAGGAAGAAGACAACAGGGAGTCAGTCATACAGCAATATTTGCAGTGACACACAGGTGAGAACATTTTCATTTTTACCATTACATTCACTGTCACACGTCTTCCTCTATCCTGTGTGTAATTTAAGGGGATTATTTGGTAATTGAGTTGTTTCTTTCTATTACGGTTTCACAGGTGTGGTTACCAACGTGTGTCATCTACTTGCATCCTTCAAGGATTTGTGATGTGTGACATTGGTATGTTGCCTTTACATCTCACAACACATTTTGACACTGTAATAGATATTACATTTTAACAAATCATAGACTGACTCCAGATTGTTTTGTGTTTCAAGGGTGTTTATTGAAGTGCTCAGAAATGGGAGGGGGTGGCAAAATGGTGATGGGTGATGGCGGAGGAATGTCCATGGCAGAATCCAGTCTATTAGTCTCACAGGTGCACTGCCCATATGGGCATAGGAAGTGGAGCTGGGGCAGTTCAAGTATGGACAGGGTAACAAAGTGGGACAGTGGGGGGACAATCAGGGTGGTCTCATTTCCTGTCGGGGGTCTTGCCATCTTGCTCTGTCCTATTCCTGGATCTCAGGGACCGATTGCGTGGTGTTTGTCCGTCTGCAGAGGGTGGGGTGCTGGTGGTCCTGTGGTGGGGCGTCCTGTCCACTAGCGCCGGCGGAGGTGGTGGGCAGTTAATCGTCCTGGCTAGTGTCAGGGGCCCCTTGGAGTGCCACGGTGTCCCTCACGGTCTGCTGTATGTCCTTCAGCACCCCTACGATGGTGCCCAATGCGGAGCTGATGGTCCTGAGCTCCTCCCAGAACCCCAAATACTGGTCCTCCTGCAGGCGCTGGGTCTCCTGAAACTTGACCACGACCGTCGCCATCGTCTCCTGGGAGTGGTGGTATGCTCCCATGATGGAGGTGAGGGCCTCGTGGAGAGTGGGTTCCCTTGGCCTGTCCGCCCCCTGTGGCACAGCAGCCCTCCAAGTTCCCCTGTGTTCCTGTGCCTCCGTACCCTGAACCGTGTGCCCACTACCACTACCCCCAGGTTCCTGTTGTTGTTGGGGTGGTGGGTTATCCTGGGTTCCCTGTAGTGGTGGACACACCGCTGATTGACCTGTCCTGTGTACGGAGGTTTGGGCCCGCTGGGTGGGTGCTGTGCTGGTGTTACCAGAAGGTGGAAGGTCAGTGTTGGGCTGTGCCTGTGCAAGGGGAACCGACTGTCCCGAGGCCACGATGGCCCGGGCTGGTCATCAGGATCCAGTAGGGCAGAGCTGCTATCGTCACTGTGGGCTTCTTCTGGGGGTGGAGTAGTGTTGTCTGGACCCTCTGGTGTGGTGACGGTCCTTCGTGTTCCTGAAGGGGCATAAGAGCATGATTATTGCATGTGTGTGTGATGGTGTGCAATGGGTGGGTGTCTGTGTACCCCAGTGCAAGCATTCCTGTGTGGGGGCTAGTGTGATGATGGTTAGGGGGTTGTTCTGGGTATGTGCAGTGGGCATGCTTAGGTGATAGGTGTCCATGCTTTGTTGTGTCATGCAGGGCTTGGTGTTGGGATGTGTAGTTTGTGTTATGAATACGTTAGTGAGGAGTTGGGGTGATAGGGGAGGGTGTGAGGGTGGGGGGGTGTGATAGCATGCAGGTAGGGTGGGGGATAGGATAGTTAAGATTTGACTTACCAGTGTCCCATCCTCCACCGACTCCTACGAGGCCTTCTGGATGCATGATGGTCAAGACTTGCTCCTCCCATGTTGTTAGTTGTGGGGGAGGAGGTGGGGGTCCGCCGCAAGTCCGCTGAACCGCGATGTTGTGCCTGGAGACCGTTCAACGCACCTTCCCCCGTAGGTCGTTCCACCTCTTCCTGATGTCCTCCCTATTTCTTGGGTGCTGTCCCACAGCGTTGACCTTGTCGACTATTCTTCGCCATAGCTCCATCTTCCTGGCTATGGATGTGTGCTGCACCTGTGAGCCAAATATCTGTGGCTCTACCCGGACACCATGACCCGGAGCTCCTCCTCGGAAAAGCGGGGGTGTCTTTGGCGTGCCATGGGGTGGTGTGTGTGATGTGTGGGGCGGCGTGAGTGTTGATGTGCGTGGTGATGTGTACTGGTGTGTGGTGTTTTGTGCGTGGATGTTGTGTGGGTGATGGTGTTGTGTGCCTCTGTATGGTGGGGTTGTCTTTGCTGTACTGTCTATCTGGCCTTCGTCCGTGAATTGTGGTCATAGGGGTTTGCGGGTGATGTGGGTGTGTGTTTTATATTGTATTGGGTGTGTGGGAGTGTTGTTTGTATGTGTATCAGGTGTGTGTATTTTGAATTGTCCAATGTGGCGGTGTTTTGGAGATGTGTGTGTATTTTGAGCGCGACGGTGTGTGTACCGCCAATGGAATACCGCGGTTGAAACACCGCCGCGTGGATTCGTGGGTCGTAATGGCATGGGCATGTTTCTGTTGGCGTGGAGGTGAAGGATTTGTTATTGCCAGTTTATCACTGACCTTTGGTGTGGCGGACTTGTGTGGGTGTCTGAATTTCGGCAGATTCCGAGATGTGTGTCATCGTAGCTGTGGCAGAATTCCGCGGCCGCAGCAGTGTATTGGCGGTCTTCTGCATGGCGGTAAGCGGCTTTTACCGCCAATGTTGTAATGACACCCTTTGTCTGTAATCCCTGTTTTCCTTGCAACATCTCTGTCTCATTCTTCCAGTAGAGCATCTGTTTGTGCCATGGCCAGCCACTTGACATTTGAGCATGAGGAGGATTTCAACACTATTGTGAAGATTGAAACAGAGGAGAGGCAGAAACTTTTGCCATGAACAAGGTAAAGACATGCTCTCTGACTTAGGTGTATGACTTTATTTTAAATTGTAACAGTAGACACTTGTTTTTTACCCTTTTATGGACTGTGGACCTTTTAATTTCCTTTTTGCATATAGACTGGCTTTACAGTGGCGCATCTCCCTAGAACTGACCATGCCAATGCTGCTGGGCTTTCTTGCCTAAGAAATTAGAACTTTATGAAGGTGAATAGTTGTCCCTGCTTTCAGCTGGGAGGGACACATGTTAGAAATGTTAATCTTTTGCATGGGATTCCTCCAGATCTTTAAATTGTTTTGCTAAATCTATTCTTGTTGGCCATAGGACTTTGCACACTTTACTCTTTCTAACCAGTTGTAAAGAGTTTATGCTCTCTCGTGGCAACATTAGCATATCTTTATTTGGAACATTTAATTTACTTATATGTCTCAAGTAGATGGCACTATAGGTACCCATGACTTATAAATTAATTGCTACTAGTGGGCTACAGCACTCACTGAGCCAGTCACTGAAATAGCATTGTAAAACATGCCCCAGACCTACAATTGCAGCCTGGTTGTACAGTTTTAAAACTGCAATTTCAACTGGGGAAAACAAACCCTTTGCCAGTCCTAAACCTTCTTTTAAAAATTGTATGTCACTTTTAAGTTAGGTCCTTAATGCCCATGGAATTGGGTGTATGATATTTAAAACGCAGGATATGTATTATTTATATGAAAAGCATTCACAGTAGTTTTTCACTGTGGGAAACCTAATGGTGAAGTTGGATTTTATATTACTATTTTGGAAATTTCGCTTTTAGGAAGATGTCATTTTCCTGATTAAAACCAAAAAGCTTCCACACGAGTATCCAGCTGTCTACTGACGCATGATAGATTATTTGCGGTGAGATGATTATTTCTCCTAGACAGTTGAAATGTATGGATGTGTCATTGAATACAAACACTTCTCCCATGAACCTGCCCTGCAACGGACCCACATGTCACCCATATTGCAACACACTGAAAGAACAATGGGATGCACAATACGCAGAGAGAAATATACAAAGCTTACTATGCAAACAATACCTGCACAATAGGGATGGGGCCATCAGGAGCACTCAGGGAAGGATGCTACACTGGGACACATCACACTTTGCACATGCCCCTAAAACAACATTTGCAAAGGAACTGGCCCTACATGTAGATCAGGGACAAAAAATTGTAAAGACATGTCACATGCCTATCTGCAGAATGTGGAAGTGCAAGTCAAGAAAGCAAGTACAACTGCAATTTCATGTTGCATAGCTACCTGGACACATGCTCAGTCAAATGCAAACAAAAAGTAGCGCAATTGATCACCTTACATGTCTGCACTAGCAAAATGCAAGCTGCCACACATGAGATGAATCTACAATCCACATCAAGGGGATCAACTCTAACACCATACATGCTGACATTGGACCACACAAGATGAAATTCTTACTATACCACATAGACCACAATGCAATGACACCATAATTTCATTAACAAACACAAATCCATATAGTCAATAGCTACCTTTGTCTTGTGTGACACCAGCACTGCCTACAAAGTCAGATATTGCAAACAACAACAAATGGATCAGCAAGCAGGCTGAAACACACACAACTGTAAGCAGACAAAACTCAGATTACTCAACTTAAAAATACCAAAGGAAATGCAGGGCAAATGTATACCCAAACAAACAACTGTTTGTTTTTATTTTAAAGGAAATGTGAAATATCCAAGGCCATTGGCCAGTCCATTAGTCTTTCAGTGCAAAGTACTATACCCACAATTCAATCATATTGCTGCCAGGGAACTGCCACAGAAAGGTGCATCAAGTGGGCAAGCAGGCCCCTCAGGGATCATCCAGGGGGGTTGGTTGGATTTGAGATGGATGGGTTTGAGAGGGGTGGGCTGTTTCTGTGAAGTGGTGGGCTTCTTTTTGGGGGAGGGGCATGGGTGCTTGCAGAGGGTTCAGGTGTGACAGGGGAGGACTTAGAGGTAAAAGGACTGGGTTGGGATGTGGGTCAGGGCCTCTTGGGTTTGGGACAGGGTGGAGGGAACAGGAGAAAGGGCAAGGTCAAACAAAAGACTTTCCTGGGCAACACAGGGACGTTCAGCAGAAGGGGTGGGAATTTGGAGGTTGAGGGAGTGATTGTCTGGTGTGTAGGATTGCATGTCTTGGGTGTGTGTATATGTGAGGTATGGTTCTATTTTTATGGTGCCTGTTGCATTTGTGAATGTGGGTGTTTGCATTTCTTGGGGTCTGGGAGGTAGAGGTGCTGGGTGATGTGGGAGTGGTGGATGTGTGTGTGTGTGTTTTGGAGTGGTGTCTGGAGGTATGGTTGTAGTGGTGGATGTCTGTGCATCTGTTGGGGTGGTGTCTGCAGTGCAGGTAGATGTGGTGGATCTCTGTGTGTCTGTTCAGGTGGTGGTGTCTGTGGGTATGATGGATATGGTAGATGTCTGTGTGTCTGTTGGGGTGGTGTCTGCGGGTGTGGTGGATGTGGTGGGTGTGTTGCTGCCTGTTGTGATGATGCCTATCGGTATGCTGAATGTCGTGTGTGGGCCATGGGGGATGGAGGTATCTGGGAAAGTGGTGGTTGGTGCTGTGTGCATGGATGTATGTTGATTGCTTGGGAGCAAGTGTGTTTTGTGGTTTTGTGTGTTGAGGTGGGTGCATGCAGATCTGTCTGCCTGCTTTCGTTGGGTAGGGGGATTTGGATTGGGAAGAGGGAGGTGGAGTGGGGACGGAAAGTGGGGGTGACTGGTTGCCATCAGTGAGGAAGCCATGTTAGAAATGGGGTTTCTAGTTAGAAGTCAATATACACCCTGTCCAAGCAGAGACCCTCACTCTAGTCAGTTCAAGAGAGATACACAGCTTAGATAACCGCTGCTCACCTCCTTGGTAGCTTGGCACATGCAGTCAGTCTTATCTGAGAGGCAATTTGTAAAGTATTTGAACATACACACAGTGTACCAAATGAAAACACCACAAAAGGACTCCACACCAATTTAGAACAATAGCCAATATTTATCTAAATCAAACAAGACCAAAACTGGAAGCATCCAACATGCACAATTAAAGATATGATTTTTTAAAGTAAAATGAGACTTAATCCACAGAAATCAATGAATGCATTGTTTTAGCACAAAGTACCTGGTGTGTGTCAAAAATAAAGCCGCACAGGCAAGTGTGTGTCGGAATAGCAAATGATGTGTTGATTCCTTACTTGCAAGGGAGGGTGTGCATTGATTCTTTCTCCACCGGGTAAGTAATGCATCAATTCTTTCCTCGCATGTAAGGGATGCATCAATTTCCAGACAAGCAGCCTTGGATCTGTGCGGTAATGGTGAAGGTTTTAATGCCCAGGGTCGATGTGTGTAAAATTCTGACACACTGTATGAAGAGTCCACATTGGGATCAGGCGCTGCAACAATTCTCCAGCCGCAAGGCAGGTGCTGCATCAACTTTTCGGCTGCAGGACAGGTGCTAGGTTGATTTTTCTCATGTGCACACAGTAGTGCATGAATTTTCCCTCACAAGTTAACAGTTTCCACTTCTAAGGGCCCAGGGACTGGATTTGGCACCACTTTGCTTGTCAGGACTCTCAGCCGAAGAGACCAGTCACCAACAGATGATGTCTTGGATGACCCTGATACTCCAGAACAGGGCACAAGCTCAGACCAAGCCCTTAGAGAAACTTTACAAGTAGGTTTTCAGAAAGCAAAGTCCAGTCCTTTTCCCTCTTCAGGCAGCAGCAGCAGGCCAGCACAGCAAAGCAACAGGCAGAGTGGAAGGTCCTCCTCAAGCATCAAGCTTTTCTCCTTGGCAGAGGTTCCTCTTGATCCAGAAGTAATCTGAAATTGTGGGTCAGCAGTCCAATGCTTTTACTCATTTCTGCCTTTGAAGTAGGTAAACTTCAAAGGAAAGTCTTTGTAGTACACAAGACCCTGCCTCTTCCTTGCCCTGTCCCAGACACACTCTAGAGGGTTGGAGACTGTATTGTGTGAGGGCAGGCACAGCCCTTTCAACTGCAGGTGTCAGCTCGTCCCTCCCACTCTAGCCCAGGAAGACTCATCAGGATATGCAGGACACACCCCAGTTCCTTTTGTGCCACTGTCTAGAGTGAATTCACAAAAGCCAGACTGCTAGTCTGGCACAGATGTGTATTCAGTAGCCAGTCAGAGACACAGAATGGTTAAGGAAGTAAATGTCTACTTTCTAAAAGTGGCATTTTCAAACAGACAATCTAAAAACCAACTTTACCAATAGATGTATTTTTAAATTGTGAGTAGTTTAGAATGTTGTCCATGCCTTCATGGTGGTCCGGAAACACTTTCCCACTTCCTTTTACTATGCCACTTTACGCTCAGACTCCGTAAATTGTACCTTCGCCCACTTTTCAGAACTTCCGGAGTTAGGAAGTGCAAGGAGGCGGAAGTGCTATGTATGCGTTCAGATGAGAAATACATTGTGACAAAGGTCTCAACCTATATCTTGGAAGCATGGAAATTACGTCTATCAATGCACCTACAGTTGGCACAGGCACAATAGCCTATGTTATCCCGTACCTATTTAGCTTGGGAAATCGGTGCAGGGTAGTGTAAACTGGGTTAGGCCTCGGGCTTTTATTAAATGGCTGGAAGGCAACGCAAGGCCCCAAATGACTCGTCCCATAATAAGACATTTTACATATTAGACTCATTATGTTTTTCTAGAATAAGTTAAGTTTTTATGTAAATTATGGTCAAATCAGGTTTTACGATAATGCATGGTAAATTGGATACATTTTGGCACATGTTAAATCAAATTCAAGCATAGTTCCTTTTATTGAGATGTTTTATTTAATGTGATTTTTATTGAGTTCGAGGGATTGATATCTATTGTGTGATTATTGTTAAGGCCGGATAGGCTAATAACAATTAAATAAATAAATGGTAAAAAAAAAATGGTAAAATTGTGAGTTCAAAGACCCCAAACTCCACATTTTCATTCGCTCCCAATGAGAAACTGCACTTAAAATATATTTAAAGGCAATCCCCATATTAACATATGGGAGAGATAGGCCCTTCAGTAGTGAAAAACAAATTTAGCAGTATTTGACTATCAGGATATGTAAAATTCACCATTACATGTCCCATCTTTTCAATACACTGCATCCTTACCATGTGGCTCTCTAGGGCCTACCTTAGGGGTGCCTTACATGTACTTAAAGGGTTTGTTTGGCCCTGGCAAGTAGGAGCATCTGCCAGGTTGACATGGCAGTTTAAAACTGCACACTCAGACACTGCAATGGCAGGTCTGAGACATGCTTACAGGGTTACTCATGTGGGAGGTACATTCAGTGCTGCAGGCCCACGAGTAGTATTTGATTTAAAGGCCCTGGGATCTCTGGCACACTTTCCTAGGGACTTATTGGTAAATGAAATATGTCAGTCATGGATAAACCAATCACCAGTACAATTTAGACAGAGAGCATATGCACTTTAGCACTGGCTAGCAGTGGTAAATTGTACAGATTCCTAAAGCCAACAAAAACAGGTCAGAAAAATAGAAGGAAGGAGGCAAAAAGTTTGGGGATGACCCTGCAAAAAGGTTTGGGTCCAACACGGCCAGAGCCTGAAAAGACATATGTAGGCCAGACATGGAACTATCAATGTCTTCCAGGAAAGCTTTTGGTCAGCTGAAATTAGCAGGCCAAACCCTGGATGGCATTCACAATCTCAGACAACTACAATTGCATGGATGAAGTTGTGCAATCAAAGTAATCACAGAACAAGTAGGAGACCAAATCACCTTCAATGCTTTGCCTCATGGAGCATACATCACTTACCGTTTGTCATACAATAGTAGCCCAATGCCAACTGCATTCCTGTAAGACCCACATAAGGTCAAGCAGACATACATGTGTTACATGCACAATGACACAACAATAGGAAATGATGCTCCCAGACCATGCTATGTTGCTGACAACAGTACAATAGTCATGAGAAGGTGACATGGAAATACTCATGTTGCACTGGAAACAGATCTACAATGTACACTTCACCAAGTGAAATCTGTCCCAATTGAGTCATGGAGGTAGTACCAGTCTTGCTCTGAAAGGCCACACATTTGGCATGCAAATGTACACTGTAGACATCATGTGCAAATTGACAGGAAGATAGGTTCCTAAAATCCACAACACAATGTATCAGCAAGTCTCAGGGAACTCACCACTAATGTCTAGCACCCCTTACAATTACATACTCTTATTGCATCAGCAGAAGCCATTAGTTATTTGTATGTTGGAGAGTCACAGAGATTTGCAAGTACCTGTAGATGGCCTCAACATGTTTCCCAATAGGAAGCTACATCACTGTCTCCATGTTGGCCCTGCAAACCCAGACATCTGTGGATGAACAGTTGTAGCCAAACACATGTGATTTAAACATAACTGCAAGACATTCCATTAAGCATGCTAACAGTCAGGTAAAAAACATTACCCATTACATATGTGCAGTGCACTTTGCTATATGATGCCACATCAACGGCCTGGAAACGCACATTTTAGCTAAAAAATCTAGTCATACACATCTAGCCCCTTATTGCTATTGCAGTTGCACATGACAAAAGACATGCAATGATGGTTGAGGTTGGATGTCAGCCAACAATCAATGGTGACACATCTAGCCCCTTATTGCTATTGCAGTTGCACATGACAAAAGACATGCAATGATGGTTGAGGTTGGATGTCAGCCAACAATCAATGGTGACACACTCCTGTCTGTGGCACCACATGAAATGCATTCCCATTTTAAATGTCCTATTCCAAACAAAAGGTTAGCATGCATATATATGTGAAGCAATACACAAATCATCTAATGAATATAGTTAGACAATGCATGAAACAGCAGTGTACACATTTTGTCAAAAGAGAAAGGGGCGCATGCTAACATGTAGGCACAAGGAATGTTGGCAACAGTGATTGCACACAAATCATGTTCATGGACATTCTCCACAACCAAGGGAAAGTATTCATCTATAGCTGCACACAAAGATAAATATATGCTCTATCACAAAAATAATGTCCATCTTCACATTACAGACAGTAGCAAGGCATCAGCACCCGTCACACCCTGAAGACAAGTAGCCTCTGGGTGGAAGATACCAATGTACTCATTCCACCAGACACACGGCTGAGGACAGTGGTCAATCACTTCCTTTACTTTTGCCTGTAATACTTAGGAGTAGTGGTCTGTTGCAATATAATTTAAAACCACTACAACAAGAAACAGTACTTGATTGATAAATGTACACAGCCATATGATGTTCCTGGAGAGCAAATTTATGTGGATTGTACTCAGTTGTGTCCTAGTTCCTGGGATAATAGGCAAGGCTCATCAATATGCAACACATTGCATAACTACACAGTCACTCACCTACTATGTTACACATGGTACATCCCTAATCATCAGGATAAGATGTTAGAACCTAAAATATTAACATGGCATTGTGACAGGCAAGAATATGCCCTGTACTGACCCCCTTGTGAATACTGTGCTCCCCTCAAACTTCCATCAAGGTCAGGGTACTCCACTGCCAGGATGCATGACACTAGGAGGGTCATGGTCTGACATGCAGCCCACCCACACTGAGAGGACAGCCCCAGCTGGACCACCACAATCTTCCAGGCCCAGCAACTCAGGTCCTCCCACCTCTTGTGACAGTGGGTGCTTTGCCAGCTGAGAACCCCAGGGTCCACACCTTCTGGGTGACAACTATCCATATCTCCTTCTTCGGATGAGAGTTGACCTGCATGGATGCAAAAGACAAATCAAAAGATTACAATCACAAGTTTTCACACAAATGATTGAGTCACACACATGTCAGAAAAACCAAGCTAAAAAAAGTCAATTTATTAGCACACAATGGGCCCGATTCACACAGGTAAACTGATCTCAGCCCTGAGTGCAGTCATTAAGATACTACTCATAAATGCTCTTTGTGAACTCCCAAAGTCATAAACTTAGATGTTTGGTCTAAGCTTAGACCAACGTCTAGGTTTACCTTTGTGAATCTGGCCCCACAAGTGTACCACACACAAGCCAATAAGTAGAGGGTCATGACTGCATACTTTTGTATCCATCTGCAGACCAACCCCCTACCCTGCTCATGACCTACAATGACTAAGCAAGCCTACTCACATCAGGTAGCCCATGCTCCAGCAACATGTACTGTGAAGTGAGCCACAATGAAACACTGTACATATACATGGCTTCTGAAGGATAAACTCCTGAGGCCTGACTGGACCAAATCATTCACACTCTATGAGACTGGCTCCCTGCATACAGTTCCTACAGGCAACTGCCATAGAAGAGACTTCGCCATTACAATTGAGTGACAATGAAGGGGCTGGCATGGTGGGTACTGAAATGTTATTCCTCATGCATGTGTGGACATGTGTGGACATGCAGATTCATGCTACGTTAGGGGGTGGGGCCTATGGTATGTACCTGCACCACAGAACAATACTTTGGACATGTGTGTCTATCCCACAGAGACTGCATCCAACATACAAAGGTATGCATTGTACAATTTCTACTCTGTGACCAAGCTACTGAATTACATGTCATGGCATCCCAGGTATCTATACACAGTCTGCATTGTGGGACTGTCATCAGTACAATTAGCCTGTACCGGACAAATATAACCTAAGTGAAGATAACAGATAAATGTACATATGGACTAGTTCAGGGATTATCTGCAGTACCCATTCCTAATATATTAAATGTACTGAGACACTGTGCCCACCTTCTCCAACTAGAACCTCAGATTAGCCACACAGCAGGATCTGCTAGTGTACAGGGAGTGGGCACAGTGCCACTGTTGCACTGCCACAGTGACTCTACCCCAGCCTTGACTATGTCCCATACTTGGAGATACAGTTGATAGGCACTGGTCTCTGCTAGCTGAGCATAAAGAACCTTAAAGTATAAAAAGAGGGCCCCTGAATGGCATATAGGGGAATAGCACAATGTCAATAAACCAAAAGACCACCCTACTATTACATATATGACAATTCAATTATTATATATAGTATGGAATATACATAGAGCCCATGTACACACTTAACTATTTTTCTATATTATATATTATTATTTCATATCAAGACACTCATAATACCTAGATATTCTGTTAACAAAGTTATAATAATATATACATTGAAAAATAAATGAATCTGAAGAAGAAAAACGAGAAAGACTCATACACCCCCTTACATCAGTCTAGCTCACCTCGCATCCACGGATGGACATAACTCCCATTCAAACATTTTTACTCTCAATCAAACATATCATCCATTCTCTTCAAGGCAATCCCCTTCTGTTCCAAAACTGCATTAGATTATTTTATTTTAATCAATTTATGGATTTTACAGTATAACATTGCCATCAAACTTGCATGACATCATATTTCATAAATGCTACTATCAAAATCTTTCTTTATTGTTTGAATTGCTAACAGAATCGTCTTGACTGTCCTTCGAAGATCAAATATGTGTTCTAATTTGATACATCCTATAATTACCACAAATAGTAACACTGATGCGTGTTTCAGTATCTCTCCAACATGGGACCCACCTTCATCAGGACGTAACCGGATACAACACACTGCATTTCATACGAGAGGGGGTGCATTTTAACTTCTCAGAGTTTCTAAACAAGAGGATCTCTGAATCTCCCTCTTCTATTTAAATATTCAGACTGTCCATCTGAAGGTCTATTATGAAACCTATGTGGGACATGATGGAAATTGGGAATACCCCACCATTGGATCGTTCCCTGTCAATTCATTGTTTCAACAGGATCCTCCACTAATGCAAGCAAGCCTTATATATGTCTAGAGGCATATAACCCCCTACACAGCTCATGCTGTTATGCACATACATGTTGTCTAACATTTATAGACATCATAAAGCAAAAGATGTTAGGAGATGGCAGTAAAGTTTCCTTACCTAGTTGTGTGCATCCAATACAAGGAGAATCTAGGACCCCAGAGCACCTCACACAACACAATACCGGCACCATGTACATCCCATTCATGCCACACAGACTGCAACAACAGGCACACAAAAAGTCTAACTGGCACACAGGGGCACATAATAGCCTGTGAGGAGGGAAACAATGGTGTCAAACAATATCAATTGTGTCAATTACATTCTAAACCTACTCCTCTGGTGACCCTTAGAGCTGTTCATACAGGTGTAGGACCTCATCAACTACCCTCTCCAGCTCCACTGGAGAGAAGGCAGGGTCCCTATCACTGGATAGACGTGGCATGATTGCTCCCAGAGGTGGCAACTAGCAGCTCAGGTTGTGGAGGTATTGCTGGCAGCAGTGTCAGGAATCATATGAGTAAATCTGCACAACATGGCAGTCGCATCCGTCACTTATGCAGCCATCACCTCTGGTAGACACAGTCACTGGACAGCAACCACCGCAGGCAATAACGTTAGCCTATGACTGTGTCTGCAATGGTTACAACTGTCTACTTCCCTGATGACTTCCGTTGGCGGTCGTGCGAGGTTCCTAATGTCCAGTGGAGTAGATGAGGCATCCGCCATTTTGGCAGCCTGAAGTGCTGTATTTGACTTCATAAACTGTGTCATACCTGCATTATATGTTTATGTGCATCACAAACATCCTTATTATGTCTTGTCAGGTAGGACCTTCTACTCAGTCATCATTGTAGCTTGTTGCAGGGTACAGATGACATTTAGCAATGGTGCATGGGCTATCACCATCAACGGTCTTTTTGGCGATCAGAGTATACAGTCACATTTCGAGAGGCAATTGCATAGCACATCTTTGAGTTCAGTAAAAATTCATGTTGTGGACATATGTTGAAAACCATGTGGGTCACATGTGACCCTTGTGTAGTTATCTGGTTTGATATGTACTGGATGTCATGTCTATCCAGTCAGAAATGCTTTGTCAAGTGATATTGTTGGCATGCATGAAGCATGTTGCTAGGGACACACTGACTAATGTTACAAATCATGTCTTGTCACACATCGGTACCCAGGGAGAGGGAGAATGTGACAACCTCCTGTCTACCATTCACTGCCAGACCTTCCAACCATGGAAGAACACCACGTCATCCTACTCTATCATCTGAATAGGCAAACAACAGTGGACTCATACCGTCAGTTATCCAACCAGCATGCCACCCATTGTACAAGTCATGTCAGTATTGCACTTCCTAGCCACAGGGTCCTTCCAACATACAATCGCCTTATCTGTTGGTATATTCCAACCTATGTTCAGTCTGGTGTTGATAGATTTCCTCTCAGCAATGATGTAACACATTGACAGCTACATCAGGTTCCGCCGACGTGAGGATTTAGGCAATGTGAAGGCTGACTTATATGATTTTGCCCGCCTCCAACATGTGGTGGGGGCCATTGATGGCACACATGTTGGCTTGGTGCCCCCGCAGGCCACTGAACAAGTATATCGCAAAAAAGAAAGAACTTCTATTCCATCAGCGTGCAAGTTGTCTTTTTGACTGATATCTATATCTCACGTCTGTACCCATTATCTGGGTAAAGCCCATGATTCCTTCATAATGTAGAACAGCAACATATCCCAGCTGATGTCACAACTGTACCCAAAGAGGGTCTGACTGGTTGGTATGTCACACCAGTCCTAACTGTGGGTGTGTGCAATGATAGAAGCTATAATCCTGAAGTGAGCACTTATGTCCCATTCCTTGACAGGAGACTCAGCATATACCAACCTTCCTTAGTTGTTGACGCCACTGAGGAATCCAACTACTCCAGGAGAAGTCCACTTCAATGAGGCCCATGAAAGAACATGGCAGCCAGTGGAGCAGGGTTTGGCTTTTAGGCTCCTGAAGGCCAGATTCCACTGTCTGGACTGATTGGTGGAGCCCTCCTCTATTCACCCGGTAAAGTGTGTCATATCACTGTGGCATGCTGCATGGTCCAAAACATCACCCTGCAGAGGAATATCCGATACATCCCAGAGGACGGGGAGCCTGAATTCCACCAGATGAGACTTTTGGAATGTCAAGTCAATATGACAGTGGTAAAGGGGAAACAGGATATGTGGGTCGCAGAGTTTGGATGTATGAAACCTGTGCCAAGACAGTTGGCACAGTGTGTGGGTGTACGTACAGAAGGAAACATGGCCCTTGTTTTGTGTGTGTCTTGTGGTGAGTCGGATGCATCATTTGTGTCAGCATGTGGTCTGAAAATATGTAGTCTTAGCTTTTGATCAAGTAATTGTTCATTCACATTGGCTAAACGCTATTTTTAGATGAACTGTCTAGAAATTTAGATGTGTTTTACCAGTGCAGGCCACAATGTCTATGCCACAACACTGAAATGGGTTTGTGTCATACCACCAGATGCATGAGAATTGTATTATGATGGGTGTTAGAAATTGGGTTTTTGGTTGGCAGTCAGGTTACCCTCTGTCCAAGCAAGAACCCTCACTCTAGTCAGGGTAAGTCACACACAATCCAAAATTAGCCTATGCCCATTCTCTGGTAGCTTGGCACAAGCAGTCAGGCTTAATTTAGAAGGCAATGTGTAAAGCATCTGTGCAATAAATCATACAATACCATAATATAACACCACAAAAATACACCACACAGTGTTTGGAAAAATATATAATATTTATCTGGGTATTTGCAGGTCAAAACGATCAAAGATGCAATATGAATTTGTAAAGATATCACTGAAAAGTGATATAAAGTGTCTTAAGTCTTTAAAAAGCAAACAAAGTCTCTTTCAAGCACAAAGTACCTGGTTTGGAGTGGAAAATCTCCGCAAAGGGCCGCAGAAGAAGAGATACGTGGAAAAATAGTGTGTGTGTGTCGATTTCTCCCCAGCACACACGGACTTGCGTCGTTACTTTTCACGCGGGGAAGTCGTGCGTCGTTTTCCGGCACGCGGACAGTCTCTTTCTATAGGTCGTGGGGATTACCAGATGTCCCGCGTCTGTGCGTGGATTCTCCTGCTTGTTTTCCGGCTGCGTGTCGTTCTGCGGGCTGTGCGTCGAAGTTTCGCTCTCACGGCAAGCGTCGCATCGATTTCTCCTCTGGAAGACGGGCGGTGTTGTCCTTGCGAGGCCGTGCGTCGAAGTTCCGGTCATCCCGAAGGCGTCGCGTCGATCAGCGTCGGTGTGCGGCGTTTTTTCCGCCGCGGAACAAGCTGTTCGTCGAAAATTTCGGCACACGAAGCGTCCAAGTGAAAAAGACAAGTCTTTTTGGTCCTGAGACTTCAGGGAACAGGAGGCAAACTCTATCCAAGAGAGGACTTTTACAGCAAGGCAGCAGGCCAACAGCAAGGCAGCAGTCCTTTGTAGAAAAGCAGACAGGTGAGTCCTTTGAGCAGCCAGGCAGTTTTTCTTAGCATGATGTAGTTTCTGGTTCAGGTTTCTTCTCCCTCAAGTGTCTGATGAGGTAGGGCAGAGGCCCTGTTTTATACCAAAATGTGCCTTTGAAGTGGGGGTGACTTCAAAGAGTGGCTAAGAAGTGCACCAGGTCCCCTTTCAGTTCAGTCCTGTCTGCCAGGGTCCCAGTAGGGGGTGTGGCAGTCCTTTGTGTGAGCAGGCCCTCCACCCTCCCAGCCCAGGAAGACCCATTCAAAATGCAGATGTATGCAAGTGAGGCTGAGTACCCTGTGTTTGGGGTGTGTCTGAGTGAATGCACAAGGAGCTGTCAACTAAACCTAGCCAGACGTGGATTGAAAGGCACAGAAAGATTTAAGTGCAAAGACATGCTTACTTTCTAAAAGTGGCATTTCTAGAATAGTAATATTAAATCCGACTTCACCAGTCAGCAGGATTTTGTATTACCATTCTGGCCATACTAAATATGACCTTCCTGCACCTTTCAGATCAGCAGCTGCCACTTCAACAATGTATGAGGGCAGCCCCAATGTTAGCCTATGAAGGGAGCAGGCCTCACAGTAGTGTAAAAACGAATTTAGGATTTTTACACTACCAGGACATATAACCACTCCGGTACATGTCCTGCCTTTTACCCACACAGCACCCTGCTCTAGGGGTTACCTAGGGCACACATTAGGGGTGACTTATATGTAGAAAAAGGGGAGTTCTAGGCTTGGCAAGTACCTTTAAATGCCAAGTTGAAGTGGCAGTGAAACTGCACACACAGGCCTTGCAATGGCAGGCCTGAGACAAGGTTAAGGGGCTACTGAAGTGGGTGGCACAACCAGTGCTGCAGGCCTACTAGTAGCATTTAATCTACAGGCCCTAGGCACATATAGTGCACTCTACTAGGGACTTATAAGTAAATTAAATAGCCAATCATGGATAAACCAATCAATAGTACAATTTACACAGAGAGCACATGCACTTTAGCACTGGTTAGCAGTGGTAAAGTGCCCAGAGGTCAAAAGCCAACAACAACAGGTCAGAAAAAATAGGAGGAAGGAGGCAAAAAGTTTGGGGATGACCCTGTCAAAAAGGCAGGTCCAACAATGGGCCTGTGATCAGGGGCTGTTGTACTGCCATCTGTCTGTATCTTAGATTATGTGATGTTGAATTCCTTTGTGTGGTATGTGGTAAGGTTCAAGCTGACGACATCAACCACTTCAATATTTGCCTATTCTACAGGACAATGTCTGTCAAATCCCTTCCTTCTGTGGTCTGGGCGTCTGTACATTGAAATAGGTACTTTGACTCAGAATGAGTCACACATTCTTGTTCCTAAGAGTCCAGACATATTAACAGCCTATGTGATGAACAGTGGAATAACATTTTTGGTTTGACACCTATATTGATGTGTTGATGAGTAATATATGCAATCCTGAGCTGGACACTGTATACCTGTAGCATACACCTGCGTGTAAAAGTAGCTTGTGTCTTTATTGTCTGGTTCACATAGCGAAATGTGAAAATTAAGTAAGCAGACAATATTTTTGTGAAAGAATAATTTATTACAATGCTAATTCTGAAAATACATTTTGGACATCAAGTAACAAAAATGTAAAATGAAGAGGTCAGTCATTGTGAATGAAATCATTGGAGTAGATGCAATGCCATTGAGAGTCCAGAGCACTCCTCCCATCCATTGGAATTGGCAGTTGGTTCAGGATCAGTCAACAGAGTCACTGTTTGGCACACAAAGGAGTTCCTTTAGGAGGAGGTCACTTGTTGGCTGTGGTGGGTGTCTTTCCATCTGTACATACTGGATTCTTGGCTGGATATCCCTGCTTGCATGGGGGGGCTGCTTTTACGGAGGGAGAGGTGTCTGGGGCTGGTACTTCCTCTAGCACGACCTCCCTTCTAGTGGCTGGCACCAATGTTGATGTGCATGGTGTTGATGAGCCAAATCAAGGGGTAGACTTGTTGGAAAGCCCTGCTCATGGTGGTGTGAATTCCCCTCAGCACTCCTGTCAGGGAGGCCATGTTCGTATTGTGGACCTCCGTCTGTTCCCACATGTCTCTGTCCATGTCCCTATGTAGCTGCTTGATTGGGGGAGGCAGGCCTTAAAAAATGGCACCCAGCCGGATTTGCACCATTTTGTAACACCTAGGTCAGGGCAGGCGTTAGGGGATCTGTGGACTCATTTCCATGGGCTCCAACCATGGAAACAGTCCACAGGTACCCTTCCTTGCCCCCAGGGACACCACCCTGCCAACCTCGCCCACTCCTGGAGGACACCCATGGATGGGGAGACCCATCTACGGTAAGTAGAGGTAAGCATTTTTTTTTAGGTGGCATGGGGAGGCCTAACTTGTGCCCCCCTACATGCCACTGTGCCTAATGGCCAAGCCCAGGAAACAGAAGTCCCCTGGGCTTGGCCATTGGGCAGGGGAGCACGACTCCTGTCTTTGCTAAGACAGAAGTCATTTCCATGGGGGTTGTGCGTCAAAAAATGGCACGAGTCAGGTTAGAGTCATTTTTTTTACTCTAACTTGAATTTCACCATTCTTTGACACACAACCCTAAGTCTTCCTTACGCCTCCGCTGCCCGGTTAGAGTCATTTATTTTTACGCTAACCAGGCTGCAGCGCCTGCTACTGCCATTCCTTAAATATGACACCCGGCTGATGCGTTGGAATGGCGGTAGCCAGCATTAAACTTTTTGATGCAAACCTGTGCTGGCGCAGGTTTCCGTCAAAAAGTATAAATATGGGCCCTTGTGTGAAGTTAAGTTGTAGTTAATTCAATTGTGGCAAGTAACTATGGTGTTGGATATATTGACATGCCATTTGGGAAATATGCCAATTCAATTTGACTCAAGCTGCTGTTGAAATGTGCATTTCATAAGCACTAGGCAAGATGGCCTGAAATGCGATCTTCCCACCAGTGGAGGCAAACCAGTGGCTAGGCAAAATATGGCTTTGCCAATTTGGAGGCCTAGGTAAGTGTGATGCAGGCAGACCCAGGGCTGTTGCATATGTGACTGAAGTTATTATGTGCCTAGTGCAGTGTGACTGTATTTACTGCCAATACCAACCTGGCGATGTATCTTGAAGCCTTCTGATACTTATCACACACAGTGGTTAAGGTGTCATTCCTGCCTTTCAATAATTTAACTTGTGTTAACTAATCAAGGTTGAACTATGTTGACAGATATGTCTCTGAATTGATAATGATCTATGCTTGATCAGTCCCAAGTGAGTGTACATCATTTGATAGTTGACAAACAAGGGTATTTTGACAAGGGGCCACTGTACTGGTGTGTGGAGTTAGATTTACAGAGCATATTGGGTGTTGCAGTCATGGCACTCCCCTACATCCCAACACTTAGCAAATGGTATCCTCCCAGGTGAGTATATTTCAATTTAGAGTTTCTAAATAGGGGTCTTTAGATAAGTAAACACCGGTCTAGTGTTTGGAGTGAGAGAAACAGTGCCGCCTGGTATTTGCAGTCAGTTTATTCCCTCTACTTCATATACTTGATAAATTGTATCCTCTCAAGTGAGTACACTTCATTTGTGGTTTATTAAACAATGGTTTTTGGACAGGTGAACACTGGGCTGGTGAGTGGAGTAACAGTAACAGAGTCTCTAGGCCTCAGCAGTCATGTCACTCCATGTACTTTACACATATACAAATGTGATCTCCTCAGGTAAGTACACTTCATTTGTGGGTTACCAAACAATGGTGTCTGAACAAGTGAACACTGGGCTGGTTGTTGGATTTACAGACACAGAGCCTTCCTGACCTTAGCAGTCATGTCACTCCCTCTACTTCCAAAATGTGGTTAATATTATCCTCCCAGGTGAGTACACAATTGGGAGTTTCCAAACTGGGGTATTTTGGCAAGTGAACACTGATCGGGTGGTTGAATTTACAGACACAGGACCTTCATTTCCTTAGCAGTCATGTCACTCCCTCTACTTCCCACATTATACACATGGTATTCTCCCAAGTGAGTACACTTCAATTGAGAGTTACCAAACAAGGGTCTAATGACAAGTGCAAACTGGTCTGGTATATATAGTCAGTGAAACAGTACCTCCTGAGAGTTGCAGCCAGGTAACTCTCTCTAGCACACACTTGACAAAAGGTTTTTCACTAGGTGAGTAAATCCATCTGAGAGTTCACTAACAGATGTAATGGGGCAAGTGAACACTGGTCTGGTGTTTGGAGTTAGTGAAACAGGTCCTACTGGGAGTTGAAGTCAGATTATTCCCTCTACTTCACACACATGACAAATAGTATCCTCCCATGTGAATATGCTTCAATTGGAAGTTGCCAAAAAGGGGTATTGGGACAAATGACCACTGGCATGGCGTTTGGAGTTACTGAAACAGGACCTGCTAGGAGTTGCAGTAATGTCACTCTGTCTACTGGACACAATATACAAATCCTCCCAGGCAAGTAAAGTTTGATTGGGAGTTGCCAAACAGAGTTATTAGGACAAGTGACTACTGATGTGGTGTTTGGAGTTAGAGAAATAGTTGCATTCATGTCATTCTCTCAACTGCACACACTCTATAAATGGTATAGTCCCAGGAGAGTACACTTGATGTGGGAGTTCTCTAACAGATGTATTGGGCCACGTGTACACTGTGCTGGTGTTTGGAGTAAAAGAGTTAAAAAAAGAGGGCCTGTTGGGAGTTGCAGTCATGTAACTCTCTCTGTTACACATACTATACACATGAAATCCTCCTAGGTGAGTACACTCTGTATTATATATCTGTATGGTATGGAGACTGCATTTGGGTTTGGGTATACATTTACCTATTGAGACATACCATGAGGTCCTGTAATAATTTTTTTGATATTGAAAGACATACAAACCCCATTTTGACTTATGGCATGTGATGGGTCTTGTTAGTTGTGCTGTTGGGTCCAACAATGTAGATTAACAGTGTTTAGACTCAGATACTATGGGTATAGTATGCTGATGGGGTACATGTACAAGACAGTGGCAAAAGATGAGGTTTGAGCATCCATGACATGTCATGGTGATATTTTTGTGATGTGTCTTACTGAACTCCACTCCCCGGGTATTCCTGTCACGTCGTCAGGATGCAGGATGACCAAGACCTTCTCCTCCCAGGTCAAGAGATGTAATGGGAAAAAGAAAAGAATGGAGCACACTAGTAATGATTTGCTTTAAATAATTGTTGAAACCCTGGATCTTTTGGTTCTATTTAAACTTCCATAGACAACCCTTATACAATTCAAGTGAATAACGGTTCTGTGTACTGGCTCCAAGATTACACTATTTGAAATTCACATTTAATACAAAAAAGATACACATATGTACATACAGATAAACCTAATAATCAAAATTATAACAGAGAATTGAAGACATAAATATCACAAATTTAACACAACTCATCTGAAGAGTACATATTATTGATCTCCAAAGACTCCAAGTCAGAACACCCAAGTCCAAATAGTCCGTGGCATGGGTGTGTGCTGTCCAGTATGTTGACCTGAGGCAATACAGGTTCTTAGTATCCAATACAAAACAATTTGTTGCAGAATCCGAACCAAATTCAGCCTTAGTATCCAATACAAAACAATTAGTTGCAGAATCCGAACCAAATTCAGCCGACACAATGTTTCGTCCCCGAAGGGACTTTCTCAAGGCTGACAAAATAAATGATAAAGATCCTTAATACAACTTAATGTCCCATTCATATTCCAACCATTGTCTGAAAGCATGCTACCAGACAAAGCTTCTTAAAACTCACCACAAACGTGTCAAAATTCTAAAAACTATGAACCTTGTGAACACAGAGCCACTACACCAAAATCTCACATACATAGACTAAAATCTGTGTGATCTAAGTGAAAGTGAATATGGAAACCAGCCTATTATTTCTAACCCAATGGTATCCCTAATGCTAACCCTTGAGGGGAATATATATGGTTTCGGTTATTATACAAATAAAAACACACCTAAGTTGATAACATGCAGGTTAGTAATAGTTATGTCACCAAAAAGGAGTGAGAATGCATATATTTTCAGTGTCCTGATAGTCAAAATATTTGTTTGTACCATCTGTAATCGTATTATGGTTATTGCCCCAATGGGGCGAAGGTATTGCAAAGTTCTGTACCTCGTCCCTTTGTATTTAGTATGAGCTGTTCAGGTTCTAATAATCCAGTGGGTTGCCGGGGCACTGCGCATCTGTAAAATAGCAGAGGCAATCTCCCATAACTTATCAAAGCACCCACAATGTCTGACTCAGAATATCCACGTATAAATTTAACCAACCTGTGCTCATTTCTTTCCCAGTGAAAAAATTACCGATGGCGTGCAATTGATTAACATTGCAAGACTGACATACATTTTAAAGAGGTCGCTCAGTAATCCAGACACTATTTGATCTGTAACAAATTTAGAAATGAGGAAGGTTAGATAATCTGTTGTAGCACCAAGTTAATACATTGGCATAAGTGAAACAGATAACCTCTCGGGAAAGAGCCCGCTAGTTCCAAGTATCTATGCAAAGCCAAAATGGCCAATGTGTTTAATATATCATGGACTTATCCATGCAGTGAAACTTCGCATCGTTTTGACCGCTATACGGTCGAATCCTACCTTGCTACCGGCAATCCCATCGTGGAAAAACACCTTCTCGTACCGATGCCGTGAAAACAAATGTCTCCGAAGTTCCCACTAATGAAGTCTGTGAGCCAAGGGAAAAGAGATGTAGGACTTCTCCCTCGGCACTCGTTTCCTGTTTCGTGACTCCTACGAAATACTATTTCACCGTGGCGTTGACGCTGTCCGCCATCTTTAAATTGCATGCTGTCCCGATTGAAAGTGTCGATTGCGAAAAAAAAAAAAAAAGTAACACGGCTTCGTTAACACTATGCAGCGTCCCAAAAAAAAAATAAACTCTGTCTTTTCATCGATAGCATCATTTTATATATACTTTGTTATTAGAAAATAATTTAACGTTGGAATTCGCATCCACGTTCAGAGATACAAGTTAAATATGGTTCTAGGCGTCTTCTTACAGGAACCCACAGTGTATTCAAACATACATTTAGCATTCAGAATTCAACGAAGAGCAACCTGCCCAAGTTACAAAAAAATCCAATATGATCAATCTAATTTTAAATGGATAACAGTTTGTTAGACCTTATTCAAATCAAATTGACTTATCCAAACATATGTATAG
Source organism: Pleurodeles waltl (assembly GCF_031143425.1). Taxonomy (NCBI): domain Eukaryota; kingdom Metazoa; phylum Chordata; class Amphibia; order Caudata; family Salamandridae; genus Pleurodeles; species Pleurodeles waltl. The sequence continues at coordinate 1,224,797,682 of NC_090444.1, forward strand.
TCTCAATCTCCATATTGAGATGGTTATCTACCAGATTAAGAAAACCAAAACTGGTATGTATGGGCCTATTGTTGGATATACAAGTCTGTACCATATGACACAGGATAAAGACTATCAAGATCAATTGTGGCATCATCCTATCCCTGATTCGTTAGTTGATAATCACATTGTCCAAGTCATCATCTGGTGTATCCAGATAGTATTGAGAATGCTTAACTGTTCATGTTTAGTACATCCTCTTAAGCTTTGTCTTATATCGGAAAAAAATCACCTTACCACCACTAAGCTTAATATAAAATGCTGTTAGTACCCAGAGTAATTATGTAACAGGTATATTATTTGGTGAGTACAAGCATGTGTCATGCAAGCTATTGGTGTACCATGCTTTATCATGTGATTAATTTCCTCAGAATTCTGCTTAGCTGGAATAATGACAACATTAAGTACCAATACAGAGCATTGACATTTCTTAATAACATGACTTATAAAGGGACCATGTGGAGTCATAAAAAGTAGTTCATTTCATGATCTAAATTCATGCCCAGTTGTATACTTTTCAATCTTAGTATCCATTTTGACTCATTTCTTCTAAGCTCTAACTTGCGATTGCTACCTCTCGGATGTAGTCTTTTATGGCTAATGCCCATATATTTTAACATCGGGACCTCCGTTGTCGAATGTTCCTTTATCATATGACGTACTACTGGAGAAAATGAATCATTGTTCCTCAAGGCCCGTACATGTTCCTGGATCCTTTCCTTTAAAGGTCGTATAGTGCTCCCTACATAGATCTTGGTACATTCACATATCAACACATAAACCACATATCTAGTATTGCAGTTAATAAAATCTTGGATCTTATATACTTTGCTGCCATTAAAGTGGAAAGAAAAGGTCTTGTGTAATGCCAATTGGCGTATATTACATTTACTGCAATTTAAGAAACCCCTAGGTTTTTCGGGTAACCAGGTTAGTGATTTCTCCTTGAATGGTGGTAAGAAGCTTTTACATACTAAATCCTTAATGGTGGTACCTTTTTTGTGTACCATATGGGGTTTGGTGGGTAACATGTGTTTTAAAGTGTTGTCGGTATGTAGAACATTCCAGTGTTTGAGCAAAATCTTGTAAATATCATGGCTGTTTTGACTAAAAGAGGTACAAAATGACATAGATTTTCTGGATAGGGTATTCTTTTTTCCTTTGTTTATCAAAAGTGATGATCTTGACAGCTTATTTAATTTTTTTCTTGCCCTCTTCAAGATTTGTCTGGAGTAGCCTCTCTGAATAAATCTATTTTCTAGTTTGTCCAATTCTGTCTCACGGAGCCTGTTGTCCCTACAATTCCTCTTCACTCAAATCATTTCCCCAAAAGGAATGGCATTGATTTGTGTAGTGGGGTGGGAACTGTTAGCATGTAGCAAGGCATTACAAGCAGTTGATTTACGATGTAAGTTAGAATGCACGTAATTATTCTCTACAAATATTTCCAAATCTAGGAAATTAATTCGATCTTTGCTATGTTCATATGTCATTTGGATATTGAAATCGTTGTTATTGATATGATGAATAAGTTTCATCAATTGTGGTTCATCACCAGTCCAGATCATAAGTACATCATCAATGTACCTTCCCCAAAAAAATATATGTTCCGTCAAATCCGATGGACCATTTAACCACAAATGTATTTTTTCGAAAAGTCCCATGTATAGGTTTGCATAAGAGGGCGAGAAGCGTGAGCCCATCGCCACCCCCTGTGCCTGCCTATACCATTTACCTTCATGAATGAATACATTGTTCTTGAGTATGAACCGAATCATGTCCACTATCATGTTGGTGTGTTCCAAATAAGAGGCCGATCTATTTGCTAAAAAATGACAAATAGCTTCCAGGCCCTTATTTTTCGGTATACATGTGTAGAGGGAACTAACATCCAAAGTTACCCAAGTCATTTCTGGAGACCACGCGATGTCTTCCAGTTTGGCCAGAACATCGCGTGTGTCCTGCAGATATGAAGGGAGATTCTTGACAAATGGTTGTAAAAAGCTGTCAATGTACTTAGATAATGTCTCAGTAGGCGAGTCTAAACCGGATATGATGGGTCTTCCTGGTGGTGCTGTCTTATGTTTATGAATTTTAGGAAGTATGTATATGCAGGGTGCCTTTGGATAAGCATTAAATATGTATTTATATTCTGCATCAGAAATTAGGCATTGTTCTAATCAGTTGTGTAATAGTGTCTCTAAATCCTGCACAATTCTAGACAAGGGATTGTCCTTTAGTTCTATATATGAAGACTTGTCAGTCAGTTGTCGATTAATTTCATTGATATAGTCCACTCTATTAAGAATGACTATATTACCTCCCTTGTCTGCTTCCTTTACTATTATATCCTGGTTATCACTTAGATTTTTCAAGGCCATTTTCTCATTCTTACTTATGTTGAAGGAGATATGTGATTTACCCCCATCGATCTTTTTTTCAAGTTTGTTCAAATCCTCCACAACCAACCTTTGGAAGATGTCAATGGCGTTGTCATTAGCCAACACAGGTGTAAAAATAGATTTTGGTTTAAACCCACTATTCAGTGACAGATCCTGTGTGATATTTAAATCACTTAAGACTTGTTGTAATGTAAGAGATGTAATGGGGCACTGGGTGGGCCAGTGCCAGTCTTTTTGGCCTGCAGCTGGTGCCAGGAGACCAGGGAATGGGCCTTGCCCGTGAAGTCATTCCACCTCTTCCTGATGTACACCTTTGTGCACAGCATGGCGACTATAACATTGAATCTGTTTACGATTTTGTTGCACATTTCCATTCCCCTACTGAGAGGAGTATGCTGGACTTGTGCTCCAAACAATTGTGTTTCTACAAAAACAAAATGGGTGATAGTGACTTACTAAACAGGTGCAATAGGGGTGAATGGACAAAAGTGTGTGAAGGAAGTTCTTTGGGATTGTGAAAAAAGGGTGCCTAATCTATGTAGTGTATGGGGAATAAGGTGCTCTGGCTTCAGTGTTTGGCGTTGATAATGCAAAGGATTGTCCTCTGTGAAGGGATGTGTTTTATAGTGTCCTTTGCCGGTATGTCCACTGTGGCTATGTGTCTCAATGGTTGCTTGCAAATTTATCCAATGTGCAGTTGTGTATTACTTTGCTTACTGCAAACTGCTGTGGTTTGGACTGCCATTAGCTCACCGCCATGAAGGGGCTCCCCTAGCGACTACGTGCTTGCAATATGCTCAGTGGTTGGCCCTGGTGCTGTTGGCACTGGAGGTTGGACCACCTATTTCCAGGCTGTCGTGCCACTGGCAGCCTGCCTTTTTTGCTTGGCGGTCAGCAGTCCTGCCTGTATAACTTATAATAGGGCAGTCTGAAAGACATCCAACATGACGTCCTTTTCAGGACCTCCAACATAGTGACCTGGCTTGTAATGAGGCCCTAAGTCTTTTGGCTATTATAATCAGGCATGGTACGAAAGCCCTGGAAAAAACTTCAAGAATAGATTAACAAAATACAGGAATTAGGTATGATGGAATTGATGAAGGAATCGAAAGTATTCAAATAAACTATTCAAAATAAGTTGGAAAGGTTTCATAAGAAAGGTAAAAATCTTCACATTTGTTGTAATAATCTTAGGAAAAAGGAGATTTTGGATTTGACAAATGATGGAATTATAAGATAAACAATTGGATACTTCTGATACTGAGTTGAACCAAGAAGAGGGTACATCATCAACGAGAATTCAGAGAGAATTAAAACTGTCTTTTTTAGATGAAATGAGACTGGTGCGCCAACATCAACAATGGAACAAAAGAGGAAAAGCATCATGTGGCAGAAGAAAAGGGTTGGGCAGAGGGGGTGAGTGTGAAAGGGAAACACTAAAATTAAAACTAGTAGAGGCCAGTGGGGGAAAAGGAATGAGTACATACACAAACACAAGGACACATGCAGTGTATCAGATGACATAATGATAACTAATTTGTCCAAATTACCAATTTCATAAATAAATAAGAATGTACTCCAAAAAGGTCTTAGGGGGTCATTATGACCCTGGCGGAAGGCGGAGAAGTGGCGGTAAGACCGCCAACAGGCTGGCGGTCTTTTTTTTTGTATTATGACCATGGCGGTTACCGCCATGATCATCTGCCGGTTCTCCGTTCCGCCCGCCGGGCTGGACACCAGGGTCTCCAGCCCGGTGGCCGTCACCATACCGCCGCCGGTATTTTGACCCGGCTTACCGCCATGGATTTCATGCGGTTTGAAACCGCCATGAAATCCATGGCGGAAAGCACTATCAGTGCCAGGGAATTCCTTCCCTGGCACTGATAGGGGTCTCCCCCAACCCCCACCCCCACCCTGACTCCCTCCCCTACCCCCCTACCACCTCTGCCGCCCCCCAAAGGTGGCAGGACCCCCCTCCCCACCCCGACCCCCAACATAACAACACTCATACACACACAACACGCACGCAGGCACCACCAACACACATACACGCACACACACCGACATACATGCAAACATCCACACACACAGTCAGACACACACATCCACATTCAAACATACATGCACACATCCATACAGACATAACTACAGACATACACGCACTCATTGCCATACACACAACACCCCCGCTAGCATACACGCACTCACACACCCCCTCTACATACACGTACGCACACCCCCAAGCACGCACACAACACACAACACCCCCCTCCCCTCACGGACGATTGACTTGCCTGGTCCGACGATCCTCCGGGAGGGGACGGGAGCCATGGGGGCTGCCTTGCCGACACCACACCACCAACAGAACACCGCCACTTCCCCGCCACCTGCCAGTATGGCTGTTGGCGGCTCTCCGTCCGTAAAAGGACGGAGAGCTGCCAACGGTCATAATAGGCCGAGGGTCAAACCGCCACCACTGGCGGTCTTCCACACGGCGGTCCCTTGGAGGTCTTGGAAAAAGACCACTGAGGTCAAAATGACCACCTTAGTTTCTTGCTCACCACAAACTTCAATGATGTTTAAGCAAGCTAAGATTTACAAATTTAAGGGGCATGTTTAAAGAAAAGTGGTGCTTCATACAGTGTAGTGCCAATTTTCTTGCACCCTTTAGCGCCCCCTTAACCCACTGTGTGTGCCATATTGAAAATATGGTGCACCATGGCGGTAGTTGGCGAACTAGCTTCAACATTTTTGATTCTAGCCCTTCGGTTTGCAGGACTAGCATCAAAAACGTTGACACTAATCATGCAAAGCACCCAGAGGCCCATTGTAAACAATGATAGCCTTCTTTTAATGACTGCTCTGAGCACTTAAGGTGACAAAAGCAAAAAGAACAGATGATGGATGGAATGCTGAACAGTGCAAACATTCATCCTCAATCACAAAGATCTGGGTTTAATCCATCATTGTTTTGCCCACCACGCCACCCCAGTTTGGACCCAGCCATATGCAAATCAGTCAGGAAGGACCTGGCCGGGCAATTCGAGCTGGTCTGTTTCCATGGTAGATCTGCCCAAATCCAAAACATGGGGAGGGAATGCGTGCCAATAATATGAACATAAATTCTGCTAAAAATAAATAGTTCAACTAAATAATAACTAAATAATAATTCATGTCAAAGAACAACAAAATTCTGATTGGGAGGAAGGTTCCCTAAGTAAACTATAACTCGCGCCCTCGCCATGCACTGCTAATTACCCCACAAAATATGGCACTCATGACATCTTTAATAACATCATTGATAATGTCACTGTGACATCTGCAGGAAAATTATTAATCAGATAAGTGTATGACGGAGGCACGAGTTATAGTTGTTTGAGGTCTAACTATAACTGGTGAATTTCAATGGTTTTGTATGTTTAAAATGTGAACCTTTGTTTTTTTAAGTGAATATATGCGAGTGTGTGTATGTGTGTACATGTGTGTGTGACGTAAGATGTGGGGTAATTAGCAGTGCTAGGGTCCATAATCTCACCCTAGTGGGCTGATTCATTATGTGTGTACTTCTACAACTATGTTATTTGTGTACCTTCAAATTAATGTTGATATGTTGTACCAATCTATTTAAAAAATATATATATATATATATATATACATATATATATGGGTATATATATATATATATATATATATATATATATATATATATATATATATATATAAAATATTATAATGATTAACTTATCAATGTTATCAAGGAAATAGGTGCTCTGTGAAACATGTACTTCTACATCTATGTTATACATGTGCGTTCAAATTAATGGTGATATGTTGTACCAATCTATTTATTTTATATATATGATGAACTTCAATTTTTGGGTAAAGAAATAGGTGCTCTGTGAGGATGCATCTCAATTTTTTTACTTTGCTTAACAGGTTGCAGTGCAAAGCCGCCATACTTTTTCTTATTTTGTCTGATTCATTCTTTTGATTTTGCTTAACTAAATGCTTATGCTAACTATATGTTGATTCCCTGGTACATCCAACTCTTTCTTTCTTTAATATTCTAGGTCTCTTGCCTAATTATCCGTTTTGGCCATGAATTTGGAGTGCTAGAATGCATCCCCGGATTTCTGACATACTGCAGTGTGCATCCACTGAATTTTTTATTTAGCTTTCGATATTTGATGTGAATGGGCATCAAGTCTCATCTGAAGCAGATTTTTGACACCTGACGTTTGATTGATAGAATATTTGTTTCCTCATGAATGACAAGGGAGGCCTCAGTTCTGAAAGCAGCTATGGGAGCAATAATGCAGTCCTTTTTTAGAAAGCATGGAAAATAGCTTAAGTATCCGCAAAAACGAAATGCATTATGCGATTTTAAATACAATTGATATAGCCTTGCTTTTCTCTAGAAATGTTTCTTTACAAAACTTCAAGAATATGTATATTTTGAATGTCTTAATAAATGGTTCTGGGTGACTGGTTTCATCTATGTGGCTAGAACGGGATCACTGATAATATTAATGCATACAATATTGAAACACAAGAATATAAGAAAATACATTTCATTTTCAAAAATATTGCCTTCCTATCCATAACTAATTAAAACACAAAAACGAAAACACAAATAATGTTGTTGCAAATATAGATTTCTATTTATATCAAAACACAAATATTGCAAACAGAATTATTATCACCATTAAATAAACATATGTCAAAAATATTGATTCACAAAATATAATATTGATTACAATAATATCACCAAAATAATCACAATAACATTAATATTAAATAAAACATAAATTGCATCAAACAATTATTTAAAATAAACATGAAAGATTTTATATCAACAAAATATTTACCATTCACATAAAAAAATGTATAACTAAGTTCCTAACAATGTAAAACAACTTGTCATGAATAACAAATCACAAACATTTATATGTCAACTCTATTTATTAATTATATATATACATATATTTTATATGTATAAATTCACTGAAAAAACAAAGGTTACATGGAGTGCTAATTACCTCAGATATTCCAGCAACCATGACAACTTTTATAAGGTCCTTAAAACTATAAATGAAACATTAGCAGTCACATACTTGGAAAAAAAGCTGTGCATGGCAAGGGAGCAAGTTATAGTTACCTTAGGGTGAGAGTTCTAGTTACTTGCAAGAACCCTAAATATAACTGATACATTTCTATGGTTTTGTATGAGTAAATTCAGAACCTAACTATAATGCCCCTGTAACCTTTGCTTTTTTTCAGTGGGAAAAAAGGTTACAGGGATGTTTTAGTTAGGAAATCGAATTTAAAATATAGAAATCAATTAATTTCATGACAACTACTGAACAAAGTGAATAAAATGTGTATTTAAACTAAACCTTACACGTAAATTATGTAAAACATGTAAAAATGCTAATAATTAATAAAGTATGTCTATTACATTCCATGTACTACCTAAAAGAAAACACTATGGCCCACATTACACCTCAGCGGTCTTTCCTAAAGTCCACTGATGCTGCGGGCGCATGAATACCGCCATTGCTGGCAGTATGTCTGTCTCCCTATTTCAACTTTTCCTTTGGGCCTTCGGACGGTAACAGTGTTACCGTCCGCTGGCCCAGCAGAAAAGTCACATCAACATTGCTGCTGGCTCGTAATAGAGCCGGCAGCACTGCTGATGTGCAGCGTGTGCAGTAGCACCCCTCGCGCATTTCCCTGCCTGAAATTCGGGCAGTGAAATGCGCGATGGGGCTAAGCCTGGGGGCCCCTGCACTGCCCATGCCAAGTGTATGGGCAGTGCACGACCTCCCAGGGGCACCCCGAGTCCCCTTACCGCCAGCCTTTCACCGCCATGGACAGGCTGGCGGTAAGGGGAGTCGAAATCCCCAGGGCAGCGCTGCATCCCTGGTGGATTATGACTGTCGGGACCGCCATGGTGGTATCCAGCCGGTCCCGGCGGTGTTACCACGGTGGAACTGCCGTTGGCAAAATAAACCTGTTGGTGGTACTATCACAACTATAGGTTATAATGAAGGCCTATCACTTTAAAAAGTGATAAGCTGCCAGAAAAATCACCTATTACAAACCAGTAAAAAGGTATAACAAACTAGTATACAAAAGCTTTTAAAAAATACAAACGTATGCCAGTAGTGGGTAAAAATAAACGTAACAACCACAATCCCTACAAACTACCAACAAACATTTAAACTGAAACCAATGCTTTTTTTTGTCCGACAGAAAAGAAATCATATGCTTGACATTACAATACCCGAACGTAAAAGCTGCCACACAGCTTGAAACATCTAAAAAGAACATACATATAAGCATAAAACATAAAGTAATTACATAAATTTATATTTAAATAAGAAATGTATACATTTAAGCAATTGTATTTATTTATACTGTTGTACTATTTTCAGATACACACCACGCAGAGCAAGCCAAATGTATAGCATCTCAGAAAGGAAATAAATTATTGTCACATGGGTTACACCTACAACCAACGAAATGCTTCATTAGAAATCATGAATTGGAAATGTACCAAATATTATTCTACTGCATGCTATGAGAGGACTGTGAGAAAGTAGCCTCTTTCTAGCCTTGTTACCCCCACTTTTGGCCTGTTTGTGAGTGTATGTCAGAGTGTTTTCACTGTCTCACTGGAATCCTGCTAGCCAGGGCTCAGTGCTCATAGTGAAAACCCTATGTTTTCAGTATGTTTGTAATGTGTCACTGGGACCCTGCTAGTCAGGACCCCAGTGCTCATAAGTTTCACAAAAATAAAGGTACTTTATTTTGGTGACAGAAATGCCAAAAATACCTTAGAGACTATATTCCCTTCGGAGGTAAGTAATATACAAAGTGTATACACTAGAATGCAGTAATAGCTGTAAAAAGAGTAAGAAAACAGTGCAAATAGTAAAAATCACAATAGTTAGAAACGGGCCTAGCAGGAACACAAACCATATACTAAAATACGGGAATGAGAAAGTCAGTTTCCCACCTTGGCAAGTGTAGTGTGTAGAGGGGCGCTGGGAGTGTAAGAAAACACCAAAGGTAAGTAATAGAACCCACCCCAGAGCCCAGGAAAGCAGGAGTAAATCACAGTAACTTTCCTAAAACACACAAGAACATGTGATAGAAGATTTTGCAAGAACCACAAGAGACTGCAAGACACCAATGATGGATTCCTGGAACTGAAGACCTGTGGAAGAAGGGGACCAAGTCCAGGAAGCTCTGAAGAGTCCAGGGAGAACAGGAGCCCCTGCAAATCCAGATGTAGGGGCAAAAGAAGAACCACCGGTGAGAACACAAAGTCAGTTATGCACCCAAGAAGACAGGTGCGGGTTCCTGGTTGGTGCAGAAGATGTCCCACACCTGGTAGATGATTGTAGTCTGGTTTGCGTTGCTGGATTCCACCAACAAGCCTTGACACATGCAAAGCATGCGGTCAGCAGAAAATGGAGCTGCCCGGAAACAGGAGGTACCTGGTGGCCTCTACCTATGAGAGGGAGACAGAGGGGGCTCTCAGCAACTCACAGAGTCATCAGAAGACCAGGAAGCATGTGCAGGAGTCCACCAGCATGGGGACAAAGAAAGTGCAAAAGAAGGCCCATGCAGCACTACACAAAAGGATTCCACGCCGCTGGAGAACCACGCAGGAATCTGTGTGACGTAGGAAGGAATTCTGGGGGCCGGAGCTGCACGGTGCACAAAGAAGTTTGTGGAAGGATGCCAACAAGCCTTGGCAACTGCAAAACACGTGGTGCACGAGGGTACTGTCTTGTGTGGGGAGGCAAGCTCTTACCTCCACCAAAGTTGGATAGTTGGATAGATGGACGTCAGGACCATCGGGACCGCTTCAGTCCACCACCTGTGATGCAGGATCCACGCAGTTCGTCAGGAGAAGGGTCCCACACCACTACCATGCCTGTAACACCTATTTCCAAAGGGAGAGGGTTTAACACCCCTCTCCCAAAGAAATCCTATGTTTTGCCTTCCTGGGATCGAGCTGCTTGAGCAACATGAGGGCAGAAACCTGTCTGTGAGGTGGCAGCAGCTAGAATCATACAACCAATGCTAGAATCAGCATTGGGGTATAATTCAGAGATGTTAGACACCATTAATGGCCATATTTGGAGTTACCATTGTGAAGCTGGACATAGGTATTGACCTATGTCCAGTGCACGCGTCCCCACACTCACGATGTCCAGGAAAATGGTCCTGGATGACATGGGGGTGCCTCTGCTAATGCAGAGGTGCCCTCACACACAGGTAGTCTGCACACAGCCTTCAGGGTTGGAAGGCCTGGTATATAGGTGACTTATAAGGGACCTGGTGCAGTGTAAATGGCTGTAAATGGGTGTATTTCACACACGCTACAATGGCAGTCTTGTAGAAGCCTTTGCAAGGGTTTCTTATGGGTGACAAAATAAATGCTGCAGCCCATAGGGATCCCCTGGAACCCCAATGCCCGGGGTACCTAAGTACCATATACTAGGGACTTATAAGGGGTCACCAGTATGCCAATTTTGAGTGGAATACTGTTTTAGCAGTATCCAAAAAACAAATTTAAAGGGGAGAGAGAGCATAAGCACTGGGGTCTTGGTTATCAGGACACAGTCAAACACACTGACAAAAAGGCTAAAAAAGGGTTAACGATGCTAGAAAGAGGCTACTTTCTCACAGAAACACAGCACAGCATTGTGACCTTCGGAAGGGTAAACTATGTGTGCATGACTGTACAAACATCTTCATATCAGGGCACATTGAATCACTGCATAGGCCCATGCAGTCAACTACCATGGCATGAACTACACTGTAAAACTTAGGGGACAATAAAAGGGCTGGCATTGGTGTCACTGGAAGCTTCTTCTCTGTAAATATGTTGAAATGTGGTCTACATCTCAATTCTGAGTAGGTTTGTGTGGTATGTACTGGTATCACAGTAAACACCTCTTACTAAATGAATGTTTCATACAGAGATCACATTCAACCCACCAAGGCATGTTTGATCTGGTTTGTTGCATGTAACAAAGCTAGTGATTCACATGTCATGATCTCCCCTGCGTCCACCAGCTGTCCACTTTGTGGGTTTTCCACTTGTAAAATAGGCCTGTACCATACAAACATGACTTCTGGAAAGGTGACGACAGACTTGTGGGACTCAGTGGCCTGTCAGTAGGCAATGACATACATTGACAACAAGGATCATTGGAAATAAGTAGAAGGTCAGGTGGTTACCTCAGTCCCCATTCCTTATGTAGTCAATGTAAAAGCATGCAGGCCAACGCTTGCCTCAGAAGAGTCATTTTACCCACATACAATGATTAGAAGGTCTACGAGGAGTGGGTCTTGTGCCTCAGTTATATAGCCACAGCTACTGTGCACCAGCCTGGGCTATGTCCCATACTGTGAACAAGCTTTGATGAACCTTACACTCTGCAGGCTGAGAATACAGAGCCTACATGAGCAGCACATTGTCATCACTTCTATGCATGACAGTAAATCCTGTAGCCATCCTTTATGCAAGCTCAACGTTATGTGGCATTCTGAAGGGCTCATTGAGCTTTACATGGGTCTCATATGACAGTTTGCTAAGGTCTCATCTGGGCTCGGTGATTTGTGGGACTTTACACTTGCAACATCCTCACCTGACTCAAACAGTATACATACACAGCTCATGCTGTAATGCAAGTACATGAACTGCGTTATTTACCATTATCAGATCATGAGAAAAATCATTGTTTGGCTATAATGTTTATTTACATGGATATTTGAATGTAACAGAAGGAGGATATAGGGCTTATCACACATCACAAAACACAATGTTTGTTTCAAATACTAGAAGTGCAGGGGTCCACAATCCATAACTTGTACATCCTATATCTGGGCAACAGATTGTCACAGCAGTCACCTAAAAGATTCACAGGGACTCAGAGCAACATCGTACACTGTGAGGAAAGAAAGGATGGTTTCAAAAATAGTCAAATGTGTATGTGAGATTGTTATTTTTTCGTCTGGTGAGCCATAGAGCAGGATATACAGGGGAAGGACCTATTCAACAAGTTTATCCAGCTCCTTCGGAGCTAAGGCAGCGGACCTTTCACCTGCTTGACCCATCATGATTGCTCCCAGAGGTGGCATGCAGCAGTTGATGTGATGGAGGTGTTGATGACAGCAGTGTCACTAGGCAAGTGAGTTATTTTCAAACCGCAGTGTAAATGTACATATGTACTTGGGCATCACCACTGACGGGAACAGCTGTTGAGCCGTGACAGTCACAGTCAACGTTAACCAATGTATTTTACTTCAAGTTGAGGCCAGACCCTCATCTCGTCCCTCCTATAACGCCGTGGTTATTGTGACTCTTTATTAGGTTCATTTCAGGTAGGAGAAACTATGATACTTCAAGGGGGCTAGGCCAACTGCCCTAAAAAATAATTGAAGTATGGTTAATGAGTATCTGTTTTCCAGAAGTCAAAAAATGCAGAATCGCTTATTAGTCTTTGAATAATATTTATTTAAATCATTCTTGTTGATTATACATGGTTCCAACAGTTAATATCACAAATTGTGTCATCACACTTCATATCTTGTTGACAAGTAAGAAATTGTTAAATTGTTATATTATTCAAACACTAATAAGCGATTCCGCATTTTTTGACTTCTGGAAAACAAATACTGAGAGAAAACTGAGCTGATTGTAGAAACCTCTTAATATTTTGCCCCAGTTTTTCACTTTTTGCTGAAGTTTTCCAGACTCTGATGGTGCTCTGGGTACTGCTAAACAGTCCCAGGGCCTGTGCTCTGTGTACAATGAGTATGCAAATTAGGCTAATTATAGTTGGCTATGTCAACATACCTAAAAGTCCCTAGTATATGGTAGGGCATGTAGGTTTAGGGACCCCTACCTATGGGTGCACCCATAGGTGCACTGCTGAGGTGCTGAGTGTCATTTTAAAGGTGGGCCTTTCTTGCTGGCTGCTTTTACACTAAAGTTACATGCAAATTCGACTTTGGAATTAAAAATACTTCCAAAGTCTTAAACTACCATATTCTTACATATACATCACCCCTAAGGTGTGCCATATGTTCCCCTAGGGCTGGGTGTTATGTAACTTTAATCAGGGACCTTATAAAAACTGTTTCATAAACCCTGGTGAGGTAAAATAGTCAAATTCATTTTTCCCTCACTGTTGTGAATGGGGTCTATAGGCTAAAATGCGGAGACTTTATTTTAATTAATAAAGTCGCAACAGGAGCTAGATATTTTAAGTTTGGTATCAAACTGATTGGCATAATAAATGCAACAACTTGCCATTGTCAAATTTATTATAACTAGTTCTGGGAAATAATTTTAGAACCCTGCCTGAAAGTTGCCAAATTCAACTCTGTGGTGCTCTTCTCTGATTTGCCACCATCTGGCAGCCTGGCAAGGCTGCCTTCATGAGGTGTGAAGTGGTCTGGGCTGAACACAAACAATGTGGGGGAGAGCAGCCAAACTAGACTTCAAAGGAGGAAAGGACATTTGGAGCAACTCAGGACCGCCCCTATTTCCTGTAAACCCAGACAACCAGTTGCCCTCTTGATTAGATTAGCAGGGGGTAGGAGAGGGGTGTGTTAAGGATTTTTTGCCACACCAGTGGGTGGACTCAGCCAGATCCAACCTCCAAAATTCAGTTTCTGCTATTTTGGACTTTTAAGGAATATTGCTTACTTGGACTGATTATTGCCACACTTCCCAGGAAGTGGTCATCCAAGAGGGTGGTGGCCTGTCTGTGATTGGACTGTTTTCCCCCCGCTTTTCACTCCAGGAGTAAGGATACATTTCTCAGAACTACACCCACACCACAGATCCCTACAAGTAACAATGACTGAAGGAGAAGGACTGCCCTGGTGGACTCCTGACCTGCACCTGGACACTGCTGCATACTTCAGTTTTACCACAAAAAGGAATTTGCTTAGCTTCAACTGGTTCAAGAAGGGACTCCTTGCTTGATACAGGTGAAAAATAGCTAACCAGAGTCCCCTGCATCAAATCCTGAAGAATCCAACCAACTGACTACTGTCCAGTGGTCATTTTGGAGTTTGAGCCAGGTGCATTCTAGAATTTGGAGTCCTAACCCTCAAGGAGCTCCTCAAAGCTTCTGGAACCTTGGGGTGAGTTATGGACTCCTAAAGGACCTTCAAAGACCTTCTGGAAGTTTGGAGGTGATTTGAGAACTTTTGAAAAAAAGTTCCATAAAGGGACCTACCCAACACTGTGACTCAAGCCAGCTTATGCCGACCATGACCCGGCTGACTGGCAGGTTCATCCACTGAAAAGCTCCAGAGCCCCAGACTACCTGAATTTCACTGGGGACTCCTGGAAAGGCAATCCAATGATGTGGACTTGAAATCGGCTTGCTGTGGAGGGTCATTCAAAGTCAGAGAGAAAAATCTCCAAAAAAGTGACAAAATTTGATTGTAAAAAGTTGACTGAGACATCCTGCGCAGCATATCCAAGTAGGGCTCCAGGGACATTGGTTCAAGATTCATCTAAGTCAGAATGTAGAATTCTTCACCAAGTTCTCATGTGACTTGCGTCCAAAGAGGGATCCAGGGAGGTTGGATCGAATTGATGACTTTGTCCCACTGAAGAAAATCTTCAGGAAAAAGACTAAGCAGCGGTCTGAGAGCCATATTAGGCCCACAGCTCTCAGGCTGCAGGGGGACTGCCGGCTCTGCCAGGATAGGAGATCCCGGTGATCTGGCAGATGCAGCAGTCTTAATCTGCCAGGGGAGTGCTGCAAGCAGCGCTGCCATGGGGAGTCTGACCTTGTTCTCAGCCAGCCATTTTGTGGTAGTAGCACCGCCATGAAAAGGCTGGTGAAGGTCGGGAGTATGAGGCCCCAGGGGGGCCCCTGCACTGCCCATGCACTTGGCATGGGCAGTGCAGGCCCCCCTGCCCAGCACCATTGCTATGCAGATAATGAACATTGAAAAGGTGCTGGTGCACCTTTTCAACAGCATTGCCGCTGGCTCTATTACAAGCCGGAGACAATGCTGTAGGCTGTTTTCCGCTAGGCCAGCAGGCAGAAACACAGGTTTCCACCCGCTGACCTAGTGGGAAACTCTTAATAGACCCGGTTGGAAGGTAGCCACTATGGCGGCAACCTCTCTGTCGGAAGTTCGGCGGAAGGCCTAAACTGTTTGCTGAACTTGTAAAACGTCCGAAGGTAAACTTTTGATCAAGGCCTCTTGCATGCTGTAGCCGAGCAGGGCTCCATCGCAGTCAGCCTCGAACTTTAACTTTGCCCCAGTCTAGTGTGACCAGGTGACCAGAGTGGAACGTTTAGTTTCTATGCAGTAGAAAACATTAAGGGGGACATTATGACCCCGGTGGTGAGTGGAAATGTGGCAGTAGTACCTCCAACAGGCTGGTGGTACAGACCACCACATTATGAGAATGGCAGGTTGGCTGCAGCCAACCGGCACTTCTCCACTCATACCGCCATGGCGGTGTCAGCCATAGCGGTGTCAGCCGCCGGGCTTGAGATGTCAATCTCTAGCCCGGCGGCCAGCATAGTACCACCAGAGGCATCATGAGCCTGCCTACCACCATGGTTTTCGTGGCATTAGCAATGCCACGAAAACCATGGCAGTAGACCCTACGGGTTTCTACCCCTCTCTATCCAAACTCCCTCCACCTCCTCCAATCCTCACACACAACCCTACCCCCTCCGATCCTCACAAACACACAACCCCACCCCCTCCGATCCTCACACTCCCCCCCATACAAGCACACACCATGCATACACTCAATCACTCACAATGGCAAACACGTATGCATACACACACTGGCATACACGCATTCATACATGCATACTTCCAGACATGCTCACACACATTCTTACACACAATCACATTGACATACAGACACGCACTCTCTTCACCATTCTTATATGTGTTCACTCACACGCATACAACCACCCAAACAACTCACACAGACGCATTCACACACACACTCACCCATTTATGCACACAACCAGACACACACACACACAACACACCCCACCCCCTCCCCTGTCAGAAGCCTGACTTACCTTTGTTAAGGAGGTCTTCCGGCAGAGAACGGGAAGGGGCGTTGCTACTGCCAGTAGTGCCCGCAAGCAGAACACCGCCAGGGCATGTCACAGGTCATGATACGGCTGATGGCATTCAACTGGCCTTGCAGTGCTGGTGGTAGCAGCGCCAGCTTACCATCATCCGCCAGTATGATCACTGCCAGATTTCCGCCCTTCTTGTGGTGGAAGTCCAGCAGTGATCATAATATGGTGGATGGATGGTAGCCGCAGAGATGATTTTTTGGCAACCTTCACCACAGCGGTAGGCGTTTTTTACTGCCATTGTTATAATCAGGGCCTAATTCTTTAAAAATGTAAATCTTCGGTTCCCGTTATCTGATTTGAATTGCTTTGGTGTCTTTTTAAAAGTAAAAATATACTCTATTTTGACAAATTGGTGTTGGATTTTTTTTAATGTTTTACTTAAATACTGTTTTGTGATTTTTAAATGCTGTACACAATTGTCTCCTAAGCCTTGTTGCTTGTTGCCAAGTTTGTTGCTAAGCTACCAAGGGTTGAGTGGGGTTTCATTTATTGGGACCTGCCTGGACCTAGTCGGGGTTAGTGGCCTTTTGCTAAGTGTAGGTACCTACCTGCCCTAACCAATAATCAATTTTCGATCATTTTTGGTGCGCAGAGGTGGGATCCGGTACTTGTGCTTTATATAACACCACAGTTTTGAGTAAAATAAGGTACAAATCCTCTAAACTGACCTAGAGCTAAAGTATTTTGATTTTTCTACTTTGGCCTAACATTTTTTATTACTTCATTTTGATTGTGATAAATTGTTCTGATCAATTGCTGGCAACGTTTTTTTTTTCAGTGACACAAAACTGAAGAGAGACCATGGAGCTTGATCTGGCTAGCCTACCCACACTCACTGTAGCTGAGCTTAGGGTGTTGTGCAGAAAGAGGGGATTACCTGCTCCTAAAAACCTTAGGAGGGCTGTGATGATCAAGCCCCTTGAAGCCTGGTTAGTGCAGATGGAGGCAGACAAAGCTTCAGAGGTAGTAAACGATAGCGAAGATGTCCTCTCTAACCTCCAGGAGGAGGAGGACCATCCCCTGTCGGTGACATTAGAAGTTAGGGCCCCATCCAGAGCTAGTGGGAGGGGAGGGTATTGGCATCATGACAAGAAGAAGCAGACCTGGATCTGAGGGCAAGGGAACTTGAGGCCCAGTTAGCCCTCATAGCTTTGGATGCAGAGAAGTTCACCCTAGAGAAGAAGTGGGCAAGGATTGAACAGACAGATTGTGGCCTTGTCAGAGAAGCTGTGGTGTCCATGGGTGGGGGGTTCTGCTGCAGGCTACCCCAGTCAGTGTTCCTGCTTTTGTAGAGGGGGATGGCATAGACAAACATCTGGGAGGGATTAGCTCCTGACCCTAGGGGGGAGGAAGCAGATTCCTATACCAGTATGAAGAGGTGTTTAACCCAGAAGTTTGATCTGACACCAGAGCATTACAGAATGAAGTTCAGGGACACCCAGAAGTTCAATACCAAGTCTTGGGTTGAATTTATAGACACCTCACTTAACCCACTAGAGGGCTGGATACATGGTAACAAAGTGAATACTTATGAGGGGTTATACCATTTGATCATGTGGGAGCACATCCTGACCAATTGTACCCAAGAGAGGTTACGCCAGCATCTAGTGGACTGTAAGCTGACCAACCCCAGAGAGCTGGGAGAGGCAGCTGATGTTTGGCTGAGAACCAGATTGGTTGTCAAGTCCCAGAGGGGAGTTTCCAAGAAGGGTGGGAGGTCTCCAAAAAAGTAAGGAGGGAGGCGGTAAGCCAACCACAGAGACTCCCTCTGTAAACCAGAACCCTAAGAAGGAGGAGAGTAAGCCCCACTCCCACTCTGACAAGCAGAGACAGGAAGACCCAGGGATAAAGAAGCTCTTGGACAATAAAGCCTTCTTTGATTGTCAGCAGACAGGTCACTTCAGAGGAGATACAGCTTGTCCAAAGAAGGTGGTTAGCACTGGGCTGTCCAGTGTAGCCATTGGGGAGGACTCCTCAGATGATGAGGTCCTCATAGCAATGGACTGGGAGGTCCAGATGGGAAGCTGGTGATCCCTGAGGGTGGAAATATGCATGTTCACCCCATTCAAGTGAATGGGATCCCTTCCTCTGGTCTGAGAGACACCTGTGTAAGTCACACTTTAGTGAGTGACCAGTTGTTGACCCCAGACATGTCTGTCCCAGAGGTTACCAGGAGAGTCAGGATAGCCACAGTGAGATGACCACCACTCCTGTAGCCATAGTGCCCCTAGATTGGGAGGGCATCCTTGACTGGTTTAGGGTGGTGGTCAGTGCTGACCTCCCAGTAGAATGTATACTGGGCAATGACCTCCCAGAGGTGAGTCTGGTCCCAGAGGGGGTGGTTGCCCAGAGCTTTCTCCAAACCAAAGTCCTAGGGAGCCAGTCCCTACAGTTAGGAGACAATTTTAAAGAGAAAAATATACTCTATTTTTATAAATTGGTGTTGCATTTTTATTGTGTTTTTTGTATTACCTAATTACTGTTTTGTTATTTTTAAATGCTTTACACACTTTTCTCCTAAGTTAAGCCTTGTTGCTCGTTACCAGACTACCAAGGCTTGAGCAGGGATTAATTGATTGAGATCTGTCAAGAACTAGTGGGGGTCCGTGTCACATTGCTAAGTGTAGTAACTTACCTGCCCTTACCAGTAATACATGTTCCAAAAGATATTAATCAACCCAACAACAACGTTAGCATATGGTTGAGTGGTTGTCATTGCCCACCAAATGTCTGACTTACACCAATGACGGGAGGTTCCTAAAGTCTAAAGAACAAGGTCAAGCATCCGCTATTTTGACAGTTGAAACTACCGTTTTTTTTTTTTTTTAAATGTGTCACAGCATCTATTAATGTTTAGTAATATCTCAACAGATGTAATGCTCCCTCGATGGTGTGTTATGTGCACAGCTATGCAATAGAAACATGTCTAGACAACCATGGGGATCATATCTGGTCCTTGATTAGTAGACAGTTTTGACATGTACTAGGTGTAATATATTTCCAGTCAGTAATATTTTGGTCCTCATCATCAGATATTTTGATCTGGACACAGTAACTAACGCTCCAACTCCTTTCATTCCACAAATAGGTAACCTGGGAGAGGGAGAATGTGATAACCTCCAGTCTACCATCCGTTTCTAGACATCCAGACCATGGGAGAATGTGACATAATAAAGCAGTTCTGTCTGAATAGGAAAATAATTGAAGATCTATGTCATCAATTGGAGCCAGATCTCATGCCTCAAAACACTAATCCAAAATGTACACCACTCGTGGTGGGACTCATGTTAGTATTACACTTCCTAGCCTCAGGGTCATTTCAATAAACAGCAGCTATAGGTGGTGGTATGTCACAACCTATGTACAGTGGTGTTTTAAGAGATATGCTATCAGCAATGATGAAATGCATTGACAGCTATATCAGGTTTCCCAGATGCAAGGATTTAACCAATGTGAAAGTTGACTTCTATGGATTTGGTTGCCTCCCACATGTTGTCGGGACCTTGATGGCACCCATATTACATTTGAGCCACTGCATCCCATTGAACAGCAGAAAAACACTTACATTTGATCAATATGCAAGTTGTCTGCTTCCCAGATCTGTGCATTTCAAACATCTGTGCCCAGTACCCAAGTTCAGCCCATGATTCATTTGAAATGCGGAACAGCACCATACCCCAGCTGATGTCACAACTGTAACCAGCAAGGGCCTTGTTTGTTGGTAAGTGAAATCTATTGTGATCTTGTGTGTGCAATGTCAGGTGCTAGAATTAGGAAGTGTGTATCTCATTGTGGCGCTTATGTCTCATCATAAAACAGGAGTCTCAGCATATCCCAATTGTCCTTGGTTGTTAACACTAATAAACAATCCAACTACACCAGTGGATGTCCGCTTCAATGGAGCTCTTGTAAGAACACGGCAGCCAGTTGAGTAGGCTTTTGGGTTCCTTAAGGCCAGATTTGGCTGTCTGAAGAGGACTGTGGGAATCCTCCTCTACTCACCCAGGAAGGTGTGTCAAATCACTGTGGTGTGCTGCATCCTTAACATTGTCCTGCGAAGGAACATCCCTTACATGCCAGAGGAGGGGAAGCCTGCTGTACTACCAGGTGAGAATCCAGAAATGGCAAATTAAGATAATAGTGGTGAAAAGGAAGGAGCTGACGTGCGACAAGATCTCATAAACGGCTTCTTCTCATGAGTGTATGTAATGAGATGTGATGACTTTGACTGTACAATGTACTCTTGTTGTGATGATGTAAGAAGTATATTTGTTGGAACAGTTCTGAAGCTGAATCTCTGGCAAAAAGTGGTAAAGGCTGTCTGACAAGGAAGCTTTTTACACAATAACATTATGGAGATGTGGCTTTGTTTGTGTGAGACTTTTTAAAAGGACTGCATTATCCAGACGCTTGCTATGTGATTTGTGTCATACGTATGGTTTCACAACTATGCTGCTTGTTTTTGTATTTGTTCAGGTACCTTCACCATGAAAACATCATTGGGACATCTCTGTGTTGTGACGTTGCCAGGTATATGATGCTGTACGGACATTTGAAGTAGACATGGATTGTTCCTGGCAATGTAGGTCCTTTGTACAATTGTGTACACTTTGGATGTACAAGACCTTTGTACACTTTGGGTGTACAAGACCTGTGCCAAGATAGCTTGCACAGTGATAGGATGGAAGTTTGGAAAACTCCATTCTACTTGTTCCTTGTTGTGTGGTTGCCCGTATGAATCATGTGTGTTGTCATGTTGTCAGAAAATAAGTAGTCCTAGGCCTACTTCATTTTAGTTTCCCTTCACACTGGCTAAACACTCTTTTTGTATGAACTGTATGTAGCTGTTGATGTGTTTCATCATTGTAGGTCAACATGCCTATGGCACATCACTGACATTTGTTTGTGTCATACCACCAGATACAGAAGCACTGAATTGTAATGACCCTGTGATGAGAAACGGTTGGACTGCTGTCTGTCTTAGTCTTGCATTATATGATGTTGGATTCCTATAGTGAGGAAGGAGATGTGGCTCCAGCTGGTGAGATCAACCAATTTCATGTTTGAGCATTCTATAGAACGATATCTAATATATCCCTTCCTTCCATTGTCTAGAGGTCTGTCCCTGTAAATTTGATCATTTAGTCAGTTTGATTCAATTACATCTGATTTGCTAAGTTTCAGGCATACTGACAGCCTATGAGCTGAACAATGTAATACATTTTGGGCCATATGTACAAAATCTTTTTCCCATAGACACAGAATGGGTAAAATCCTTTCGTACATCTGGCCCTTTATTCTTTGACAAGACACTTGAATGTATGGAATGGTTGTAATCCTGAGCTGGGCACTGTGTATATGCATCACATCCCTGCATGTGCAAGTAGCTTGTTTTTTCATTGTATAGTTCACATGTTCTTACATACTTACATCTCTAAATGTGAAATTTAGGACAGCAGAAAATGGGTTTGTGACTGGTGGATTTTTACAGTGCTATGGGTGAAATGAAACTTGTGGCAAAAAATACCATAAAAGAAAAAGTGAAGGGGTCAGTTATGGTGAATGAAATCATAGGAGTAGATACCACACCATCGGAAGTCTAAAGTCCATAATACTCTTCCCATCAGAAATGGAATGGGGTTCAGGATCAGACCACTGAGTAAAAGAGTGACACACAAAGGGGGACATAAAGGGTGAAGTTTCTTGCTGGCAGTGGTGGGTGTCTTACCATTTGCACCTCCTGGAATTTTACAGAAACATCCCCACTTTTTAGGATGGAGGTTCAACTGCTGCACGGGTGTCTGAACTTGGTTGGTCCTCTGGCAGGGCCTCCCTTCCTGTATCTGCCATAGTTGTACTTGGGCTTGATGTATTTGGTCCACTGGAAGGGATAGATGTTGGGAAAAAGCCCTGCTCAGGGTTGTATGGATGTCCCGCAGCACCCCTGTTAGAGTGCCCATGTTGGAGTTGCAGGCCTCCATAGGTTGGTTCATGTCCCTCTACAGTTGCTTGATTTCCCAGAGTTCAGTTAGCACCTGGGCCATCATGCCTTGGGACTCGTGATAGACCCCCATGACTTGGCTGATTTTATCCTGGTCGTGAGTGGGCCCAATGGCCTCGCTCTGGTGGCTCACAGCATCTCCCCAATGGACCCTCCCCTCCACAAGCCTGTGTCCTCTCCAACTGGGTCCTGGACCCTCAGTGTCAGGATTGCTGATTTTCATCTCAGGATCCAGGACTGGGGGGGGGGGGGGCACAAGGTGGTAGAAACTATGTTATGTACACCGGTTGGGTAGCACGTTGATGTCTGTGGTGTCAAAGCAACTTGGGTGGGAGGTATTGATGAGACTCACTGTTGCCATCTGACCATGCTGTTCAGATGGGCGAGGACTTTCATCCATATACAGATGTCCAGGAGTGTAGTCATTGTGAGGGTTTCATCCAATGGGTGGTTAGGGAGTCTGCTAGGTGGACAATGTCTGTCCACTTGCTGTGCTAGCTTGACCTGTTAAGAAATAGAGTACGATGTTATTGGTTAAGTGTGGCATCTACATCCCAAGGTTTTGTGTGACTGTAAGTAGAGACCTTGGACGCTCTTAAGTGGTAGGTTTGCTGATTGTGCTATGTTACCGCAATACTGGAGTTTTTGACATGACATGTGTGAAGCTTGCAGAAACTATTAGACTCAAGAAGCTCATTAGATGTGGTCATCAGTTGCACTTTAGGTCAGGAAATGAACATGACATCTTAGAAACAGTTAAGCTAACACTGTGGAGAGGAAACATGTGTATTTGGCCTTTTCACAGCCTAGCTGTGTGAGATACATGCAAATACACAATTTTGTGGTATGTGTAGCTGTAGCCATCATATGAGCAGTGCTTAGTCAATGTGTTTACTGCCTCTACCAATCTGATGAAGCTGCTTAATGCCTCCGGAATACTTGATAAACACACAGTGTAAGATGTCATTCATGTCCTCAATAGTTTCATGTTTGGACACCAGGGCAAGAGCAAGCTAGGTAGACAGACACATCTCTGAGTTGAGCATGATATCTATATCTATAACTCCGAGGGGAGGGTACATCATTTGAGAGCTGGCACACAGGTGTATTTGGACAAGTACAGGAAAGCGTGTTGGTTAGAAGTTCAGAAACTGGGCCTTCTGGTAGTTGTAGTCATGTCACTTGCTGCTTCTCACTCTATCCAAATGCTAGACTCCTAGGTGAGGGTACATCATTTGAGAGACGGCATGCAGGTGTATTTGGACAAGTGCAGGATGGCCTGTTAGTTAGGGGTACATTAAAAGGGCCTCCTGGAAGTTGTAGTCATGTCACTTGCTGCTTACCCATACTGGACAGATGATAGACTCCTAGGGGAGGGTACATCATTTAAGAAATGGCATGCAGGTATATTTGTACAAGTGCAGGAGGGCCTTTTGGTTAGCGGTACAGAAACAGGGCCTCCTGGTAGTTGTAGTCATGTTACTTGTGATGTTGTATACAACAATGCACATTGACAAGCTTACATCTCTAGGTATTGCATGTTGAGAAAGTAAAAGAACAACGCAGTGGCAAAAGGTGAGATTTGAGCATGCAGGGCAGTGAAGATTTGAGGAAGTTTCTGTGTTTTAACTTACCAGACTCCACTCCCCCAGGTATTCCTGTCAAGCCTTTAGGATGCAGGGTGGCCAAGACCTTCTCCTCCCAGGGAGAGAGTTGTAATGGGGCACTAAGAGGACCACCACTAGTCTAAATAGCCTTCATATGTTGCCTGTAGGCCAGGGAACACACCTTTCGCTCAGGTTGTTCCACCTCTTCCTAACGTCCTCCTTTATGAGTAGGGTGATACCTACAGCATTCACTCTGTAGACTATCCTTTGCCACATTTCCATCTTCCTACTGAGAGGAGTATGCTGGACTTGGGCTCCACACAACTGTGGCTCTACTTTTATGATTTCATCCACACAGACTCTCAACTCATCTTCAGAAAAACTGGATATTTGGAATGTGACATGGGTGTGAAATGAAGTAGGTGGTAGAGAGTTACTTAAAAAACAAAAGTGATATAGGGAGTAAATGTACAAAAGTGTGAGAAAGGTGTTGAACGTGATGGTGAAAAAGGGGGTGTCTTATCTGTCAAGGATGTAAAAAACAATGGGCTCTGGTCTTATTCTTGCAGTGGAGAGGCAAAGGATCATGGTCTGGGAAGGGGTGTGTTTTATAGTGTGGTTTGCAGGTGTGTCCACTGGGCCAATAAATGTCAGCTGTGTTGTTTTTGGAACCAGCCAATGGGCTCTTGTACGTTGCTTTGCAGAATGAGCACAGTGGTGGCCGAATGCCGTCAGCTGACCATCGCTAGGAGACCGCCACATCAACTCTGTTTTTGTAAAGGGCTCAGCAGTTGCACACAGCCAAGATGGTGACAGAGTGCACACCACCAAGAATCGAGACCAGCACGCAGCCAGCAGGTAGACATTTGCTTTGGCAGGTGGCGGTTCAGCCTACATATATCGTAATATAGTGGTCTCGAGACCGTCAGTACAGTTGTCTTTTTGGCCTGACTGCCAAGATCGTAATAAGGCCCTTACTGTTCACTAGCTGCAAATCTTCTTCTGTATCCATGTAGTCAAATTTAATATTGCACAAAAAATTGAATTTTTTCCAAAAATAAAAAAATAAAAAAAACCCTTTAAAGGGTTTTAAATAAGAAATGCTCCTGGAAACCCGAAAAAAAGGAAATCAAAGCTAAAAAAATTATTTTATTGTAAACCAAAGTGTAGCTTCCAATGTCCATAGGACTCGGTCATTGACAAAAACCTGTTAAATAAACAAGAAGACCCAACCGCAAAACATATAACATTCCCAAAAACACATATACAGTATATGTAAACATCATAAAATGTGTATCATAACATATGATAACATAACATAAGAAAACATTGTATTGTATTGTAATCGTATTTGTATAGCGCTTACTACCCCTGACGAGGCGTTGAAGCAATTTTCGATGAGTAGCACGCTACTCTGGAACCCAACAAGAATTAGTGATGGATTAGTATCGGGAAATAATGAGTACAGTTTTAGTATTATTATGAGTTAATTTGAGCCGCGTATATGAGAGTTTGTTAGTTAGATTAACTGGAGTAATGGAGGGGTGGAGGAGGAAAGAAATCCAGAAGTGTTAATTGGGGGTATATCCTTCATTAACTCAACCCAAAGGCTTGGGATGAGAAAAGGGGGGTGGAGGTGGGAAGAGTATGTGGAAGGGTTAGGGAGAGCATAGTAGCAGGGTGAGATAAATGCAGGAGAATTTAGTAGGGTTGTGTGGGAGGTCACAGTAGTAGAGTGAGGTTTGGTGAGTTACATGTGGAAGCGGAGGGAAGAGCTTAGGCAGAGCTATTTAGGAGATGAAAGTAGTAGAAGGGATTTGGGATGAGTCAGAGTGAGAATGGAGGATAGTTTGAAAGAGACATGACATACGATGATGAGTAGATATGTGTGATAAGATGAGAGCAGGAATTCATAGATATCTAGTATAGCAACCCACCCAGGAGCCATGCAATGATCCACGAACATGCCAAGCACAGAAACAAAATGTACACATACATACATATATATACACACACACACATATGAATACACACACATATGCACATACAATACATAATTAGAACCATGGGTAAAAAATACTTAGTCAAACAGGTTTAAAGAGTGTGTGTGTATTTTATTGTTATGACATAGTAGTGATACATATTTTCTAAAGAAACTATAAATAAAAAGAAATATACACATAGGGGGTCATTCTGACCCTGGCGGTCCATGACCGCTATGGCGGAGGGCGGCGGAAGCACCGGCAACAGGCTGGCGGTGCTTCCTGGGCTATTCTGACCGCGGCGGTAAAGCCGCGGTCAGAAAAGGGGAACCGGCGGTTTCCCGCCGGTTTTCCCCTGGCCCAGGGAATCCGCCATGGCGGCGCTGCTTGCAGCACCGCCATGGGGATTCCGACCCCCTTCCCGCCAGCCTGTTTCTGGCGGTGTCCACCGCCAGAACCAGGATGGCGGGAACGGGTGCCGTGGGGCCCCTGGGGGCCCCTACACTGCCCATGCCACTGGCATGGGCAGTGCAGGGGCCCCCTAACAGGGCCCCACAAAGATTTTCACTGTCTGCTTTGCAGACAGTGAAAATCGCGACGGGTGCCACTGCACCCGTCGCACCCCTGCAACTCCGCCGGCTCCATTCTGAGCCGGCTTCATTGTTGAAGGGGCTTTCCCGCTGTGCCGGCCGGCGGTCTTCTGGCGGTCGCCCGCCGGCCCAGCGGGAAAGCCGGAATGGCCGCTGTGGTCTTTCGGCGGGAACCGCTTGGCGGGAGGCGACCGCCGAGGTCAGAATGACCGCCATAATCTGAAAAAATATTTATCAACATAGGCATATGCAGTTCATAGTTGTTTGAATATGGTGGTTATGAAGGAGAGAGCCAACTCTTGAGTAGTTTTCTGAAGACAAGAAAGTTATCTGTGGCTCTTATAGTTGGGGGTAATGAATTCCATAGTTTGGCTGCTTGGACGGAGAAGGAAGTACCACCTATAGTATTTTTCTTATATGGTGGTGTTCTAAGGCGGGGTGCCAATCTTGAGCGGAGGTTTCTTTGTTGGATGTATTTGGTAATTTTCTTTCTGATAAAAAGTGGTCCTGTTCCATGTATAGCTTGCATCTTCTGGCAACGCGTAACCAGTGTAGTGCTCTCAAGGCAGGGGAGATGTGGGCTTATGGCTTTACATGTAATAGTAGCCTGACTGCGGAATTCTGGATACGTTGTAGTTTTTTCATAACAGATAGAGATGATCCATGGTAGAGGCCATTGGCATAATCCAGTTTGGATAGTACAAGCGAGACAGTAGCTTGCACCTTGTGTGGAAATCCGAGGTGGGGGAAGATGCGTCGTAAAGTCTTCAAGGTGATGAAGCTTGTTCGTGCTAATTTGTCCACTTGGGCATTCATAGTTAACTTGGAATCCATGGTGATTCCTAGATTTTTAACTTCCTTGGATAATTGAGGAGGTGGTCCTAGATCGTCAGGCCAGATGCACAGAGGGTCATAACTTTTCAAGTTACCAGAATTTCTGTTTTGGAGGTACAACATCACTAAATCAATGTCTGAAAACCCCACACTACTCACTGTAAAAAAACAATATTATAATACACCTAAATGTGTGAAAACCCGCAAACAACACTATGGGGGTTATTCTAACTTTGGAGGAGTGTTAATCCGTCCCAAAAGTGACGGTAAAGTGACGGATATACCACCAGCCGTATTACGAGTTCCATAGGATATAATGGACTCGTAATACGGCTGGTGGTAAATCCGTCACTTTTCCGTCACTTTTGGGACGGATTAACACCTCCTCCGAAGTTAGAATAACCCCCTATATCTAATCTGTAGAACACTCAAAACCCTTAAATTCCCTATGAAAGGAATCTACCTGTTCCGATGAACAACAGCACATTACAGTGGCCTTGATCCCAGAAAATAGACTAAGATCCAAATTACGAGTTTGTTGGTCTTCAGGCTGCCAAACCAGCAGTGTTGGTTGGACCGCCGCACTCCTGGCGATCCGACCTATTTACAATACTGGTGGTTGGACCACCAGGAGACTGCTGACATTGCCAATATCACAGGTCACTACAGAGTGTAACGGAGGTCAAAGTCATGGTCAGCCGCGGCGGTGCCTATGGCAACACTGCTGTGCTGATCACAACTTTACTTTCTGCCAGTCTTTCCATGGAGGGGTCCCCGCCATGGAAAGGTTTTCAGAAAGCCAATGCTGATGGCTGCAGGGGGCAGTGGAGGATCCTCCTGCCAGCACTTTTGGAATGCACATTGTCTACTATGAAGACTTTGTGCATTTCCAGGGTGCTGTTGGGCAACAGCATTAGGGAGCCGAGGCCAAGAACGTCACACTGTTTTCACCAGAATGACCAGCAGAAATGTCATAATACACAGTTTTTTCCTGTCAGCCCAGTGGAAACATCATAATGCAACAGGAGTGAATCTGCCGGTTTGATGGAGGTGTCATCCACATGGCTTTGGTGGTCCAACTTTCGGATCGCCAAAGTCGTAATGAGGCCCTAAAAATGACAGAAGTAGACTAAAAAAGTTTAAGGTAATGGTAAAAAAAAATATGCCAGCTGAATGAAACTAAAAAAAGAAAAAATATCTCCTTATAGAAGTGAATGGGAAAAAATAAAAATGTTGACCAAAAATATTTTAAAAATAAAATAAAAAATAAGCATGTAAAATATGTCAAAAATTTAATAAAAATGAAATGATGATAACATATACATTAAAAAAATAGTATAACATATACACAACTGTTTAATATGCAATAAAAATAAGTTCAAATGATGTCGAAAATATGTATATGAAAACATTTAGGAAATGTTTAAAAAGTTAAACAACACAAAAAAAGTGAAAATCATACAACCAGCAATATTATTTTATTATAAGTTACATTTCATATGTAACGTTAAAAATATTATTAAAAATATTAAACAATATTTATATATCTAAATACAAAAGTTTACTTTCAATGTGAACTATATTTCTAAAAAAGTAATTATAAGTAAAATACCCTTTGCAAACATAAATTAGGAAAAGCATTTAATTATATAAAGATATAATAAAAAATATCATTTATTACAAAAACACAATTATTTGTATTAAATTGTTAAACATCAACAATAATAATAACATAACATAAACTATTTCCACCTCATACAAATACAATTAAAACAAAGGAGTGCACACTAAAATTAAATAATGACACTCCAACATAAATCAGTTTCAGCAAAGTGTTGGATACTAAAGGGGTGGAATGTACTATTCCCACACCAAGCTATACCAATTTGGGGAAGGTATTGAAATCTAAAGCGGTGATATTTACTATTCCACTCCGATCTATACTAATTTGAGAAAGATGTTGGGCCCTAAAGGGGTGACATTTAATATTCCCACTCCAATTAAAAAAAAATGCAGGCCACATGTTGGACACATAAGGGGTGACATTTGCTATTCCCTCTGTAGTCTATACATATTCCAATCTAAAACAATTTGGGGAAAATGATAGACACCAAAGGGGTGATATTTACCATTCTCACTCCAATCTATGCCAAATGGGGAGAGTGTTGAATACTAAAGTGGTGACATCTACTGTTCCTTCTCCAATTTAAAATATTTTGAGGAAAGTGTTAGGCACCTCAGAGGTGCTATTTGTTATTTCCAATCCAACATGTACCAATATGAGGAGGATGTTAGACACTAAGGTGGTGACATTTACTTTTCACAATCTAATCGATATCAAGTAGGGAAAGGTGATGGCCCATTTTGGACAAAGGGTTGGACACTAAAGGTGTGACATTTACTATTCCCACTCCAACATGTAACAATTGGTAAAAAATGCTGGACACTAAAGCGGTGAGAGTTACTATTCCCACTCCAATTTTAAAAACATGTGAGAAAAGTGTTGGAGACTAAAAGAGTGACATTTACATTTTCCTCTTCAATCTATACCAATTTGGTAAAAGTGTTAGACACTAAATAGTTGGCATTCACTATTCCCATTCCAATTTTTATCAGTTTGAAGAAGGTGCTGGAAATAAAAAGGGTGACATTTACTATTCTCACTCTAATTTATACCAAGTTATGGAAGGTGTTGGGCAGTAAAGGGGTGACATTTACTATTCCCACCCCAAAGTAAGCCAATTTGGGAAACATATTGGACACCAAAGAGGTGAAAATCACCACTTCCACTCTAATCTAAAGCATTATTTGCAGGAGTCTATAAACAATCGTTATTTCATAGTCACACAGAATTTAGGCTATATAAAAAAACTAAAATTTACTTTAAAAAACACACTAACCAAAACTACAAACTTATATATTCATATTTGCATCAAAATTAATGTAATTTTTAAAATTATTAACCACCATTTTTAAACTTGGAAACCTTAAATAAAAAACTACAATCCTAATCCAAAATGTAAAGTATCAGCTTTTTAAAAATCTCCCCACTTTAATCCCCTAAAAACACAATATTCCATTGCTAAAAAGAAATAATCCACTATTTTCAGACATTAAAACATCTAAAAATATACATTTCACCAATTTCCTTATTAATAAAATAACATACTAAAAACACTAAGCAAAAACAATTAGTAAGCTAAATAGAACACACTACAATAAAATGCATACAAAATAACACTTACAAATGCGATTACATACAGTATTTTCAAAATTTATATTTTTGCTATATTAAAAACTCTTAACAAAATATTTTACCTTTGATATCCTGCCGAGGATTCTTTTGACATCCTGATATTCTTGACACAATGGGGGTCATCACAGTGTTGGTGGTTTCATAACCACCATGTTGGCAGTGGCTGGCTGAGAAGACTGCCAAATTATGACCATGGCGGTATTCACAACAGAATACAGCCAATCCACCACCGGCACCACCAGTGGTGTCAAACCGCCAAGGACGGCGGGAGGCACCTACATGCTGCAGGAGACCATGTTACAGCCAGACATACTGCAAAATTGCACACCACCAAGGTTTCTGCTGCGGTCACACCACCACAGAAACTCTGGCGAAAACCAACAGTATAAATGGAGACACCCACTTTCAGGATCCTGAACTACACGTCTTTCCACTGCTCCGGCAGCAACCGTGAGTACACACACTTACCTGTCACTGTTGTAATAATGGCAAGGTCTCAACACACACACAACATACACATCCGGAAGAGGTGGTGAGGCCGACACATACACGTACTCCTACACTGAGACGCACAAACACACATAACCATATACACAAACACACATGCACAGACTCAGGAAATACACCATGGCCAACACACACTAACACCAGCAAGCTACACAACAACCACAACACGTCAATTCACCAGCAATACCCCACAACTCACAAACCCACCTGACAATACATATATACAATACAATGTAACAACACCATTGTACCAAAACATACACTTACACAGCCACATTATGAGGCATACATAGCACCACACAAATACACCACCCAGTGGTTGGGACATACCAATCAGCACACACGCACACACACAGTACAACCACAGAAGGGCACACCACACTCCAAACCACAATAGCCAACACAATAAATCCACACAAAATCAACCTAAATGTATGTCCCACACACATACATGCCCAACACACCATACCCAGCCATCACTGCGGAATTAACCCAAAGCACACACCCACATGAGCAGCTCAGACACAATAGGAAGCACAACCACCACACACACATAACATACTCACACACAATATGAAGCAGATAAGACCATAACAGCTATGAGGAATGAAAGGCAGGACAAAGATAATAATGCTGGAACCAACAACTGGTTGCCCAGATGTATGTATATAAATAATGTTAAAAACAGATTAGATATTAGTATTAACAAATATAAAAAGGCCTCAGGCCAGTCTCAAAATTGAAAGTGAAATTTGCACAGCTGGCATGTCAGACTGCCCCAACTTGACTCCTGACTGTTAAATTACCTCCACAGGTAGGGACATAAAGGGGGAAGGCGGTACCTCAGGGATTAGGGTGACGGAGGTGGGGATCTGGGTCTAGGTTTGGGAGTAGGGTCCTTGGGCTTGGGAGCTTCAGACGTGGCTTAGGGGAGGGCTGGAACACTTAGGAGAGGTTGACGTCTTGGCAGGGAGGGGCATGGGAACTTGCAGGGGAAGACTTGAGGTGGTGGAGCTGGACTTGGGGAGGGAAACCAATTTTTTTGGGGTCACATGGGGTGGGAGAGGAGTAGAGAAAAGGTTCAACTCTGAGAGGAAAAACCTTTTGGATACAAGGGGACGGTCATGGCAAAAGGGTTTGGGAGTGGAGGGAGAGGGAGTGCTTGTGGGAGGTGTATTGGTGGATGTTTTGGGTGCAGGTGTGTGTGAGGAATACTTGTGTGTGCTGGGTGTCTGTTGGGTGGGTGAGTGTGGGCTTTTATGCGTCTTGGGAGGAGGGGGGAGGAACTGGTAGATGCTGTGCTGGATAGGTGCATGTATGTTGGGGTGGTGACTGCAGATATGGTGGATGTGCTGCATGTGGGTGTGTCAGTGGTTGCATGGCTGTGGATGTGGAAACTGGGGTGGATGTCTGCAAGTCTGCTATTATGCTGACTGTGGATAGGAATGAAGTTGTGGCTGGATATATGAATGTTGGTGTGGTGTTTGGTAGTGTGTGAGGTGTAGTATATGTGAAGGTGGGGATGGTGGAGGAGTTTGTGCAGGTAGTGGCTGTTGGTGTGTCTGCAATTGGGTATTGTCTCTGTGCATGCCAGTGGTGGGTCTTGTGGTGCTTGTGTGGTGACTGCAGTTTCCTTGTCTGTTGGGATGGATGCATGGTTGTCTGTCTGTGTGCTCTGGTCGGGACAGGGAAGAGGGTGTGGGATTGGGTAGAGGAAGATGGAGGGGGGACAGAAGACAAAGGGCGACTGACTGCCAGCAGTGCAGAGGCCAGAGCCTGAAAGTGCCTCTGTGGGCTCGCCAGTGCACCATGAATGACCTCCAGGAATGCATTGCTTTATTGGACTTGTTTTGCAAGTCCCTAGATGGCATTCAGGATGGTCAACTAACCCACAGATTTGGACCTCAGAAGGTCAATAGCCTCCTCACTGAGGGCAGCAGGGCTGACTTCAGCAGGGACAGAGATGCCCGCAGCAAAGAAGATGCCCACTCTCCTGGGTGAGCAGGTACGAGCAACTGGGTGCGGAGCTATAGGATGGGCATGGTAGTAAGGGTGGTGGCAGATAAAGATGGTGCTGGGGTGGTCCCAGATGGGTCTGCCACCACCAGTGAGTGTTCACTGGAGGAGAATTCAAAAGATAATGATGATGTTCCAGTCTCCCCCGTGGCACTTCTCGCCCTCCGGGCCACTGGGTCCCTCACTGTTGCTGGTCATAGCACTCCGGGTCCTATGGCCAGCAGCTTCCCCACTCACCTGTGCCCCATCTCCTTTACCTGCTGATGCACTCAAATAGAAAGAGAGGAAGGGAGAGCCAGAGAGGGAGAGAAACAGTTATCACATTCCTTACATACACACATAGAAACATGCAGTACTGCAGGTTAACATATCCAGGCTAGGCTATCTCACTTGGCATTACACATATGTTACATCATGTCACATCATGTTAATACTATCCACCCCTTCAGGTGATACCTCCCATCCACATCATATTTTGAGCAAGTTAGCACGACTGGATTAATCCATCTGTACACCTGTAAAGCCATGCCCTTGCAGAGGGAGACATATCATGAATATATTCCAGATCCTATCGCTCCATACTCTTATTGCCTATTGGAAGAGCAGGTGAGCGATCCGAACACATCATGCATGTCCTGAAACTGCACCTGACCAGTCCATCTCAATGTCCCTTGAAAGTGTAGACTACTCAATTCACATCTCACATAGCACATGCCATACATATCACATTGCTGGCTGACCCCAGACATATATGTCAACAGGGGTACATGAACTGATCAAGCAAAAACAAGTCGCACTCCCATATAGGTAACAACTGATGTGTAAAAATACATGTCTAGAGAACAATCATGGCATTACATTCATACAAACACAGAGGCATATCTGCACACACTAAACATAGATGTGCCACATCACGTAATCATTGCATGGGCTGCTACAAAGGCCTACATAGCACCCATCATACATCCATAGGCAATAACTGAGTGCAGTGTCACAACAATTACACTGCAGGCAGCTACTCTAGACATCATGATCACCTACCATGCCACCTGAGATGCAGTTACAGTTCCAGGACTTGAAAACATGAGTACACCTGACATCACTAACACCATACCTGACGTGTAATTACATGCACCTTACTCAAGACCACCCAAATGTCACATTGAAATGACATGTACACATGGTTTACACATGGCCCTACAAAACTGCCAGTGCATTAAATACACCCTCCTTTACAACACATACCTGCTTTAGACATAGTGGTACAACCAGAACATACTTCATGACCACAGAAGTGATTCAATATATAATCCTCACCTGACTGGACATATCAGCTAGGCCAAGGGTAACATAAATTGCCCTATTCCACATGGTGTGCCCTCAATTAACCATTGAAACTTGATATAGGCAGCATATTACCAAGATCAGAAAGGAATTGGCAGGGCATTTGCACACATATCATTGACATCAAATAATGTATAAGGTTGGCTCTACCAAAGCATTAACTTTTCCTATAACCCATCCATTGGGACAGAGATGAAATGTCCACATGTCAATCACATGGAAAAGCATTTGTATCACGAATACACAGAGCAGACCCCCAAAGTAGAATGTCCCTTTGTTGCTACATTCACACACCCCATTGAATGGGGATGAACGGACAATGCAGTTATAACAACAAACACAGATATGTACTGGCCTCGACAGGCCATATCTGTGTTGTACATGAGATGGCAGCCTCACATGAAGTCCAGACCTATACCAGTAAAAGTTATATTTGGAGCATGTACCAAATAGGTGACTTAACCCGTTGCGACAACAGATGATCAGCACAGATGGGAGTGTTCAGACAGCTTAGAGCCGCTGACTCACATGTACAGATGGATGCTCTAGGATAAGCTAAAACGGTATGGTGAAACACCACCTCACATGCATATGAATGGCAGGATGTCCAACACATGTGCCTTTGAGATTAGGGCATTTCCACATGCAGGCAGAATGATGACTTGATACATGATTCCAAAAGCTCCCATACAGCAAACCAAGATTGCAGCGCCACATGTCATACACTGGCAAGGTAGTACCAACTGATCACCACTAGTCTAGAAACATATGTCAGCTACTACATCATCAATGACGATACAGTGAGACAGCAAACAGCATTCACCCAGAGCCAAGTACCAGGTAACAGTCAGCTCTTACCCCTGTGTGTCTGCTGTGCTGCCCTCAAACACCCATCCACCTCAGGGTAGTCCACCACCAAAATGTGGGCCATTAGGGGGGTCCAGGTCCGATTGGCACTCCTCCCTCATTGGGAGAACATTCCCAGCTGGGCCTCTGCGGTCTATTGAGCCCAGAATTTCAGGTCCTTCCACCTCTTGCAACAGTGTGTGCTCTGCCGGCTGTGAACCCCCAGGGTCCGCACATCCTTGGTGATGGCACACCAGACACCTTTCTTCTGATGGGCGTTCACCTGCATGGATGACACAGATAAAAGGAGAAAGTCATGTACAGATGCACCATACCAACAGTAGTTGACACAACACAACTGTAAGACCAAATGAGCACACATATCCATCCTCCCTGTCCACACGCCTGTTCGGTATACTACATGTATGAATCTACCCCAACAACAGTTCACATGGCCAACTCACTGTTACACACAACACCAATCACACACATCTGGGGGCATTGGACTCCCCTGTTCCTCTGAGGTCCCAAATAGCTGTTCATACAGAGGTAGGACCTCCTCCACCAGCTTCTCCAGCTTTTCCTGTGTGAAGGCAGGGGCCCTATCACCTGCAGGACGTGGCATGATGGCTCTCAGAGGCAGTACACAGCAGCTCATGTAGTGGAGGTCTTACTAGCAACAGTGCCAGGACTCAAGTGAGCAAGACTGCAGAAAATGGTAGTCACGGCTGCCACGTACAGGACCGTCACTACCAGCAGTCATTGCCATTGGTCCATGTCTGCCATAGGCAGCAATGTTAACCTACGACAAGTTGCACGGTGGTTACGACCGCCTACTGCCATGAGGACTTCCACCAGTGGACTTAGGTTACTTCCAACTGTCCAGAACAGTAAGTCAGGTGCCTTCCATTTTGGGCTTGATGCATTTTGCTTACATAAGTGCATCAGACACTTGATCGACCAGAAATCTATGTCACCCAATGTTGTGACTTCATGATTGTGCGACATTTTAGGACAATCATGAGAAAATGATGTGTTGAGCCTGTATATATGTGGCTAGTTCTGAGTAGCTACTCTGAGGTACATAGGCATCTGATAGGCATAGGTTAATTTAGTTACATATGTGTCATCAGTATAGGACTGTACAGTCACCCACACATTTTTAGATTCATAAGTGTCATATGTCCTGTCCGACTGACATTTCAGCCAATGTGCTGCAATGACGGTGTAAGATGTGCATTTATATTGTCTGTAATGTGGATCTCAGCACTGCTCCGCATCCCCTATACATGTGTAGAGGTCTGCAAGTATACAATGTGCTGCTGTTATGTGCCAACTGCATGAATTATTGTACATTTTCTCCTCTCAAATTAGATATCCTGCCATGAGGGAAATGAGGCAACCACCAGGGTACGGTCCACTGGTTGACCTGGCAGCCATGGAGGACAGGCATGTTATCAAGACCTACTGTCTGAATCACCAGACTATCATGGATCTAAGTAGACAGTTGAGCCAGATCTGACGGCAGGCAATCACAGTCTCTATTGCATACCTCCCATCGTTAAAGTATTGCCAGTGTTGCACTTCCTGGCCAACAGATTATTCCAGCACACTGTTGCCTGAATAGCAGGGATGTCTCAGCCCATGTTCAGTCAGACTTTGAGGGATGTACTGTGTGCTTTCTTGCAACACCTGGACAGCTACATGAGGTTTCCCCAAATAGCGGATATGGCCAATGTGAAGGGTGATTTTAATCAGATGTGACTGATTGCTCATGTTGTAGGGGCCATAGGAACAGGAAGAACTACCACTCAATCAACGTGCAGGTGGTGTGTCTGGCAGACCAGTATATGTCCCAAGTGACTGCCAAGTTTCCTGGATCAGTGCAGAACAGCAATGTTCCAACCATGATGGCACAACTACACACATAGAGGGCCTAGTTGGTTGGTGAGTATGCATTGTTATGTTTTTAAATGTAAAGTGATCTGTCATCACAATCTGCACAATTACAGTACCTCAATTGATTTTGTTCTACCATGTGTTCCCAGGTGACTCTTGTCTGGCTACCCAAACCTTCCTTGACTGGTGACACCTGTGAGGTACCCAGCCACGCCAGGGGAACTTTGTTTCAATGAGGTCCACAGGAGAACAAGGCATGTAATAGAACACACTTTCGGCCTCCTGAAGGCAAGATTCAGGTGCCTGGACCTACGTGGAGGTGTCCTCTTCAACTCTCCTAACAAGGTTTGCCAAATCATCATTGCCTGCTGCATGCTACACAAATCAAGCCATGAGGCGTCAGATACCATTGCTAGCTGATGAGGGTGAGGCAGCAGTACCTGTGTCTGCAAATGCTGATGTGGAAAGTGATGAAGAGCCAGAGGACAAAGATGCTGCTGACTGTTGGACTGAACTCATCAATCTGTACTTCTAGTGACATACAAGTATGTGAGGTGGACCATTTCATGTCTTGTCAGTGCACAGTCAGAAGTAGATAGTTGACGTTACACCTCCTGACCTTTGGCAAATGTGATGGTGTGATGATGTCCAGTGCCTGTGTGTGAGTTGTTGTGGCAGACAGAAGGAATTTAGTTGTACAGCATTAGTGGTTCTGCCATAACATGTGTTGTAGCAACTGATTCAAACACTCATTTCTCTCATAGACTAACCAGTTTAGACCTGGATTTCATGTATTCTCCTATTGTCTGCTCCTGCCACCCACAGGATATGGTTATCCTCTGTGGATCTGGTGCCTAGGGCTTGGGGTATACATAGTCAGCAGTCAGTGGTTAAAGAGTTCAGTTCTGAGAGGTGTTCAGGACAGATAGCTTGTTAAAATGACATTAAGAAGTCCCTGAACCTTGTGCTGTATAGGTCCTATCTTGATGCCCATGATTTGGAGTCATACTACAATAGGCACACAGTCGATTACTGGTATATGTGCTTACTTTGTAATCATGCCTCCATTCTGAGGGTACTCTCTGTCTTGCTCTAATTGTAGATGGCTCAACAATCTATACCCTGGTGTTACTGTGGATTTCAAAAAATCATACTGTGATATTTGCCCAGTGACATTACTATTGTCATGTGTGTCTTGCTGAGGGGGCCTCTGTCTGATGGCCATTACACTACCAGTTGGAATCAAGGGGCATTATCAGAACACATTTGTGAAGAAGGAACTTTATTGTTGTACGATTAAACACACATGTACAGTAGCTGTGTTCATAAGTGATTTATTGTGCACATCGGTTTTGTGAGGAATCAAATTAAAGTGAACAACATTACACAGGTAATGAGTGGAGTCATGGGAGATGGCTTGATCATAGTAGCTGCTACTACATTTGGTCACATAGGTCCTGTGTTCTTGTACCATGGGAAATTGAAGTTAGGATTCAGAACAGTCAACAGGGTGTCTCAGTGGCACACAAGCGTGACAAATCAGGAGAGGTTCACTTCCTGATAGTAGGGTTGGTCTTGGCATCTGCTGCAACCCGACGTCTGGATGGATATCCAGGTTTGTGGGGGGGTTCTTCTGTTACACAGGGAGGGGTATCTGAGGCTTAGGGTTCCCCTGGCAGGGCGTTTATTCCACCAGCTGCTGCTGATGTGGAGAGGGCTGATGTAACATTGGTAGTGGAAGGGGCCTGATGGTGGATAGCTCTATCATTCATGGTAGTGTGGATGTCCCTCAGCACCCCTGGTATGGAGGCCATGGTGGCATTGTGTGCCTGCCACTGTCGCATGACCTCTTTGTGGTATTCCCTCTGCAGCCTTTGATTTTCCCCAGCATGGTGATTATCTGCCCCATCCTGTCCTGGGAAGATTAGTGTGCTCCCAGGACTTGGGAGATGGTATCCTGCTCAGTGGAGTACCTTACCTGCCCCATCCTCTGTCCAACAGCATCCCTCCCATACCTCCTACCCCCAGGTGCCTGTGCCCCTGGAATGGTGTGCCCACTCCTAGTGTTAGGAGGTCCATCATTGTCTGGGGTGTCAAGGTCAGACTCAGGTCCCTGTACTGTGGGGCACACAATAGATTGAAAAGGCCTTGGGACACAGGTTTGGGGTTGCTTGCTAGGTTGTGATATCTGAGCAACTGAGGTAGGGGGAAATGATGTGGGCAGGGTAAGGCTGGGAATCATCGACTGACCAGATATCCCAGATGGGCCCATTAGGTTGTCACTGTCCAGACATCCAGGCGTGTTGTCCTCACTGGGGCCTTCATCATGAGGAGGGCTGGCAGTGTCTGGTATCCCCTCCATGGTGGCAATGGCAGGGTTGCCTGTGGATGGAGTGAGACAAAGAGTACAGTTAATAAAGTGTGTTTGGTACCCTCTTTGTGTGATACAGACAATGGATTAGTATGGCTCCCAGCAATGACAATGACAGTTGCTGCATAGCATAGGTTAATGGTGCATAAAAGTCTGTGACAGGACTGCCATACTCCATGTTGTGTGCTGTCATCAATGTTTTGAACAGATGGCACTGCTGGTGTGTTTCTGTTACTATTTGATACTTAACATGACTAATAGACTCTGGTACCTGGTGAGTAGTCAAGCTTGGTAGTAGTCACACAGTATGTCAGAACATTGCTGCATGATGTTCCATAGGGAACAGAGTATGTGGGTATGCAAGGCTAAGACTAATACTCCTGTTTATGTGGATTGAGTATGACATCTCACTATCCAACTCATGGTAAGTCCATTACAGGCTTGGGGATATGGATCGGTGTCTGTTTGGAATAGTTACAGGGCTGTAGCTGTGTTTTGCCTTTCTTGCTATTGTGGGGTGCCATTGCATTGCTGTCATTGCCATGTACTGGTTCTCAGTCGTACATTCTAGATGGTGTAGGTAGTACAATAGTCATACATGCACAAAATGTGACCTGATGTGCACATTGCATGTTTTCGCATTAATGGGTTGGTGCATCGTGGAAGTCGTAGTGATAGGATTAGGCTGTGGTATCCATGCCCTTGCCAAGGGCTGTGTGGTCAGTAGGGCTGTGTGGGGTGGTGGCATGCAGAAAAGGGCATTGGGTAATTGACAGGTAGGTGTAGTGGGGCATTTAGTGAATTATTGGGTATTTGGGTGGTGAGGAAGCATGCAGGACACACCAATTGTGTTACATTGATGTTGTGGGTACATACCAGATTCCAGTCTTCCAGGTATTCCATTCAGTCCCTCAGGATGCAGTATCTCCAAGGCCTTCTCCTCCCATGATATGAACTGTGGGGGAGGAGGTGGGGGCCCACTGTCAGTCTTCTGCACGACTATTTGGTGTCTTGCTGTCATGGAACACACCTTCCCGCTTAGGCCATTCCACCTCTTCCCTATGTCGCCCCTTGTGCGTGGATGGCTACCCACTGAGTTGACCCTGTTGACTATTCTTTGACATAACTCCATTATTCTGGCAATTGAGGTTAGCTGAACCTGTGTTCCAAACACTTGTGGCTCTAGCTTGACAATTTCAATCCACCATGACCGTCAACTCATTGGCAGTGAATATTGGGTGCTTTTGTAGGGACATGTTTGAGATTGTGTTTACGGTATGGGGGAGTTGTGTATGAAAGGGTGCAGTCTTGGGTGAATGATGGGATAAGGGTGGTGCTTTGTGAGGGATGGACAATTGTAGCAGAATGTGTGTGCTCATCAGGTGTGTGTTGTGTTTGTTCATTAGATGTGTGATATGTATGTGCCTATAGTGTTAGGGTGCTCTCTCTGTATATGTGTCTGTTCTCAGTGGCTCTGTATGGTGTTTTAGTTGCAAAGGATTGTGGGTTGTGTAGAGATGTGTTATATATTGCAAGGTGTAGGTGTGTCAGGTGTGTAGATGTGTGTCAGGTGTGGGGCATTCAAACTGTCCAATATGGTGTTGAGTTCTGTCAATGGTGGTTTCTGACAGCGGCGCCAATGTTTTATCGCCATGGAAGAACCACTGTGCTGATTTGTGGGCCGTAATCTAGTGGACGGATTTGTGCCATGCTGGCAGTGCTGGTGGTGAGATCGCATCTTTCCTGCTCACCAGTGTCCTGGCAGTTTTGGAAATGTGCCTTTTTTTTGGTGGTCTTCATGGTGTGGGTCGTAATACGGCAGTCGAATCACCGCAAACATGACAATTTTTCAGCAGCCGCCACCGCAGCACTCTTGCCTAAAAATCACCAATATCATAATGAGGGCCAATATTTTTGTATCACAATCTTTTTCCTATATTTTGTCCACACACCTTTAGAACTTCTAACATGTAAATGTTCATGTGTGTGCAAATAACACTTGTGCATTTAAACACATGCCTCTGTCACAAAATGATAATCCTGATTCAGAACCTGAGGGCAATTTTTGCCTGAAGATGGAACATTTCCACAACTTGATGGCAACATCAAGAAACTCTATGAAGATTGGTCAAGCAATCTATATATAAGAAACAATGCTTCAGTTTGGTACATTTTATCTAATTGCTTTTAAATCAGTCATTAAGTATTGTGCTGAGTAAATAAGAACGTGGAGCTAATAGATATCAAATTAGAATATATAAAATATATTTTAATCAATGTTGTACAGTGGAGTGGCTTAGAGTGAAGTTGGGTACAGAGGATTCATCTAGAGTGGGATTGAATACATTAAAGTTGCATGGCATAGAGTTGAGGAAACTATTATAAATGGGAGTGCTGTCTCATACTTTAGAGTGAAGTGCTTAGAACAAGAGGGACGTGAATCAGTATATCTGTCAGGAGCTTTTATATTTTCTCTATTTCTGAAATTATATCCCCTTTCGGAGCTCTCCAGATGTGGAGGGTCTGCTCTCTGACTTTGTCTGTCTTTATTTTGTTTTTGTTTATCCCAGCATTTCTTAGAACCCTCTTGTGCTTGTTTAGTACCTTCCTTAGAGGTGGTACTCTGTATTACCGTGTTTTTCGGCTTGGCTCCCAAACTATCCAATCCTAAACTAGTATAGGTGTCAGAATTTTTTTTCGGTAGTTCACTCTTCTGTTCCAATTGTGGAACCTCTCCGAGCCACAGGCGTTGGGCCAACACGACTGCTTCCTCTATAATATTACTGAGTATGATTGAGGAGTCTGTGTCCAAGTTGCACATCAGTTTCATCCCCAAATCCAGGGCTGGTGCAGCCCTGTGTTCATTGTGAATTTGTTTTAACACTTCTGGCAAATTGGCAAGTGTTGGAGTACCTTGTGTGTTAGTATAAATTGCAGTGAAGACTGTACCCCATGTGATGCAGTCATTCACTGATGGAACCATTCTGAATGGCAAGGATATTGTGAGAATTGTATGCTCATCTTGGCCTCCGGTATGGGGAAACACTGCTTCCAGCTAGTTAGTCCATTGTGCTATCGACAATGGAATCTTCTCACGTTCTGTGAGCTCTTTGCCGATAAAGTGTACTGTTTGTGGTTTATTCCAATTAATGGCCAATATGTGACCATCTTGCGCAGCCCGTGCTGGTGTGGTGTGGTGTTTAAGGTCCGCATAGCAAATTGTACTAATCGTCTATAAAGTTGTACTAGAGCATTATAAAGTGTGCGTATATCAGTTACTTGCATTGCCTGTACGCAGGGATAGGGTGTGAATGTGGCTAACATAGGCCATGTTGCTCTGTCATTACTTAAGGACCTAATCTCATGTGTTGTATTATGTGTGGCAGGGCACACTTGAACCAAATTTGATGTTCTTAATAGGAAAGGGGTATCTCTAGATACTGATATCCTCGGCACTGCTGAGGTATGTTTGCATTTTGGTATGTGTGAAATGTGTTTGTTGTAGTGTCTTCCTCAGGAAAAGTAACCTAGGAATAGAATGATTCTGTTTGGTAAACTTTATGAGCTTCCACGATAAATGTGACATCCCTGCCCTCATCTGTTAAGCCATGGGCTACTAAATGTTGTGCTAGTGCATGTCTGACAATTTCTGAAATGCTCAAGGCGTTAGCCATATTGAGTAATGGGAACAGAGATGGAACGCAAAGTGGGGAGAAAGTCCTTTTAAGAGTTCAAGCTTGAACGACCTAAAGCCTAGTTAGGTGCTCCCTATTCAGCTGAGCAGTAGCTTCCCCAAGACCACAGACCTCTCGGTATAATATTACTTAGGGTACCTGTTGTGTGTGAGACAGAGATACTCAGGGCATCTGTAAATTAGTGCCAAAATATCATTGTTTGTGGTACCATGTCGTAGTTGGACTCTCGCTCCTAGGTGAGACTGCTGGTTTAGGGATTACGGTACTTTTGTTTCTAGGCCACTGAGTCACTCCTACAACAAATCACAACTGTTGGCCCAACCCTCCCCGCTCACAAGTAGTACCTCACCAAAAACCCAGACAGTAAATGATGATTTCTGGCAGCCTTTACACATGGACCCTAGAATGCGACATCTCAGGGGAGTCGTGGAGATTACCCTTTTCTCACATTAGCAACAAGTCTATGCCCACACACAGGCAATAAAGGAGATGCTGGAAAGTTTTCAATCAGTTTATTGAAAGGACTGCAACCTATGGTAAAATGCGGGAACTGCAAATGTAAAGATGAGAGTCTTGAACACAAAGACCCCCACCATCTTGCAATGAGCATGAAATGTAAAATCCTTAGCACGGAAAACCTAATCTTGAACCTACTGAGAGCTAGGTGTGTTAAACGTAACCTACCATTACCATGTCCATCAGAAGCGCCCCCTAACCCTTGTTACCTTGGAATGAGGTCTGTAGATCAGACTCCGTGGGGACATGAAGGCTGGGTCTGCATCAAGGCGACGTGCAGCAAAGATAGTGTTGATGGCATCTGGTGAGAATCCCTCTGATAACCTTGTCTGTGTGAGGTGTATTTATACAGACTA
This sequence comes from Pleurodeles waltl, assembly GCF_031143425.1. Lineage (NCBI taxonomy): Eukaryota > Metazoa > Chordata > Amphibia > Caudata > Salamandridae > Pleurodeles > Pleurodeles waltl. The sequence goes on from NC_090444.1 coordinate 1,224,842,114, forward strand.
TGTAGGACCCCTGACGCAGTTATGTTCCGAAACAATAGATAAGGAGGAATACTTGTGGCAGAAATTATGTAAGCAATCCACTTCATATGAACATTCTGTGTCTGCTACCCATAAGTGAGAAAGGGAAATGATATGCCTACTTACGTATATCACTTGATTATGACACTGATAGTGAATCCTTCACAGAGTGGCACGATAACGCAAACTCAAACCATTTCTCTAACTATAAACATGGTATCCATTTTAAAGGAATAATAAATTTAATTGGCTAAAACAGGGCAAGCTTAGTAGGTTAAAAGTCATTAGGTGACAAGGGCACAAGCCTGCAAGCCAAAAGGCTGAACTAACTTCCTGAGTCCCAACAAGATCCACTAAAATCACTCCACTTTATGCCACTCTACTCTATGCTACTTCACTCTACCCCACTCCACTGTGCACTGTTCCAGTCTATACCAATCCACTGTATGCCACTCCCCTCTACACTCTTTCACTCTGTGCTATCCCATTCTACACCACTTCTCTGTACTCCGCTCTGTGCTATTCCACTGTCCGCCACTCCATTCTACGCTATCACACTGTGCACCATACCCACCTCCACTGAATATTATTACACTCTACCCCACCCAACAATAAAATACTCTAGTCTAAACCACTTCACTGTATGCCACTCTACTGTACAGTAGTACACTATACTTTATTCCACCTCATACCACTCCACTGTATGCTACTACACTATGCGCTATTAAACTCTGTGCCACTCCACTGATGCCACTTCAGTCTATGTTACTCAACTCTATGCTACTCCACTATATGCCACTCCACTGTACACTTCTCCACTCTACACCACTCCAGTGTGCTCTCCTCACTCTATATAACTCCATTCTAAAAGATTCTACTGCACTCTGTCCCACTCCACTAGACTCTACTTGAAACTATCCCCTTACTGTCCACTATCTAAATTTGCACTCAAAACTAAGGCCATACCCTCTATTGTGCAACAATCTATTCCACTCTACAACAGTTTCCAACACTGCACAACACAGGCACTCCACTCACCTGTATGAGACACCGCTTCAATTTATAACATTTCCTCGACTCTACGCTATGCCACTTTAATGTATGCTACCCTACTTCACACTAATCCACCAAAAACCAACTTCACTCTATGCCACTTCACTGTACACTACTCCATTCTTTGCTATTTCACTTTGTGCCACCCCACTCTTCTATATTCTCCTCTGTACAATATTTTTATGTATGCTATTCCACTGTATGTTACTCTACTTTGCAGTAATCCACTCCATTGTATGACACTCTCCTCCACTCTATATAACTCCACCTTGAAAAAGTCCACCACACTTCATGGCACTCTACAACATTCTACTCTATCTCCATGCACTCCACTTTCCAACACTTTATTCCACTCTATGCCCCTACACTCCACTGTCCAACACTCTATTCTACTATACAACTCTTTGATATAAAACACAGCACTCCACTTTAGTATATGAGATCCCACTCCACTTTATATCAACTTGCTACCTATGCTATGCCAGTACACTCCACCCCATGTCACTCTCCTCTACGACACACCAATGCACTCTGTTGTGCTTTACTCCACACTATGTTGCACCACTCCACTTTACTCAATTCCACTGTATGAGACTTTACCTCAATCTAACCTACCATGCATCAATCCACTCTACGCAGCTCCACTGTTTCACACTCTACTGTACTCTGTGCAATTCTACTCTACAACACTCTACTACACTGTATGCCACTCTCTGACACTTTACTCCTGTCTATACCTCTTCACTACACTGTACAATACTGTACTATACTGAATGCCTCTGTACAACACTGTAGTCCACTATATGGCACTGTGAGATTTTCCTTGTATACCACTGCCCCTCACTTTACTCTACTCTCCTCTGACACAGTACTCTACTCTACTCCGTTGTTCCCTACTCCATTCTATGCCACTCCATGCCATTGTACTCTATAACACTGCATATCAATCTTTTCTGCTACACTCTACAGCACTGTACTGTACTGTTCACTACTCCACTCTACAAAAGTCAACTAGACTGTATGCCACTCTACTCTTCTCTAGTCTACATCACTCCCTAATACTGTACAACACCCCACTACACTGTAATGGTACTCCAATTAATGACATTTTGCTCAACTTTATGCTATGCCACTTTACTTTACTACACTCCACACCACTATAGTCTATGACACACTATTCCAACTTATGACACTTTATTCCACTTCATACTACCCCACTCCAGTGTACTCCACTATGCTCCACTCTACTACACTTCCTCCTACTCTCTGCCACTGCACTATGCTCCACTCTATGTCACTGCACCTTCTGACACTTTACTTCACTGTATGCAACAACACTCTACAAAACTGTACTATACTATATGCCAATCTATGACACTCTACTCCACTCTATGCCCATTTACTGTATTCTACTGCACTGTATTGCATGGCACCTGACGATATGCCACTCAGCTTCTCTCTATAATACATCACTCCATTATGAGACACAGCATTCCACTCTATGACACTGTACCCCACTGTACTCTATGACTGTGGTTCCCAACCTTTTGACACCTCTGGACCCCCGTTTTATCATTACTGGAACCCGGGAAGCCCCGCTGAATCATGATTGGAATCTGAGGACCTCTACTGAGTCATTACTGAAAGCTGGGGACCCAGGGCCAGATGTAGGAACAGAAAATTTAGCGAGTTGCAAATTGCAAGTCATACCGACTCGTAATTTGCAACTCGCAAAATTGAATGCAGAAAGGTGTCTCAGACACCTCCTGCGACTCGCTATGGGGTCGCAAAGACCCACCTCATGAATATTAATGAGGTGGGTCTCAAATTGCGACCCCATAGCGAGTCCCTGCAATCACAGGGATGGTGGCCTGCTGGAGACAGCAGACCTCCATGTCTGTGACTGCTTTTTTAATAAAGCAGTTTTTTTAAATTTTTTATTGCAGCCCGTTTTCCTTAAAGGAAATCGAGTTGCAATTCAAAAAAATAATGAAACCATTTAGTTTCATTTTTTCAGAGTAGGCAGTGGTCCATTGGACCACTGCCTGCTCTGAAAAAATATTTTCAACGACATTCACAAAGGGTAAGCGGTCCCATGGGGACCCCTTCCCGTTTGCGAATGAGTTACCACCCACTTCAAGTGGGTGTTAACTGCGAATTGCTTTGCGACTGCTTTCGCGGTCCCAAAGCAATTCTACATCGCGGTGCGAGTCGCAAATAGCGAGTCGGATTCACATTTTGCAAGTCGGTACCGACTCGCAAAATGTGAATCAGCATCTCGATGGCCGTTTTGCATGTCGCAAACTGCGTTTTTTGCAGTTTGCGACATGCAAACCGGTTCCTACATCTGGCCCCTAATCTGTTAATATTATTTTTTTTTTATCAGTCGTGGACCCCCTGAGGAGGCTTTGCGGACCTCAGGGGTCCCTGGACCACAGGTTGGGAACCACTGCTCTATGACACTCAACTTGAGAGTACTCCACTTTATGACACTCTACTTCACCCTACATCACTCTGAAACACTCTACGCCACTCTATGACAGTCCATAGCACCCTACTCTACTGTTCAACATGCCATTCCACTGTACAACTCTCTCCTCTTGTCTACTATAGTTGACTCTACTACATGAGGCACCATGTCACTACATTATATAACACTTTACTGCACTGTATATGCTTTTACACTCTACTCTACTCCACTCCATTCCTGTCTACAATAATCTACTCTATGATAGTAGACTTTACACTGTACTGTACAACACTCTACATATCAAGACTTGTGACCCTGGGCTCTATGATTTGAAACAAATTTTTATTGAAAATTAAAAGAGCATTGAAATTCAATGAAAAAAACTGAAGGCTAAAGCTTAGCTATTATTTTCCCTACAGAAACCAACCTTAAACTGCTCAAACCTTAACAATTATAAAGTTATAATTATAACTTTGATTTATAATTTATCCACAACCTTCAATTATTATAAATACAGGACCTCATTACACCCTATTTTTCAGCTAGCTAACCAGACAGCACTAGCAATAATGCTATAACAACTATAGCATCCAAGTTGCAACAAGTGAACATTGCACAATTTTATAGTACTGGAGGTGGCACTTCTACTCCGGTATTGGGGACTATCATTGAAAAAAATCTAAATAATAAAAACTGCTGGAGAGTGCGGCAGAAGTCACAATATGTCACCAGAGTCTGAAAGATCATATGGATGCAACAGCAACTAACGACATCCTTGTAGTCATGACTGGGGACAGGCCTGTTCTCCCACCTGACAGGGTTTATGATTTAAATATCCAGATTGAGGGAGACCTAGAGTGCACTATTAGTGTAATTTTTTAGGGAGGAACTTAATTGTGATCTCCTATTGGCAGAAAGAGACTGGCCACCTCAACACGTCCGTAAGCTCCCACATGGGGAAGATGTCATTTTGCCTTCTTTCTCTGATCATGTTCCACAGGTGATAAAACAAGTATACGCTGTTAACTGGGCTTTGGCGCAGTCACATGTGCTATACTACAACCACGTAGGGTGGGATAGAGATTACCCCTACCATGGAATACTCATTAGGTCTACATCCCAGCCTCAGCTCCAATATCCTGTTAAACATGAGGCTAAAGCTCCAGTGAGAGAGATTTTCAATCAGTTAGTGTACCAGGTAGTAATAGAGCCTTGTGCCTCAGCAATGACTAACTCATTATTCCCTGTTGCAAAACCACACCATTCATATAGAATGGTCTAAGACTACAGGCACTAAAACAATTACACAGGCACATATGCAACTCAGGATTCACAAAGCACGCGCTAATTAACAACATAGTGCGTACACAATACAAAACAACCTTGGATATTTCCAACGGCTTCTTCTGCCTGAACTTGGCCCATGAAAGTCGGGACCTGAGAGCATTCTTATTTCGCTCACAATTTTTTTTTGCTGTTTGCCCCAGGGCTATAGGAACAGCCTAGCCCCTTAGCTGCTGGGCCTTTCCCCCCCCAGTGCTGAGCCCTTTTTTGGCTATTTGGGGTAGTTCGCGCTTAGGGCTTCATAACTTTTTGTCCACATTAGCTAACCACGCCAAATTTGCGTCCTTTTTTTCCAACATCCTAGGGATTCTAATGGTACCCAGAGTTGGTGGTTTCCCCTGGAGGAGACCAAGAAAATAGCCAAAATACAGTGAAAATTTAGTTTTTTCCAAAAAAATGGGAAAAAAGGGCTGCCGAAGAAGGCTTGTGGTTTTTTCCCTGAAAATGCCATCAACAAAGGGTTTCTGGTGATGAAATCACTATCTTCCCACCTTTCAGGAACGGGCAGACTTGAATCAGAAAACCAAATTTTTCAACACAAATTTGGCATTTTACTGGGACATACCCCATTTCTACTATATTTGGTGCTTTCAGCCTCCTTCCAGTTAGTGACAGGAATGGGTGTGAAACCAATGCTGGATCCCGGAATGCTAAACATTTCTGAAAACTAGACAAAATTCTGAATTCAGCAAGGGGTCATTTGTGTACATCCTACAAGGTTTTCCTACAGAAAATAACAGCTAAAATAAAAAAAATATTGAAATTGAGCTGAAAACAACAGCCATTTTTCTTTATGTTTTACTCTGTAACTTTTTCCTGCGATGTCAGATTTCTGAAAGCAATATACCGTTTTGTCTGCTGGACTCTTCTGGTTGCGGGGATATAAAGGGCTTGTAGGTTCATCAAGAACCCTAGGTACCCAGAGCCAATAAATGAGCTGCACCCTGCAGTTGGTTTTCATTCTATACTGGGTATACAGCAATTCATTTGCTGAAATATGAAGAGTGAAAAAGAGGTATCAAGAAAACCTTTGCATTTCCAAAATGGGATCAAGATAAGGTTTTGAGGAGCAGTGGTTATTTGCACATCGCTGAATTCCGAGGTGCCCATACTAGCATGTGAATTGCAGGGCATTTCTCAAATAGACGTCTTTTTTACACACTCTCTTATATTTGGAAGGAAAAAATGTAGAGAAAGATAAGGGGCAATAACACTTGTTTTGCTATTCTGTGTTCCCCCAAGTCTCCCGATAAAAATGATACCTCACTTGTGTGGGTAGGCCTAGTGCCCGCGACAGGAAATGCCCCAAAACACAACATGGACACATCCTATTTTTTTTATAGAAAACACAGCTGTTTTTTCCAAAGTGCCTACCTGTAGATTTTGGCCTCTAGCTCAGCCGGCGCATAGGGAAACCTACCAAACCTGTGCCTTTCTGAAAACTAGAGACCTAGGGGAATCCAAGGAGGGGTGACTTGCGGGGCTCGGACCAGGTTCTGTTACCCAGAATCCTTTGCAAACCTCAAAAAGTGGCTAAAAAAACAAGTTTTCCTCACATTTCGGTGACAGAAAGTTCTGGAATTTGAGAGGAGCCACAAATTTCCTTCCACCTGGCGTTCCCCCAAGTCTCCCGATAAAAATGATACCTCACTTGTGTGGGTAGGCCTAGCGCCCGCGACAGGAAATGCCCCAAAGCGCAACGTGGACACATCCAAATTTTTGGAAGAAAACAGAGGTGTTTTTTGAGAAGTGCCTACCTGTAGATTTTGGCCTCTAGCTCAGCCGGCACCTAGGGAAACCTACCAAACCTGTGCATTTCTGAAAACTAGAGACCTAGGGCAATCCAAGGAGGGGTGACTCGCGGGGCTCGGACCAGGTTCTGTTACCCAGAATCCTTTGCAAACCTCAAAAAGTGGCTAAAAAAACAAGTTTTCCGCACATTTCGGTGACAGAAAGTTCTGGAATCTGAGAGGAGCCACAAATTTCCTTCCACCCGGTGTTCCCCCAAGTCTCCCGATAAAAATGATAGCTCACTTGTGTGGGTAGGCCTAGCGCCCGCGACAGGAAACGCCCCAAAGCGCAACGTGGACACATCCAAATTTTTGGAAGAAAACAGAGGTGTTTTTTGAGAAGTGCCTACCTGTAGATTTTGGCCTCTAGCTCAGCCGGCACCTAGGGAAACCTACCAAACCTGTGCATTTCTGAAAACTAGAGACCTAGGGCAATCCAAGGAGGGGTGACTCGCGGGGCTCGGACCAGGTTCTGTTATCCAGAATCCTTTGCAAACCTCAAAAAGTGGCTAAAAAAACAAGTTTTCCTCACATTTCGGTGACAGAAAGTTATGGAATCTGAGAGGAGCCACAAATGTTCTTCCACCCGGCGTTCCCCCAAGTCTCCCGATAAAAATGATACCTCACTTGTGTGGGTAGGCCTAGCGCCCGCGACAGGAAACGCCCCAAAGCGCAACGTGGACACATCCAAATTTTTGGAAGAAAACAGAGGTGTTTTTTGAGAAGTGCCTACCTGTAGATTTTGGCCTCTAGCTCAGCCGGCACATAGGGAAACCTACCAAACCTGTGCATTTCTGAAAACTAGCGACCTAGGGGAATCCAAGGAGGGGTGACTTGCGGGGCTCGGACCAGGTTCTGTTACCCAGAATCCTTTGCAAACCTCAAAAAGTGGCTAAAAAAACAAGTTTTCCTCACATTTCGGTGACAGAAAGTTCTGGAATCTGAGAAGAGCCACAAATTTCCTTCCACCCGCGTTCCCCCAAGTCTCCTGATAAATATGATACCTCACTTTTGTGGTTAGGCCGGTCAATGTTGGTCCTTACGTGAGGCAGCTGTTGACCCTGGGGTGATCCCTTCCTGACACAGGCACTAGGTGTAGGCACTCAAGTGGGGTAGTGTTTTTATCAGGATCAGGACAGGTGAGGAGTCACTGGGTGGTTTTTTCAACATTTCAGCTTTGCAGGGTATTCTGGGTAAGAAAACTTTGGGGAATCCACACAAGTCACACCTCTGTGGACTCCCCCGAATGTCTAGTTTCCAGAAATGTTTGGGTTTAGTGTGTTTCTCTATATGGCCGCCGAATCCAGGACCAAAAACACAGGTGCCTGCCTTACAAAACCAGTTTGTTTTGCCATAGACAATTTTGATGTCTCCACAATATGATTTGGGTGGTGGAATTTGGGGCTGAACTAAATTGGTGAGCTCCCAAGAGAGCACTCTCTCTCTGCTTGCCGCCGCATTCACCTGCTCTCTGGGTTGGCCTAACCCACTATTACCCAGTTGCACGAACAGCTTGCGAAGGGACAGCAGGACTGTCCTCATCACCTCCCTCATAATGTACTGGAAGAGGAGTTTTCGAATGGGACTCCTCTGACTGAAAAATCACTCCCAGAGTCTGCGCCATTGTCCTATCCCTCAGATGCTGTCTCAGTATCTGATGTCTCAGTCTCTGATCCTATGTCAGAGCGGTCCTCTATAACCCGAGTGCAGGCAGCAGTCATCCATCAAGATGCCATCTCTGCTATTGGCTAAACTGTTGCTCTAAAACACTAGCCTACGTAGACAGTCACAAAATCGATGGTGTGTGTGAGATACGTGCAACAGTAGAGGCCACCTTACCTGCGCTTCTTCCCTCAATCAGCACGTACTTTCAAGACACTCAAAAAACACCTTGTCACATACCATTCGTCATAGTCTTTAGCACCTCCTGCGCCCAGTCCAACAATCATTATTGGTGCTCCCACTCCCTCCTCCTCGGATTCCCTCATTACCACCCAGCAAAAGTGCCCTTCATCTCTCCATAGACTTTACTAATGTACTCAGCTGTTTACATAAAATACAGATGTGCTCTTTGCAGTAGGCATATAAACCTTCTGCGCTTCTTTATGGCACTAAAACTGCCACTAGACAAGTCGGACCCTTTTCCCCCCAGGGAAACCACACACATATTGACAAAAGTGATGTATATATGACAGCCAACCACCTGAAACTCAACTCAAGCAAAACCGAAATAATCCTCTTTGGCCCTCACCAAAAAAACCTGGGACCCCCCATGGTGGCCCACCACGCTAGGCCCTGCACCCGCCCCCGCCAACTACGCACGCAACCTCAGCATCATCCTAGACTCCTCCCTCTCTATGACCCAACAAATCAACGCTCTTACCTCCTCATGCTTCAACAAACTCCGTATACTGAAAAACATTCAAATGGATCCCCACAGAGACCAGAAAAACTGTCACTCAAGCACTCATCAGCAGCAGGCTTGATTACAGAAACGCCCTCTACGCCGGCACCACTCTAAAACTCAAGTGCAAACTACACGCATCCAGAACTCAGCAGCACGACTCATCCTCGACCTCCACCGACACGAACACATCTCTCCACACCTCAAATCCCTCCACTGGCTCCCCATTGACAAAAGGATCACCTTCAAGATCCTCATCCTCGCACACAAATCACTCCACAACACAGGCCCTGCCTACCTCAACGAGAGTCACCTTCCACACCCCCACACGAAACGTCCGTTCAGCTGACCTCTCTCTCGCCTCTGTCCACCGCATCAAACACACCACCACCGGGGGCAGATCCTTCTCCTACATTGCACCCAAAACATGGAACGCACTCACAACCCACATTCGCAAGACCCAAAACCTACTTCTTTTCAGGAAGGGCCTCAAAACCTGGCTTTTTGAACAGTGAACCTCCTAGCCCCTTTCCCTCTCCCCGTCCCCCCCCCAGCGCCTTGAGACCCTCACAGGTGAGTAGCGCGCTTTATAAATCTCTTTGATACAGATCTACCTATATATATATATATATATATATATATATATATATATATATATATATATATATATATATAAATATATATCTACATAGATATATCTATAGATATATCCATGTACCTAGATATATCTATCTACATAGATATATATATATAGATATATACATATATATTTTTTTAGTTGTTGTATGGTTTCCTTGGGGGCCAAAATGGCCCCCAGGGAAACCCTACAACATCTAAAAAAAAAATTGCCCCCACAGGGGGTCACCCTGCCCACGGGCGACCCCCTGTCATTTCAGGGGGCACCTACCTTTTTTTTTTTTAAAGAAAATTATGCCAGTGGGGGCGGCCCGTTTTCCGCCCCCCAAAAGTGAAATCCCTGGTGTCTAGTGGGGTTTCCTGGCCCCCGATCGCAGCTGTGCTGCGATCGGGGGCCAGGAAAACGTTTCAGAAGGCCTCGTAAGAAAGGGGAGAGTCTCCCCTTTCTTACGAGGCCTTTTCAAAATGTTTCCTGACCCCCCCGATCGCAGCTGTGCTGCGATCGGGGGAGCCAGGAAACCTGAAAGTGTTTCCTGGCCCCCGATCACAGCACAGCTGCGACCGGGGGCCAGGAAACACTTTCAGGAAGGCCTCGTAAGAAAGGGGAGTGTCTCCCCTTTCTTACGTGGCCTTCCTGAAAGTGTTTCCTGAATGAAGCTGTGCTGCGATCGGGGGCCAGGAAACACTTTCAGGAAGGCCTCGTAAGAAAGGGGAGACTCTCCCCTTTCTTACGAGGCCTTCCCGAACGTGTAAAAGGTCGTTTTCCCCATGAAAGCAGGAAGCGGCCGCAAGGCTGCTTCCTGCTTTCATGGGGAAAACACCTTTGCAACGTCAGCGCGCCGCGACAAAGGGGCGGGTGGGGGGCGGGGGGAGACACGGTAGCTTCCGTGTCTCCCGGGGGGGGTAAAAAAAAAAAAAAAAATCCTTGTGTGCAACGCACCCGAGGATTTATTAATGCCCTTCCTGGTGTCGGCCACTGGTCGTGACCCGCACCAGGGAGGGTGTGTGGGCGTCGGCCAGTGGCCGACGCCCGCACTTAAGAGGCTAGGGTTGTTTTCTGCCCATGTAACATCAATATTGCCTGATATTGATCCTGAGGCATTGTCCTATGTAGATGACATCTACCTCACAGATGACGACCTCAACATTAATCTTGCCAGGGTCAATCGGATGGTTTTAGGATTTGCAGCCCTTGCCTACAAATTAAATTTTAGGAAAACTAAAATATCCCTTCTCAGTGTATTGTTCCCAGTACATGAGCTATCAAATGAGAGCATGAGCCTTGCCCTACACTTTTTAGAAAAATGTGCTCAATTACAAACACTATCAAGAGACTGCAGTCTACACTTGGTTTCTTTAATTTTTGCAGAATTTATATTTCAGATTATGCACAAAACATTAAGCCAGTTTATCATCTAATTCGACCAGATTTCTCAAGCAGACACTGAACAGTTGACCACACACGTACCCTTAGAGGATTACAACATGACATGCTAGAAGCAAAACACTAACACACACTTGACAACAAGTCAAATTTGGTCATCAGAATAATTGCTGGTGCCATTCGGTTCACCTATGTCACTTTTAATGACAGTGACATGGTGCATATAGCATACAAATCACATTTGTACCCCAATGCATACCAGTGCTTCGCACCCACATAAAAAATTCTAATGGATGTACAGATGGCTGTCATCAAGGAGAAGCACCTTGCCCAAGGAAAATGCATTCTTGCCATTACCCCCGTGCTAGCCCTAGAGGATGTCACCAAAGCAAGCATTCCTAACGCTAAAGCATTACATCCAAGCTGGATTCTATGTGCGACATCTCTGACTGCCACTGATGTTGATTACATTTTTTACCCAAAACTTCAAACATAGGAATTTCTCTAACAAGAACAGGAGTACCACACACCTCTTAAACTCTTGCCACTTGACAGATCCCACACTGTCATCTACACTGATGGTTCAGCATAACCAGGTGTAGGTACAAAACATTAATAGTCAGCCACTTGCACAGCCATGAGCGCAGTGATGAAGGATGTTGTATTCCACCTTCAGAATACCTACACACAGACCCTGGGGGACTGCACAGCACAATTGGCTGAGCTCAAAGCTCTTATCCTGGCACTGGAACATACGGCTCCAGAACAGCTCACATTGATTGTGTGTGATTTGTATTTTTGTGTCCGGTCCTACAATGGTTAGCTCAATCATGGGGTTCGGAGACTCAAAGGGAAGTACAACAAAACAAATAACTCTGTGGGAGAGAGTGGCTGATCTTAAAGATAAGCTGCCAGTTGCTCAAGTTGTACATACATTGGGTCACCAGCGAGTAGAAGTGCAGATAATTAGTAACACCTTGGCTGATGAAGCAGCCAAATCCACAATTGCTATGGCTTCTTTCGCTCCAGTGACTCGTTGTTGCACGAGATTGGATAGTTAAATTCAGGCTGCCATGAAAGCTTCGGCTGAAGGTAAGCCTCTTAAAAAAGCATACCCTATTAAGTATTCTTACCACATCAGTGCACATATTGTTGCCTTTGCGACAATTCCTGGGGTTGGAGATTGAGTGATCCCCAATGAAGACCAGAGATTAGATCCCATCAAAGCAGCGCATGATGGTGTGGCATCTGCTCATGCTCGTGTTGCAGCCATGATATCACTCTTACAGAAAAGCTTTTGGTGTTCAGGTCTATACAAACAGATCAAGAAATATGTCATTGCTATGACATTTGACAGCAAATAAAAGACTCAAACATCAAATGCCCACCACATACATCCCTCTTAGGGGCAGATTTATACTTTTTAATGCAAACCTGCATTAGCGAAGGTCTGCGTAAAGAAGAATAGCGCCAGCTAACGCCATTCAATGACGCAAGCCGGGCGCCATATTTATGGAATGGCGCTAGCCAGTGCTAAGGCACAGTTAGTGTCCTTGTAAAGGATGCTAACATGTCAGGGGAGGCGTAGGGGGTGTAGGAAAGTACAATGTTGCCTGGCATGTTACCCCCATTTTCACTTGTATGTCAGTTTGTATTTGCCTGTCTCACTGGGATCCTGCTAGCCAGGACCCCAGTGCTCATAGTTTGTGGCATGCATGTGTGTCCGTGTGTAGTGACTAAGGGCCATATGTACGAACGCTTTTTCCCATAGACACAGAATGGGTAAAAACCTTTGCTACATCTGGCCCCAACTGTGTCGCTGAGGCTCTGCTTATCAGAACCTCAGTGTTTATGCTCTCTCTGTCTTCAAAATTGTCACTATAGGCTAGTGACCATTTTTACCAATTCTTTTTGGCACACTGGAACACCCTTATAATTCCCTAGTATATGGCACCTAGGTACCCAGGGTATTGGGGTTCCAGGAGATCCTTATGGGCTGCTGCATTTCTTTTGCCACCCCTAGGGATCTCAGACAATTCTTACACAGGACTGCCACTGCAGCCTGAGTGAAATAACGTCCACGTTATTTCACAGCCATTTTACACCGCACTTAAGTAACTTATAAGTCACCTATATGTCTAACCCTCACTTGGTGAAGGTTAGGTGCAAATTTACTAAGTGTGAGGGCACCCTGGCAATAGCCAAGGTTCTCCCACATGGTTGACGGCAATTTCCCCAGACTTTGTGAGTGCAGGGATACCATTACACGTGGGCACTACATATAGGTCAATACCTATATGTAGTTTCACAATGGTAACTCCGAATAGGAACATGTCTAAGATCATGGAAATGTCCCCCCATGCCAAATCTGGTATTGGGGTGCCAATTCCATGCATTCCTGGGGCTACAGCATGGACCCTGGGTACTGCCAAACCAGCTCTCTGGGGTTTTCACTGCAGCTACTGCTGCCACCAACCCACAGACAGGCTTCTGCCCTCCTGGGGTCTGGCAGCCCAGTCCCAGGAAGGCAGAACAAAGTATTTCCTCTTGACAGAGGTGTGACACCCTCTCCCTTTGGAAATAGTTGTTAAGGGCCTGAGAGGAGCAGCCTCTCCAGGCCTCTGGAAATGCTTTGAAGGGCACAGATGGTGCCCTTCTTGCATAAACCAGTCTACACTGGTTGAGGGAACTCCCAGCTCTGCTCTGGCGCGACCAGCTAAGCGACCTATTTTACACCTAAAATACCATGATATCAATAGAGCTATCACACTAACCATTCCATGACAAGGTGATTTGGCCACAAGATACTTGGTCCATATCCACAGCAACATGGTCAAATAACAACCAAGCTCTGGGAAATGCAAAATAAATGTCCACTTTTCGCATACATAAACTAAACACATATTAACTAAGTGGCCTGATGCCATGTACCAGGCAAGGAAACATATAGCATAGTAAACAAAGACAGCATGTGGCACACAAGCCATACCCACTTCATGCCACTCAGTTCAACATTCACAATGGAAATTTGCAAACATGCAACAACTCTAATTGGCATACCAAAATGTTAGAAGATGAAAGAGTCAGAACACGTCACCTACAAATGTACCAATAGTGATGTTGGAAAGGATTATACAAGCTTTGTGGACCAAGTTATCTAACTCATTGTCCTGAAAGCAAAGTATAGCACTCATAAAAGGGTCTAATGGGCTCAGAGCAAGTACAGACACATAACCTCAGGTAGTATATGTACTCTTTCAAGTCCATGGACAGCTGTCATGTGTATGAAGGTGACATACAGTTTAACATATCATGACATTATTCCATCAATAGCCCAATGACTAAGTGGCAACATCACTATCCACACATCAGACATGACTAGCCTTACATCTGTTTCAGAATAAATCAGAGAGACAAGGCACATCTGAGGCTACCATAACAGGCACACCCACCATGATGCAAGCCAAATGCCTGAATGCACATACCATACCACTCGCATGTGTATGAGGACTACCACACCTAAACCACATTGGTGTCAGTATAAACAATAGGTTTCTATATGACAAAGACTAAAAACATATCCCAAAATGCAGCAGGAAGTTTGTTCATAACTCAGCACACTGTGCATTTATTACACAACCTTTCAATGTACTCATGATTTTGGCTCTAAATAGTTTAGATTGTAACTGTGATTAACATGTATTGGCCTATTCATCGTGCCTACCACACTATGGCTAAGGAAATAGTTATGTGGCCACTTCCCACCTACAGAACATAACCATGGTGCTAAAATTCATAGCCCTGCCACCAAAGTATGCGTTCTAATAGGAGTCTAGCAATACCTCCATAGTTACCAACATGTAGGATGTTCACTCAAATGGTACATTACAGAGGCCTATCTACATTCCTCACTTACCAAGGGGGTTCACCTTGTAACAGGTCTGAATCATTTTTGCTAGTATGGCATGTGAAATGGCAGATGGTCATCACAGCCTCACATGACGCTGTCACTCTTCAGAAACCTTTTAAAAAGTTGTCAGACTCTATATTACACATTGTGAGAAAGTAGCCTCTTTCTAGCATGGTTATCCTCTTTTTTGGCCTGTTTGTCAGTGTGTTTTTACTATCTCACTGGGATCCTACTAGCCAGGACCCCAGTGCTCATAGTTTGTTGCCTATGTGTGTTGTCAGTATGCTTGACTGTGTCACTGGAGTGCTGCTAACCAGAACCCCAGTGCTTCTGCTCTCTCTGTGTACCAAATTTGTCACTATGGATTAATGACTTCATATACCAATTCTACTTGGCACACTAGTCACCCCTTATAAGTCCCTAGTATATGGTACCTAGGTTCCCAGGGCATTGGGGTTCCAGGAGATCCTTATGGGCAGTAGAATTTATTTTGCCACCCATAAGGAGCTCATACAAACACTACTTCAGGATTGCCATTGAAGCATGAGTGAAATAGTGCACACACTATTTCACAGCCATTTTCATTGTACCAGGTAACTCATAAGTCACCTACATGTCTTACCTTCAGTTACTGAAGGCCAGGTGCGAAGTTAATGTGTGTGAGGGCACCCTTGTTCTAGCAAACGTGCCCCACGTTGTCTAGGGTCAATGCCCCCGGACTTTGTGAGTGCAGGGACGCCATTATGAGCGTTATGGTAACTCCGAATATGGCCATGTGAGGTGACTAAGATTGTGAAATTGAACCACCAAACCAAATCTGGTATTGGTGGGCAATTCCATGCATCCTGGGGGCTCCACCATGGACCTCCAGTAGTGCCAAACCAGCTCCCTGAGGTTTCCACAACAGCTACTGCCACCTCACAGACAGGTTTCTACCTTCCTGGGGATTGAGTCACTCAATCCCAGGAAGGCAGAACAATGCATTTCCTTTAGGAGTGAAATGTTACACTCTCTCCTATTGGAAATAGTTGTTACAGGCATGGGAGGGGTATCCTCCCAGAGCCTCTGGAAATGCTTTGAAGGGCACAAACGGTGCCTTTCTTGCATAGTCCAGTCTACACCGGTTCAGGGACCTCCAGTACCTGCTCTGGTACGAAACTGGACAAAGGAAAGGGGAGTGACCACTCCCCTGTCTATCACCACCCCATGTGTGGTGTCCAGAGCTCCTCCAGAGTGACCCTGGTGTTAGCCATCTTGGATTCCAAGGTGTGAGGACCCTCTGGGAGCATCTGAGAGGCCAGAGCCAGCAATTGATGTTAGAGACTCCTCCTGATAGGTGCATACCTGGATAGGTAGCCAATCCCCCTCTCAAGGCTATTTAGGGTCTCTCCTCTGGGTGTTTCCTCAGATTCGGTTTGCAAGATTCCTCCAGGACTCCTCTGCATCCTCTGCTTCAGCTTCTGACTGTCGGATCAACCTCAGACTGTTCCAGGAACCGCTGTAACTGCAACAAAGTATCCAGGAAGACTCCTGTGACCTGCAACTTCAGCTCCAACCAGCAATTGTAACAATTTCCAAGGTGTGCACGCTCTGAGGACTGCCTGTCTTCACCCTGCACCAGAAGACAGAGTCACTTCCCTGCTTAAGCAGGTACCTCTCTGCGATGACGACTGGTACTCTGGGACCCATCTCTTGTCGACAAGTGTGATCCCTGGAACACAGGTGGTGGACCGACCCTGACTGTCCAAAGGTCTATCTTTCCTGGCTCTAGGGTGAGGTACTTTACTTACCTTTGGTGTTTTCCTATACTCCCAGCGCCCCTCTACACACTAAACTTGCCTAGGGGGGAATTCAATATTCTCATTCCACTATTTTAGTTTATGGTTTATGTTGCCCCTAGACCCATTGCAACCTATTGTATTTTTCACTGTTTGCACCATTCTATGACTGTTTACTTACCTGATTTTGGTTACTAGTGTACATATTGTGTATAATACTTACCTACAGAAGGAGAATTGCCTCTAAAATACTTTTGGCCTTGTGTCACTAAAATAGAGTACCTTTATTTTTAGTAAAACTGAGTATTGTCTTTTATTGTGTAAAAGTACTGTGTGACTATAGTGGTATTGCAGGAGCTTTGCATGTCTCCTAGTTCAGCCTTGGCTGCTCTGCTACAGCTACCCCTAGACAGCCTAAGCTGCTAGACACTGCCTACATTTCACTAATAAGGGATAACTGGAGCTGGTATATTGTGTTAGTACCTTAGGTACCCACTACAAACCAGGCCAGCCTCCTACACATTTAGACATGGATCAAGTGACATAGGAATGGACAGAGAGCAAACACCTAGATGACTTACCATCATTATATTGGGACTATTGATCTGTAGATGGGAAGGAACAACCAGCAGGGTATGAAAAGCTGTATAGTAGTACACAGATGACAAAGTCACATTTGCATCATTATTGTCAGAGAGTAGAATCTTTTACATCATACACTACCTTGGTAAAGGGATGAAAATGTATTCAGTCTGTATTTACCTCCTTGTGGCTGCTGTCTTGCCATCAAATGCCCATCCAACTCCTGGTAGGCCAGCAGCAATGTGTTGGCCATTGGGGGGGCCAAGGTCTGATGGGCACCTCTTCCTCCTTGGGGGGACATCCCCAGCTGGGACTCTGCGGTCCTCCATGCCCAGTGTCTCACGTCCTCCCACTGCTTCCTACAGTGGGTGCTCCACCGGTTGTAGACCCCCAGGGTCCACACTTTCTTTGTGATGGCACGCCAAATCCCATTTTTCTGATGGGCGTTGACCTGCATGGTTGACGTAGGCAAGAAGAGAATGCCATGTCCACATGCACTATACCAAATAAAGCAGAGTGAAAATACAAGTTAGTGCAAGTAGCCATACACAGACTGCCTACAACATCTCCTTCAATAGGGAATGACCATCTGCAGTCAGTCAATGTGTGACATTGAGGCTGACATAAAACATGCATATCCAGCAGGAGGTGTCAGCTTGAAACATATGACCAGACCACAAGCACATCTCTAAACATAGTATATCTGTCCAACTATTTTTCATGCTACCTTCAATTATCATGTAATACATTATGTAGGTGGGTCAGTGCACATACATGACACACTCTCTACTATGTCTCACAAATCTAAATCTATCTATGCACAGGTGCACATGTCCATCTAACTAAACATCTTACCTCAATCCTTCATTCAATCAAATGTCCTGAACATCATTCACTCAACATTTCAAACATTGGTATTGCATTGTACTTACCTGCTCCTCTGGTGCACCATACAGCTGTCCATACGGGGTAGGACCTCCTTCATAAGCTTGTTCAGCTATTCTGGTGAGAAAGCACCAGTCCTATCATCAGTAGGACATTGCATGATTGTTCCAAGAGGCAGAACACAGCAGCTCAGGTTGTGGACGTCTTGCAGGCAGCAGTGTTAAGGGTCAAGTGAGAGATGGCAGTCACGTCTGCCACGTACGAGATTGTGACCACTGCCAGACATCGCCATAGCCCCAAGACTGCCAAAGGCAGCAATGTGTTCCAATGGCAATGTCCACCATGGTTGTAACCGCCTACCGCTATGATGACATCCTCCAGCAGAGTTAGGTCACTTCCCAATGTCCAGTTCAATAGGCCAGGCAGCTGCCATTTGTAAGGCTCATAAATGAATGAAACAGTTTTAAAAGTTGTGTCACAAGCTATGAAACATATCTACAACATTGTGTTCACTGCTGGCTTTAAGCACACCTGTAGAAATGTGTATGTAGTATGTAAAGGATGTAACATTGATGTATCCTGAGTTATGTACATGTAATAGTATTATCAGCAGAGTAATGAAATGGCATAGATGATCCAAATATGTGCAACATGTTAAGAAAGTTAATGTCACAAAGACTGCTGATGACACTACAATACACAGACAGGGCATGGCTGGTTGGCAAGTCAAATATGTCATGTGTGTCTGTAGCTTATATCTGCCACCAGGTATGTGAATGTCCAAGATTTATGTTTGGCATGTTGCAACTATTCCTCATTGGGGACTCTGGCTACCCAAACCATCCTTAGTTTTTGACACCTGTGAGGTACCCAACCACGCCAGTGGAAGTCTGCTTCAAAGAGGCCCACGGAAGGACAAACTGTTGTGTAGAGCAGACTTATGGGTATCTGAAGGCAAGATTTTGCTGCATCGATAAGTCTGGAGGAGCCCTCTTCTACTCACCCACCAAAGTATGGCAAATTATTGTTGCCTGCTCCACAACCCAGCCCTGAGACGTCAAATGCCATTTATACCAGATGAGGGGTAGCAAGCAGTTCCGGAGGGTATGAATGCAGATTTGCTAAGAAAGGATGAGTATGATGAAGATAAAGCTGGAGACATCAGGGCTGTTCTAATCAATCAGTACTTCACCTGACTTTAGGTATGTGATGTGATGTAATTAAAGTGATTAAGTGGGTAACTGGTGAGGCTAGGAATGCTCAATAGGGGTCTCAGTATGGCCATCGGAGAAGTAATAAGCAGCTCCAAAGCCCATGTCTCAGATATGCATGCAGATTGTTAGATCTTGCAGTGCCCAGCCATTTGATCAACATGCTCTAAGTTTTTCACAATGCACAATCAGGGTTACATTTGTATGTATGAAATGGCGGTGTAATGTTTGTGTATCAATGTGGCTTATACCTTATGTTTGTCATTTACAAATTGCAGATGAATTAACAGACTCATCCTCATTTGGCGATATCAGACAGTGTCACAGGCAGATGGGATTCGCAGATTGACAATTGACATGGCCATGGATTGAACCAGGCTTGAGATTTGTGTGTGAGTTCTATCCCCAGACTGTCAGGAAAGTGGGATGGTAGTGTCCCATTTCGCAGTAAAGACCTTTTTTGGCATTGGATATGGTGCGTGTGTTCATTTGTTTCTGAAACACGTCATTATGTGCTATCCATGCCCTCTAACATCATAATGGTTTGTGTTGGTAAAAACAAACTTGTATGTAGCTGTCAGTGTTTTTCCTCATTGCAGACCAATGTGCATGTGTCTAATGACTGACACCTGACCATGGTAAGTGGAAGGTTCCATGAGTGGGGACATTTGTACTGACCTCTATCTGTTTCATGGGGCATGGCCATTTGAAATCTATGGTATGGGTATGTGATAAGGCTTTAGCTGTTGATACATTACACTAATATGTTCACCTGCTGGTATAGTGTAAAACTGACATATTCCTAATTTCAGATGTCTGTGGGTTAGTAGTGTATAACACCTATGCTGAAACTCTGAAGTTAGCAGCGGTACTTCACTCTGTGATCTGTTGCATTCTCCCACCCTATAAGTGGGAAAGTGAATTACAAGTGATTTGAGTTCTGTCTATCATTATTAGGCAACACAAAACCTAGCCTGGTTATACAACACATGGAGTTAGGTCTCAGGACAGTCAACAGGGTGTATCTGTGCCACACAAGGGGAAGCAGCCAGTAGAGGTTTACTTACTGGCAGTGGTTTAAGTCTTGGTATGTGCTCCTCCTGGATGTTTGAGGGACGTCCTTGTTTGCAAGGGGTTCTTCAGCTACAGAGGCTGGGGGTCTGAGACATACCTTTCTCCTGGCAGGGCTGCTATTCCACTAGCTGCCGCAGATATGGAAGGGCCTGATGTTTCAATGCAAGTGGGAGAGGCCAGATGTTGGGCAGAACCTACTCAGGGGTGTTATTCATGTCTCTCAGAACCCCTGCATTGGAAGCCAAATGGGCATTTTGGGCCTGCCACTGCTGCATGACTTCCTGGTGGTTATCCTGCTTGACTTCCTGGTGGTTATCCCTCTGCAGCTGTCTGATCTCCCCCATCATGGTAAGTACCTGGCCCATCATGCCTTGGGTTTGTTGCTAAGCTCCTAAGTGTTGGAGGGCACAAGATGGACGACACTGCTCTTTGGACACAGGATTGGGGTCGAATGGCTGCCTGTGATGTTGATGCAACAGGGCTGGGAGAAGTCGATGTGGGCAGGGTGAGGCTCACAGTTGTTGACTGACCAGGATTTCCAGGTGGGCCAGCTTCGAACTCAATGTTCACACATCCATGGTTTTTTTCCTCACTGAGGCCTTTGTCTAGAAGGGTATTGTCAGTGTCTGGTGTCCCTGGTGACAATGGCCAGGTTACCTCTAGGTGAAGTGGAACACATAGTTGTTGAAAGTAATGCAACAAGTGATTTCAAAGGTTGTTTGCTAGACATGCTATGTGACATGCACACAAAGCCTTTACATGATCCCCTGATATGACAATGATACCTGCTTCCAAATCTAGGTTAGAGCTATGCAGGACAAAGAGATTTCCAATTGCATGCACCATTCTCCAAGATCTTGTAGTATCATGGTGGGTAGATGACTGTTAATTGATACATATCTTGTCTAAGTAAAGATGACAATATAAGGTTTTCTCCTAGTAAGGTGTAAAGCATCATTGAGTCAACTAATAGCTGCACAATGTACTATGGTAACAGAGCTGGCCAACAGTATGGGAGTTACCATTTAACCTGGGCCTCTGTATAGGTGTACTGCAAGTACATCCAGCTTCCTATATAGTTTTCCCCACCAGGTGAGTCTATGACATTGTTTGGATGGTCATTTCAAGGGGCAGTTTAGTAGGTACACAGCTATAGCTGTGTGTAGCTTCTAATAGTAGTGGTAGTAGGCCATAGCATTGGTGTCATTGCCATAGACTGCACAATAGTGGAGCATTCAGGTGTGTTGAATTAATTGTTACACATGCATGGCTATTGTAATTGAAGTACACTGTTCTGGTTTTCTTAAAGGTGGAACAGTGCCTGCTGGGAGTTGTAGTGCTGTCAGTTCCTGTGCTACCCATGTCATACACAGACAGTGTGCCCAAAGCTGAGTTTAGTTGAGTTGAGGCATGCAGAGAGGGGTATTTGGACACAGCTGTGGTGGGTTTGTTGGTTGTTGAGGTGGACAAAGGTGATCAGTGAGCATGCAAGACAAACATTTTTGGTGACATTAATTGTTTAGTGACTCACCAGACTCCACCCCCCCCCCCAAGGGTAGTTAGGCCCTCAGGATGCAGGATGCCCAAGACCTTCTCCTTCCATGATGTGGAAGTTGGGGGAGGAGGTGGGGGCCTACCACCAGTCTTGAGGACAGCCAGCGGATGCCAAGTGGCCATAAAATGGACCTTTTCCCTGAGGTCATTTCACCTCTTCCTGATGTCCTCCCTTGTGCTTGGATGGCTGCTGACAGAATTCTCCCTGTCGACTATCTTTTGCCACAACTCAATTTTCCTGGTGATTGATGTTTGCTGGACTTGTGCTCCAAATAGGTGTGGCTCTACTCTGATGATTTTATCCACCATAACCCTCAACTCATCATCAGTGAAACTGATGTTTTTGTGGGGACATGGTAGTGGTGGATGAGACTGTGAGGTAGAATAAATAGGAAGGAAAATAAATGTGTGATGAGGTGTGGGTGCTGTGATGTGAGTGGGTGACAGTTGGTATCCATTGTGTGGGGTACTAATTTGTGAGTTGTGCAGGTGTGGGATGAGTGCTAGATGAAATGTGTAGAGGTGCCTATTGTATGTTTTGTAATATTTTTAAGTGGCTTTTATCAGGCTGTGTTTGGCGTTTGTGCTGCAAATGATTGTAGGGTATGAAGGGGTGGGTTTTATAGTGCAGTGTGTAGGTGTGTTAAGTATATGGATGTTTGCTAGGTATGGGGTTTTCAAACTACCCAATGTGTTTCGGTGTATTACTGATGTGACCGCCAACCGCTGTGGTTCGAACCACCATTGGTTTTCCACCATGGGAGAATTGCTATTGTGATTTGTGCACCGTAATATAATTGAGCTTTTTGTAGTGGGCTGGCAATGCTGGTGGTGGCACCAACACTGTCCCGCCCTCCAGTGTCCTGGCGATTTTGGAAACCTGGCTGGATTTTGGCAGACTGTGCTGTGTGACTCTTAATATGGCAATCGGATTACCACCAAAATGGTGGTCTTTTGGTGGCCGCCACCTCGGCTGTCTTGCCAAAAGACTGCCAAACTTGTAATGATGCCCTTAATCTTTAAAAATTCATATCTCTGGTTCTCTATTTTAGATTGTTGTAATTTTAAAGATAAAAATAAAATCTATTTGGTTAAACTAGTGTTAGATTTTTATTGTGTTTTTTGTTTTACTTATTTACTGTTTTGTTGATATTAAATGCTTAACACACCTGTCGCCTAAGTTAAGCCCAACTGCTTGGGGCCAAGCTACCAATTGAGCCAGGATTAATTTACTGAAACCTTGACTGGATGTAGTGTGGGCTTGTGGCCTATTGTTAAGTACATGCCCTTACCAATAATCTACTCTCCAACGTTTTGGTGTGGAGGGGTGGGATCCATTATTTGTGTTTAATATCACAACACAGTTTTAAGTGAAGCAAATTGAAATGTATTAATTTTTGTTATTTTTCTAAATTGCTGATTCCATTTTAGCAAAAGTTTTTTTTAAGTGACACAAAAATGGGGAATACCAGGGAGCTGGATCTGGCTAGCCTACCCACGCTCACTGTAGTCAAACTTAGGGGGTTGTGGCCTGGGAGGTGGTTGCTAGGAGCCACTAGCTTTAGAAAGAATGAGATGATTAAATCCCTGACAGTGTGGGCAGACGCCCAGGAGGTAGGCACAGAGAAAGATCCTGTGGGAGAAGAGGGTTGCAACCCCTCAGAGGAGGGAGAACCTCTACAACTCAGTGCTGGGTAGGAAGAGGGGCATCTCTCCAAAGAATCATTAGAGCCCTGCCTAGAGCTTGCTGGGGAAAAGGAGCCAACGTGTCCCTCAGGGAGAGAGAACTTGAGGCTCAATTGGCCTATATATCACTAGAAGCTGAGACATTGATCCTGGAAAAGAAGAAGTGGGCAAGATAGGAAAGGAAAGATGGTGGCAGTGAAAGAGACATGGAGATGGCCAGGGGTAGTCAGTTTTTCCCAGATTACCCAAGGGGATTGTTCCTGGCTATCAAGAGGGGGATGACTTAGATAAGTGGCTGACAGCCTTTGAGAGGGCTCTCAGCATGAGGAGAGTTAAGCCTCAGTACCGAGGTTCACTCCTATGGGAGCTGATCCCAGTATCTGAGAGAGATTAGAGTTCTTACTCCTGCCCTCCCTGTGGAGTGTCTACTGGGGAATTATCCTTGAAGCTTCTTAATGGTCAGAGGTGGAGAGAAGGGTCCATTGTGGACCTCCCTGAATGGGTGTGTGCTGTGGCCAGGTCACAGGCTGAAAAAGAGGGAAATGCTGGACACTTGGGCCCCGGAACAATGAGCCAAGCCTCCAGAAGCAAGAGAAAGGGCACATGGTCTAGCTTGCCAATCCCAGAAGATACAGAGGTACATGAGGAATCCAATTCTGAGAGGTTTGGGGATCTGACCTCTGAGGGAGGACCCCCACCCCTGCAAGGTCTGCCTGACTTGGCAGAATTGCAAGGGGCGGGTGTACCCACCAAAGAAGAATTTTGCCAGGGGCAACGAGAGTGTCCCACTCTTGAGGACCTGAGGCAGTCTGCCTCCAGGTGGGAAGAGGGGAATGTCAGTTGATCCCACAGGGTTTACCGGGAGGATGGAGTCCTCTATACTGAGGCAAGGAACCCCAAACCAGGGACAACCAGTAGAGTGGTGGTCCTCCAGAAGTACAGGTAATTCCTCCTCACCTTAAGCCATGGCATTCCCTTGGCAGGACATTTGTGGCAGACCAAGACCTGGAATAGGCTGGTCAACCATTTCTACGGACCCAATGCGTCAACAAAAGCAAATGAGTTCTGTAGCTCCTGTGTCACCTGTCAGGCCAGTGGCAAGACAGGTGTCAAGCCAAAGGCCAGTAGTAGGGTCTCCCTTTGACAGAGTGCGGATTGATATTGTGGGACCCCCTAGACGGACCAACTGCTTTAGGCAATAGATGAATTTTAGTGGTAGTGAACCATGCCACTAGATATTCAGAGGCAATACCCCTCTGGACAGTCACTGCTCCCACAGTGGCTAGGACCCTACTTGGTGTGTTCAACAGAATGGGTTTTCCCAAGGAGGTGGTCTCAGACAGGGGCGCAAACCTTAAGTCTGCCTATCTGAAGGAAATGTGCAATGAATGTGGTGTTACTTATTAGTTCACTGCTCAATATCATCCCCAGACCAATGGTCTGGTGAAACGATTTAACATACCCTGAAGGGCATGATCATGGAGTTGTCTGACAAACTTAGGAGGAGATGTGATGCTCTCCTCTCATGTCTGCTGTTTGCTTACAGGGAGGTACCCAGGAAGGGGGTTGACATCAGCCCCTTTGAGTTACTGTCTAGGCACCATGTAAGAGACCCATTGTGTTAAGTGAGAGAATCTTGGGAAAAGCCTCTCAGAGTCCAAGCAGAATGTGCTTGACTATGTGCTAGGCCTGCAATCTCACGTTGCAGAAAACATGAAGAAGGCAAGGAGGAACCTGGAGGCCATCCAAGAGCTCTTGAAGTTCTGGCATGACCAGGAGGGTACCAAGCCTGATTATCATCCAGGGCTGTTGGTGTGGGTTTTGGAGCCCCTGGCTCCTAGGGCCCTCCAGGCAAAGTGGACTGGGCCCTATGCGATGCTGGAGAAAAATGCTCCCACCATCTTCCAAAGGTTGGTGAACAGAGTCTTGTCTGGGTTGAAATCTTTTAGTGCAGCTTATCTGGATGATATAGCTGTATTCAGTTCCACCTCGGAGGATCACCTGGTCCAGCTGAGGGAAGTGCTTCAGGTCCTGCTCAGGGCAAGCCTGACTATCAAGACAAGAGATAGGGCAGAGCCCAAGGGTGTACCTGGGCCACCTTGTAGGCAGAGACCATATACAACCTCTCCAGCCCAAAAACTAGACCATCCTGTATTGGGAGGCTCCTAAAACTCAGACTCAGGTCAGGGCCTTTCTTGGCCTGATTGCGTATTATAGGTAGTTTGTCCAGAATTATGGGACCACTGTGACCCCTTTGACACATCGGACCTCCAAAAACAGCACAAGAAAGTAATTTGGACCCCAGAGTGTCAGAGGGCCTTTGACACTCTGAAGGAGGCTTTGTGTTCAGCACCAGTGCTACTGACCCCTAACTACAATAAATAATGTAATGGGCTTCAGAGATAGGAACTTGGGCAATGTTGGCACAAGTGAATGTGGAGGGCAGGATCAGCCCCACTGGGGATCAGTGGGAGTTGGAGGCCTCTTGCTAAGTTTAGGTACTAACATGCCCTTACCAATAATCCACTTTCCACTAATGCATGATAACATAGCCCTGCGACGAGCTTCTGCTTGAGTTTTGATGGTAGAAATACCACACTGTCACACAAAGTGTGTGCTTGAGACCAATGTGTGCTCACACTTTAAGAAAAATACTACTAATTAATTTATGCATGCTGTATGAATTTCGAGAAATTCCAAAGCTCATATGTAAGTTTCCTTTTACATTTGTAAACATTACAGACACGCTTAGAGTCTCTGTAGTGAGAACTACGTTTTTGTTTTCGGTCCTGATAAACGCCACTTGATCTTTTAGAGACTCCCATAGACATAAAACATTTTGACCTACATACAGGGATAGAAGAAGTTCTTTCCTCCCCCTTTTTTCCACTTGTTTGTTGCTGTGAGTGCAGGAACATTACCTCCTTTGGAACTCCCACCCTTGCTTTTAACCTTGACATGGACCCTTTAGGTATTAAATAAACACATAGGTTTGAGGGCCTATAGCCACATCTATTTTCACTTTCCAGTCCTTCACTCCCTGCACCTGAAGGGTCAAGTCATCCCTGCACTCAACAAATGGCACTGACCAAAAGATCTCTGGCAAGGAGCCCACTTGCTGGGCCTGTCGGGCATTGCAGCTCCGGTCCGACGAGGAGCAGGTCCAATGATGAAGCATGACACCCAATATGGTGTGTGAGGGCTCTTGCTTCTAACTATCAAAGTGCCTAGATTGACCTGCTTTTCATAGAGAGGACCTAGTGGGACCTTCTATTCTGAACTTTGTGCCTTGATGTACTGTGAAACAGCTTGTTGTCTGTGCACCTCCTCCCTGCCGTCACTATCCAAGTCTGTGCCCCTGACATTTGTCTCCCCACAGTATTCTAATAAACAACTAGATTGCTAACATTCTATTTTTATTACAAAAATGTAGCCCGCCTGACGTCATCTTGATGTAAGCAAAACTGTAATACGTAAAGCATTTCCTTTAGGAATCAAAAACATTAGAAGGTTTCATTCCCATAGAAACTTTGGTTAGTACAATAAAAAACTAAAATGAAAACATATTTTCTGAGTTCCTAAATAGTGACAAAACACTTTAAAATTTGCTATCTTGATCCTTTTTTTCACTTCTTTACATGTTACACTTAGAAGAGACAATGTGGAGTTACGGCCAGAGGCACAGACTTTGCACCCGGGGAACCAGGTTTGAGTTTCTGCGACAGCTTGAGATCCTATGATTCAGGACAAATCATGTAATCTTCCAATGCCTAAAGTCCAAAAGTAATGTGTCCTTGTGTAATATATCTGACCCTCAGGTAAAGCAATCCAATATCTATCTGTCAAGTGTGCGCTATGTAAAACTGCACAAACAAAACAAATATGTGTTATGCACTCTTCATTGCACTATACTTGGATACATTTGTATGATATTTGTGCTACATTTGGCTCTATTTTCTCTGGTGGCCATCATGGGAGACTTACTTGTTGTGAAGCACCGTCGTGTTCTTATTTACTGCAGTATCCTCAGTAGAAAATGCCTTCAGTTTTCCACTTTGATTGCATCATGATAGCAATCAGATATGTCACACTTTTGGCATAAAACTATAATGTTAGCACTTTAGTTGCTCATGAGTAAACTACTTATCACCAGGGAGTTAGCTACCAGTCTGCTGCTGATGCTGAAAGTGCATGCTTCCGTCTACACGTCAGAATGTTTTAATGAAATAGAAGAGGAAAATTTGTGAGAACTGACTAATCATACTTTCTTTGATTAAACTCAACCCCTCATTTTGCTCCTTTCCAAGTTAAATGTTTTAAGTTTTACCAGTTTGATTCAATCGAGATGGCTTCAGGTGTGCCACACTTCTGTCATAAGTTAGATTTTTAGCACTCTATTTGTTCTTTATTATACTCTAAAAAGTTGCAATAGAACACAAGGGAATCAACTGGCAGACTGTTCCTGTTGGAAATATAACATGAAGATACTTAAGAACTCACTTAAACCGTGTCCTAAGTTGTCATTCTACAGCACTAACCATCATTTCTATGACAAAACAAGCCCACTTATTTTGTTCCTTTCTAAATTAAGGCCCATATTTATACTTTTTGATGCAAAACTGCGCTAACGCAGTTTTGCGTCAAAAAAATTAGCGCCGGCTAACGCCATTCTGAAGCGCCATGCGGGCGCCGTATTTATTGAATGACGTTAGCCGGCGCCGTCTGGTGTGCTTTAAAAAAAAAACGACGTACACCAGGCAGCGCCGGCGTAGGGGGATATGGGGCTTGGGCGTCAAGAAATGGGGCAAGTCAGGTTGAGGCAATTTTTTCACCTCAACCCGATTTGCGCCATTTTTTTTCACTCCCAACCCCCATAGAAATGACTCCTATCTTAGCAAAGACAGGAGTCATGCCCCCTTGCCCAATGGCCATGCCCAGGGGACTTCTGTCCCCTGGGCATGGTCATTGGGCATAGTGGCATGTAGGGGGGCACAAGTCAGGCCCCCCTATGCCACAAAATAATTTAAAAAAAAAACTTACCTGAATTTACCTTAATGTCCCTGGGATGGGTCCCTCCAGCCTTGGGTGTCCTCCTGGGGTGGGCAAGGGTGACAGGGGGTGTCCCTGGGGGCATGGGAGAGCACCTCTGGGCTCCTTCAGAGCCCACAGGTCCCTTAACGCCTGCCTTTTGCAGGCCCTAAAAAATGGCGCAAAAGCGGCCGTATGTCATTTTTTTTGACCCGCCCACTCCCGGGCGTGAATTTTGCCCGGTAGTATAAATCCGACGCACATGCCTCGGAGTCGATTTTTTAGACGGGAACGCCTACCTTGCATATAATTAACGCAAAGTAGGTGTCCACTCTAAAAAATGACGCTAACTCCATGGACTTTGGCGCTAGACGTGTCTAACGCCAAAGTATAAATATGGAGTTAGTTTTGCGTCGAAATTGCGTAAAAAAAAACGACGCAATTCCGGCGCAAACGGAGTATAAATATGGCCCTAAATGTTTTTAGTTTTACCAGTTTGATTCATCAAGATGGATTTAGGTGTGCCACGCTTTTGTCATAAGTAAGACAGATAGGGGCATATTTAAGAGCCCCTAGGTCCTCCTTGCGTTACACTAGCGTCATTTGTTTAGACTAATGTGGCCCAGTGAGGCAAAGTGGTGCAATGCACGCATTGCACCACTTTGTAACCCATTGCACCACATTATGCCTGCAC
Source organism: Pleurodeles waltl (assembly GCF_031143425.1). NCBI lineage: Eukaryota > Metazoa > Chordata > Amphibia > Caudata > Salamandridae > Pleurodeles > Pleurodeles waltl. The sequence continues at coordinate 1,224,871,615 of NC_090444.1, forward strand.
CAGGCATAATGCATGCAAGAAGGGGTTCCCCAGTTAGGGGGGGCTGAAAAAAATGGAGAAAGGAAATCTAAGAGATTTCTTTGCACAATTTTTATGACATTTGTAACCCTTGTTCAGAACAGGGGTTAAAAGGGGATGTGTCATTGTTTTCAATGGCCCCTGTGTACTGTTCAGGGTTAGCACCAACATTTTGGCACTAACCCTGAACAGTATATCAATAGTGTCAGAAATTCTGACACTATTGCCCCATACCCTGCCCCATGGTGCACCATATTTTAAATACATTGCACACATGATGGCGGTAAGGGGGTGCAAGGGGCTGCAATAAAAGTAGTGCTACAGGTAATATAGCTCCACTTTTCTTAAATCTGGTCCTTAGTGCTCTAGTTGTTCTTTAGAATTCTCTGGGAGGCTGCAGTAGAACCCAAGGGAATCAACTGTCAGGCTGCTCCTGTGTGAAGTACATGTTACTGAGAATGTCAGACTTTATGGCTGAGAAAGGTAGTGCAAATTTAAAAAAAGTATGTTCTTGCTAGCACGCCTTGTCCTTAATACGTAAACTTCCAAGTGCACTCGTATAAGTGGATGAATCTTTTGGATCGCATAGTGTATCCTAGTCAAGTATTGTGAGTAAGAAAACATCCACACTAATAAATTTATAAATCAACACATAATACCGAAGACCAATCTAAAAGAAAATACCATCACTCATAAGAAGTTAGTTTGTTTTATTCCCTATTAGTTACAACTCTAATAAAAATCCTTTATTCAGAGGAACCATAATTACCAAACTTTGTTAGCAACACAAGCAATGAATTATCAGAATTTTATTAATATGCAACCAACATTAATCAAGCATAGCGATTCATGAACATTGAATAATTCAGCAATAAGAGTCAGTCAGTCTTAGTCCAAGTCACTATTAGTCACCCTCGTCAGCCTACCTATCTCAAATTAGCATCGGCATGTGGGTCCTCACACGAAAACAATTTAGTTAAAAATCAATAATTTGGAAAAATCTAACTAAAAGAGAAAAACATTTCAACACAGCACAGTTGGTACCTAGAAGGAAAGCACATGATAGTCAGTTGTGTTATAGCTACCTATCCAAGATAGAACAGCAGCAAGTCAGTCTTCATCTCCAGGTCATCAGTCATCAGTTAGGCTCAGGCTCACAAGGAGCAAGCCCAAATTTCAGCACTTCGGACAGCGTCTCCTGACGTCATCAACATTCACCTCTCCATTCTGATTTTTCCTCTCATGTCATGACTTTTTATTAGGGTCTCTCAGTCCGTCCCACAATTTGCCCATTGGTCAACCTTATCAGGGGTTATGACTCTAACCTATAACTTTTGTTTACCACTTGTCTACGTTATTTTGAGAATCAAGTTCCATTAACATGATTGGTCCTTTAGTCGATGAGGACATCATCCGGCTCTTCAGGTAACGAATGTTGCCCCCAGTTCTTAGTCTGTACCTCCATTGCTCAAGTCTTGGGAAAGTACATTTAGTCTACTCTACACATAATTGTATCAATTTGTTCTGATCGTCTCCTGTCCGCTGGTGAGTTTGCAGATTTTTCTAGCAGTGTTCAATGGTGAACTCTGTACAGTTCAAGGTCCTTTTCTCCAGTTCCAGTCTGCGGCAGCTCATCGCGTCTCCACGTTTAAGCAGGCAAGGCCCAGCGCTGACTAGGCCTCTGGAATAGATAATTTAAGAATATGTAACACCATAATTATAAATCTATATCCTTCATTATAGCATATTAATACAAAATATTAAGCATTTCACATTATTTTAGTAGTGTTAACACAGATGGTGACCACTTCCAGTGGGCACTTTTTGCACAATACACATTATTTTCAATTACTGTTAAACATATGTCAAATGTTCTCATTAGTCAACATACGCAACTCATTAGCATATTCTCATATTAGCATATCTGCTGCAACACTCTCATTGTAGTTTCTGGAGCACCTTCCATAACCTTTATGGGAAAATCATGAGAAAACAGTTTTCTCTTAAACATGATTCATCAAATCCCAGCAGAAGGCTTTTTCACAGGGAAGAATCACCTTATCAACAAATGATTTATATTGTAACTAAAATCTGTTACCACCCTTTATACATTTGTCTTTTTGTGACCCTCCAAACCGTCCATTCACTAAAATGCATTTCAATGTGTGCTTTCATGTATATTGGTCCCAAGATGGGTGTAAGCACTTTCTGGTAGAAGAGCTGACAGCCCATCACATACCACCATGGGATCTGTGCATGGCCTCTGCCTAGATATACAAATTTGGTTTTCTTTAAATGTCTCAAAAACTAGTGAGCAGATTTATACCAAAGAACAAAAAGAGTGATTCTGGACAAAGAGCTATCTGTCTGCTAAACTTGATGTAATTCTGTCCAGCGGTTCGGACTGCTATTTTGAATAACATCCCTATATGAATTAACATGGGGAAAAACACTTTTTTGCCCCTTCTTTTTCTTGGCCCCCTACTTTATAGATCACCCCAAAACGTGCCATGTACAACAAGACTGTAAAAGAAACTTTTTTCCCAAAACTTCCATGAAGATTCAGCAAACAGTGCCAAAGATAAAGCCAAGCCAAAATGCTTTTCCCATGGAAACTAGGTCCTGATAATGATGGCCTAATACTACTATATATATTAATTCATTGGCAAATGAATGCTGGCACCACAATGACTGCACATTCACAGTCATCAACTGTGTCCATGTGTACACATTGCCAGGGTACCTATACTGGTCATGTTGTAGTGTGAGTTGTGTGTGTGAGTCAGTACATGTATGTGTGTATGCAATGGGTTTGGCTGTTTGAGGGGGAGGGAGCTGGAGTGGGTGATGTGGTTGTGTCAATATGTGTGCCACCTACATATGACTGTGATGTTGTCGTGTATGGTGTGTTGCGTGTTGTGTTGCTGCATGCAACATTCAGATGAATGCGTTGTGTGTTTGTCATTTTTTTCATGTGTGTATTAGTGCCTGTGTGTGAGTGGGTGTGTGTAGTTGCATTGGTTGCTGTGGCTGTGTCGTGTGTGGGCGCAGTGTCAATGGTGAATGTATGTTGTGTCATGGATGTCCATCAATGTTAATTTGTGGCATGTTCATGTTCTGTTGTGGTGGAATGGCAATGCAGATGGGTGTGTATGTGATGTGTTGTGTTGTGTGCAGTGCAGGGGACACATATCGCAAAGGTACAGTGTGTGTGTAACTTCTATTCCACAGACACTGCCATTGCCTGCTGTCCATTGACTCCTGCGATGTCCTCCCTCCATCAACAAACTTCCACCAGTCGACCGCTTGCAGAGCTGTAACATCTAAATAAGGCAGGCAGAACACTGTTGACTTGACTGTGTTTTCAGGTCCGCCGCCGCCGAGGCTTGGCAGTGCAACCACCAAGATATAAATAAGTCCCTTAATCTGGAACACTTTTTAAATGTAAATTGATCAAAAACAATTGCATGAATTTATACCAAACCCATCATAGGCACTTCCTTGAGTAAATTTCTTCTTATTGCCAAGTTTGATTTGACTCAATTTAGATTTTGATTCTGTATTGAGAAGCAAAGACTTAAAATGGTAAATGTCACTTTTTTTGCTCCCTTCCACTTAAAGAGCCTGCATGAAACTTGCCAAGGAGAATCTTAAGTGGATGTACCTTTCATTTGAAGGTTTTCTGTAGATTTGTCAAATAGTGCAAATGTTTGTAAGAAAATAAAAAATACCTTTTCAATGCTGTTAGAAATGGGGTCTTTGGTTGGCAGTCAGGTTACCCCTGGCCAAGCAAGGACCCTCACTCTAGTTTGTGTAAAGGAGAATGACACTCAGTTAACCCCCGCTCAGCCTCTTGGTAGCTTGGCACGAGCAGGGAGGCTTAATTTCAGAAGCACTGTGTAAAGTAGTTATACTAACACACACAGTAACTCAGTGGAAACACTACAAAATGACACAACACAGGTTTAGAAAAATAGATAATATTTATCTAAACAAAACAAGACCAAAACTAAAAAGATCCAGCATACACAAGTAAAGGGATAAATTTTTTAAGGATAAGAGTCTTAAATCCTTTAGAAAACAGTGAGAAAAGTTTAGCGTACAAAAATACCTATGTGGCATCAAAATAACACCGCATGGGTGAATGTGCGTCGGGAAAGGCCAGCGATGCGTTGATTTCTCAAGCGAGACCGTGCACTGTTCCTCCTCCGGTCAGGTCGGCGTGCGTCATTTTTACTCTCTGCAAGAGAGTGGTGCATCGATCCGGACAGGCAAATCGGGTCTAGGCTGGCTTTGTGCTGTTTTTCCGTGCCCAGCGATGTTATGTTGAAAATCCAGTCGCACTGTATCACAAAACCACGCTGCGTAGGGTTTGCATCATTATCAGCCTCCACTAGGGGGTGTTGCAAGTCGTTTCTCCAGCCAGGTTGCATCGATCATCTAGCCGCGATGCAGATGGAGCGTTGATTTCTGCCGTGAAGCCGGTGGCTTGTCGTTTCTCAACCACGTCACAGAAGGTGCGTCAAAAATTTCCCCGCACAGCGGTCTGTGCTTTTCTTTCTTTGTCTGCCAGCTTCACCTTTCAAGGGCCCAGGAACTGGATAGGGCTCCACTTGGCATGGCAGGAGTCTCAGCAGAAAGTCCAGGTGCTGGCATGGGAAGTCTTTGATGGACCTGAGAGTTCAACAACAGGAGGCAAGTTCAGTTCAAGCCCTTGGAGATTGCTAACAAGCAGGAATGCACAGCAAAGTCCAGTTGTTGTCCCCTTTCACAGGGAGAAGCAGCAACTGCAGGGATAGCTCCACAAAGCACAGTCACAGGCAGGGTAGCACTTTTCCTCAGCTCTTCAGCAGAGGTTCCTCTTGAGTCCAGACGTGACCTCATTTTCAGGGGGCTGGGTGCTCTTCTTATACCACTTTCGGCCTTTGAAGTAGGCCTACTTCAAAGGAAAGTCTCTCTTCTATGTGAGATCCTGCCTTGCCCAGGCCAGGCCCTAGACACACACCAGGGGGTTGGAGACTGCAGTGTGTGAGGGCAGGCACAGCCCTTTCAGGTGTGACTGACCACTCCCACCCTCCCTACTAGCACATATGGCTCCTCAGGATATGCAGGATACACCCCAGCTCCCTTTGTGTCACTGTCTAGAGAAAGGTGCAAACAGCCCACCTGTCAAACTAACCCAGACAGGGAATCCATAAACAGGGAGGCTTACAGAAAGGTTTAAGTAAGAAAATGCCTACCTTCTAAAAGTGCCATTTTCAAACATAGAATCTCAAAACTAACTTTACTAACAGATGTATTTTGTGAGTTCAGAGACCCCAAACTCCATATGTCTATCTGCTCCCATAGGGAATCTATGCTTTAATCATATTTAAAGGTAGTTCCCATGTTAACCTATGAGAGAGATAGTGAATACTGAATTTGACAGTATTTCACTGTCAGGACATATACAACACATTAGTATATGTCCTACCTTAAACATACACTGTACCCTGCCCATGGGGCTACCTAGGGCCTACCTTAGAGGTGTCTTACATGAAAGAAAAGTGAAGGTTTAGGCCTGGCAAGTGGGTACAGTTTAAAACTGCAAACACAGACACTGCAGTGGCAGGTCTGAGCCATGTTTAAAGAGCTACTATTGTGGATGGCACAAACGGTGCTACAGGCCCACTAGTAGAATTTGATTTACAGGCTCTGGGCACCTCTAGTGCACTGTACTAGGGAGTTAGCAGTAAATCCAACATGGCAATCATGGAAATCCAATTGCACAGACATTTTACATAGAAGTACTTGCCCTTTAGCACTGGATAGAAGTGGTAAAGTGCCCAGAGTAACAAAAACAGCAAAAACAGAGTCTAGCACACATCGACAACCTGGGAAACAGAGTCAAAAAGTTAGGAGAGAGCAGGCCAAGGATGCCAAGTCTAACACGTGTCCCCCCCAGGAAAGTGGCTAGCAACTACCCAACCTCATGGGAGTTCTCATCACTAAGGCAGAAGAATCTGGACAGTCCATCAGCACTGGCGTGTTCTGTACCAGGGTGGTGTTCCACCATAAAGTCCATTCCCCGTAGGGAAATGGACCACCTCAACACTTTTGGATTCTCACCCCTCATCTGCAATAGCCATCTGAGGGGCCTGTGCTCCATCTGAACCTGGAAGTCAGTCCCAAACAAGTAGGGTCTTAGCTTCCTCAGTGACCAGACCACAGTAAAAAGCTTCACACGCTATGGCACTCCACCTACGTTCCCCAGGAAGTAACCTCCTGCTAATGGAGGCTAAAGTTTGATCTAGACCCTCTTCATTAAGCTGTGAGAGTACTGCTCCTATACCATGTTCTGAGGTATCTATTTGCACAACAAACTCCTTGGACTAGTCAGGTGCCTTTAGCACAGGTGCTGTGCACAATGCAGCCTTCAGGGCATCAAAAGCAGTCTGGCAAGCCTCAGTCCCCATCATGTGTACACAAGTGACAAGTGTGTGACCCCTGGGATCCTTGGATCCTGGGATCACAGACAACAGTGAGGCAAACTGACCCAACACGTGGGGACAGTCCCTCTGTTGCTCTGGGGTCAGGGAGTGTGAGAGAATCACTCCCGCCACAGACCCATCTTTTTCTCCAGCAGACAGGATGTCAGGAAGAGGCTCACTCTCTTCCTCTACCCCATCATCTGTTGCTGGGAGCATGGACGATTCAGTCCACTCAAAGTGTGGCTTGAGCTGGTTCACATGCAGGACACTTAAGGGGTTCCTGGGAGTCCGCAAGCCCACCACGTAGGTGACTTCACTCTTGCACTCCACCACCTCAAATGGGCTAGTCCACTTGTCCTGGAGTGCCCTAGGTTCTACTGGCACCATTACCCACACTTTTTGCCCAGGCTGAAACTCGACCAGAGTGGCATTCTGGTCATACCAGAACTTCATGTCTTCCTGGCTTGCTTCTAGGTTCTCGGGACTGATGCACCACTTTCTTGTAAATATACATGTAAGTTTCAAAATAGCAGGCAAGTGGAATAAATCCATATTTTTTTGGTTGGGACACCAATCACAAAATAGCACACTACTAACAATTATTGTCCTTTGCTTTCTCAACAATCTATTCATGAAAGGTAAACAAAACCTCAACATTCTAACTCTCGTGAAGGCCCATCGATAAATACTGCATGAAAGTACAGCTTCAACAGTATTTCATTTCTACAAGCAGAATACATTTTTAACGGCACAAAGGTTGTTTTTTCTAAAATTCCACTTTCTTAGCTACACGGTTCTCTTCTTTGTACAGAGACAATAAAGTAGTATAGTTTAGCATATCACTCAAGGCCACATGTACAAAGCATTTTTCTAATCATATATGGGTTGATTCACAGAATGGTCTTGTTTGCGACTAGAACATTTTTGGCGGTATGTACAAGGTCCAAATTACAATCTGGTAACTTGTTACCGAATCACAATTTGGATTTTATGATTCGGTATTAGGAAGGGGTGTTTTCAGGGTGTCCCTTCCTAATTTCGAATCTGAATGATATGTATGATTGTTTTGCAACTGTGAATGTGGTAGCAAAACAATCATAGGTAATACCAATTTAAATTGGTATTAACCCATTTGCAATCTGGAAGTGGTCCTAAGTGGCCCATTCCCCTATGTGAAGGGAAGGGCAAATATTTTTTCATAGTCAGTAGTGATCTCATGGGTCACTGCCTACTCTGAAAAATTTTATTTTTTTATTTTAATTTTTTTGTTTGAAATGCATCCTATTTTCCAAACTGGTTGCATTTAAAAAAACAAAACTATTTTTATTAAAAATATGTCACTGCCATGGTGGTCTGCTGTCCCCAGCAGCCCACCATCCTAGTGAGTGCAGCTATTTCCAATGGGTTCGCAAATTGCGACCTACTTCATGAATATTGATGATGTAGTCCATTTGAGACCCCATTGGGAATCGCAAACAGTGTACTTAAAACTGTTTTACATTTTGTTTTGCGACTCGCAGTCTGCAATTCCCAAACAGATCACAAATTGTGAGTTGCAAAACAAGAGATCATGGATTTGGCCCTCACTATTTTAATAAACTTGTCCCCATTTGATTGAGGTGATGTGTAATTTAGGGCCAGATGTACCAAAGGTTTTTTCCCATTCTGTGTCTATGGGAAAATGTGTTCGTACATATGGCCCTTAGTCACATATCACAGTCTTTGGGCTCTCATAACATTTGCCATTTGCCCTCCTGATTGTGTAGTCATCAAAAACTGTCAATGTCAATATCAGAATGTCTGTTTTCTGAAAATTTTAACATAATAGATTGAGGAATAGTTCAATTGTGAGATCTGTAAAACTATCTGTTTTTCATTATGGTTCTTGAAATAGAAGGGGCGTGTTCAGGGTGTCCCTTCCTAATTTCGAATCTGAATGAAATGTATGATTGTTTTGCAACTGTGAATGTAGTCGAAAAACAATCATAGGTAATGCCAATTTAAATTGGTATTAACCCATTCGCAAACTGGAAGTGGTCCCTAGGTGACCCATTCCCCTATGTGAATATAAGCGCAAATATTTTTTCAGAGTAGGTAGTGATCTCATGGGCCACTGCCTACTCTGAAAAAAATAATTTTTTAATGTTTATTTTCCTGTTTGAAATGCATCCTATTTTCCAAACTGGTTGCATTTAAAAAAACAAAACTACTTTAATTAAAAAGAAGTCACTGCCATGGTGGTCTGCTGTCCTCAGCAGGCCACCGTCCTGTGAGTGTAGCCATTTCGAATGGGGTCGCAAATTGCGACCTACTTCATGAATATTGATGAGGTAGGCCGTTTGAGACCCCATTGGGAATCGCAAACAGTATACTTAACACTGTTTTACATTTTGTTTTGCGACTCGCAATTCCCAAACAGATCACAAATTGTGAGTTGCAAAACAAGAGATCATAGATTTGGCCCTCACTCTTTTAATAAACTTGTCCCCATTTGATTGAGGTGATGTTAAATTTAGTCCCATATCACAGCCTTTGGGCTCTCATAACATTTGGCATTTGCCCTCCTGATTGTGAAGTCATCAAAAACTGTCAATGTCAATATCAGAACTTCTGTTTTCTGAAACTTTTAACATAATAGATTGAGGAATAGTTCAATTGTGAGATCTGTAAAACTGTCTGTTTTTCATTATGATTCTTGAAATAGATTGACCTTTTATACCACTGATAAACTACTTGGAAAGGAGAGGTTCTGAAAAAGGGTGGAAGTAAAAAAATACTTTTGTAAAAATGATAGGAGAAGTGAATTAAATGTCTGCATTTTTGTGAAACTAGGGGCAGATTTAGGACCCCCTAGCACCTCCTTGCACAAAATTAGCATATTTTTTTTTATGCATATTGTGGCCCAACGAGGCCAAAATTAATGCCCCAAATTTACAAAGTGGTGCAGTGCATGCAATGCGTCACTTTGTAACCCTTTGCATACATTATACCTGCATCAGGCATAATGTATGCAAAGGGGGCAGAAAAAATGGCACAATGAACTCTAAAAGATTTCTTGTCCTCATTGTTTCTGTATTTTTAATGCCTTCTCGGAGCAGACGTTAAAAGGAGATAAACCATTGTTTTTAATGGGCCTCAATGGGTTTTGCAGGATTAGCGTCCGCATTTTTTACGCTAGCCCTGCAAAGCTCCGAACTAGCACCCAAAATTTTGATGCCAGTTCCCCTAACTACCGCCATGGTGCACCGAATCTTAGCTACAGAGCACACATGGTGGAGTTTGGAGGGTGCTAAGGGGCGCAAGAAAAAGTGGTGCTGCATTGGGTGCAGTGCCACTTTCCTTAAATCAGGCACTGAGGGGCATATTTATAGTGTCCTAGCGCCACCATGCGCCACATTACCATCATTGTTTTTGATGTCAATGTGGCCCAACGAGGCCGAAATCCATACACCTTATTTACACGGTGACCCAATGCATGCATTGAGCCACTCTGTAACCCCTTGCGCTACATTATGCCTGCGCCAGGCATAATGTATGCAAAGGGAGCGTTCCCTAGTTAGGGGAGTCGGAAAAATGGCCTAAGGAAATCTATATACCATTTTGATGGCACTTTTAACGCCTCCTCAAGAGCAGGCATTAAAAGGGGCCTTCCATTCTTTAGAATGGGAGCCTATGTACTCTGCAGGAGTATCACCAATATTTTGGTGCTACTCCTGCAGAGTACATCAGTAGCGTCATGAAAAATGACGTTATTGACCCCTACCCTGCACCATGGTGCACCATATTTTAAATACAGCCTAACATGGTGACAATAGGAAGGTGCTAAGCGGTGCAAGAAATTTGGCGCTGCTCTTGGTGCAGCGCCACTTTCCATAAATATGCCCCTGAGTTTGTGATATTCTACTGTGATATGACCATTTGACTCCCAGGGGCAGATTTTCAAAAAGCTACGCACCGCAATGCAGCAATACAACTTGTTGGGCTCCGTTGTGTGACAGGTAGAGAGCAGATATGTGCCATATCTACTAAGAAATGGTGCATTCTTCCTCTCTCGAAGTACTGGCTTTTTGAGTACTGCCTAGTGCCAATGCAGACATCCTTTGCTGTCCTAAAACAATCCGTAATATTCAAACTTGGACTCAAATATGATAAGGAGGAAAAGGAGCTCTGCTTACGTGGGATAGTGACAGAAACAACTCACCCTCTCTAGGTACTGATTACATCGATTAACTTTAACATAGTATGTAAGGTCATATTCGATAAACGTTGCTGGTAGAACTTCTGTTTTAAAATATTGTTTTCCCCTTCCCCACCATGGACGTAATGGTTACGTCCGTGGCTGCGGTGCTGAGGCGTCACAGATGTAACCATTATGTCCTGATACCGGGCTTCAGGGAAGCGCTAGCGCTCCCCCCGAGGGCCGTCCCCCCATGGCAGGGCTGGAAGGTGAATTGCTTCCCCTTCCACCCCTGACCCACCACCCCACTCTGTGACATCTGATGACATCAGCACACAATCGCGTGCTGAACCCATCAGAGGTCACCGCCCATCGCGCTGGATGCGGAAGAGAAATGCTCAGCATTTCTCTTCTGCTCAGGAGGAGGGGGCCGGCAGAGGCATGAAAGGAAAGGAAAGGCCTTCCCTTTCCTTTCATGTCTCCGCAAGCATTTCTGCTGCCTGATCACGATGCGATCGGGCAGCAGAAAATTCCCACTAGACAACAGGGATTTTTTTTGTTGATATTGACACATAAGGGGAACAGCCCCTTGGGCACGGGCCGCTCCCCAGGGGGTGGGAAATATTTTTAGGCCATTTCTGCGGGGACAGAAACCCCCTAGACACCAGGGATATATATATATTTTTTTAATATGTGGGGAGAGACCCCTTAGGCAAATGTCACTCCCCGGAGAGCCAAATAATTTTTAGGCCATTTCTACCCCCCTGGGGGCAGATGGGCCTAATATAAATAGGCCGATCTGCCCCGGGGGGGCAGAAACCACTAGACACCAGGGAATTTTTTACATTTTTTTTTATACTTACACCTAAGGGAAGTGGACATTGGGCATGGGCCGCTCCCCAGGGGAGAAAAATATGTTTAGGCCTTTCCTGACCCCCCTGGGGGCAGATCGGCCTATTATAATTAGGCCGATCTGCTCCCGGGGAGGCAGAAACCTCTAGACACCAGGGATATATATATTTTTTTATTTACTTTATGTTTATACGTATGGGTAGCGACCCCTTAGGCAAGGGTCGCTCCCCTGGGGGGGCAAATTGTATTTAAGCCATTTCTGCTCCCCTTGGGGGCAGATCGGCCTATTTTTGTTAGGCCAATCTGCCTCCAAGGGAAGCAGAAACCACTAGACACCAGGGATTTTTTTTTTTTTTGCGTCCACATCATGCAAGGGTAGCGACCCCTTAGGGAAGGGTCATTCCCCTAGGGGACTCATTTATTTTAAGCCATTTCTGCCCAGATCGGCCTCTTTATATTAGGTCGATCTGCCCCAGGGGGCAGAAACCACTTAGGCAGCAGGTATTGGTATGTGTGTATGTGTGTATTTTGTTTGGGGGGGGAAGATTTTTTTTTCAAAATAAGAGGGTGGGGAGTATGACCATATCCCCACCCCAAATAAATGGGGCCAAAGTTGTTTTGCCCACCAGTGGGCAGATTGGGCAATTACCCCCAATCCACACCCCAGGCGGGCAGAAAGTCTACTAGATGCCAGGGAATAAAAAAAATAAAAAAACTATAGTGGGTAGTGGCTACCAAACAGTATAGGCCTGGTTATGCTCCCAACCGACTGAAGGGGTAACAGTCTTTCAGCTCTCCCCCCACACACTAAAACATCTTATTCCACAGCAAGCAAGAGGACAGTTGATTATTTTTGGATTCGGTTTTACATTTGGGCCATGAGAGCTTGGCTAACTCTCAAAATCGTCCCACTTGGAATGGTGAAGGCTGCACTTTTTGGACTTTGGGACGCTGCCATGTAGAAAAATCCACAAGACCTAGAAACATATGAAAACTAAACATTCGGTCGATTCCAGGGTGGTGTGCTTCACATGCACCCTGAACCATTTTCTTACCCACAATGCCCTACAAACCTCCAACTTTGCTGGAAATCACACATTTTTCCCACATTTTTGTGATGAAACATTCCGCAATCTGCAGGAATCCACAAAATTCCTCCCACCCAGCATTGTCTCATCTATAACAATAAAAATTCTGCTGCACTTGTCAGCCTTTTTTTTTTTTTTTTCAAACTGCCCTTTTGGACCCGCTTTGGTTCCCCCTCAATTTCGACATGTTTTTGGCTCTTCCCTGTCACAGGCACTTGGCCCACCTACACAACTGAGGTATAATTTGTACCGGGAGACTGAGGGGAAAGTTGGGGGGTAGGGAATTTGTCCAGGTGTGGTAATCCCACACAGACATTTGGGAAAAAATTTATTTTTTAGCTAAATTTGAGGTTTGCTGAGGATTCTGGGTAAGAAGACATTGGGAGATCCATGCAAGTCACACCTCCCTGGACTCCCTTGGGTGTCTAGTTTTCAGAAATGTCTGGGTTTGGTAGGTTTCCCTAGATGGCTGCTGAGCTCAGGACCAAAAACGCATGTGCGCCCCCCTGGCAAAAACAGGCCTACCTATACAAGTGAGATACCATTTTTATTGGGAGACTTTCCCTAGGTGCCTGCTGAGCTAGAGGCCAAAATCCACAGCTTGGCACTTTGCAAAAAACACCTCTGTTTTGTGGGGGAAAATGTGATGTGTCCATGTTGTGTTTTGGGGCATTTCCTGTCACTGGCGGTAGGCCTACCCACACAATTGAGGTACCATTTTTATCGGGAGACTTGGGGGAAAGCTGGGTGGCAGGAAATTTGTGGCTCCTCTCAGATTCGAGAACTTTATGTCACCGAAATGTGAGGAAAAAGGTGTTTTTTGGAATCATTTTAAGGTTTGCAAAGGATTCTGGGTAACAGAACCTGGTGACAGCTCCACATGTCACTCCATCCTTGATTTCCCTAGGTGTCTAGTTTTCAAATATGCGCAGGTTTGGTAGGTTTCCCTAGGAGATGGCTGAGCTAGAGGACAAAATCCACATCTAGGCACTTTGCAAAAAACAAGTCTTTTTTGTGTGGGAAAATGTGATGTGTCCAGGTTGTGTTTTGGGGCATTTCCTGTCACAGGCGCTAGGCCTACCCACACAAGTATGGTACCATTTTTATCAGGAGACTTGGGGGAACGCTGGGTGGAAGGAAAGTTGTGGCTCCTCTCAGATTCCAGAACTTTCTGTCACCGAATTAGAGGAAAAGGTGTTTTGTTTGGCCCAATTTTGAGGTTTGAAAAGGATTGTGGGTAATAGAACCTGGTGAGAGCCCCACAAGTCACCCCATCTTGGATTCCCCTAGGTGTCTAGTTTTCAAAAATGTGCAGGTTGGGTAGGTTTCCATATGTGCCAGCTGAGCCAGCGGTCAAAATCCACAGCTAGGCACTTTGCAAAAAACAGCTCTGTTTTCTTTGGGAAAGTGTGATATGTTCAGGTTGTGTTTTGGGGCATTTCCTGTTCGGGCGCTAGGCCTACCCACACAAGTGAGGTACGATTTTTATTGGGAGGCTTGGGGGAATGCTGGGTAGAAGGAAATTTATGGTTCCTCTCAGATTACAGAACTTTCTGTCACCAAAATGAGAGAAAAAAGTGTTTTTTGGCCACATTTTGTGGTTTGAAAAGGATTCTGGGTAACAGCACCTAGTGAGAGCCCCACAAGTCACCCCATCTTGGATTCCCCTATGTGTCTAGTTTTAAGAAATGCACAGGTTTGGTAGGTTTCCCTAGGTGCCGGCTGAGCTAGAGGCCAAAATCTACAGCTAGGCACTTTGCAAAAAACACATTAGATTTCAATGTAAGAATGTGATGTGTCCATGTTGTGTTTCCTGTCGCGAGCATTAGGCCTACCCACGCAAGTCCCATTTTTATCGGTAGACTTAAGGGAACACAGAATAGAAAAACAAGTGTTATTGCCCCTTTTCTTTCTCTACATTTCTTCCATCCAAATGTAAGACAGTGTGTAAAAAGACTTCTATTTGAGAAATGTCCGGTAATTCACATGCTAGTATGGGCACCCTGGAATTCAGAGATGTGCAAATAACCACTTCTTCTCAACACCTTATCTTGTTCCCATTTTGGAAATACAAAGGTTTTCTTGATACCTATTTTTCACTCTTTATATTTCAGCAAATGAATTGCTGTGTACCCGGTATAGAATGAAAACCCATTGCCACGTGCAGCTCATTTATTGGGTCTGGGGACCTAGGGTTCTTGATGAACCTACAAGCCCTATATATCCCCGCAACTAGACGAGTCCAGCAACCTCAATTTCAATATTTTTTTATTTCAGCTTTTTTTTGTTTGTAGGAAACCGTTGTATGATGTAGAAAAATAACCCCTTGCTGACTTCAGAATTTTGCCTACTTTTAATTAGCTTTCTGGGATCCAGCATTGGTTTCACACCCGTTTCTGTCACTAACTAGAAGGAGGCTGAAAGCACAAAAAATAGTAAAAATGGGGAATGTCCCAGTAAAATGCCAAAATTGTGTTGAAAAATTGGGTTTTCTGATTCAAGTCTGCCTTTTCCTGAAAGCTGGGAAGGTGGTGATTTTAGCACCGCAAACCCTTTGTTGATGCCATTTTCAGGGAAGAAACCACAAGCCTTCTTCTACAGCCCTTTTTTCCCATTTATTTGAAAAAAATGACATTTTAGCTGTAGTTTGGCTAATTTCTTGGTCTCCTTCAGGGGAACCCACAACGTCTGGGTACCTCTAGAATCCCTAGGATGTTGGGAAAAAAGGACGCAAATTTGGCATTGGTAGCTTATGTGGACAAAAAGTTATGAGGGCCTAAGCACGAACTGCCCCAAACAGCCAAAAAAAAAGGCTTGGCACCTGAGGGGGAAAAGGCCTGGCAGCGAAGGGGTTAAAACTCTCTGTGTCAAACAAAAAAATCTGTTCACTGGCGTGCACGGCTAGGTATTCTGTGCTGTTAAGTGCTACAGAGGTGGCGCCACAATGCCCTGTTGCAAAGGAAGACCCACACAAGCAGGTATAAGAAATTGGAATATCTCGCACGGTTACCGTTCTACCCTGAGCCACATCACTACATTATAAACAATTACTGAATCCCATGGATTTTGCCAGTATTAATTAAATATAGCTCACGGAGGCTTGACACAAGGATATAACTGATGAATTTAGGTTCATAAATTAGAAACAGCTTTTATCTATATGGCACGCAATAGTGTGCTATTAAACTAACGACACTGGGAAAAACATTATAACCATCACATTCTGCTTTTTACCTTATGAATAGATATGTGACAGGAAATTGTTTATGCCTTACCTCAATCTTGTAAATAAACTGGCCATCGGTAAATCGTGAAAACTGTACAAACACGTGAGTTTCTGTATATAACCGAAACATTGGTATTAATCGTGACAAATATTTCCTGCACACCCTCTCATTAAGTTTCATGTTTTTACAATCCCGTTGGCATCAGCTCTGGACCCCTGGACGCCTACATCTTTTAGAGTAGAATATTTCATGGTGTTTCTGCGTACCAATAATTCCCAGTTGATATCATTTCTCAGCATGTCAGTTCCCTTTAAGACGTTCTTCCTCGATTTATAAAGTGACACCAACAATAAAGAAATGACAGAATTCTCTGGAGACTCTATTTTATAAATATCCGCGCTCATTCCCCCAAAGAGATGCTATGACAGATCTTTCATATGATAGATCTAAACTGTGCTCATGAATAATCCGTCTGTTCCTCTTTTCTCCTGCAAGGAGCTTCCTCCAAACAAATTTCCATGCAACCGCCAATAATGCACTTTTTAGACCATAAATGCAGCGAAGCAAACATACAGTAATCCTTTTTCTGTGCTCAAGTATTCTGATCCTGAGTGTGACATCTACATTACATTCCAAATGAGCATGTTTTGTATTGTATTTTTCTCTTACATAGTATCAATTTGTGTTTCTCACTCAAGCAGATTGTTGCTGCTATTTAATTTGTGCATTTCTCACAGAGCAGTGGCATTACAAGTGTGCCACGAAGACATTCAAATAATACATGCACCTCTCCCAAGCAAATATCAAACCTTTAGGTGCAAACAAGGGTACACCAATATGTGTTCCTATAAATATTTATAGTCAGTGAACTAAAATGTTTTTACTTTCAAAGGTCTACATTGACTTTGATGATTCAGAATGCATTTTAAGAAAAGGATGATGTAAACCACATTTTTCAACAGAACGCGCTGCATTTTCGCGGGGTCATGACAACCAATTTTAATAAACATATGTAAAGAATAGAGATTTAATAAATATGACATCTAGTAATAAACTTAAATCAATGTTGAAATTTGAAAGTGAATCGGAAATGTCACTTATTGAAAGAAATTGACGAAGTGAATCATTTACTAGTGTCCTTCTCCTACTGGTATCCGCTGCCATGGAGACCATTGTCATCACGCACTGCATTTTTACTACTGACTCCGATAAGGAGCATTCTTTTTATGGCTGTATTGGAAACTAAGGGGCACATTTACGTGCTCCTAGTGCCACCTCAGCGCTGCCGTAGAGTCATTTCTTTTACGTTAAGGCGGTGCTAAAGTGTCATTTGCCCTGCGTCATATTTTCAAAGTGGCGCAAAACTTGCATTCCACCTCTTTGTAAACCCTTGGGCCACAATATGCCTGCGCCAGGCATAATGTAAGCAGGGTGGGCTTTCCCATTAGGGGAGGCCGAAAAAATGGCACAAGGAAATCTAAGAAAGTTCCTTTTGCCATTTTTTTCGTCACTTTAAAACACCTGCTCAGAGCAGGCGTTAAAAGAGGGCGTATCATTATTTATGATGGGCCCCTATGTACTCAGCAGGAGTAGCACCAAAATGTTGGTGCTGCTCCTGCAGAGCACATCAATAGCATTAAAAAAAATGACACTATTGCCCCCTCCCCTGCGCCATGGTGCACCGTATTTTAAATTTGGCACACACATGGTGGCAGCAGGAGGTGCTAAGGGGCGCAAGGAAAGTGGCGCTGCATTCAGTGCAGCACCACTTTCCTTAAATCTGCCCCTAAGGGACGAATTTTAAAACAGCTTTTCTTATTCTGTTGGGGTGTTTGTCTTTGTTGTCGATATTAACAATACCGCAATAAAAGCTATAATATATCAGAGGTAAACTGGTCAGCTCTTGATTTTATACTGTATGTTTATTTCCTCACCCCTACAAATAAAAATAACACCAATAAGGTTTATCAGCAACAAAAATTTAACAAGCATCGACGAAATATGACTGCCAAATTCAAATGTCACTGACAGAAAACTGTGTATGTGATTTAGTTACAAAGAGCATTGTGAATCACTTTGAATGCATGTATGTTCGTGTATCACTATTGATTAATTATTGCTTCACTAGCCCAGGGAGAAACATATTTAATTCTACATTTACTTTAGTAAGCATTGATTTTTAATTTGCTTTTCAATTAACAATTTGCGATGTGTTTTAAGTGATTATTGTATGTAGTTTTAAGTAAACTTTAAAAAAAGTTTCACTAGTAAAAAGTATCACTAGTGTAAATTAATTATTGCTTTCTGTGTCTAAAAATAGCTCCTAAAGTATTTTCCATACTCTTGCCTTCTTCACTTCCTAAAATGCTTTCTGACACTCCTTAGTCCACATCACATTCTTGAGCTGCTACTTGAAGGTCAAAGCAGTCAATGGGCCAATTATTCTTTCACAGTTTGCCATGAAGTTCGAAGTTCCTGTATCAGATGTTGAGTCCTGAAAGGCCCCCATCTCATTAATGGTAGTAAGCATCAATCACTTCACCACAGACTGAATCTTGATATCTAACAGGTGAATCTCCCATTTCCCATCTCATGTCCAAGGTAGACTACAGAGGACTACTTCAACTTACAGTTGCCTTGATGAGCTGTTTCACCTCCTGTATCCTACGCAACACCTGTATAGGTCTTTATGTTTGTGCTGCCATGAATTGCTGAACACCACAATGTCATCCAGGTAGGCCTCACAGAACTCCGCTAGACCTGTGAGAACATGGTTCACCAAGCAGCGAAAAGTGGCAGAAACATTCTTCAACCCATAGGGAATCACCTTGATGAAATATAGCTCTTCGGTGTAGAAAATGAAATCTTTTTCTTAGGACCTGGTGCCAAAGTATTCTGCCAGTACCCACTTGTCAGATCCAAGGTGCTCACGTACTTTGCAGCAACTAACTGCCCCACAAGCTCATTCGTACTTGAGATTGGATGAGAATTAGTTTTGTTTACCTCAGAGCTCAGTAGTCCACACAGAAGCGCAAGCCAGTAGATCCTTGCTTTGGTAAGGAAACCATAGGTTTAGACCACACACTATGAGATCATTCATGACCCTCACCCCAGGTCGAACATTTTGGCAATGTCTACCTTAATGCATCTCTAAGCAAAAAACTATCCCAACACTTCTCTACACTCTCAGCTGCTCAGACATCAACTTATGGGCTTGGTCCCTCCGGTAATGCCATCCTTCGTGTCATCATGAAGCAAGTCAGAAGAAGGCTTACCTTCTTCCTCAGCTTCCTCTGCCACAACCAAGCCATTCATTATGTAAACTCTCTGGAGGTAAAGCTTCAACCTATTCACATGGAAACCCTCTTGGGTTCCCTTCTGGCATTTGGTTCCACCAAGTAGTTACCCTCAGATATTTTCTGAACTACTGTGTGCGGCCAGCGCCACTTGTTCTCTACAGCACTGGGCAAATAGGCTTCTGCATAAACACCTTCTGACCTTCCTGCTACACAGACAGCATAGGTTTCTGGTCATACCACTCCTTCATCAATGTTTGGTTGGCCTGAAAGTCTTCCTTTGCCTGACTCATGTATTGTGCCATCACCTTTCTGTAGCCAATCGCATAGTCCACCACATCCTTCTGTGGAGACTCTGAGGTTCTTTCCCACCTTTCTCTGCCTAATGTGAGTGGAACGTGCACTGGGCATCCATAGAGAATTTCAAAGGGACTGAACCCTACACACCTCTGCAGAATCTCTCAGTAGGCAAATAAAAGGCATTTCAGGAGAAGATCCAATTTTCTTCTGAGGTTCTTTAGCAAAGTTCCCATCATGCTCTTTAACATCTTGTTATGTTCCACCAAACTACTGGTGTACGGGTGGTATGACATGGAGAAGTGGTATGACATCATCTTTCTTCAACATCTTTTTGTGTGTAAGAGGAGATGAAATTAGTTCCCAGGTCAGAGATTACTGTTCTGAGAAATCCAACCCTAGAAAATATCCCAGGTTAACTTTCCCTACCTCCTATGCAGTCATGCCCCTCAGAGATACAGATTTTGGATACCTGGTGACATGATCCACCACAACCAAGATTGTTGCCTTTCTGTGGGGGGGGGGGGTGTCAACTGGCCCAACTATGTTAAATTCTACCTGCTCAAGGAAAAAACATACAACTGGTATGGCGCTTACTGTGCCTTTGTCCTCATTCCTGTCTTACCACTCATCTGTCAAGCTGGACAGTTTCTACAGAACCTTTCTGTTTCTGTGCATCCCTGGACAGTAGAATAGAGGGTCCAACCTACCCTGGGTTTTTCAAATGGCCAAGTGTTCTGCCATGGGCACTTGCTGGCCAGTGACCAAAGGACATCCCTGGCCACTAATTGTTCACTAACCTCCTGCTAGTTCCTCGCTAAGGATTCACCAACTCACTATAAAGTAGGGTATTTGACCAACATAGCATTTCCTGATCACTCCTTTGCTGACTTGATCCTGAGCTTCCATCCGAAGTTCCACACAAGTAGGCCACTCTTCCTGTGCCTTGTGGAAATCTTTACATGTAAGTCCTCCAGCAGCTAACAAACTCTGCAGCTCCGGAATCAGAGTCCAGCACCTGGTCCACTTCAGGAACCCTATCCTCCTCTCAGGTTAGAGCAGATGTAAGGACCTCCGCGGCCACTGCTTCCCCAGAGTCTGCCCTTTCCTGCAATCTACCTTGTCCTGGTCCCTGAAAATCAGGAATGATTTCAGTCTCACTCTGAGGATGATTTGTGAACTGTGGTCTGACCAACACAGCTGACATAGTCCAAGCCATAAAGGCTTCCAGTCCTGGCACCAAGCCAGGGGGAATCAGGTCATTGCCCAATAGTCATCCAGCACCTTGTTTTTTTCTTACCACAACATCAACCATGGCCATCTTGCCATTGACATCAATCCTATCCCTGACAAGTGGATACTCCATGTCCTGTCTACCAGCTACCAAAGTGATATCCTTAGTACCAGGGAGTATCTCTTCAGGCATAAGGTACATCCTCTTAACCATAGCTGGAAGGTTCCAGTGTTTCCCAAGCCAGTCACTTTCCTCCTAATTGATACTAACTTCCTGCAGAACACCCATCGTGTTATGACGAATGTGCCTCAGAGCATGTAGGTCCCTTTTTCATATCTCCATAGCTACTAGGTTAAGTGCAACCAAATCCTTTTGGGTCCCTTCACCCACACATAACATCCTTGCTAACAAGGATGTTTTTGGATCAGAATCTTTTCCCTGACGATCCCTCTTGAAATGTCCCACCTGATGGCACTTGTAGCAAGTCACCTTGGACACTGAAGCACTTCCATTGTCCTTCCTTCCCACAATGCTTCTTCCTGTACACACCATTACCCAGTCCCATTTCACCTGGGCCCTCCTGAGTCCCATGAAAATTACTCTGTCCCTTGCCTTCCAGTTTAAAACTAATCTGTGGAGAGTTCCTCTCCCATTTGGCCTAGAACAGTGCTGTTCTAGCCCTTTTTGAGCCCTGTAAGATAAACAAATCAACTAAAGGTGCAGGCTTCCCTAGATTCCTCTCTATCATATTAGAAAGGTATTGCCTAAGTAATGTAGAACACTTCTACTTGAGTCATTCTGTCACCATCAATTTGTTAATAGACTGAAAGTCCTTGACATCCATCCCTCTCACCCACTCATTCCTATAATGCAATACATCATGAAGCCAAGTCTCAAACTGAACACCCTCTGCTCACCTGCAGTCCCAGAGTTTTTACACTTACCGAGTTGAATTCAGCTCATACTGTCTAATCAGAGCCTTCTCCATTCACTTGTAGACACTCTGGCCTACCACATGCATCTTTCTAATTATGTCTGTCCCTTCCAGAGGCATGCGTCCCATTAAGGCAGCTGCTTTAGATACTTCATTCATAGTCTGTGTCTTACAAGCAACTTCAAAGCTCACAAACCATTCAAAGTATCCTGGCCTTTCATATACATTTGCAAAAGATTTCAATTGGACCCTTGACCATAACCTGGCGTGCACTGGATATATAGGGCCAGATGTAGCAAGGGTTTTGCGAAAAGCCTCTCCGCGATGCAGAAATGCATTTTGCGAGTCGGATCCGACTCGCAAAATGCATTTCCGACTCGCAAATAGGAAGGGGTGTTTCCTTCCTATTTGCGACTCGCAACGCTATGCAAGTTCATTTGCGGCCGCAAAAGCGGTCGCAAATGAACTCGCAGTTACCATCCACTTGAAGTGGATGGTAACCCATTCGCAAACGGGAAGGGGTCCCCATGGGACCCCTTCCCCTTTGTGAATGATCACAAAAACAATTTTTCAGAGCAGGTAGTGGTCCTATGGAACACTGCCTGCTCTGAAAAAACCGAAACAAAAGGTTTCGTTTTTTTTCTAAGTGCAGCTCGTTTTCCTTTAAGGAAAACGGGCTGCAGATAGAAAAAAAAACTGCTTTATTAAAAAGCAGTCACGGACATGGTGGTCTGCTGTCTCCAGCAGGCCACCATCCCCGTGAGTGCCCATACTCGCAATGGGGTCGCAAACTGCGACCCACCTTATTAATATTAATGAGGTGGGTCTTTGCGACCCCATTGCGAGTCGCAGAAGGTGTCTGAGACACCTTTCTGCATGGCAAATTGCGAGTTGCAATTTTCGAGTCGCACGGACTCGCAAATTGCAAGTCGCAATTTCCAACCTACCTACATCTGGACCATAGTTACATAATCCCAGATGCAGTTGTTATTTGTGCTATTCTATGTTTCTCTCTCATGTGCTAGCCTTTCCCTCTGCACCTCTCTTTCCTTTTCTTTCTGTTTATCCTCCAACTCGCTCTGTTTCTTCTCTGTTCCTCTTTCCTCTCTCACAATTTCTCTGCTTCTAGCTATTCCTCCTGTCTCTCCCACCTCCTCTCCTCTTGCTTCCATTGATCTATTCTTAGTTTCTCCATCTTTAACTCTCTAGTCTTCTCCCCTCTTCCTCAGCCTTAGCCTTTGAAAGCACTAGGTGCAAGGTAAGGGTCTCTACCTGATTCAACCCACCCAAAGGATTTACTCCTGGAATCGGTGACCATGGTGCCCTAGAAATTCATGGTGGTGTACACTCCTGGCACATTCAAGAAAATAAAAGTTGTGAGTGTTTTGAGGAAACTCTGGGCACTTAGTTAGGGTACACACTCTGTGTGTGCCTGGGACAGATCTGTCCTAAAATGATCCTAGAGCCTGAGTACAGATAGCTCCCTTTCTGGGTTCCTAACAGCTTCCCTCCCCAGAGTCAACTACAGCCTATTCCCATTCACACAGTGTCTCAAACTAGTCCCTAATGAAATTAGTAAGAACCTCCCTGTCCATACTTCTGGAAAACCACTACCTCCGTCCCAACATAAATCCATGATCTGATACATGGATATGGTGCTGAGGTCTATTCCCAACTCTGTGTTTTCAATTGTCTATGTGTGCTGCCTCTCTGAATACAAATGAAACTGATTATACTTCTAGCATAAATTGGAACTGACCATGACCAATGCCACACATATATCCTCGGCTCCTTAACATTAGCTGCCCCAGTGGTTGCAGCCAGTTGTCATTACTCCGTTCAGTGGGTCATGGAGCAAGCAGGAGCTATTAGGCCCAAAAATGGGAGTTGAGGTCTTTTACCCCGATTTCACAGGGCCTGACCTACTATGGATCCTGAGCAACTGAGCCAAAGATACCTTCAGCTCTTGACTCTCAGTGGTAGACAATTGTATAGTCTTAATTGCATGCACTAGAAACACCACAAGTGATACCCACCTGCTTCTGAAGATTAATGACATAAACATACCAGGCCATTTAACTATTATAATAATGATGAATCCTTCCTTTTATGTGACAATCAAAATAATGCAAAAACAAATCTTTATTTTATCCACTGCAAGCAACCTAATTAAGCTTACCCAATGCCAACCCTGGATAATGGATGAGACCTTCAAAAGGTGTTCCAATTCATTTACTCAGATCTACACTATACATGGTGAATATCAACACACCAGTTTCTCTTTCATATATACTTTACTCCCATAAAAACAAAGTAGGACCTACTTTGAACTCTTAAGCTATATATAAAAAAAAAACAAATAAGTACTACCCCCAAAAAATAATCACAGGCTTTGAATAAGCCAGGATTCAATCAATAATATAGCTGTTACAATCACTTTAATCAAAGTATATGGCAACACCTCTGAAAATCTACACTAAGGGGCTAATTCCGAGTTTGGCGGTCTGATGGTAAGACAGCCAAGGTGGTGGCTGCCAAAAGACCACCATGTCAGCGGTCATACAGACTGCAGTATTACGAGTTACTGGCCAATCCCCCCAAAAGACAGCGCAAATCCTGACACAGCCAGGACTTTGGAGGGTTAGAAAGAGGCAATCCTAGCAACGCCAGCCTGCCAAAAAAACACTGAGGCTCTTAAAACTCACAAATCACAATAGCGGTTCTTCCAAGGTGGTAAATCAATGACAGTGCGAATCGTGGCAGTTGGCAGTCACCACAGTAATACACCACACCACATTGGATAATTTGAAAAACCCCCACCTGACACACATCCACAAATCCAACACACGTATACACTGCACTATAAAACACACCCCTTCACACCCCACAATCCTTTGCAACCAGAACACTATACACAGCTCAAAAAAGACCACACTCAAACATCAGTATCCACAGATTAGACACTCCTACACACTTCACATTGCACACATCACACACGCTGCACAACACACCCAACACAACAATAAGTACCCCACACATTAGACACCACCGATCATCCACTCACATCACAGAAACCACACTTTATCATCAATTTAAATTCCCTTTTGTTTTAACATCCTTACCATCTTGTCCACTACTACCAGGTGGCCACAAAAACATCCCCGTTTCACAGATGATGAATTAAGGGTCATGGTGGACGAAATCAACAGACTAGAGCCACACCTTTTGGGAGCACAAGTCCAGCAAGTTGCCAGGAAAAAGGAGATGTGGCAAAGAATAGTTGACCGGGTCAATTCCACAAGGCAACTATCCATGCACTAGGGAGGACATCAGGAAGATGTGGAATGACCTCAGAGGGAAGGTGTGTTCCATGGCTACTAGGCACCAGCTGGCAGTCAACAAGACTGGAGGTGGGCCCCCACCCTCTCCCCCACAGTTCACATTATCGGAGAAGATCTTGGACATCCTGCATCCATATGGCTTGGCAGGGATACCTTTTTCAGATCTTAACTGCCAAACCACTTACCACCCCTGTGTCCATCTGTCAAAATACCCTTCTCTGCCATGACACGTGTCAGCTATACTCAACTTGGATGCCAATGTCTGTGTATGGCATAGGTAGTACAGGGACTGATGGCACTACAACTCTCAACAGGCACTGTTCCGCATAAAGAAAACCAGAACAGGGTACTACAAATAAAATTGCCTTGTCTGTTAAACTAACAAACAATTAAACACACCTGAATGTTCCACAATTGTATAGTCTATGGCACTGACAGCAATGCTATGGGCATCTGCCAGTGCAATACCGTCCAATACAAAGCTTCATCTGTGTTCCCTGCTAAGGTGGCCTTTAAATCTCCAGTCAAACAATGTAAGTACTCACCTGGGGTACACACACATATAATGCTGGATGTACATGGAGTACATGCATACAGAGGCCCAGGTATAAACTCCTCGCGAGGGACAGTCCATCTCATCTCGTCAGGAGAGCTGACAAGAGGGCATGCAATAACCACAGAGACCAGCTCTTAGAACCCTTGTGAATGAGGCTAACAAAAGAAAAAGTGCAAGTTATTTGCATGACTACATTCAACCCCCTAACAAACAAAATCCAGAAAATAATAAGGGAAGATTGGAAAATCCTGACTTCAGGAGGTCTTCCCTTCAACCAACCTTTACATGCTTTCAAGAGAGCGACCATTATATGAGAAATGGTGGTACACACACGTTCCCAGATAAAGACACCAGCAAACAAACAACTGACTTTGTGGCTACTGCTCCTCATATCAGGCCACCATCCATATGGTAAATGCCGTGTTTGTCAGTTCACGTGTAAAACAACCACTCTAGATTTAGGTTTGAAAACCCCTTGGGAATTAAAGTCCCTCTCTAATTGCAATAGAAAAAAAGTCATGTACATGATCCAATGTCCTTGCTTATTAAAATACATTGGGATGGCAACAAGGAGTGTCGAAACCCGCATATGTGAACACAGAAGTACTATCCGCTGCAAACGCAAGGCCACAAAACTCACTAACCACTTCATCAGGAGCAACCACTCCCCGGATGTCATGGAATGGGTAGTCCTTGACAGGTAAATTCCTATGACAATTAACATGAACCAAAAGGTCTTATACTTTGAGCAAAGATGGGTCTGCAGATTACGTACAGATACCACAGGACTCAATGATGAAATACCCTGGTCTTCATTAAGTAAATAGAGGGTCATATGAAACTCTCCATGTCAATCTGGTTCTCTCTCCTCTTTCTAGTCTCCTTCGTCTTCTTCCCCTTGTCCCTCTCTTTGCCCTCCCCTCCCTTTTTCCTCTTCTCTTTTGGCTTCATTTCTTTCTCTTCTTCCTTTCCCTCTCTTTGCCCTCTCCTCCCCTTTTTTCTCTTTTCCTGCTCTTATGCGGTTTTATTTCCTTCTCTTCCCTCTTCCTCTTCCTCCTCCTCCTCCTACTCCCTTCTCATTCCTTCCTTTTTTCCCTGTGTTTCTCCCCCACCTTCATGCCCCAAACCCCACATAACCCTCATTCAATCCCCTCTTTCTCCCTTCCCCCTTTTTCCTTTCCCTCTCCCCTACCCCTTCAGTGCATCCACCTCCAGTCCTGTCCTGTCATTTTTTGATATAAAACCCAACCCCTTCAACCCTCCACAGGGTGCTCTCCGTCCCTTTTTCAGCTTTCCTGATTTCATATTTCTTTCCCCCCTTTCCCTCTCTTATACTCAAGCACAGAATCCACTGCAGGCGGTGGGACACATGGGACTACATGTCCCATGCTCCCTCTGATTGGGTGCTTGGAGCATTGTCACGCTCCGCACCCCTTTCGATGACGCGCTCCTGAACGTCGGCTCAGACGCCCGGCAGCAGGTTCTGATATCTCCCTTTGCTCCCCGCGTGTTATCAGTGAAAGCTGGGAAAGGAGTCTACTTAGGGGTGCCAGCGAGCACCCCCTTTGATGTAGTGAGTCGACGGCCCCCCGGACTTTGCTACTCAGATAAGACCAGATATCATTCAATGTTTTGTCTGTATTTTTTGCTAACCTTGCCCTTACTCTGACCGGGCTTACTCTACTAAGGTATTCATCCCTCCCTCTTATCTTTAGAATGAAAGGGACCTTACCCCTACGCAACCCACCCCTTTCCCCCCCAACTCCCCCTTTCCTTCCCCTTTCCCCACTCCCACACCCTCTTTGTGGCAGTATAACAACCGCAACCAACGCTTGCACAATGCCGGTCACCGGCCCACCAACCCCTTCAGTACAAATGATGGATTCTCAGCTGGGGTTATACCGTTAGTCCCCTGCCTTTTCTCTGCCCCAGGGCATCTAGTTCTCCTACCCCTCAGATGTAGACAATGTTCTCCTGCCTTCTGCTGCACTAATTTTGTTCTCTCCCGTCTCTGCCGGCTTTCTCTCCTATAGCGTGTGACTAGAAGGAGATTCTCTCCCCCTCCATTTACAAGGTAAGGGACCACACCTTTTCCCGCAACTAGTAGGTCGAGGTCCCACTTAACAGTGTACCTACTGTGACTGATTTGATGTATTGCATTGTTATGTGCTTGTTTTAGCATGTAGTATCAATTTCCATGTGCAGTGGTTTGCTGTGTCTAGCCTCACATATGTGTTATTTGCTTGCATGCGATGTTTAAGTATTTGTTTTCTTCCATCTATAGGCCTCCCTTGTGAAGCAATCCACAGGTAGGCCCATTTTATTACATAGATCCAGCCACCTCCTACTGAGGTTAGGCATCCCCTTAAGTGCATGGCCCTAGGGATTCAAGGCCCTGACGAATGCCCCAGACCTTTGTTGGCTTTATCTAGTGGGCAGAAACATGATGGCCAGTAAGACATTGTGACTCTTCGAGTCATTATTTTCTAGAAGCTGTTCTGAAGTTTCTATTTTCTGTCGTGTTTTTAATCTTACCAACAACCACCACTAATAAAGGTGTAATAATACACAGGTGGTTGATTAGGTAATTTTATATTTTCCATAGTACATCTGGTTCCCTATACTATCCAGACAATCTTTATTTTTGTACTCCCTCAAAGTTTTTTTAATGACGAGGTTGAGTCCGTCCAGGTTGTACTATCCTACCTGGATGGGGGTAGATGGTCATATGATGAAGCATGACACTTTGTAGTGTGTGAGACCACCTAGTCCATAAGGAGAAATTCCCCTTAGCCCCTTATTACCAAATCACTCCATTAAGTTGGTTGAGGGTATGGATTGCACAGGATGACAGGTGTCAGAGACACTAAACCACACACATGGCACCATTGGGCCCTCCTACTATAGAAAAACATGTCTATAGCGTGGAATAGGATACTACCATCCCTCTGTCCTGAGAGTCCGGGCACAGGACTCACACACCTCAAATCTCATGCCTCACAGTACCTGGTTCAATCCATTTTCACTTCACATACCAATCTGCAAATCCTAGCTGCCTATGACACTGTCAGATATTGCCAAATGCGGATGACCTTGTGAGGTAATCTGTAAAACTAAATTGTAATACATAATGTATAGGCAGGAATTGATTGTAAAACATCATACAGCTATGTCCTTTTTTCACTGGTAACTCTGATTGTGCATTGTGATATACTTAGATTAGGCGATCAAAAAGCTGAACAGTAATCAATGTATTTTTCAGCATGCACATCTGAGTTATGTGCTTTAAAGCTAAGTATGACCTGTCTGATTGTTATACTAAGACTCTTATCAAGCATACCTAACCCCCAATGCCCAACTGAGTTAGTAATACTACAGGACATAGCTACAGTCAGGTGAAGTACTGATTGATGAAATCTGCCCGATGTCTCCAGTTTCATCCTCATCATTGTCATCCTCACTTGGCACATCTGCATTCTCACCTGCTGGAAATGCTGGCTCTCCTTCATCTGGTACAAATGGGTTTTGTCACCTTAGAGTGAGGTTGTGGAGCATGCAACAGGCAACAATAATTTGACATAAATTGGTGGGTGAGTAGAGGAGGGCTCCACCAGACTTTTCAATGCTACTGAATCTTGCTTTCAGGCCCTCACTGTGTACTGTTGTGTCATCTTCAGTGGGATAATGCTGATCCGCATGATGAAAGCATCATGAACTGACACTGGGAAGCTTGCACAAACTTGTGAAATGTAAAGGTCAGCCAAACAGACTACTTGTACATTAATGGAGTAGACGTTTTTCCTGTTCCTATACACCTCTTCATTAACTTTTGGGGGAACTAAGGTTACATGGTGCCATCAATGGCCCCCACCACTTGTGAGATGTGTGTCAAAGCATAAAAATCAGCCTTCACTTCTGCCAAATCTTCACGTTGTGGGAATCTGTGTATAGCTGTCCAGGTGTTTCAACAATGCAGACAGTACTGCCTTCAAAAACAGACTGAACGCAGGCTGAGACATCCCTGCAGTTAGGTCCATGGTATTTTGAAAGTGGTCTGTGGCCAGGAAGTGCAGCACTGACATGACTTGTACAAAGGGTTGTATGCCATAGGGATTGTGAATGGCAGGCATCAGATCTTGCTCCAACTGATGACAGAGATCCATGATGGTATGCCTATCCAAGCAATAGATTTGGATGACATGTTAATTCTCCATGGTCTGCAGGTCTGCTAGTGGACAGTACACTGGGGGTTCTTTCACTCTTCTCATGCCAGAGTAATTATGTGTGATAAAACCAAGCTGAAAGTTTTTCACTCATTCGGTCCATTGTAATTGTACGAATACATATGTCACACATAGGGGGTCATTCCGACCCTGGCGGTCCATGACCGCCAGGGTCGGGGACCGCAGAAGCACCGCCAACAGGCTGGCGGTGCTTCCTGGGCGATTCAGACCGCGGCGGTAAAGCCACGGTCAGAAAAGGGCAACCGGCGGTTTCCCGCCGGTTTACCCCTGGCCCAGGGAATCCTCCATGGCGGCCCTGCTTGCAGCGCCGCCATGGGATTCCGACCCCCTTCCCGCCATCCTGTTCCTGGCGGTTTTTACCGCCAGGAACAGGATGGCGGGAACGGGTGTTGTTGGGCCCCTGGGGGCCCCTGCACTGCCCATGCCACTGGCATGGGCAGTGCAGGGGCCCCCTAACAGGGCCCCATAATGATTTTCAGTGTCTGCTTTGCAGACACTGAAAATCGCGACGGGTGCCACTGCACCCGTCACACCCCTACAACTCCGCCGGCTCCATTCGGAGCCAGCTTCATTGTTGAGGGGGGTTTCCCGCTGGGCCGGCGGGCGGCCTTCTGGCGGTCGCCCGCCGGCCCAGCGGGAAAGCCAGAATGGCCGCCGCGGTCTTTTGAACGCGGTGCGGTCATTCGGCGGTTCCCTCCAGGCGGGCGGCTCCCGCCGCCCGCTGGGGTCAGAATGACCCCCATAATGCTACGACATGCCACAGGAAATTGTAGGAACATTGTACACAGTACATACCTAGGCAATAATAGCTTCTTACTGCAATCACATTCCCTTTCCTCACTCATGATTTAGAAATGGAGCAGAATGTCACTAAAATTATCTGTGATAATGACATTCATACCATGTTTCTCATTGATAAAACACAAATGCCATATTTATGATTGCCATTGGTTTGCTGACTATGCCACTAAAAGCTGCTGTGTACTATCCCTGGGAGAAATCATACCACGTCTTACAGATGATAAGGCCTCTGCATTCTCCCCAGAGGAGCTTGATAAGCAGGTGGAAGAGGTCCTACCCCTGTATTAACAGCTCAATGGTGTACCAGAGGAACAGGTAAGTGCACCATGTGCACATATGTATATTTCCCCATCTAGCCTTTGCTATGACAAGCAATGGATGATGGGTTAAGATTGGGATGATATCCAGGAAATGTGGAAGAATGAAGAGTTGTGCACGGGTAGATAGGCATGTGTGTATGTGTTTGGATAGATTTTGAATACTTAGGCATAGCAGAAAGTGTTGGATTTATGTTCCCTGCCCCACCTACTGACTCTAATACATGATCAATGAAGGTGGGATGACAAACTTTGCCAGAAAGACTATGGGGGTTATTCCAACTTTGGAGGAGGTGGTAATCTGTCCCAAATGTGACGGATTAGGGTTTGTGCACAGCAAAGAGCATGTCCCCTCTCACTGCACTAGTGGGTTCTGTAATAGCTCCCTTTTAAACTTACTATTGAAAGCCTTTCTTGTTATCTCACCTTCCCCCCCCCCCCTAGGCTTCTGTGTATGTTGTTTAATGTGCTGTTTTATTTACACATTGGGCCTTGCTTTTACCAAGGCTTCTTTAAAACACTCCTCTCTAGGCCATGTGTTAATTTAACTCATTTGCATAATAACTGAAACTCTGCACACCTTTCAAGAACATGTGCAGCATGTGAGGACCACACCCAGCTCTTCAAACCACACCCAGCTCTGCACACCTTTCAAGAACATGTGCAGCATGTGAGGACCACACCTAGCCCTGTCTATAAAAGGCAGTGTAGGAGGCTGGACTGGCTTGTAGTGAGTACCAAGGGGTACTTGCACCTTGCACCAGGCCCAGTTATCCCTTATTAGTGTATAGGGTGTCTAGCAGCTTAGGCTGATAGATAATGGTAGCTTAGCAGAGCAGCTTAGGCTGAACTAGGAGACGTGTGAAGCTACTACAGTACCACTTATTGTCATATGCACAATATCATAAGAAAACACAATACACAGTTATACTAAAAATAAAGGTACTTTATTTTTATGACAATATGCCAAAGTATCTTAGAGTGTACCCTCAGTGAGAGGATAGGAAATATACACAAGATATATATACACAATAGCAAAAATATGCAGTATAGTCTTAGAAAACAGTGCAAACAATGTATAGTTACAATAGGATGCAATGGGGAAACATAGGGATAGGGGCAACACAAACCATATACTCCAAAAGTGGAAGGCGAACCACAAATGGACCCCAAACCTATGTGACTTTGTAGAGGGTCGCTGGGACTATTAGAAAGTAGTGAGAGTTAGAAAAATAACCCTCCCCAAGTCCCTGAAAAGTGAGTGCAAAGTGCACTAAAGTTCCCCTAAGGACAAAGAAGTCGTGTTAGATGAATAATGCAGGAAAGACACAAACCAACAATGCAACAACTGTGGATTTCCAATCTAGGGTACCTGTGGAACAATGTTTCTACACTTTAAAACATTTAGGGGCATATTTATACTCCATTTGCGCCGAATTTGCGTCGTTTTTTTCGACGCAAATTCGACGCAAAACTAACTCCATATTTATACTTTGGCGTTAGACGCGTCTAGCGCCAAAGTTCATGGAGTTAGCGTCATTTTTTTGCGTGAACACCTTCCTTGCGTTAATGATATGCAAGGTAGGCGTTCCCGTCCTAAAAAATGACTCCGATGCATATGCGTCGTATTTATACTCCCGGGCAAAAATGACGCCTGGGAGTGGGCGGGTCTAAAAAACCCGCATTAGCGCCGGATTTTAGCGCCTGGGTCAGGGCAGGCGTTAAGGGACCTGTGGGCTCAGAATGAGCCCAGAGGTGCCCTCCCCTGCCCCCAGGGACACCCCCTGCCACCCTTGCCCACCCCAGGAGGACACCCAAGGATGGAGGGACCGACCCCAGGGACATTAAGGTAAGTCCAGGTAAGTATTTTTTTTTATTTTTTTTGTGGCATGGGGGGCCGGATTTGTGCCCCCCTACATGTCACTATGCCCAATGACCATGCCCAGGGGACAGAAGTCCCCTGGGCATGGCCATTGGGCAAGGGGGCATGACTCCTGTCTTTGCTAAGACAGGAGTCATTTCAATGGGGGTTGGGTGTCGTAAAAAAAAAATGGCGCAAATCGGGTTGTGGCGATTTTTTTGCCTCAGCCTGACTTGCACCATTTGTGGATGCCCATACGCCATTTTCCCCCTACGCCGGCGCTGCCTGGTGTACGTCGTTTTTTTTAACGCACACCAGACAGCGCCGGCGGCTAACGCCGGCTAACGTCATTGAATAAATACGGCGCCCGCATGGCGCTTCAGAATGGCTTTAGCCGGCGCAAATTTTTTTGGCCCAAAACTGCGTTAGCGCAGTTTTGCATCAAAAAGTATAAATATGGCCCTTAATTGCATGCACTAGAAACACCACAAGTGATACCCACCTGCTTCTGAAGATTAATGACATAAACATACCAGGCCATTTAACTATTACAATAATGATGAATTCTTCCTTTTATGTGACAATCAAAATAATGCAAAAACAAATCTTTATTTTATCCACTGCAAGCAACCTAATTAAGCTTACCCAATGCCAACCCTGGATAATGGATGAGAACTTCAAAAGGTGTTCCAATTCATTTACTCAGATCTACACTATACATGGTGAATATCAACACACCAGTTTCTCTTTCATATATACTTTACTCCCATAAAAACAAAGTAGGACCTACTTTGAACTCTTAAGCTATATAAAAAAAAAAACAAATAAGTACTACCCCCAAAAAATAATCACAGGCTTTGAAGAAGCCAGGATTCAATCAATAATATAGCTGTTACAATCACTTTAATCAAAGTATATGGCAACACCTCTGAAAATCTACACTAAGGGGCTAATTCCGAGTTTGGCGGTCTGATGGTAAGACAGCCAAGGTGGTGGCTGCCAAAAGACCACCATGTCAGCGGTCATACAGACTGCAGTATTACGAGTTACTGGCCAATCCCCCCAAAAGACAGCGCAAATCCTGACACAGCCAGGACTTTGGAGGGTTAGAAAGAGGCAATCCTAGCAACGCCAGCCTGCCAAAAAAACACTGAGGCTCTTAAAACTCACAAATCACAATAGCGGTTCTTCCAAGGTGGTAAATCAATGACAGTGCGAATCGTGGCAGTTGGCAGTCACCACAGTAATACACCACACCACATTGGATAATTTGAAAAACCCCCACCTGACACACATCCACAAATCCAACACACGTATACACTGCACTATAAAACATACCCCTTCACACCCCACAATCCTTTGCAACCAGAACACTATACACAGCTCTAAAAAGACCACACTCAAACATCAGTATCCATAGATTAGACACTCCTACACACTTCACATTGCACACATCACACACGCTGCACAACACACCCAACACAACAATAAGTACCCCACACATTAGACACCACCGATCATCCACTCACATCACAGAAACCACACTTTATCATCAATTTAAATTCCCTTTTGTTTTAACATCCTTACCATCTTGTCCACTTCTACCAGGTGGCCACAAAAACATCCCCGTTTCACAGATGATGAATTAAGGGTCATGGTGGACGAAATCAACAGACTAGAGCCACACCTTTTGGGAGCACAAGTCCAGCAAGTTGCCAGGAAAAAGGAGATGTGGCAAAGAATAGTTGACCGGGTCAATTCCACAAGTCAACTATCCATGCACTAGGGAGGACATCAGGAAGATGTGGAATGA
This sequence comes from Pleurodeles waltl, assembly GCF_031143425.1. Lineage (NCBI taxonomy): Eukaryota > Metazoa > Chordata > Amphibia > Caudata > Salamandridae > Pleurodeles > Pleurodeles waltl. The sequence goes on from NC_090444.1 coordinate 1,224,906,141, forward strand.
CCTCAGAGGGAAGGTGTGTTCCATGGCTACTAGGCACCAGCTGGCAGTCAACAAGACTGGAGGTGGGCCCCCACCCTCTCTCCCACAGTTCACATTATCGGAGAAGATCTTGGACATCCTGCATCCATATGGCTTGGCAGGGATACCTTTTTCAGATCTTAACTGCCAAACCACTTACCACCCCTGTGTCCATCTGTCAAAATACCCTTCTCTGCCATGACACGTGTCAGCTATACTCAACTTGGATGCCAATGTCTGTGTATGGCATAGGTAGTACAGGGACTGATGGCACTACAACTCTCAACAGGCACTGTTCCGCATAAAGAAAACCAGAACAGGGTACTACAAATAAAATTGCCTTGTCTGTTAAACTAACAAACAATTAAACACACCTGAATGTTCCACAATTGTATAGTCTATGGCACTGACAGCAATGCTATGGGCATCTGCCAGTGCAATACCGTCCAATACAAAGCTTCATCTGTGTTCCCTGCTAAGGTGGCCTTTAAATCTCCAGTCAAACAATGTAAGTACTCACCTGGGGTACACACGCATATAATGCTGGATGTACATGGAGTACATGCATACAGAGGCCCAGGTATAAACTCCTTGCGAGGGACAGTCCATCTCATCTCGTCAGGAGAGCTGACAAGAGGGCATGCAATAACCACAGAGACCAGCTCTTAGATCCCTTGTGAATGAGGCTAACAAAAGAAAAAGTGCAAGTTATTTGCATGACTACATTCAACCCCCTAACAAACAAAATCCAGAAAATAATAAGGGAAGATTGGAAAATCCTGACTTCAGGAGGTCTTCCCTTCAACCAACCTTTACATGCATTCAAGAGAGCGACTATTATATGAGAAATGGTGGTACACACACGTTCCCAGATAAAGACACCAGCAAACAAACAACTGACTTTGTGGCTACTGCTCCTCATATCAGGCCACCATCCATATGGTAAATGCTGTGTATGTCAGTTCACGTGTAAAACAACCATTCTAGATTTAGGTTTGAAAACCCCTTGGGAATTAAAGTCCCTCTCTAATTGCAATAGAAAAAAAGTCATGTACATGATCCAATGTCCTTGCTTATTAAAATACATTGGGATGGCAACAAGGAGTGTCGAAACCCGCATATGTGAACACAGAAGTACTATCCGCTGCAAACGCAAGGCCACAAAACTCACTAACCACTTCATCAGGAGCAACCACTCCCCGTATGTCATGGAATGGGTAGTCCTTGACAGGTAAAATCCTACGACAAATAACATGAACCAAAAGGTCTTATACTTTGAGCAAAGATGGGTCTGCAGATTACGTACAGATACCACAGGACTCAATAATGAAATACCCTGGTCTTCATTAAGTAAATAGAGGGTCATATGAAACTCTCCATGTCAATCTGGTCCTCTCTCCTCTTTCTAGTCTCCTTCGTCTTCTTCCCCTTGTCCCTCTCTTTGCCCTCCCCTCCCTTTTTCCTCTTCTCTTTTGGCTTCATTTCTTTCTCTTCTTCCTTTTCCTCTCTTTGCCCTCTCCTCCCCTTTTCTCTCTTTTCCTGCTCTTATGCGGTTTTATTTCCTTCTCTTCCCTCTTCCTCTTCCTCCTCCTCCTCCTACTCCCTTCTCATTCCTTCCTTTTTTCCCTGTGTTTCTCCCCCACCTTCATGCCCCAAACCCCACATAACCCTCATTCAATCCCCTCTTTCTCCCTTCCCCCTTTTTCCTTTCCCTCTCCCCTACCCCTTCAGTGCATCCACCTCCAGTCCTGTCCTGTCATTTTTTGATATAAAACCCAACCCCTTCAACCCTCCACAGGGTGCTCTCCGTCCCTTTTTCAGCTTTCCTGATTTCATATTTCTTTCCCCCCTTTCCCTCTCTTATACTCAAGCACAGAATCCACTGCAGGCGGTGGGACACATGGGACTACATGTCCCATGCTCCCTCTGATTGGGCGCTTGGAGCATTGTCACGCTCCGCACCCCTTTCGATGACGCGCTCCTGAACGTCGGCTCAGACGCCCGGCAGCAGGTTCTGATATCTCCCTTTGCTCCCCGCGTGTTATCAGTGAAAGCTGGGAAAGGAGTCTACTTAGGGGTGCCAGCGAGCCCCCCCTTTGATGTAGTGAGTCGACGGCCCCCCGGACTTTGCTACTCAGATAAGACCAGATATCATTCAATGTTTTGTCTGTATTTTTTGTTTCACTTGGTGCTAACCTTGCCCTTACTCTGACCGGGCTTACTCTACTAAGGTATTCATCCCTCCCTCTGATCTTTAGAATGAAAGGGACCTTACCCCTACGCAACCCACCCCTTTCCCCCCCAACTCCCCCTTTCCTTCCCCTTTCCCCACTCCCACACCCTCTTTGTGGCAGTATAACAACCGCAACCAACGCTTGCACAATGCCGGTCACCGGCCCACCAACCCATTCAGAACAAATGATGGATTCTCAGCTGGGGTTATACCGTTAGTCCCCTGCCTTTTCTCTGCCCCAGGGCATCTAGTTCTCCTACCCCTCAGATGTAGACAATGTTCTCCTGCCTTCTGCTGCACTAATTTTGTTCTCTCTCGTCTCTGCCGGCTTTCTCTCCTATAGCGTGTGACTAGAAGGAGATTCTCTCCCCCTCCATTTACAAGGTAAGGGACCACACCTTTTCCCGCAACTAGTAGGTCGAGGTCCCACTTAACAGTGTACCTACTGTGACTGATTTGATGTATTGCATTGTTATGTGCTTGTTTTAGCATGTAGTATCAATTTCCATGTGCAGTGGTTTGCTGTGTCTAGCCTCACATATGTGTTATTTGCTTGCATGCGATGTTTAAGTATTTGTTTTCTTCCATCTATAGGCCTCCCTTGTGAAGAAATCCACAGGTAGGCCCATTTTATTACATAGATCCAGCCACCTCCTACTGAGGTTAGGCATCCCCTTAAGTGCATGGCCCTAGGGATTCAAGGCCCTGACGAATGCCCCAGACCTTTGTTGGCTTTATCTAGTGGGCAGAAACATGATGGCCAGTAAGACATTGTGACTCTTCGAGTCATTATTTTCTAGAAGCGTCCTGTCGTGTTTTTAATCTTACCAACAACCACCACTAATAAAGGTGTAATAATACACAGGTGGTTGATTAGGTAATTTTATATTTTCCATAGTACATCTGGTTCCCTATACTATCCAGACAATCTTTATTTTTGTACTCCCTCAAAGTTTTTTTAATGACGAGGTTGAGTCCGTCCAGGTTGTACTATCCTACCTGGATGGGGGTAGATGGTCATATGATGAAGCATGACACTATGTAGTGTGTGAGACCACCTAGTCCATAAGGAGAAATTCCCCTTAGCCCCTTATTACCAAAATCACTCCATTAAGTTGGTTGAGGGTATGGATTGCACAGGATGACAGGTGTCAGAGACACTAAACCACACACATGGCACCATTGGGCCCTCCTACTATAGAAAAACATGTCTATAGCGTGGAATAGGATACTACCATCCCTCTGTCCTGAGAGTCCGGGCACAGGACTCACACATCTCAAATCTCATGCCTCACAGTACCTGGTTCAATCCATTTTCACTTCACATACCAATCTGCAAATCCTAGCTGCCTATGACACTGTCAGATATTGCCAAATGCGGATGACCTTGTGAGGTAATCTGTAAAACTAAATTGTAATACATAAGGTATAGGCAGGAATTGATTGTAAAACATCATACAGCTATGTCCTTTTTTCACTTGTAACTCTGATTGTGCATTGTGATATACTTAGATTAGGCGATCAAAAAGCTGAACAGTAATCAATGTATTTTTCAGCATGCACATCTGAGTTATGTGCTTTAAAGCTAAGTATGACCTGTCTGATTGTTATACTAAGACTCTTATCAAGCATACCTAACCCCCAATGCCCAACTGAGTTAGTAATATTACAGGACATAGCTACAGTCAGGTGAAGTACTGATTGATGAAATCTGCCCGATGTCTCCAGTTTCATCCTCATCATTGTCATCCTCACTTGGCACATCTGCATTCTCACCTGCTGGAAATGCTGGCTCTCCTTCATCTGGTACAAATGGGTTTTGTCACCTTAGAGTGAGGTTGTGGAGCATGCAACAGGCAACAATAATTTGACATAAATTGGTGGGTGAGTAGAGGAGGGCTCCACCAGACTTTTCAATGCTACTGAATCTTGCTTTCAGGCCCTCACTGTGTACTGTTGTGTCATCTTCAGTGGGATAATGCTGATCCGCATGATGAAAGCATCACGAACTGACACTGGGAAGCTTGCACAAACTTGTGAAATGTAGAGGTCCGCCAAACAGACTACTTGTACATTAATGGAGTAGACGTTTTTCCTGTTCCTATACACCTCTTCATTAACTTTTGGGGGAACTAAGGTTACATGGTGCCATCAATGGCCCCCACCACTTGTGAGATGTGTGTCAAAGCATAAAAATCAGCCTTCACTTCTGCCAAATCTTCACGTTGTGGGAATCTGTGTATAGCTGTCCAGGTGTTTCAACAATGCAGACAGTACTGCCTTCAAAAACAGACTGAACGCAGGCTGAGACATCCCTGCAGTTAGGTCCATGGTATTTTGAAAGTGGTGTGTGGCCAGGAAGTGCAGCACTGACATGACTTGTACAAAGGGTTGTATGCCATAGGGATTGTGAATGGCAGGCATCAGATCTTGCTCCAACTGATGACAGAGATCCATGATGGTATGCCTATCCAAGCAATAGATTTGGATGACATGTTAATTCTCCATGGTCTGCAGGTCTGCTAGTGGACAGTACACTGGGGGTTCTTTCACTCTTCTCATGCCAGAGTAATTATGTGTGATAAAACCAAGCTGAAAGTTTTTTACTCATTCGGTCCATTGTAATTGTACGAATACATATGTCACACATAGGGGGTCATTCCGACCCTGGCGGTCCATGACCGCCAGGGTCGGGGACCGCAGAAGCACCGCCAACAGGCTGGCGGTGCTTCCTGGGCCATTCTGACCGCGGCGGTAAAGCCGCGGTCAGAAAAGGGCAACCGGCGGTTTCCCGCCGGTTTACCCCTGGCCCAGGGAATCCTCCATGGCGGCGCTGCTTGCAGCGCCGCCATGGGATTCCGACCCCCTTCCCGCCATCCTGTTCCTGGCGGTTTTTACCGCCAGGAACAGGATGGCGGGAACGGGTGTTGTTGGGCCCCTGGGGGCCCCTGCACTGCCCATGCCACTGGCATGGGCAGTGCAGGGGCCCCCTAACAGGGCCCCATAATGATTTTCAGTGTCTGCTTTGCAGACACTGAAAATCGCGACGGGTGCCACTGCACCCGTCACACCCCTACAACTCCGCCGGCTCCATTCGGAGCCAGCTTCATTGTTGAGGGGGGTTTCCCGCTGGGCCGGCGGGCGGCCTTCTGGCGGTCGCCCGCCGGCCCAGCGGGAAAGCCAGAATGGCCGCCGCGGTCTTTTGACCGCGGGGCGGTCATTCGGCGGTTCCCTCCAGGCGGGCGGCTCCCGCCGCCCGCTGGGGTCAGAATGACCCCCATAATGCTACGACATGCCACATGAAATTGTAGGAACATTGTACACAGTACATACCTAGGCAATAATAGCTTCTTACTGCAATCACATTCCCTTTCCTCACTCATGATTTAGAAATGGAGCAGAATGTCACTAAAATTATCTGTGATAATGACATTCATACCATGTTTCTCATTGATAAAACACAAATGGCATATTTATGATTGCCATTGGTTTGCTGACTATGCCACTAAAAGCTGCTGTGTACTATCCCTGGGAGAAATCATACCACGTCTTACAGATGATAAGGCCTCTGCATTCTCCCCAGAGGAGCTTGATAAGCAGGTGGAAGAGGTCCTACCCCTGTATTAACAGCTCAATGGTGTACCAGAGGAACAGGTAAGTGCACCATGTGCACATATGTATATTTCCCCATCTAGCCTTTGCTATGACAAGCAATGGATGATGGGTTAAGATTGGGATGATATCCAGGAAATGTGGAAGAATGAAGAGTTGTGCACGGGTAGATAGGCATGTGTGTATGTGTTTGGATAGATTTTGAATACTTAGGCATAGCAGAAAGTGTTGGATTTATGTTCCCTGCCCCACCTACTGACTCTAATACATGATCAATGAAGGTGGGATGACAAACTTTGCCAGAAAGACTATGGGGGTTATTCCAACTTTGGAGGAGGTGGTAATCTGTCCCAAATGTGACGGATTTACCACCAGCCGTATTACGAGTTTCATAGGATATAATGGACTTGTAATACGGCTGGTGGTATATCCGTCGCTTTACCGTCACTTTTGGGACGGATTACCACTTCCTCCAAAGTTGGAATAACCCCCTATATTTACAGATATGCATGTCTGGTCATATGTAACAAGCTGACACCTATTGCTGGATATGCATGTTGCATGCCTGTTCCAACATCACACATGGCCTGACTGTAGATGTTCATCCATCATTGAAGGGGATGTTGAAGACAGTCTGTGTATGGCTATGTGCACTAACTGTTTTTCACGCTGCTGGTTTTGAAATTGTGCATTTGAACATGACATTCTACTCTTGTCTCTGTCATCCATGCAGATCAACGCTCATCAGAAGAAGTGGTTATGGTGTGCCATCGCCAGGAAAAGTGCAGACCCTGCGGGTCCATAGCCGGTGAAACACCCACTGTAGTAAGAGCTGGAAGGGCCCGAGATGCTGGGCCCGGAAAACTGCACAGGCTTAGCTGGGGATGTCCTCCCAATGAGAACAGGGTGCCCATCGGACCTTGACCCTTCTAATTACCCTCATGTTGGCAGTGGCCTACCTGGAGTTGGATGGGCATTTAAGGGCAGCACTGCAGCCACAAGGGGTTAAGTAGAGACCTAACACAGTTTCACCCCTTTAGCATGTTAGTGTTTGATGCAATAGATTGTTAACGCTGCAATATGGTAAGTGCAAAGGGTCAAAGATTTCCAGTCAAAACATTGATGTACAGTCCCCTACAATGGGACACAGGTCTGCACATTTTAATGTGTATAGGGACATATTAATCACCTATGTAGCCCCCTCTGTACAAAAGCATATGATGATGCACATGTGACAGTGTCATATTAGCTCCACAATACATCTTTTCATACCCTAGTGGTTGTTCATTCCCAACTACAGATGAATAATCCCAATATCATGATGGTAAGTTGTCCAGGTCCTTCCTCTGTGTCCATTGCAATGTCCCTTGATCTATGTATATGTGCAACATTGAATCAGACAATTTGTACTTTTCAAAAGTTTACAGATGAGTGACAGCATCATGTGAGGCTGTGATGTCCATCTGACTTTTCATGACATACTTGCTTCACTTATTCATTTCTGTTACAAGGTGAACCTCCTTGGTAAAAGGGGGATGTACATAGGCCTTTATAATGTCTATTCTGAATAGACAACCTACATGTTGGGAGCCATGGAGGTATTGCTAGACTCCTGTTGGATCACAAATCTTGATGTCAGGACAATGAATCTTAGGCCCAGATGTAGAAAGTGTTTTGCATGGCGCAAACTGCAAAATTCAAAAACGCCATGCAAAACGCGCATCGCAATGCACATTCCCATTTTGCGAGTCGGTACCAACTCACAAAATGGGAATGTGACTTTCAAATAGGAAGGGGTGTTCCCTTCCTATTTGCTACTCGCACCGCAATGCAGAATTGCTTTGTGACCACGAAAGCGGTCGCAAAGCAATTCACAGTTAACACCCACTTACAGTGGGTGCTAACTCATTTGCAAAAGGGAAGGGGTCCCCTTGGGACCCCTTCCCCTGTTAGGGTTTGTGCACAGCAAAGAGCATGTCCCCTCTCACTGCACTAGTGGGTTCTGTAATAGCTCCCTTTTAAACTTACTATTGAAAGCCTTTCTTGTTATCTCACCTCCCCCCCCCTAGGCTTCTGTGTATGTTGTTTAATGTGCTGTTTTATTTACACATTGGGCCTTGCTTTTACCAAGGCTTCTTTAAAACACTCCTCTCTAGGCCATGTGTTAATTTAACTCATTTGCATAATAACTGAAACTCTGCACACCTTTCAAGAACATGTGCAGCATGTGAGGACCACACCCAGCTCTTCAAACCACACCCAGCTCTGCACACCTTTCAAGAACATGTGCAGCATGTGAGGACCACACCTAGCCCTGTCTATAAAAGGCAGTGTAGGAGGCTGGACTGGCTTGTAGTGAGTACCAAGGGGTACTTGCACCTTGCACCAGGCCCAGTTATCCCTTATTAGTGTATAGGGTGTCTAGCAGCTTAGGCTGATAGATAATGGTAGCTTAGCAGAGCAGCTTAGGCTGAACTAGGAGACGTGTGAAGCTACTACAGTACCACTTATTGTCATATGCACAATATCATAAGAAAACACAATACACAGTTATACTAAAAATAAAGGTACTTTATTTTTATGACAATATGCCAAAGTATCTTAGAGTGTACCCTCAGTGAGAGGATAGGAAATATACACAAGATATATATACACAATAGCAAAAATATGCAGTATAGTCTTAGAAAACAGAGCAAACAATGTGTAGATACAATAGGATGCAATGGGGAAACATAGGGATAGGGGCAACACAAACCATATACTCCAAAAGTGGAAGGCGAACCACGAATGGACCCCAAACCTATGTGACCTTGTAGAGGGTCGCTGGGACTATTAGAAAATAGTGAGAGTTAGAAAAATAACCCCCCCCAAGACCCTGAAAAGTGAGTGCAAAGTGCACTAAAGTTCCCCTAAGAACAAAGAAGTCGTGTTAGAGGAATAATGCAGGAAAGACACAAACCAACAATGCAACAACTGTGGATTTCCAATCTAGGGTACGTGTGGAACAAGCGGACCAAGTCCAAAAGTCACAAGCAAGTCGGAGATGGGCAAATGCCCAGGAAATGCCCGCTGCGGGTGAAAAGAAGCTTCTACTGGACAGAAGAAGCTGAGGTTTCTGCAGGAACGAAAAGGGCTAGAGACTTCCCCTTTGGTGGACAGATCCCGCTCGCCGTGGAGAGTCGTGCAGAAGTGTTTTCCCGCCGAAAGAACGCCAACAAGCCTTGCTAGCTGCAAATCGTGTGGTTAGCATTTTTGGACGCTGCTGAGGCCCAGGAGGGACCAGGAGGTCGCCGCAAATTGGACCAGCAGAGAGAGGGGACGTCGAGCAAGACATGGAGCCCTCTCTAAAGCCGGTAGCACCCTGAGAAGTGCTAGAAACAGGCACTACGAGGATGCGTGAAACGGTGCTCACCGAAGTTGCACAAAGGAGTCCCACGTCGCCGGAGACCAACTTAGAAAGTCGTGCAATGCAGGTTAGAGTGCCGTGGACCCAGGCTTGGCTGTGCACAAAGGATTTCCGCCGGAAGTGCACAGGGGCCGGAGTAGCTGCAAAGTCGCGGTTCCCAGCAATGCAGCCCAGCGAGGTGAGGCAAGGACTTACCTCCACCAAACTTGGACTGAAGAGTCACTGGACTGTGGGGGTCACTTGGACAGATTTGCTGGATTCAAGGGACCTCGCTCGTCGTGCTGAGAGGAGACCCAAGGGACCGGTAATGCAGCTTTTTGGTGCCTGCGGTTGCAGGGGGAAGATTCCGTCGACCCACGGGAGATTTCTTTGGAGCTTCTGGTGCAGAGAGGAGGCAGGCTACCCCCACAGCATGCACAAGCAGGAAAACAGTCGAGAAGGCGGCAGGATCAGCGTTACAGAGTTGCAGTAGTCGTCTTTGCTACTATGTTGCAGGTTTGCAGGCTTCCAGCGCGGTCAGCAGTCGATTCCTTGGCAGAAGGTGAAGAGAGAGATGCAGAGGAACTCGGATGAGCTCTTGCATTCGTTATCTAAAGTTTCCCCAGAGACAGAGACCCTAAATAGCCAGAAAAGAGGGTTTGGCTACCTAGGAGAGAGGATAGGCTAGCAACACCTGAAGGAGCCTATCACAAGGAGTCTCTGACGTCACCTGGTGGCACTGGCCACTCAGAGCAGTCCAGTGTGCCAGCAGCACCTCTGTTTCCAAGATGGCAGAGGTCTGGAGCACACTGGAGGAGCTCTGGACACCTCCCAGGGGAGGTGCAGGTCAGGGGAGTGGTCACTCCCCTTTCCTTTGTCCAGTTTCGCGCCAGAGCAGGGCTAAGGGGTCCCCTGAACCGGTGTAGACTGGCTTATGCAGAATTGGGCACATCTGTGCCCAACAAAGCATTTCCAGAGGCTGGGGGAGGCTACTCCTCCCCTGCCTTCACACCATTTTCCAAAGGGAGAGGGTGTAACACCCTCTCTCAGAGGAAGTCCTTTGTTCTGCCATCCTGGGCCAGGCCTGGCTGGACCCCAGGAGGGCAGATGCCTGTCTGAGGGGTTGGCAGCAGCAGCAGCTGCAGTGAAACCCCAGGAAGGGCAGTTTGGCAGTACCAGGGTCTGTGCTACAGACCACTGGGATCATGGGATTGTGCCAACTATGCCAGGATGGTATAGAGGGGGCAATTCCATGATCATAGACATGTTACATGGCCATATTCGGAGTTACCATTGTGAAGCTACATATAGGTAGTGACCTATATGTAGTGCACGCGTGTAATGGTGTCCCCGCACTCACAAAGTTCAGGGAATTGGCTCTGAACAATGTGGGGGCACCTTGGCTAGTGCCAGGGTGCCCTCACACTAAGTAACTTTGCACCTAACCTTTACCAGGTAAAGGTTAGACATATAGGTGACTTATAAGTTACTTAAGTGCAGTGTAAAATGGCTGTGAAATAACGTGGACGTTATTTCACTCAGGCTGCAGTGGCAGGCCTGTGTAAGAATTGTCAGAGCTCCCTATGGGTGGCAAAAGAAATGCTGCAGCCCATAGGGATCTCCTGGAACCCCAATACCCTGGGTACCTCAGTACCATATACTAGGGAATTATAAGGGTGTTCCAGTAAGCCAATGTAAATTGGTAAAAAATGGTCACTAGCCTGTTAGTGACAATTTGAAAGAAATGAGAGAGCATAACCACTGAGGTTCTGGTTAGCAGAGCCTCAGTGAGACAGTTAGGCACCACACAGGGAACACATACATATAGGCCACAAACTTATGAGCACTGGGGTCCTGACTAGCAGGGTCCCAGTGACACATAACAAACATACTGAAAACATAGGGTTTTCACTATGAGCACTGGGCCCTGGCTAGCAGGATCCCAGTGAGACAGTGAAAACACCCTGACATACACTCACAAACAGGCCAAAAGTGGGGGTAACAAGGCTAGAAAGAGGCTACTTTCTCACACAACCCCCCCCCCCCCCCCCCAAACGAAGGACAATAAGGCTAACCTTGGCCAGTTGAGACTTTATTGTCTAAGTGGTGATAAGTAGAGAGTAGCTCTGCAATAGACTGGTTACTCCCTTTATCATCCACTATATTGTTACTTCCCTGTGGGGATGTAAACCACCCTGTTTGAAGTTTTTTAGCTAAGCAACAATGTGAAGATGTATTTTCAGAGTTTCTATCAGTAAGTTTTAGTTTAGAGCAGTGGGAATTGTCCACTGAACCTATTTGTAGTGATGGAAATGCCAGACAGGGATGCTGTCTCAGAAAAGCCATAGCTGGGCAAAAACTTTGTCCATATGGCTGGAAGAGAGAACAGGGATGCTGTTTCTCTTGAGTTGGAGCAGGGCAGGGATGCTGTCCTATGAGCTCCACACTAGGGCAGGGATGCTGTCCTAAGTGTTGTGAGGCAGTGCAGGGTTTCTGCACTAAAGTTTCTCTGGGAGGGTTGGAGGGATGCTCCATGTTAACTAAAATGGTGCTCTTTTTCTCACCAATGTTAGTTATCCCACAGAGAGGTACTTCTACCTCAGGGAGTCCAGCTTTGCCAGCTGATGATTCCCTTGGAACAGGTGCCACCCCAGGAGAGGTTTCTCCCACCACAGGAATGGTATCCTGAATGGTAGGGTGGTTAGGGGATACTGTGATACCCTTTTTACCTGTTGATGGAGAGGGATCCTGAGTTTTCAGGCCTTCTCTCCTTTGCTTTTTCATTTCAGTAGAAATGAGAGGGAACAATTCCTCAGGGATGCCCAGCATGGCTGCATGGGCATAAAACTCTACATCAGCCCAACCTGAGGCCTCTAGGTCATTACCTAAGAGACAGTCTACAGGTAAGCTAGGTGATACCACCACCTGCTTAGGGCCAGTAACTCCACCCTAACTAAACTGAATTATAGCTAAGGGAAGAAACTTAGTGTAGTTATGGACATCAATAATCTTATACTGTTGTCCAATGATGTGTTGATCAGGGTGCACTAGGTTTTCAGTCACCAAAGTGATACTGGCACCTGTGTCCCTGTAGGCCAAGGCCTCAACACCATTTATTGAAACTGTCTGCTTGTACTTATCCATTGTAAGGGGACAAGCAGCCAGTGTGGCAAGGCCAATGCCACTAGGTGTGACAGAAACTGTCTTGGGACTGACTACCCCAGTTTCTACTATGGAACCAAAAGTGAACCCAACTACACCCTTAACTTGACTGTTGCCAGCAGTCCCACCACT